>NW_027185694.1:27177500-27260873 GCF_028583685.1 Petaurus breviceps papuanus | reverse complement strand
CCCGGACAACTTTCTAGTAGGGCAAGATGGATTTCTATACCTCAGTGCCTATATATCTTATTTCCCAGTTGCATGTAACATGCATTACCATTTGGTTTTTGAAACTTTAGGTTCCAGATTCTTTCTCTTCTTCCCTCCTCACCCACCCCCACTGGGAAGACAAGCAATTCAACATAGGTCATACGTGAGTAGTTACACAAAACATTTCCATAGTACTTATATTGTGAAAGACTAACTATATTTCCCTCCATCCATTCCTGCCCCCCACTTTTTCTATTTTCTACTTTAACCCTGTCCCATTTCAAAAGTGTTTGCTTCTTACTACCCTCTCCCCCAATCTGCCCTCCCTTCTATCACTGCCCCCCCATCCCCTTCCCCCTGCTTTCCTGTAGGGTAAGATACCCAATTGAATGTGTATGTTATTCCCTCTTTAAGCCAAATTCAATGAGAATAAGGTTTTCCCATTCCCTTTCACCTTCTTGCTCTTCCCCTCCATTGTAACAGTTTTCTCTTGTAATTTGCCTGAGGTTACATGGCTAGTTTTTTTTTTTTTTGTGTGTGGGTGTTAAGTGCCTAAGGCCAGAATTGAACTCGGGTCCTCCTGACTCCAGGGCTGGTGCTTTTACTCACTGCACCACCTAGCCACCCCTCTTGCCTCTTTTATATGAGATAATTTACCCTAATCTATCTCTCCCTTTCTCCTTCTCCCAATATATTCCCCTCTCACCTCAATTTTATTTTTAAGATATCATTCCTTCATATTCAACCCATCCTGTGCCCTTTGTCTATGTGTACATGTACACACATATGCACACACTCACATATATATTTATATACACATACACCCTCCTATACATACATATATATGTATGTATACATATATATTACCTTCAACTCTCCTCATACTGAGAAAAGTTTTATGAGTTACAATTATTGTTTTTCCATGTAGGAATGTAAATAGTTCAGCTTTAATGAATTCCTTCTAATTTCTTTTTCCTGTTTATCTTCTCATGCTTCTCTTGCTTCTTGTAATTGAAAGTCAAATTTTCTGTTCAGCTCTGTTTTTTTCATCAAGAATGCCTGAAAGTCCTCTATTTCATTGAATGATCATATTTTCCCTTGAAGCATTATACTCAGTTTTGCTGGGTAGGTGATTCTTGGTTTTAGTCCTAGCTCCTTTGACCTCTAGAATATCATATTCTAAGCCCTTTGAGGGGCTTAAAGTAGAAACTACCAGATCTTGTGTTATCCTGATTGTGTTTCCACAATAGTAAAATTGTTCCTGGCTGCTTGTTATATTTTCTCCTTGACCTGGGAACTCTGGAATTTGGCTATGATATTCCTAAGAGTTTTCTTTTTGGAATCTTTTTCAAGAGGGGATTGGTGAATTCTTTCAATTTCTATTTTGCCCTCTGGTTCTAAAAATATCAGGGCAATTTTCCTGGAGAATTTCTCCCCCCCCTTTTTTGTCTTTTTGGAGGGGGGAAGGTAGGGCAATTGGGGTTAAGTGACTTGCCCAAGGTTACACGGCTAATTTTTGTTTTAAGTGTCTGATGCCAGATTTGAACTCAGGTCCTCCTGACTCCAGGGCCAGTGCTCTATTCACTGCACCACCTAGCTGCCCCTCCTGGAGAATTTCTTAAAGGATGATTTCTAGGTTCTTTCTTTTGATCATGGCTTTCAGGTAGTCCAAAAATTTTTATCATCATTTTGTTTAATTTATACCCACACCCTCTATTTATCTATATCCCTTTTAAATGTTGTGATAAATATAGAATTCTCAATATTAATGGGTATCAGCTTCCCATATAGGGATGTAAACAGTTTGCTCTTATTAAATAACAGGTTATGTGTGTGTTTGTGTGTGTGTGTGTGTGTGTTTTTTCCCATTTACCTTTGTATGTCTCTCTTGAGTCTTGTAGTTGGAGACTGAATTTTCCATTGAGCTCTGGCTTTTTCATCAGGAAGTTCCTTATATCATTGAATGTCCATCTCCTTGCCTGAAAGATTATGCTCAGTTTCACTGGATAGCTGATCCTTGGCTGTAACCTGAGCTCTTTTGCATTGCAAAATATATTCCAGTCCCTCCGATCTTTCAGTATAGAAGCTGCCAGATCCTGTGTTATCCTCACTGTAGTTCCAAGACATTTGAATTGTTTCTTGCTGGCTTCTTGTAGTATTTTATCCTTTACTTGATAGTGTTGTGAAGAGAGTAAGAGTGAGACCGAGACCTGGGTGCAAGGTAAATTTAGGTGTGGATTTACTGATCAAGCACGCGACTGCCCAGAGTATACACTCAAATCATGCAGCCCTGAATGAGGGACCATACAATGCTTATAAAGGCAAAAACCACAATTGGGGAAGGGAGCTAGCATATGTAATGACATACAAAAACCAAGAACAGCCATTGGTTGGATCCAAAGCTTGGGGCTAATTTGGGAATTGTGGCACAAGGGTACAAGGGTGCTACCTTCCTTGTGACAGGGGTCCCTCCTAGAACAGGGTGGAGGGTAAAGGGTGGAGGGCACAGGGGGAGTGGAATTTTCAGAACAGGCTGGGGTCATAGAACAGGCCATGGTCATGTTTTGGGTAAAGGGTGTGGGGGACCCTGCTTGGTCCTTGGTTGGTCAGCATCCCAGAACAGGGTGGTCTCTTGCATGGGATAGACTTGCCCCATGATCTTTATACAGACTTGCACCATGACCCTTGTACAAAATGCTGCTTCAAGGCTTACTGATTTAGGGAAGTACTTACTCAGGGAAATATAAGGAGCAGGGGACTATGCCTTGGGTGATTCGCTTTTACCTAGGACTATGCCTTTGAGCTGTTACAAGTGGTTACAAGGTTTAGGATGGAGACAAAGACAAATATAAAGGGGCTTAATAACGGGCTCCAAATCAGGTGGCATGCAATTTGGGTTAGGGTACAACACTTGAAGCTAGAGCCCCTCCACAGAGGGGCAACAGGGATCAATTAAATAACCCTTTCCTATGGTTTCAGTCCCAGCCCCTTCCCCCTCAACACCTCCTGCTCTGGTCACTGAAGCAGCTTCCCCAGCCCCTTCTGCTGCACCCCAACCATTTTCCCCTTGGTTGCCCTTCACTTTTCCTCTAGCCCAACACCCCTCATTTCCTGTCTCCTACACCATCCATATCTCCTACCCAGCATCTCTGTAATAGTAATGGAATTTAAAGATCCCCTGTATTGGCTTGGGTGAGTGTTAAAACCCAGAGCTTGTGAATCCCATTTGTGGGATGGACTTGTGAAAAGAGAGGGCTGAACTGGGAGGAGCTGGTGATGTGGATTTAGAGAGGCACAAGCAGAGAGAGAGAGGCAGAAGAATTTTTTGGAAGCAGCATTGTGGAGGCAGAGAGATGGAGAGGATTGCTGAGGGCCAGTTTGAGCTGCCCAGAACTTTTGAGAGCTGCCACCCAGAGCTGCCAAGGATTGAGGAGACATGGCTGCGATGCTGGTACTTTGTCTGTTTTGATGTTGTTTTGCCAGCTTTGTCTGTTGGTGAAGGACAGTGATGCTGTTGCAGAGGTCCTGAAATCTTGCTGTTGGTTCAGAAGCCGTGAAGAAAGATTTTCTTGTTGTATGTTTACAGAAATCCTGGAAGAGTGTCTTGCTGATGTTTTCAGGGGTCCTAGGACTGTTCTGCAGACAGAGAATGAATTAATGAGGACACTGGCCATGTATCTTGTGGCCTTGTTAAGCTTTGTCTCCCCAGGAACAGATTGCTGAGAACTTGCCTCATGTCAAGATGAAGAAAAGACCTCTCTTTGGGTATTAAATGCTGTGACGATATCTTAAGCTTGTTGTAACTCTTGGGGTAGATGGCCTATTAAGTTGTGATCCAGGGGTGGAAACTTTTGACTTTTTTTTTTTTGTGCTCTGTGACTGACTGAATGAATGTAATGTTATGATTGGAAACTAATCTCCATTTGAGAAGAGGGGCTTTGTGATTGACTAAATGAATGTACTGCACAAGGGTGGAGTAGTACTTAGAAGAGGGACTTTGTGATTGATGAAATGAATGTATTGCCAGGGGTGGAGTAGTACTTGGTTGAATTACACTTGGTGAATGCTGTATTTTGAATTATGCTGTATTTTGATTTTCTCTGTTCTTAATTTGTCACTGAATAAAATGAAGAATGGCTATGCTGGTATTTTGAACCTTGGAAGTTGCCTTTGCTTGGCATTACAATCTCCCAGCATGGCCCCTCCTGACTCATTGACCCCTGCTCAGGTCCCAGCCACTAGTCAGGCTGAAGTGCCTCCCTCTGTGTCCCCTCCTCCTGAGGCAACACCCACTCCGGCCTCAGGCCCTATTCCCGAGGCAGTCATAGAGATATCTCCCCTTCCACTCCTCATGTGCAAGCTGACTTTCCCCCTTGCCAGCCAGACCCCCCAGTCTTGCAGTCTGATCCAGTTCAGCCAGCACCCCCAGTCACTCTCTCCCAGGACCTGGGACTCCCAATCTCCCTTCCCAAGTCCCTGTCCCCATAGAACATTCAGGACTTTTTCCCTTAAGGGAAGTGGTTGTCTTGGGTGGGACAACTAGAATGCATGCCCCATTCTCCATTTTGGACCTCAATCAAATTAAAGAAAAGTTGGGTAAATTCTCTGAAAACCCAACAAAGTTTACTGAAGGTTTTCCTGACTTATCCCTGCAATTTGAGCTTTCTTGGGGGTAATGTACATATCCTCTTCTCTACCTGTTGTTCCACTGAGAAGAGGAGAATCTGGGAACAAGCACCAAAATTCGGGGATCGTTTGGCTAGCAATGACACTAGAAAATAAGCCCCAGGAACAGCTGCTGTTCCAATTAGTGACCCAGGATGGGATTATCAAGAGATAATCAGGAGAACAGGGAGAAGAGAGACCATATGGTACTTTGCCTGTTAGAAGGCCTAAGAACTGCGTTTCTTTTTTTTTTTTTGCCTTTTGGAGGGCATTTGGGGTTAAGTAGCTTGCCCAAGGTTACATGGCTAGTTTGTGTGTGTGTGTGTGTGTGTGTGTGTGTGTGTGTGTGTTAAGTGTCTGAGGCCAGAACCAAACTTGGGTTCTCCTGACTCTGGGGCCAGCACTCTACTCACTGTTCCACCTAGCCACCCCAAGAACTGCATTTCAAAAGCAAGTAAATTATCAGAAAGTTAGAGAAATTTCTCAGACAAATCAAGAAAACCCTTCCCTTTTCCCAGAACGACTTGTAGAAGCTATTAAAAAGTATACAAATTTAGATCCTGACTCTATAGAAGGGGCAGCAATCCTTAACATGTATTTTATTAGTTAGTCTGCCCCAGATAAGGGGCAAGATTAGGAGGAAACTTCAGAAATCGGCATTGGGACCCCAAACAAATCAGGCCCAATTACTGGAGATGGCCTTTGGAGTCTTTAATAACGGAGACCTGGTTGCAGCAGAGGAGAAAGAATGCAGGGAACAAACCAGACACAGAGAACATGCTCAATTCTTGGCTGCTGCCATGGCCAGGAAATCCAGGGGACCCCCTTGGAGGAAGCCCAGTCACTTGGGCAGGGAGAAAACCTGCTTTTGATGCCACAAGGAGGGTCACTGGTCCGAGGAGTGCCCCTCCAGGGCACCCCCCCCCCAAGGGAGCCTCAGGAACCAACACCTCTAGAACTGTGCCCATCCAAACAAGAGGGACATTGTAGGAAGGATTGTCCCCAAGGTTGGAAAAGTGGTAGAGCCACCTCCCAGTACCATGTCCTCCAGTCTTCTGACGACTTGGAGTGACAGGGGTGGCTAAGTGGCGCACTGGCCCTGGAGTCAGGAGGACCTGAGTTAAAATCTAGCCTCAGACACAACACAAAAACTAGCCATGTGACCTTGGGCAAGTCACTTAACCCCAATTGCCCTCCAAAAAGCAAAATAAATAAATAAAAGAGACTTAGAGTGACAGGGAAGCATGGGGCTTGGCAGTGTTCCCACTTTCTCCATCTATTACTGAACTCTGTGCAAGCATAGAGGTTGAGGGTAAGGTTGCCCACTTTATTATGGCTAAGTTCTCTGTTTTAACCAATTGGTTCTACCCTCCCCTTGACCAGTCAGGTCAGGGGCCTGGTAGGGGAAACTACTGGATATCTTCAGACATACGCAGGCCCCTGCCTACTTGAGGATCTGTTGTTTGAACACTCCTTCCTTATGCTCTCCTCTTATCCTGTCCCCTTGTTGGGAAGGGACCTGTTGGTGAAATTGGGAAGCCAATTTTCTCTAGTTAAGCCTCCCAGATATCCCCATGTTCCCTCAGAAGTGTGGGAGATAGTTGAGTCAATAGTTGAGATCAGGAAATTCCTGGGTGAGCTACTTCTGCTATGCCAGCATTTGTTTGACTCCTAGATCCTAAAGTGTTCCCCAAGAGAGGTTTATATCCAATTAAGCCCAAGGCCTTGGAGGAACTGCAATCATTAATTGCTACTCAAGGTCCAGACCACCAGGTGAAAGCTTATGAGAATTTGAAAACTAAATTGACCACCACTCCAGCTTTACCCAATCTAGAAGAAACCTTTTACTCTCTATGATGATGGAAGGAGAGAACAGGCTTTGGGAGTTTTTGCCTGTTTTTGAAAACTATTAGATTTTGTGGCTGGTCTTGCTTTCCATGTGCTAAATGTCCATGGAGCAATTTAGAAAGGAAAGGGATATCTGACAGTGTTTTGGCCTTGCCACAGTCATCTTTAATTCCTACCATGGAAATTGTCTTTTCTCTGTTTTTTTTTTCTTTTTTTTGGTGCCTGTTTGGTCTTTGTTTGCTTAACCTCCTTGCCAGGTTTGTCTCCTCCAGGTTCAAGTCATCAACCTCTGGATGACCACTAAAGCTATGCAAATCTCTGACTGAATCCAAGTTCTTCAGCCCACTGGACCTGGCATCATCCATGTTTCGGAGTCTGACCCCTTGAATGTGAAGTCTGACTCCCTTGAACGGGACCTAGAGAGGCAGGGATAGCTCTACGCCCCCTTGCCAGCAGGAAGCACTTTCAGAATCTGAGACCTTTGCTCTTTACCCCAAAGGAATTTGGGTCCCATTTGTTTGAGGAGGAAATGATGAGGTATGGGCTCTGGGAGCCCCCTTTATCTCTACTTGAGTCCTTGAGGTATAGGCCCTTGGACTCTAATTAAATCATCTCATCAGATGAGGCATTTGCATGAGGCAATAAGTCTTATGTTGTGGCTGAGCCCAAGCCTCTGTTACTAGACTTCCCACCCTTGAGCCTATCAAAATATTAATCCACCCTTGAACTAGCCTAGCCCACCATTGTCTGTAGTCTCCAGGTAGCCTCCAGCAACTTCCCACCCTTAATCACTCATTGACCTCATTAACTCCTCCTGAAGACCTTCCCCAAACTCCTCCTCTAGACCACCCCTAGATTCCTCCTACAAACTTCTGTATATAAGACCCCATCTTGTCTTCATGTTTGTGAGAGCACCATAGAATATTGAAAGCGCCATAGAATGATCTAGCACAGACTTACTCTGTGTCTAATACAAGTGAACTTTTAATAAACTTTACTTTTCTTTGGCTGAGAGAAGACTTGAATAGAATTCATTTGGCAGGATCTGGCATGTTGGTATTTTGGGTCTCCAGAGCAACCCTAACCCTCTTTATGAATAACCTCTTCAGTTCTGGAATTTGACTACAACATTTCTTGGAGTTTTCAATTTGGGATCTCTTTCAGGAGGTGTCTGGTGGTTTCTTTCAATATCTATTTTACCCATTGATTCTAGGATCTCGGGACAGTTTTCCTTGATGAGCTCTTGAAAGATGTTGTCCAGGCTCATTTTTTCATCACGATTTTCTGGTAGATCAATAATTCTCAGATTATCTCTCCTGAATCTGTTTTCCAGGTTAGTTATTTTTCCATTGAGGTAATTAACCTCTTTTTCTAATTTTTCATTCTTGATGTTTTGTTTGACTGATTCTTTGTGCCTCATAGAGTCATTAGCTTCAATTTGGTTGATTCTAATTTTTAGTGAATTATTTTCCTCAGTTAGGTTTTTTTTTTTTTAAGCAATCAGAGTTAAGTAACTTGCTCAAGGTTACATGGCCAGTTATTGACGCTGGGACTGGAACTCTTACTGTGCCACCTGGCTGCCCCTAAGCAATTGGGGTTAAGTAACTTGCTCAAGGTTACATGGCCAGTTATTTTGTGTGGGTGTTAAGTATCTGAGCCCGGAACCGACCCCAGGTCTCCTGACGCTGGGGCCGGCACTCTTACTTACTGTGCCACCTGGCTGCCCCTCTCAGTTAGTTTTTGAAGCTCCTTTTCCATATGTTCAGATTTCATTTTTAGTTCACACATTTTTCTTTTTAAGGAGCTGCTTTCTTCATTGAAATATTTTTCTATTTTTGCAATTTTGATTTGATTTGATTTTTTTTAATTTTTAAAGCAATTGGGGTTAAGTAATTTGCTCAAGGTTACACAGCCAGGTGTTTCTGGGTGGGTGCTAAGTGTCTGAGCTTGGATTCGAACCCCCAGGTCATCCCAACACTGGGGCCAGTGTTCTTACTTGCTGAGTCACTTCGCCGCCCCTGCAATTTTGATTTTAAAAGAATTAGTCATTTTATCTTCTACCTCTCTAATTCGGTTTTCAAAGTCCTTTTTTTCTTTTTAGAGGGCAATTGGGGTTAAGTGACTTGCGAGGGTCACATGGCTAGTTTTTTGTTAAGTGTTTGAGGCCGGATCCGAACCCAGGTCCTTCTGACTCCAGGGTGTAGCGGCAAGCACCCCAAGCGTCCTCAGGGTTTGCTGCCAATACAGGTTCTTGGATCTGCTTTGATAAAGGAAAGCAACTCAAAATGGGTTAACAAGCTTACTTTAATCAGTCAAACATGTATCATTTACCTAGTTCAGGGGAAAAAGGTCAGCACCCCGAACTTCAGAATACACAGACAGAATTATCAAGTCAGAGAAACAGATCAAGTAGACAGCTTTCCAAACTGTCCAACCATTACATCCATACCAAATCAACATCTGGGTTTTTCAAAGCTGGGGGGCTCTGGACAACGGCTTCCCAGAATCTAGATTAAATCACAGAACACTTCTCAAAGTGAGCCCCAAACCAAAGCTACACATCAGGGCTTATATAGCCTTCTCCTGGCTCAAAGAATGTAACAACCTTTTTGACTCACTGGCCAATCAAGGAGTATCTACTGAAAAACAAGCCTCCCACCCCAGGCTCCAGGTGCACTTTAGCCTAGGGGCAGGGAAGATCTTAAAAATTTACATTCCCATTACACAGGGCCAGTGCTCTATTCACTGTGCTACCCAGCTGCCCCTCAAAGTCCTTCTTGAGCTCTTCTAAGAACACTTTCTGGGCTTGAGACTAGTTCATATTCCCTGTTGAGGTTTCATCTGTGGGAGTGGAGTCAGTGCTGTCTTCTTCTGAATTTGGTTCCTCCCTCTTGCAATAATAGGATTCTACAGTCTTTGCAATCTTTTTTTTTTTTTAACCAATTTTGAGGCAGGGCCTTAGCCACACCCTTCTTCTGGGACTGCCGAGCCTTTACTATTTAAAATATTGCTCTGGGGCAATAATTTCTGTTTTTTCAGGCTCGGGAGAGGGGGAGAAATTGGAGCAGCCAGGGTTCACTTTGCCATCCCTGTCCCTGAAAGTTCAGATAGGTGCTTTTTAAATTTCCAGGCTGTGGGTTGACAGTCCCAGGAGTAGCTGCTGCCACTGCCATGGGCCCTGCATTTGTCTCTTATCCAGCTCTGACAGATCCTGGCCTTGTGGTGATAGGCCTGGGAATGGCTCTTGTAGTTGGTGGGTCAACTTGCCACCATGTCATCTGGGCCTCTGTGCTCTGTGTTGTCCTCCAATAATTTTTAAATGCTCTCTCCTGGATCTATTTTCCAGGTCAGTGGTTTTTGCAATGAGATAATTTCACCTTGCCTTCTATTTTTCATTTGTTTGGATCTCTTTTATAGTACATAAAGTCATTAGCTTCCAATTGCTCCAATCTAATTTTAAAGGAATTATTCTCTTCAGTGAGTTTTCGAAATTCCTTTTCTATCTGGCAAATTTGGCTTTTTAAGGCATTCTTCTCCTCATTGGCTTTTTGGGCTTCTTTTGCCATTTGAGTTAGTCTATTTTTTTAAGGTGTTATTTTCTTCAGTATTTTTTGGGGTCTCCTTTAGCAGGCTGTTGACTTTCTTTTCATGATTTTCTTGCATCATTCTCATTTCTCTTCTCAATTTTTCCTTCACTTCTCTTACTTGATTTTCAAAATCCTTCCTGAGCTCTTCCATGGCCTGTAACCAATTCATATTTTTCTTGGAAGCTTTGTTTTTTTTAAAAGCAATCGGGGTTAAGTAACTTGATCAAGGTTACATGGCCATTTATTTCTGGGTGTGGTGCTAAGTATCTGAGCCCGGATTCGATCCCCAGGCCATCTCGACACTGGGGCCAGTGTTCCTACTTGCTGAGCCACTTGGCCGCCCCTAAGCAATTGGGGTTAAGTAACTTGCTCAAGGTTACACAGCCAGGTGTTTTGGGGTGGGTGCTAAGTGTCTGAGCCCAGATTCGATCCCCAGGTCATCCTGACACTGGAGCCGGTGCTCTTACGCACTCTGCCACCTGGCTCCCCTTCTTGGAAGCTTTTGATGCAGGAGTTCTGACTTTGTTGTCTTCCTCCTGTTCCATGCTTTGATACTTTTTATCCCCCCAAAAGGATTGTATGGTCTGATTGAGCTTCCTCAACTTGCCAATTACTTGACTTTTGAGCTCTTTGCCATAGTAGAACTCTGCTTTCAGAGTGGAGAAAGCTTTGTCCCAAATTTCTGGGGTTTTCTCAGCTGCTGGAGCTATTAGGAGGGTGCCCTTTCTACAGCCCCCACAAGCTCTGACACACTGCCACACACCCCAGTACCACCACCCATGACTATGATCCAGATCCAAGCAGGTCAAAGCTGGAGAGATTATGCTCTGAATGGTTGCTTGGTCCCCCTACAATCTGCAGGCCAGGAGCTCCTGAGGCAACCATGCCACTGTGCCTCTGCCACTTTTTTGCCCCAGGGGCAAGGGCTGGATGGTGCTCTTCCATTACCTAGTTCCAACAGAGTTCCCCACTGACCTTTTACTTTCTCTTTGGTATTTATGAGTTGAGAAGTCTGGAAACTGCTACAGCTGCCGGTTATTCCTTCTCCTGAAGTCTGCTCCAGCCATCTGGGCTGCCCTGGTGCTGGAACCATGTGGCTCCTGTGGGACTGTGCTTGGCTCCCACCTTGGTGTGATAGACCCTTCCTGTTGGCCTGCTGGGCTGCCTTCAGTGGGAGATTTGTTTCTCTCTTTTTGTGTGTTCTGTAGCTCTAAAATTTGTTTAGAGTCATTTTTTTTTACAGGTATTGGAAGTGATTGGAGCAGGAGCTCATGCCAAATTTGTGTTTTTACTCCACCATCTTGGCTCCGCCTGCCTCTCCTTTTGTGAGCCTCAGTTTCCTTATCTGTAAAATGGAAAAATAGAGAATATAGGGTCTTTAAGAACCTTCTGGGCTATAACTATCCAAGATTCTATGACTATAGGTATATTTCCCAAGAGATATCCTAAGGAGTTTGGAAAGGCACAGATTTGGGACCATTGTTTTCTGAGCTTAGTTAAGTGGATTGCCAAAGAATGGCCTGGACTCATTCTGGCTATGGTACTTACTAATTGTGTGACTTTGGGAACTTCTTGTTTCCCAGACCAGAATGCTCATCTTTAGAAGACTCCCACTGATTTGGGATTTGTCCTCTTGGACTCTCCAACTCCAGCCCAGGGATTCATTATCAGTAAGCTAGTTAGTCTTTTGCTTATTAGAGTGCCCATCCATATAATTACCCAAATAATTCTGCCTATATAGTTATGTAGTCTTCTAGGAAAGGGTATTATCTTTTCCACTAAAAAAGAGGAAGTGAAAACTTTCACCCACAATTAAAATTTATCTTGTCCCCTCAGAAAATAAAATACAAACCACTTTTCTGAAAGTATTCAAAGTCTTTGCATCTCACCTCTCTATGCAACATAGCTCAGAAATCTTTGGGTAAAATCATTGGTCTATCATTTTCTTCCCTAGTGGCAAGCAAGGAAGCTCCTCCTGATGGGACAATCAGGAACTTCAGGCCTTCTCTCACTTGAAAAACCACCATGAACCATTCGATTCATGATTCTGTGTTTTCTGAGAGAGATCCTAGTAGTGGTGGCAGTGACTTCTTGTTGCTAGCTGCCTGTCTCCCCAGACACCAGGCCATCCAGAATGTGGTCAGTGTAGACAGGGCTCTTACCTTTCTTCTTTGCATCTGTTCTTTTCTCCTTTTAGAGGAGGGCTAGGTTCTGACCTGGTGAGCTTCAAAATGTTTTGGAGAGTGAGTCTGAGATCAGGGAGCCAGAGTCAATGGCACATTTTGCAGGTAACCAATCCCAGTGAGGAGTGAAGTCCTGAGACACATTCTTGAACCAGCATAGAAGAGGATAGAAGGCAGCCAGGGGGAAGGGATATGGCACTCACCCTAGCATTCTGAAGTGAGTGTGGCAGAGGAAAAAGCTATGTGGAACTGCTGTGAGTTAGAACCCTCTCTCTTCAGGGACCAAGTTGGTTAGAGTGTGCTTGGGAGGAGACTTTGGTACTTCTTTCTATATCTTCTCAGAAAATGTCCCCTTAATAGGTGGCACAGTAGATAGAAGGCTGAGCCTGGAGTCAGGAAAACTCATCTTCAGGGCTTCAAACCTGGCCTTAGACACTTACTTAGCTGTGTGACCCTGGGCAAGTCACTTAACTATCTTTGCTTTAGTTTCCTCATCTTCAAAATGAATTAGAAAAGGAAATAGCAAACCACCCCAATATCTTTACCAAGAAAATCCCAAATGGGGTCATGCAAAGTCAGACATGACTGAAATGACTGAACAACAACAAAAGTTAAAAAAATAAAATCATGACAAAGTTGCTGCAAAAACAGATCCCATGATATAGAATATGTAATATGAGAGTGGAGGTAGCTACTGCCCCCTCTCAGTCTCTATTCGATGAACCCTCAAAGGTGATGCGCAGGTATAGACAGACAGTGTCCACTGCAGCAAACCTCTCTGCACACAAATTGAAATGCAGCAAAACCAAAGAACACAAATTCAGCTGTAGCCCAACTCTTGGTAGGTGTATCCTCTGAACACACAGCTAAATCCCTAAATTCCTGCACTTTTGTAGCAAAACCTTTTAGACACAAATCTACTTGCATCAAAGCCCTTAATATGTTCCCTGCAGCTAAATACTCTAAGCACAAAATACAGGGAAATCCTGACAATACATTATTTCTATTGGCTTGCTTTAGACCAGTGTCAAAGTTAGCCTATTCTTCTTTTGGAAGATCCTATAGGCAGAGGCTGAGAGGCAAGCATGGCAAGAATTTCTCAAGCTGTCTTATGATCTGCCTCCTGACATTCTTAGGAAGCAGCTCTGAATTCCAGACTTCCACATTTTTGGCCACCATGATCCTCTCTATCTTCTCCCTTCTGGACAAACCCTGTTGTCAATCTGTTCTCATCAGGTTTCCCAGGAAAGCCCTTAATTGTCAGATTCCACAGGATCCTGTAGAACAGGTGGTGATGGTGGAGCTTATTTGTTTTGAGGTGATTCCCAGGAATGACTCCTGCCTGCTCCTTCTTCCCTCGCCCCCAAAAGTGTCTTGTTTTGACTGGCTTTATAAGATTTCTGAAACTTTGTTGCTGGAGTTCACTCTTTGGGAATAAGCCATCCCCCCCCCCCCCCGCCCCCCGCTCTTCAGATGCCACAAACTTCTCTTTTTTCCTAGGGAGATCAGAAAGTGGACATCAGTCAACCCTCCTAGAGCAGGTTTCCAACCTCGGTTTGAACCAAGGTGGGAAAAAACCCCTAGAGAACGGTGGAAGCCATTAGGAATTAACTTGTCTTCATCCTCTTGTAGCACAGTCAGTCTTTCTTGTTGAGCTGGGCATAAGCTGAGATTCACCAGTGGAGATTTGAACGACATTGTGGCTTGGACGGTGTCTGCGGGCTTTCATTCTGTTTTCTCTCAGAATAATTAGAGAGATAAGAAGACCAGTGATAACTAAGGGAAATACTGAAAATTCGTCTATATCCTGTGATAATGGTTGTGGAAGGCAGAAGACAGAGGGCAGAGGGAAGCAGGTGGGACAGGGGAGGGCAGGACAGGTTATCGTATCAGTCAGCTGAGATGGCCTTCCCTCAAATCCTGAGCCTAGGGAAGATAGTCTGGTGCAGTGGTTAAAGTACTGAATCTGGACTCAGGAAGACCTGAGATGTAATCCCATCTCAGACATTTACTAATTAGCCGCTTAACCTACTTAAGCAAGCCACTTCATTTCTCCTCTGAGCTTCAGTTTCCTCATTTGTAAAGTGGGTATGATAATAATATTCACTTCACAGAGTTTTTGTGAAGATAAAATAAAATAAAATATATAATTATGGGATAGACCTGTATTTTAGTATATAGTCCTGTAATTTAATTAAAATAGAATTCTTTCGTTGGAAACTCCCTCTACCAAATGTAGTCACTTCTTTGCAATTTATCATCTTAGAGAGTCCCTTAGGGCACTGAGAAGTTAAAGAAATTGCTCAGGGTTATGTGACCAATATGTATCAGTGGTAAGACTTGAATCCAGATCTTACTGGCTCAGAGGACAGCTGTCTATCCACTATATATTACTACCTCTCAACGTATAAACATCTAAAGCACTATTTACATCCTAGCTATATAATAATGATAAAAATGATGATGATGATTTAAAGAAGTTAGTCTCCCCTCTCCAAGGCTTTTGAACCCCTCTTGACTACCAGCTTCACTTGGGTCAAATTCTATCCCTCAACTTTTCTGTCATGGAATAAAAGCACCCAATATGCTAGTTGTGCAGAGGCAGTCAGGAAGTCACTGGAATTGTGACCCCAGTCCAACTAGGAGCCCATGTGACCTTCAACAGCTAGATCCTGTCTATCTGCCTCTTTGTAACCTTTGGCAAATTTCCCTGCATAGACCAGAGTAGGGTGAAGGTCTGGAGTGAGATAGAGGACTGGTCTGGAAAGGTCCTAAGACAGGGTCACGATTGTGTTTCCATGTTCTATCCTAGAGATGACTGTATTAATATTAAAAATTGTTTTTATTCTGACATTAACAAACAACAAATAAAATGGGCATTTCCTTATAGATAACAGATGAGAAAAAGAGCATGGTGCATGAAAATGCAAATCTTCATTATATGCAGTTTTCAGCTTCAATTCATAGCAGTTATACCATGTAAGGTGGTTCAGAGAGAAGATGGTCCACCTAAGGCAGGGATGTGAAGGAGGATAATTTGGTCTTTGGAAGTTCTGTTCTTATTTTTCAAGGGCCAAGTTCTTTGCCAAGGTTTCAGTACCCTGGGCCTTCTTTATATCCAAAGGCATCCTAAGCAACTTTGTTGGAAATAATCTGATACTAGCACCCTTCCTAGGGTGGTTTGTGGTCTTGCATACTTTATCCTGAAGTAGAGGTTCTTAACATGGCATCCATGAATGTAAAAAAAATATAACTATTTCAGCATAATTGGTTTCTTTTCTAACCTTATATATGCTATTTTATGCATTTAAAACATTGTTCTGAGAAGAGTTACGTAGAATTCTTCACAATGCCAAAGGGTCTACCATATAAAAATAATTACTAACTTGCACCTGAAAGGATGCAGGGTGGCAAAAATATTGGGAAGATTTGAGGGCCTGTGGAAGGGAATGTTTGTCCACCCAACTAACCTGTACTTTTCTGGCCGCATCTTTCCCTACTAGAGTCTGTGAAACCTCTGAATGTACTATGCCCATACATACTTACATACACACATGTGCATATATGTGTTTGCATATATACATATATGTATATATACTTAAAATTTGTATATATGTTTTTTTAAACAAACTTTGTGTAATAGTTTGGTTTTGCTCTCTTCTCTCTCTGTTTCTGTCTCTGTCTCTCTCTCCTCCTCCAACTCTCCCTCTCTTCCCCCTTCCTCCCTTTCCCTCTCCCTCTCCCTCTGTCTCTCCCTCTCACACAAGCCCCTTCTCTTTCACTCTCTCTTCTCCCTCCCTGATTACTCCCTGACCCAATATTGCAGTTCTTTTAATGTTTGTTGATTAAATTCACAATAAAAAAGATTGTCCCGCTCTATGGTGCTGCCTTCTCACTCAAAGCTGGGTTGCATGTGGCAACCTCTGATCCTTTCTCCAGCTACTTTCTAGAGATGGCTATTGGCTGAGACTGACTCTTTCCAGAGTTCTCTTCCCAGCTTGTTCATTGCTAGTGAAGCACCAGAGGGTAGCCAAGGGCAGGCCAAAGGCAAAGTGAGAATATTTTTGATCCATCATCATCATCATCATCATCATCATCATCATCATCATCATCAATCATCATCATCATCATCATCATCATCATCAATCATCATCATCATCATCATCATCATCAATCTTGCCTTCTCTGTCCCTCTGAGTCCTTCGGCTCCCCTGTCTGTCTTTATTCCCAGCTCCAAAATGACTGAGAACTATGTCATTGCCCTTCGGTGCCTTCTAATTAGCAACAACATTTTCAGATACTGAAAGTGCTTTGTTCATGCTCCCTGTGAGGTAGGTAGTATGAATATTATTTATCTTGATTTTATAGATGAGGAAACAGAAGCTCAAAGAGATCAGAATGACTTTCCTAGTAGTATCACATAAACAGTGCGTACCAGACTAAGACGTGACTTCAGGTTCGGTGACATTAAAGCTGCTTTCCTCCTAGGCCTCTGACCTTCTTGTCTTACTTTCCATTGACAGCTCCTTGAATCCTTAGGACCTGAAGATGCAGCTGGGGGAGCAGTTTCTCTCTACCATCTCCCTGCTCCCCATACCATCTCAAGCCCCATGATGGGTATGTACTCTACGCAGGGACCACAGACTGTTTTTTGATGCCTGAATTTTAGTCATTGACCTTGCTCTAACTTTATTCCTGGAGAAGGAAATGGCAAATTGCTCCAGTATCTATGGCAAGAAAAACTCAAATGGGGTCACAGAGTCAGACACAACTGAAAAGACTTAACAATAACCGACTTTATCCTGCCTACCAGTCAGCCCCTACCTGAGGCCGAGGTGCTGCTTCAGTAAATATGGGAAAATTTCCTTTTGTCTTTGACTCTTTTAGGTACATTTTTAGTCATGCTATAGTCAGGGTGAATAATTATGTATAATTTAGTTACTTTTGGAGCATAATTCTAAATTGTTTTCCAGAATGGTTAGAACAACTCATAGTTCCATTAATGGTACTTTAGTGTTTCTGTCTTCCCAGTTCACTCCATTATTTACCACTTTCACCTTTTTCCATCTTTGTTAATCTGATGGGCACAAGGTGGTACCATAGAGTTGTTTTAATTTACATTTCTCTCACCGTTAATTTTTTGGAGCAGTCTTTCATGAAGTGGTTGATAGCTTTCATTTCTTCTTCTTAAAACTGCCCAAATGTATCCTTTGACCAGTTACCTACTGGTGAATAGCACTTGTTTATAAGGAATTTGCATATGTATTTTGGATGATCGACTTTTATCAGAGATAGCTATAACAAAAGTTTTTTCTACCCTAAATTAACTACTTCTCATCCAATTCTAGTTGCATTGTTATCGTTCATGAAACAACTTTCCAACTTAGTGTAATGAAAATTGTCCATTTTATCTTTTTTTATCACCTTATTTACTTAATATTTCTTCCCCTAACCACAGGTGATTAAAGTACTCCTTTCTACTCACCTTTAATTTTTAGTGATATGATCTTTTATATTCAGGTTATATGTAGATTTGGAACTTTTTGTGGTTTATGCTCTAAGATAGTGATCTAAATCTAATTTCTGCCAGGCTGCTTTTCAATTTCCCCAGTAGTTTTTGTTGAGTAGGGATACCCTTAACGCAATAGTTGGCATCCTAAAATCTTATGTGCTTCTGGATTTTGCTCACCTAGTCTGTTCTATTAACTTTTCTATTTCTTAACCAGTACCAAATGATTTTTGGTGGTTGCTGTTTAGTAGGACATCTTGGGTGATTTTGCCTGGTAGAGTAGGATTAGGGGAAAGCCCTTTCCAGACATAATGAATAGGAACTGTTTTTTGCCTTTCTTTGTAACCTTGGGCTCAGCACAGGTTGCTAACTGTTGCCTCTTTGTTCCTGCACTAAAATGTTCACTCTTCCCTCAGATAGTGTATCATTGGGAGAGTGTGCTCCAGATTCATGGAGAAAATTTATATTACTACTTTTTTATTTTGAAATTTCATTAAATGCCTTTGGTTTGGATGACTTGCATCTATGTCCTTTAGCTTACTGTTAAAAGTTTGTGCCCATGCAAGACACATATGTATACATGGAGTGTCTAAATATAAGGACACATATCTCTCAAGGAGGAATAGAGAGATAATGACCTGATGTCTGAGCTAGCACAACAGCTGAAGGGAGGGGCAGGCAGAGCTCAGAGCCTCATGGGAGGTTCAGTTATTCATGTTCTTTTCTTCAATCTCTGAGACTAGAATTTTCCATCATGAGTCTTTTGGAATTGTCTTAGTTCATTGCATTGCTGAGAAGAGCTAGGTATATCAATGTTGGCCATTGTACAATGTTGCTGTTACTGTGTATCATGTTTGTCTGGTTCTGCTCACTTCACTCAGCATCAGTTCATGCAAGTCTTTTCAGGTTTTTCTGAAGTCAGCCTGCTCATAATTACTTACGGAACAATAGTGTTCCATAATATTCATATACCACGATTTGTTCAGCCATTCTCCAATTGATGGACATCTCCTCAATTTCCAATTCTTGGCCACTACAAAGAGCTGCTATCAATATTTTTGTACATGTGGGTCCTTTTCTGATTTTTATAATCTCTTCTGGAAACAGACCTATAAGTGGTTTTGCTGGAACAAACATTTGAATATTTGTAAGAGGGCACTATGCTAGGCTCTGGGAAAGACATCAAGTTCAGGTAAAATACAGCCCCTGTCTTTGTGGTACTTACTAAGTAAAGAATTCAGACTCCAAAAAAGGTAACTATATTAGAAATTATTGCTGTCCAGTTGTTTCAGTCACACCCAACTCTGTGTGACCCCATTTGGGATTTTCTTGGCAAAGATACTGGAGTGGTTTGCCATTTCCTTCTCCAGCTCATTTTACAGATGAGGAAACTGAGGCAAACAAAGCTAAATTGCTTGCCCAAGGTCACATAGTAAGTGTCTGAGGCTGGATCTGAACAAATGAAGATGAGTCTTCCTGACTCCAGGCCCTGCACTCTATCCACTTGCCAACCACATGGCCCTGGGCATCCAGCCTGAATCTGTATCTTTATAATTTCTCAAAATTAGTACTCCCCATTTCCTTCTGATTTATCCTCATATGGTGTAGAGTTCAGGCCCTTCATGTTCCTTGCTCTTGTCCTTTGGGTACTCTTCTATCAATGTACTTCTTAAACTGTAGTGCTCCAAACCGGTTATCATTCTCCGGATGTAATCTGATGAGGGCAGAGTTCAGATCAATAAGCCAAGACCACAAAACTTCATTACATGCATGCCATGTACCAGAGACTGTCCTATGCACTAGAGGTACAAGTAGAAGCAATAACAATCTCTGCTCTTGAGAAACGTATATTCTAATCGTGGAAGACAGCAGAGAAAACAAAGATTTGGTGTAGTTTTAAGCTGTTAAAGCTTTAATGCAGTCAGTCTTTTCCATTCTCAATGCTTCCAGCTTAAAATCCTTTAGACTGTATTTCCAAGACATCCCACAAAACTCCTATGTATCGATCGTTATGTGTTAGGTGCAAGAATACATTGTTGCATGCATAGCAGCAGATATTGCCATGCAACATTTTCAGGGATGAGACATCTTCCTTCCCTCCAGCCAAAGGGAGGGTGTCAATAAGGGGCTATTTATTAGGTGTCTGGTATGTTGCATGCACTGTGCTAAGTGCCCTGGATGCCCATGGAGAAAGGTGATAGAAGGAATAATAACCCACAATTAAGGATTCTCTTTTCACCTCAAAAATAGGAGACAGCAGCCCTAGGAAAATGCACAGAGATGAACCTTTTCTTCAAAACACTTTGTTCCAGAAAACCTAGAGGCCCTTGAGTAAAAGGTCAGGGGCTGGAGCTGCCAGCCCTTCTCAGGCCCTGTTAATGAGGTAAGAATGGAGTTCAGTCTGGTCCCATCACCCAGGCACTGGGCAGGAGGCTAATTCCTACTGCAGTTAAATTCTCCTAACACATTCCAGCCATGAACACAAATCCTTGTACACAGTAACAGCAATTTTGTACAACGAATAATTGTGAATAACTTAGATATTCTCAGCATTACAATGATCCAAGACATCCCCAAAGGACTTATGAAAAATGCTATCCACTTTCAGAGAAAGAACTGATGGAGTCTGAATGCAGACTGAAACATATTATTTTTCACTTTTTTTTGTTTGAGTTTTCTTCCACAAATATGGAAATGTTTCACATGACTGTACGTGTATAATGTATATCAGTGTCTTAGGGAGTGTGGAGAGGGGGATGAAGGGATAGAATTTGTAACTCAAAACTTAAAAAATGAATGCTAAACTTTATTTTTACATGTAATTGGTGAAAAAGAAAATATGAAATGTCAAGAAAAAGCCAAGAAGAACCTCAGCACCTTGGGGGGAATTAGACTGGTGAACTAGGAAAGGACATGGGAAAGAGATACATGGCATGGGCTGGCACGACTGCGTTATGATGCATTCTTGGAATGAAAGAATAAGTAAAGGGTGGGTAGGTGGCACAGTGAGTAAAGCGCTGGCCCTGGAGTCAGGAGTCAGAGGATTGGAGTTCGGTTCTGGCCTCAGACACTTAACACCCCCCACCCCCCCCACACAAACTAGCCGTGTAACCTTGGGCAAGTTACTTAACCCCAATTGCCCTCCAAAAGGCAAAAAAAAAAAGAAGAAAGAATAAATGAACGAAGAAGGATTTCTTAAGGAGTTACTGTGTGTTGGGTATTTCGGGAATGAACTTCAGTTAGCACACCCTGGTGGGCAAGTATGCAAAAAAGACTTGGCTAGACAGACTATATTTTCTTTTTAAGGGTTCATAAAAGAGTGGATGAGAAGAATGATGGGCTAAAATATGGCTGGAGGGATTTCACAGGCTGTTTTCAATTTTGGTCACTGTGGATAGGTCAATTTATATCTCTGGGGCTCAGTTTTCTATTCTGTAAAATGAAGAGTTTGGGTATGGAGGCAGCCAGGTACACTGGAGACAGTGCATAGAATCACAGGCCCCGAGTTCAGATCCTGACCTGTGAAATAGGTGGGCTACCTTCTGTCTCAGGGCCCCTATTCCCTCCTTTGTAAAATGAGACTGGTATGAATGAACTCTCAGGTCCTTTTCAACTCTAAATTCTGAAATTGTATGATCCTATTATTTCATTTGCTCACTCATTTAATCATTCATTTGATACTTATTATATTAGTGTTTGTTTTGGGCGGACAACAAAGTATGTGATGGTAACTGGGAAATATCCAAAGCCCAAGTTAAGAGAAGGCTGCTGTCCTCGTGGAGTTCATAATCTAGGTAGGGGACTAAGACACAAACAGAGATATCTACTTAAAACATGACCTGAATTTATGAATTGTTCCCTAGGGAACTGCAAGTGAGTCAACACCCCATATCAGCATAGATTGGTACCTGCTCTGTAACTTGTGGTTTTGGAGAAAGCCTAGGACACTGAACTGAGATTAAATAATTCCTGGAGTATCCTGCATTGAATATGAGTCAAATGTGGGTCTTGAAATCAGGCCTTCTAGATTCCAAGGCCAACTGTCTATCCAATATGCTGCACTTTTCAAAGATACCTAGACTGACTATAAGTGCTGTAATAAGTACTTTGAGAGAAGAAAGCAACATAGAGCAGGGAAGAACATTTAGGAAGTCCTAAATGCCTTTGGTCTAGTTATGATTGTTGCCAGAGGCCAACACTTTGAAGCATCCAGAAAATGGGGAAGAGGGTCTGAGGAGCAGGAAGGGGGTGGGAATGGAACAGGAGAAGATGGGAAGACAAGAATCTGACTGGACGTTAACCTGTATGTGTCCCACATCCACTTGTTCCACCACCCTACCTCTTTCTCCAAGTGGGCTGGTGCACCTGTGGGCAATTTCTCTCTCTCTTTCTTTTTTAAACTTCCGGTCATGGGTGTATAAGTAGGGTGCTGACCAAGGGGGAAGCACTGAGCTGGAGAAGCTGGCCAAAGTAAGGATCCTGCTCCTTTCCGAGACCCTGGCTACCCAGCCCGGGTTCAGTAGGATAGAGATATTGGGCTGAAGGACCTTGGCCCACCTCAGACTCCATCAATCAGGGTCCTTCTCTCCCAACCCGAGTTCTCTCACTACAGATGATTTGCCTGCTACTTTTGACCCTTCCCCTCCTGGGAAACTCAGTTCCTGTGATTCAAGGTGAGTTATAGCCCCATCGAAGCATTGCCTGTACCCCGGAATTGCTATTTCCTGTGCTCAGTGGCCTCATGGGGAGTATTTCCTGGGAGCCAGGAGATAATGGTTCAGATCTTTCCTAGAGACAGGGTAGTTTGCTTAGGGCAGAGCTAGTTGCTAAGTGACTGGACCTTTGAGTTCTTCCTGTGTGATCGTGAGCTCATTCCAAGTCGGGATAGTTTCATTCTTTGCCCTTGTATTCTAAGTACATGGCACACTGTGCCAGGTATATAGTGGGTGCTTGATAAATACTTCTTGAATGATTGGCAGAAAGTTGTAGTGGAGAGTACTGGCCTTTGGGTAAGGAAAAACCTAAATTCAATCTTGTTTCTGTTTCTGATACCCATTCTGAGCCTTTGTATCCTCATCTATAAAATGCTAATACCTGTAATATTTCCTCAGAGTTGTTGTAAGGATCAGATGAGATCATCAATGGATAGAGCTCAAGGAAAGGGCAATTTAAAGGATTAAAATACTGTAGAAAGTTCAGCTACTGTTATTTTGTCTACTGGGAGATGGGTGAGGATAACTCATCTGCCAACCAACCCATGGCAGAGCATCTCAGGGCCAGGAGTGATCACTGGAAATGTATGAGGTCCTGCAATGAGAACTAGGTGCCAGGATTCACAACACTGATGGATATTCTTGCAAATCACCCATTTCCCTATCCAGGCAAGAAGGGGGCGAAGATTGTTGGGGGTAATGAAGCCAAGGAGGGAGAATGGCCGTGGCAGGTCAGTCTGAGGGCCAAGTTTGGTGGTTACTGGATACATATATGTGGAGGCTCTCTCATCCACCCCAGTTGGATCCTGACTGCTGCCCACTGTGTTGAAAGGTGAGTCATCTTTTTCCCTCTCAGAGTGGTGCAAGGACATATGAATTGGGGGGTGGGACAGAGAGAGCCTGGGGACTGAGAGATAGGAGAACTGGATTGTAGTTCAGACTCTGCCACATATTAACTCACTGTATGAACTTGGACAAGTCTCTTTCCCTCTCTGGGCCTCAGTTTTCTAAAATGGGGATACCAGTCTTTACCCTGATTTCCTCAGTTGGGTATTGGATGAAAAATCCTTTTCTCATCTGCAAAGTGCTGTATGGTACTGTTAGTATTATTAGATGGGAAATCCAGGGGAAAGAGAAGGTGAGTTGACAGAAGGAGTGTTAGAGAGCTTCCCTGTTTTATGGTAGTGGAGGGCTATTGGGGTTCCAGGAAGGTCCAAATGCCGAGATCCATGGTTGAGAGCTAGAGGACACAGATGGACACAGTTGGGTCTCAGGATTCTTGGGTCATTTAGCTCCTCTGAGAAATAGTCTTCTCCCTCTTCCTCCAGTGCTCAAATGGATACCTCAAGGTACATGATCCAACTGAGGCAACAGAATCTATATGAAGATGATGAGCTGGTGCCCCTGGAAAAGATTATCATCCATCCTGAATATGATCATTACATGGCAGGTTCTGACCTTGCCTTGCTAAAGCTCCAGTGCCCTGTACAGCTGACCAACACCATCCAAACCATCACGCTCCCTGAAGTCTCCCAGATTTTCACCCCAGACATGGAATGCTGGGTCACTGGTTGGGGGAACATTAAAACTGGAGGTGAGCACTGCAGGGGAAGGTGGTATCCTGGGATTTCCCAGGATTGGTACCAAGCTAGGATCAAGGCCCAGACTAGACATTCCAAGGACTGTGGTGAGGATAGCAGAAAAGGTTGTAGAGATGACATTTCCCTTGTTTCTTTATTAATGAAAATTTTTTTGATGAGTCTTGGTTCTCTGCTATACAGAGCAATGATGCTATACACAGCAAATCCCCTGTGGCTTTGAGCTCAGCCTCATGGGTGCTAGGTCTAAAGTCATTGCTAAAGGCTGTAGTAGAAAGAGCACTAGATATGGAATCAGAGGACCTGGGTTCCAAACTTGGCTGCTTTCTCTTGTCGATTTCCTGTGTGCTGTTTTCCCTCTTTGGGTCTCAGTTTCCCTGTCTGTCAAATGAAGGGTTTGAACTTCTGATCTGTGAAATAACTCTTAACTCTAAATGACTACCTTGTCCTAACTGATAGTCCATCTCTGACTATGGTTCTCTGAGGACCCTGGTGTCCAAGTATCAGTTTCCCCCAGAGCACAGGTCTTAGCCTCCAAGACTCTTCTGTACCCTGGTTTATAGACCCATAGTCTCACAAGTGGACACTGTGCCCAGAAGTATCCTGCCCTCTGCTCTAAACTAGCAGTAATTCTTCATGATCTCTTCTCTCTTTAGTGGATCTGCCCCCTCCCTTCACCCTGAGGAAGGTGAAGGTCCCTGTGATGGATGCCCTAACCTGTGACCAGGAATACCATCAGGATTCCCCCATTCCTGAATCTATGAGAATTGTCTTTGATACCATGATCTGCGCTGGTCAAGCTGGTAGGGGCACCTGCCAGGTGAGAGGCTCTCTGCGTTTGCTCCTCTGTCTGGTCCTTCCCCTACCTCTAGTTTGAACTTCGGAGCCCTGCCCTGTTGTACATTCTCTGTCCCTTGAGCCATCCTAACAGGCTCTCTCTTGTCTTCCAGGGTGACTCTGGGGGAGCCCTGGTCTGTAAGGTGCAGAAATCCTGGCTCCAGGCTGGAATAGTGAGTTGGGGAGGCATTTGTGGTGGCCCTCATAGACCTGGAGTCTTCACTCTTGTAACAGCCTTTGTGGATTGGATCAATCAGCACATCCAATGATTCTGGCCCAGTTTCTCCTTGTCTTCCTTCATCACATCATCTCCTTAATGATTCCAGCCTGCACTTCTGCTGGGAAACCCATGCAACTGTTCCTCAGTCCTCCCCATCAGACTGGACTCATGCTGCCTTCTTCAAATGCCTCCTTCCCTGAAGCATCTCTCCTTCTCTGCCACCCTGAGTCCCCTAGAAGCTCCTCGGTACAGAGCAAAGAGCCCTGGACTAGGAGTCAGGACACCTGGCTTCTAGATTTCTGCTCTATCATTGGCTCACTGTGTGACCTTGGTCGAGTCCCTTCCTCTCTGTGAGTTTCAGTTTCCCCCTTTGTAAATTATTATATATATTGGGGGTGAACCTCTTCTGATTTACAATGTTCCATGGTTTATCTCTGTGTGAACACTTGGATTATTTCAGGAGACGATGAGTGAAGCAAAAAAGGAGAGAGGCAAAGAGGCTGGTTTACATGGCATTGCTTCTATCTTATTAAACTGCTTGTATCTCTTACTGTGGAATAAGTGTTTTCTTTGGGTTGGTTCTGGCCAAGGGACTGGGTATACTCCTCTTCCTTTTCGTTCTCCTCCTTAAAAATAAAAAAAAAGATAAAAAAGAAACTTTTAAGAAATTTAAAAATAATAGAAAAGCAAAAGAAAAATAATTAAAAAATAAAAATTATGGAAGAAACAAGAAACTACTAGGACCATTGCAAAGACCTTACAGGAAAGTAGCATTTTAGGTTCATATAAAATAAGAAATTTTCTATAATTTAGTGCTTCCCATCAGTAGGATGGATTGCTTCTCGAGGTCATGATTCTCACCCCACTCTTCTCACCTTTGGGGGAGGGTCTTTCAGCAGAGGCTGAATGATCTCTTTTTTATGGGTGCTATAGAAGGGATTACTGCTCCAGGTAGTGGTTGGATTAGATGACCTGGATTAGAGGTTGGATTAGAGGTCCCTTCTACATTTGAGATTTTATGATTCTATGGTGTCTTTTTCTTAACATGGATTATAAATTCAGTAGAGATAACATGGGCAACTTGCTGGTGAAGCGGACAGAGTACTGAGTTTGGAATCATAAAGACTCATCTTCACAAGTTCAAATATGGCCTCAGATATTTATTAGCTGTGTGACCCTGGGCAAGTCACTTAACCCAATTTGCCTCAGTTCCTCATCTGTAAAAGGAGTTAAAGAAGGAAATGACAAACTACTCTAGTATTTTTCAAAGTAAATCCCAATATAGGGTTTTGAAGAGTCGGATATGACTGAAATAATTCAACAACAAGAAATGGCATGGTACATGGTACACAAATTCTGCTGCAGTCCAGTCCTCTGTAGGTAGGTCCTCTGAACAAAGAACCCTCTGCACCTAAACCCCTACATGTCCTGTCTTCTTCAGCAAAACGTTTTCAACACAAATCTACTGTCATCAAAGACCTTTGAACATACTCCCTTTAGGTAAACTATGTGGGTATAACACCTACTGCAGGGAAATGCTGACAATTTTACTTTTGTTACTTACTTGCATAAGATCATAGCCAAAGCTGGTCTATTCTTTTAGAGGATCCCACAGGCTGAGGGTTAGAGTCAAGCACAGTGGGAATTTGTGACACTGTGAGGAACTGCCATAACAGATCACAAACCTTATCTCTTCACCTCTGCTGGAAGCAACTCTGAATTCCAGGATTCCACATTCTTTGGTCACCTTGCTCCTCTCTTATCTTCTCCCTTCTGTATAAACCCTGCTATCAGCCTGTTCTCATCAGGTCTCCCAGGAAACCCCATAATTGCCAGATCCTGCAGGGCTATGTGTATGACTATTGTAGAACAGGTGGTGATGGTGAGGATTATATTTTATAAAGGTGAGACCCAGGAGGGATGGTTCTCCCTTCCACTCTCCACCTACCTCCTCCCATGTTGACCAGCTTTATGAAATGCACATGCTCAGATCATCTCTGATGCTACTCTTCCATAGGAAAGATGTTTGGGAGTCTGCATCTGGCTTAGTGATGAGGAATAATGGAAATGCCTTGGAGAGTGTTCGGAGAATTAGTAAACAATGTGTAACTGGTTCCAGTCTGTCTACCACACAGTGAATAGGAAACTCTTTAAATGTATCTGAAACAAAGAGCTTCCATGTAGCTAGCCAGAAGAATCCATGTACAGATGATTTATGATTTTACTAGAAAGTAAGTATCTTAGTCTGTCCCATTTGGACGGGTAGAATCCAAGGTCTCTGTGAACATTCCATATATCCACTAAATTTGGAATTTCACCACTGGAATTCACTTTTTGTAAAAAATCCATTGCTTTCTGTGTGAATGTCACCATTTTCTCTATTTCCTGGAATGGGAGGGTCAGGAAGAGGATATCAGTCAATTGTTCTGGAGCTGGTAAATTTCTTACCTGACTCTGGCAGCTGGCATAGAACAATGACAGGAGAGAAGCCCTCAGAGAAAGGTAGGAAGAATTAGGAACAGACTGGTTTTCACTTTCCATGGCCATATTTTTTTTCTTAATACACTGGGATTTGAGTCTAACTTGGATTTGAGCAGATGGTATCTGTGGGTCTTTATTCTGTTTTCTTTCAGAATAATTAGTCTGAGAGATAAGGGGACAATATGTAGAATAGGACCAAGCCTTGTTTGAGAAGGAAATGGGGAATCCTTTCTTCCCTAGATGCCCCAGCAAGACTGAGAAGTGACTTCCCTATTGAATAGCCCTGAAATGAATCACAGTGACTAGTCCATCTGTTTTTGTCTCTGACTATCTTAGTCTCTGCCTGTCCTTTCTAATATAACACTATCTAATGTCCTCGATAGATTAATATTCTCATTATCAGAGAGGGCATTGAGGGTCTGGATGAGAGGAAAAGTAGAATTTACAAAGGACTTTTCCATTCCACAGCACCTTTGATATTCCCAATACCTCCATCCTGGAGGAAGGGCAGAGATGGCTTTTGGCCTTGGACAGGTCCTACTTCATTTTGGGCCTTCATTTAATTCTGTGTCAAATGCTGGGAGTTGAACTAGATAACCTTTAAGGCATCTTTCAGCATGAATTTTATGTGATTCTCTTAATAGTTTGGAAAAGTGAGAGTCAGATTGGCAGAGATGTGACCAAAGTGCCATGGTTCATTCCTGGCAGCATAAAGATTAGAAAACACATCTCAATTCCCCGGTTAGTACTCATTCTTCTGTGCCATTCTAATGGGAGCAATTTCCTCTGGATGAGGTGTGAAGCTGCACTTCACCAGCAAGTTGCCCATGTTATCTCTACTGAATTTATTATCCATGTTAAGAAAAAGACACCATAGGGAGTAGAAGCACGACCTCCGCTGGGCTCCGGCTTCCACCTTCCACCTTCCCCAATGCATGTAAAAGGGGACTCTAAACAAACTTTGGAGCTGCAGAACCCACAAAATGACACAGAGAAGCTTACCTCCTGTTGAGGATAGTCCAGCAGGCTGGCAGGAATCTGCCAGAGCAATGCTCTGGGAGCACAGTGCTCTGGGAGCCAAGCCCAGCCCCACCCTGAGGCTTTAGCCCCAGGGCAGGCTAGAGGGACTCCAGATCAGCAGCAGCTGTGTCCATTTCCAGATTTATCAACACATAGATGGGAAGGACAAAGTGAGAGGTCAGTGCAGTCTGGACTTTGGGACCCAGTAAGTGGGAGTGAGTGGCTTTTGCCCCCAGGGTGAGAAGCCGCTGAGACACCAGCACAGCCAGACAGAGCTATGTGGCAGCTTCAGCTCCTGGCCTGCAGAGTGTAGGGGGACCAAGCACCAGTCTGAGGGGTAATCGCTCTTGCTTTAACCTGCTTGGATCTGGATTGCAGTCTAGGGTGGAGGTCCTGGGGTGTATGTCCAGCTTTCCAGAGCATGTGGAGACCTCAGAGAAGGCACCCATCTAATACCTCCGGCAGCTGAGAAAACCTCAGCGTTTGGGACAAAAGCTCCCCTGTCTGGTGTCAGAGTCCTACTGTGGCAAAAAGCCTAGGGGTCAAGTGACTGAGGGGAGACATGACCAGGCAAAGGAAACAAAGCAGACAGAAGATTCCAACATTAGACTCCTATTTTGGGGACAAAAAGGATCAAAGCATGGAATAGGAGGAAGACAGTGAAGTCAGAACTCCTGCACCAAAAGCTTCAAAGGAAAATACAAGCTGGTTACAGGCCATAGAGGACCTTAAGAAGCAGATAAGGGAAGTGGAGAAAAAATTGGGAAAAGAAATGAAAACGATGCAAGAAAATTACAAAATGGGAGTCAACAGCCTGACTGAAGAAAATAACACCTTAAAAAACAGACTAACTCAAATGGCAAAGGAGACTCAAAAAGGCAATGAGGAGAAGAATGCCTTAAAAAGCCAAATTTGACAGATGGAAAAAGAATCTCAAAAGCTCACTGAAGAGAATAATTGCTTCAGAATTAGATTGGAGCAAATGGAAGCTAATGACTTTATGAGAAATCAAAATGCTGTTAAACAGATCCAAACAAATGAAAGAATAGAAGGCAATGTGAAACATCTCAAGGGAAAAACCACTGATTTGGGAAATAGATCCAGAAGAGATAATTTAAAAATTATTGGACTACCTGAAAGCCATGATCAAAGTAAGAACCTAGAAATCATCCTCCAGAAAGTTCTTAAAGAAAACTTCCCTGATGTTTTAGAACCAGAAGGCAAAATAGAGGTTGAAAGAATCCACCAATCTCCTCCTGAAAAATATCCCAAAAAGAAAACTCCTAGGAATATTATAGCCAGGTTTCAGAATTCCCAGATCAAGGAGAGAATATTACAAGCAGCCAGGAAGAAACAATTTGAATATTGTGGAAACACAATCAGGATAACCCAGGATCTGGCAGCCTCTACACTGAGGGATCAAAGGGCTTGGGATATGATATTCCAGAGGTAAAAGGAGCTGGGATTAAAACCAAGAGTCACCTACCCAGCAAAACTGTGTATCATGTTTCAGGGGAAAATATGGTCATTCAGTGGACTAGACTTTCAAACATTCTTGATGAAAAAACCAGAGTTGAATAGAAAATTTGACATTCAGATACAAGAAGCAAGAGAATCATGAGATGGTAAACATGGAAAAGAAATCATAAGGAACTTATCAAAGTTGAACTATTAACATTCCTACATGGAAAAACAATAATTGTAAGTGATGAAACTTTTCTCAGTATGAAAATAGTTGAAGGGAATAGAAATATATACATGTCTATATATAAGGGTATATGGGCATATGAATACATATGTGAATGTGTGTATATATGTTTACAGGTATACATAGAGGGCACAGAACCAATTTAACAAGAAGGGATGTTACTTAAAATGTGAAATTAAGAGGTGGAATATAATGAGAGGAGATGGGGAGAGACAGAATGGGGTAAACTATCTCATATAGAAGAGGCAAGGGAAAATGGTTACAATGGAGGGAAAGAATAGGAAGGCAAAAGGGAATGGGTAAACCCTATTACCATTGAATTTGACTTGGGGAGAGAATGAAATACACACTAAATAGGGTATCTCACCCTACAGGAGAGTAGGGGGAAGGGGATGAGAGGGGGTATGATGGAAGGGAGGGCAGGCTGGGGGGGAGGGAAGTTGGAAGCACCCACTTTTGAAAAGGGAGGGGATCAAAGTAGAGAATAGAACAAGTGGGAGGTGGGATAGGAGGGAGTGAAATATAGTCATTCTTTTACAATATATCTACTATGGTTATGTTTTGCATAGCTACACATGTACAACCTATACTGAATTGCTTATCTTCCCAGTAAGGGTGGGTGACAAGGGAGGAAGGGAATGAATCCGGAATTCAAAGTTTTAAAATCAAATGTTTATATATATACTATTATTAATACTATTTTACATGTAATTGGGAAATAAATTATACAGACACTGGGGCATAGAGATCCACCATGCCCTACTGGAAAAGTTGAAAGGGGTATGGGAGAGAGCAGATTGGAGGAGGGGATATCCTGTGGGACTGCTATTTTGGGGCGGTGGGTAGGGGAAAAATGGGGAGAAAATTTGTAACTCAAAATCTGGTGGAAATGAATGATGTAAATCAGAAAAAAAGAAACAGACACCATAGAATCATAAAATCTCAAAGGTAGAAGGGACCTCACAGGTCGTCTAATCCAACCACAAATCCCTCAGGGGATTTGTGTATTTTAGCTGGGGTTTTCTATGTGCAGTAGTGAACTGTATGGTAGATTGTTCTGGTAGATTTGTGGGAGTTTCTTAGGGGGGCTGGTGAATTCAGATCATATGCAGAAGCATCGGAGGTCTTTTCTATTGAGAGGATCTGATTGTTAGAGCAGCATTAGCAAATTATGCCAGCTCTCCTCCCCAAGTACTATTTTGATTTCTGGTGTAAAGACTGTGGAAGGCACAGGGCAAAGGGAAGGGACTAGAAAAGAAAGAAAGGTGTGACAAGACAGTTGTTATTGTTACACTCAGCTGTGATTTTCTTCCCTAAGGTCAGGTTTCTGGGAGAAGAAACAAGAGGTAGTGACTAGTATCTAGGAGGCAGCAAAGCCTGAATTTGAATCCTAGCTCCATTTATTGGCTGTGTAGTCATTGGCATATCACTTATTCCCTCTGAATCTCAGTTTCCTCATCTGTAAAATGGGAGTGATTATAGCAACTATTTGGCAGAGAAATTTTAAGGCTGTGTGCCATCCCTGAAAAAACCCACTAGTTTGCATTTAATTACTTTGTCTATATTTATATTCATGAATTTTACACTTACATTGTATATATTTTTCTCTGTACTTGTGTCTTCCAGTAGAATGTAAATCAGCCAAGTTGGTGGAGTAGGAGAAAGCAGTATGGCCAAACTCCCCTTGACAACTACTTAAAGAAAGATTTTAATCAAATACCATGCCAAGTAGTGATCTGAAGTGTAAAGAGAAAACACAGTGGGTCATCCATTTAGCCTGAACTCACAAAGTCCACCCAGTAATCAGGGAAGGAACTGAGGTATAGTGGTGGGCTGGGATTGTGGAACTAGACATTAGGAGCAAAGGAAGGCTATCCTGCTAAAGCTCTGATGCCAGTAATAGGATACCAGATGAGATGGACCATCACCATAGAAGGTACTCCAATCCTGACAGAAGGGTACAGAGCCTGGCCCTAACACAAAGTCCTAATCTTGGAAGTAAGACTGGAAGGAGTAAACCAAAAAAATGAAAGAAAAGTAAAGAAAAACAGCTATTATGTTCCTAGAGCCCAAGATTCAAGCCCTGAAAAGTAGAATAACTCCAAAACACATACAATGAAAGACTCAAAGAAAAACACAGCGTGATTATAAGATCAATTAGAATTCCTAGAAGAAATTAAATAAGATTTTAAAAATGATATTATAAATGAAATGAGAATGCTATAAGAAAGAATAGGATAATAAATGAGAGTTATGGAGGAAAGATTTGGAAAGAGAATTAACAACTTAGCATATGTGGTTAAGAACAAACAAACAAAACCCCAAGACCTTGACCAAGTAACAGAACCTCTGAAAATTAGAATGTACTAAATAGAATGGAATGATTACAAGAGAATGTAAGCTAATTGTGAGTGCATGTAAATATGAATAATTTCTCTTTTGACCCTCCACATTTGATTTTTTTTTATTAAAGAGGTCATCTCTTGACTTCCTTCTTAAATAGCCCTACTCACTGAATGGGTGTTGCCTAAGTCAAAGGTCAAGGTCTCCCACTGCATCTTGGGCCATCTCCAGTGGTCCTGATCTATATCTCACCACTGCACGCATGTGACTCTGGAGGAGAGAGTGAGGCTGGTGACTTTGTGCAGCTCTGCCTCACTTAAATCCAATTTACTCGCAAGTCCTGACATCATCTTCCTGAAGTCACAGTCCTTTTTGAGAAGGAAGGACAAACCACAACATTTATGAAGAGGGAATTTTTTTCTTTCTTCATATTTGTATCTTAAGAACCTCTCAATGTTCCTGAAACATAGTAGACCCTTAACAATGTTTTTGATTGATTAAAGTGAAGCAATATGTTAGATGCTGTATAAAAATAGTTATTATTATCATTACCACCTTAAAAAAGAGAACACTGTGCCTTCCCTCCCAGGTTGTTATATTCCTCTGATTATCAGATTCAACTTGGGGGAGGCACACACATTTAAGAGATCTACCAGCTTCAGCCTCCCCAGTGTCGGGGACCACAGGAATGGCCACCGTCTCTGGCTTTGTTTTATCGATTCAATTCACAATAAAATAAAAATTAAAAAATTAAAAAGAGAAAAACATTTCCTGTGGACTCTGAAGAAAGTAACAGTTTTCATGATGTATCTGACTCATTATACTGTGATCTACCTCCTCCAGTGGTTCTGGAGATGCCTTTCAGGTCAATGAGTCTGGTTCATCTTCTAAAGGTTCAGGGCTTAGATGCTCCCTCCCTATTTTGGAACTGGAGAATAGAATTTTTTAGTTCTCAAGCCTTTAGGATGACCATAGTCTGCCCAAGCCAGACAGAGCTGAGATGTTGGGATCTATCCAAGACTCCAACACCCAGGACACTCCCTCTTCTGCTGATTTGCACATCCTTCTGTCTCCCTTCTTCCATATGTTTTGCCTACTCCTCCTGGTCTTCTTTCTGGGAAGGTCAGTTTCTATGATTCAAGGTGAGTTTTGGCTCCATCAACCACCTGCCTGCCCCTTTGTGTCTTCTGTCTCCAGGAGAGTGTCTCCTGTGAGTCAGGGGAGAATGGTTCATCTCTTCCCTAGGGATGGGGTAGGTTGCTTAGGAAAGAGCTAATTCTTAGGGGATAGAATCTCTGGCTTCTTCCTGGGTGAAAGTGAATTCATTGTAATTAGGGATAATTTCCTTTTCTATACTTGTGTGCTCAGCACCTGGCACATAGTAGGTGCTTAATAAATGCTTGCCTGGGGATTTTCTAGGGACAGAACTAGTTCCTGGGGGACAAGAATTCATAGTTTCATCTTAATAGCATGGCATAGCAGAAAGAATATTGGATGTGTAGTCCAGAGATATAGCTAGCCTCACTTACTAACTGACTGGCCCTAAGTACTTAATCTCTCCGATTCTGTTTTTCCTATCTTTTCTCAAAGTATAGATACTGTTGCCCCAGATTGGCCACATAACTGGAGGACTGCTGTGGACCATCTGGGAGAGAGGGAGGCAAGTGTTCCTTAGAGACTGTTGGGCCTGGGTTTAAATTTCCCAGTGCTGATACAGAGCCAGGGCCAAGGCCAGCAGAGAGGAAAATCCTGTGTGGTTCCTTGAGGGATCCTTTCCCCTCATGTGTGAACAAGATTGCTGCTCATCCTTCATTCTGAAAGAAGAGCAATGACATTGGGAGGGTGATATCTTGACTTGTGAGTGAACTGGATTTAGGTGAGGTGGTACATGGAAAAGTGGTTAGCTTCACTTTCTCCTCCAGAGTAGTCAGAGTCCAAAGGTAGATATAAGGAGGGCCGGGTTAACAATAGGTATTTATGAGAAATAGGATTAGTCAGATTCAGTGTGTATCAGGATGAAAGAATAGTCTTATTAGAAAGGGGTGCCAATCACACTCAGCTAAAGTAAGACAGTAGGAGATAAAGACCTTAATTTCTTACACTTCCCTCAAAACTTCCCTTTTTTTGCTTAGCCCTCTAATTCCTTGAATGTGCACCTGTGATTAAGGGTGAAAAATCTCAAAACAAAGCTGTTAAGCACTTCAGCTTTCAGCTCTCTGGGCCCTCTATAGGCATGGCTTTGGGGAAGGAAAATGATTGTGTTAGTATCAGACAGTTTTACATGACTGGGGTGGTGGTGGGGTGGAGCCTCCACATCCCGTTTTCTCTCTGTTTTTCCTCTCTTTCTGTCTCAGTCCAACTCTGTCTCTCTCTGTCTACCAGCCTGTCTCTCTCTCTCCTTTTAAAAATCTATGTTCTAGAGGAAAACTCTGCCTTCTAGGCCCTCTCTAGGTATAGCTTTCTCTCTCCCCAAGCTGGGAATAAATATGATGCATAGGATCTTTCCTTCCCTGGTGGAGTCATTAGTTCAAATCTTGCCAGAGTGTGGTTTGTCCTTCATCCTAGAAGAGGACCACGACATCAGGAAGGTGATGCCATGACTTGTTAGTGAATTGTTTTTAAGCAAAGGAGGACTGTGCAAAGGCACTAGCCTCACTTTCTCCTCTGGAGCCATCTGGACCCAATGGCAAGAAACAGATCCAGACAAAGTGTTGCCAGATGGGCTATTAAATAAGGATGAACTTTTAAATAACTACAAAATGTGGAATGGACTCCATCAGAAGGTAGTGAGTTCTCCATTTTGGGACGTCTCAAAGTTGAAATTTAATGACTGCATGTTGGAATATTATAGAATTATTTGCTTCAGGTAGGTCTGGGTCTAGGTGGCTTTTGAAGTTTTTTTTTCCTGAATATTCCATTTTATGGTTCATGAGACACAGTGTTCAGGGGTGGGAAGGTGTCAGGACCTTGGATTCTAGAGATTCTGGCCCCTAAGGCCAAGAAGAGTCCTAAGGTTTAAATTGCACTGGGGCTTGTCCAGGGATTGTGAATAATGTGCTGTAGTTGGAGGAACATTTTAGGGCTGGGAGTCTAGAAATTCTAGTTCTGTCATAACTTGGACAGTTCCCCCTTCCTCTGTGGGTGTCTCCCATGTGTCAAAAGAAGGAGCTGGACCAGATTTTTGATTTCTCATCTGACATATATTCTGTTTGAGATCCACTTTTTCGCTTCTTCCCCAATTGCCTTATCACCCTGGAAATGTTTCTGCCCCTGCAGCTGCCTCCCTCCTCCCAATGGTGACTTCTTGCCTGGGACTGCCATTTGAGGAAAGGCCAGGCCAGTTCTGGTTCATATTTCTCTAAGCTCTGCTCCTGACTCTTCAAGCTTTCCCATCTTATCTATCTACGGGTACCTTCTTCCCCTTCCTAATCCCCCTCCCATTTTCTGCTCCCTTCTTTTGTGTGGAGTCCTTCCATTAGAATGTAAGTTCCTTGAAGGTAAGAACTGTCTTTCTTTTTTCTTGTATATGGATTCCCAGGGTTTAGCTAAGAGCCTGGCACATTGTTGTTGTGCAGTTGTTTCAGTTGTGTTTGATTCTTTGTGACCCCATATGGGATTTTCTTGGCAAAGATACTACAATGATTTTATAATGGTTTGCCATTTCCTCCTCCAGCTCATTTCACAGAAAAGGAAATTGAGGCAAACAGGGTTAAACGACTTGCCTAGGGTCACCCAGGTAGTAAGTCTCTGAGGTTAGATTTGAACTCAAGTCTGCATGACTCCAGGTCTGGTGCTTTATCCACTGTGCCCCCTAACATCTTCATGCTTGGCACGTAGTAAGTGATTAGTCAATGCTTATCAATTATCTGACTGACTGAAGCAACCTTTTCTGTCCTTGTTTCTCTGTGTCCTGCTCTTATTTCTCCTATTCCAGAACTATTTGCAGGTCATCTCAACACCAGTCTTCCTTCCAGACCACAGAGCTTCCCAGAGTCAATAAGTGAAAGTAGATGGGATTTTTATTTTTTAGCTTTTTGGAGGGGGGAGGCAGGGCTGTTGGGTTAAGTGAGCTACTCAAAATCACACAGCTAGTCAGTGCTAAGTGTCTGAGGCCAGATTTGAACTCAGGTTCTCCTGACTTAAGGGCCAGGGTTCTATTTACTGCATCACCTACCCACCCCAGCAGTTAGGATTTTTAAAAAATCGTATTTTATTTCCTCCCTCCTTAATTACATGGTAAAACAATTTTTAGCATTTAAAAAAAGTTGTGAGTTTAGAATTGTCTTTATAAACTCTCAGAACTTCCTTAACCTTCCTCTTTTTTTGCCATCTTTTGCCTCAATTCTTACCTAACCTTGAACTACTGAATGGGTGTTGCCTCAGACAAACTGAGACCTGGGAAAGATCTTAGTTTAAAAAAAGTCAAAGCTTCCCACTGGTTTTGGGGTCATTGCCAGTCATCCTGACCTATGTCTTGCTGCTGGACTCTGATGACTCTGAAGGAGGGAGTGAGGCTAATGACTTTTTCCAACTGTGCCTCACTTATGGTCAATTCACTTGCCAGTCAAGTCATTGACATCCTGGTGTCATTGGTCCTCTTCAGGAAGTTAGAATGAATAATAATGGGACACAATGGAAATTTTTTTCACCCTTTGATCTAGTTACAGAGAGGTGTGGTATGGTTTGCCTCATGTGATACAGGAAATATGGTACATTGCTGGGATGTGAACCTAAGTAGCTTGGCTTCAGGGATATCCTGGTATTAAGAACCATCTCTCTCAAAGTTATGACACACTTTGTGTTATTAACATTTTTTCAGCACTTTCTTACATCTAGACAATAAACAAAACAATAAACTAAGCCCTCACTTGTAGTGTTTGCTGATTTCTGAGGCATAAATGCTCACAATGAAAATTTAACAATTGGCTGGAGCTGGTACAAGTTGGCTCCTGCACAAGCCAGGGTCAGAGTGCCAGATGAAACCTAGTCAATGTCATCAGCTCCCAGGGTTTCCAAGGCACCTGACACTTTTTCTTTCCCCCTCTTCTCAGGTCTTTCTATCACTTCTTTCTTGCTCCTAGTCCCTTAAGGCCCAGGAGAGTATTCAATAGGCTCTGAGTTGCCTGATGACACTGAGAGGAAGACTTGAACAATGCCTTCCATATCTGAAGGACTGTCATGTGAAACGGCAATTAACATGATTTTGCTTGTTCCTAGAGAGCAGAGCTGGGACCAATGGGTGAGAGTTACTGGGAACCAAATCAACAAGCATTTATGAAGTGCCCTCCATGAGCCATGTACTGGGGATACACATGTGATCTGAGTCCCAAAGCTTATGGGAATGGGAGTCTTTCCTTATGGTAGAGATCAATGACTTGTGGCAGGGGCAGGGTAGAGTTGGAGAAAACCAGCATGTTGGTCAGTTTTAAAGGTGCAGGCATCCAATCAAAAGAGGCCACCCCACCCTTGTGGTAGGGAACACAGGACTCTTTGTTAGGCCATCTGGACATGCACTAAAGAACCCCTCAAGAACAACTCTGTTTTAGGAGGACTGGGCATGCCCAGACCAGACCAGACCAGACCAGTTTGCACAAAGAAGAGAAACCATCCTAAAAACAATCCCTGCTCTTTAGAAATATGTTAATGTATAGGTACAGATAAGATAAAGGATAAAGGGGAGTAATTCAGGGAGAAGGCATTAAGATTAAGGAGGTTTGGGAAAAGCTTCTCTTTAAAAAATAATATTTTACTTTTCCCACAACTACATATAAAAATATTAAAAAAAGTGGTGTCTTTTTAACTCCTAAATTTCATACTCATCTACAAATGGAAAAAAAAAATTGGAGTTGACTGGTTCTAGGAGGAGTCAAAGACACATTGCCCATCTGGTAGTTGCTTTAAGGTAATCATTTCCCCCCTTTTCTTATATAATTATCATTAATGAACTGTATACAGTTATGTTGTCCTTTGGTGATTGAAATCCATTAAAAACCAGCAGTGAAGGATTTTTGTCTAATGAGTGGGGGAAACAGAAACCACACAAAATGAAAATACAAAGGAGCCAGTTATCTTAAAGCCTGACATAGTCCTGTGTTCCACTCTGTTGATGGGTAGGGTATGTAACCTCTGGGGTTAGTAAAGGATTGTCGGATCTTTATACCCATCATCAAATAGGGACAGGTATTTGAACAACAGCACTCCTTTGTGGTTAAGTGGAAAACATGGCTCTCTCTAGTTTTTCCTACTGGTTCTTTCCAGTCATCCAGAATAATTCTGAGGGCTCACTGTGTGGGCCAGTGGAATTCTATTCCATTGACTCATGGTCACCTTCAGACTTTCACCTCTCTCACTGGCACTCTTGTCCTGACACTCCTTTGGTCCTGTTCTTCTCCTTTTCCCTCCCATTCCCTTTCTTTCCCTTCTCCTTCTCTCTCCTTTCCCCTCTCGTCTCTCCCTTCCCCTCTCCTTATCCTCTTCCCTCCCTCCTATTCCCCCCTCTCTCTCCTCCACCCCTCTTCTAGCTGTCTATCTCTCACACATGCAAACACTTTGGGGTTAGTCTTCCACACCACTCGAGGTATAATCACCAGTGTAAAGAGAACATCTTGATGTTCTTTCTTGCTGGGAGAGTAATTCATATTTCTAGGTCCCCTTTGCCTTCTCTGCACAGTTGTCTGCTAATGTAAGCACTTCATTACTTGCTATGAATTAGGCTCAAAACCAAATTCAGGATCCACTGATTTCTCTCTGAGGGCCCTCTTTTTCCATATGGAAACTATAAGGAATTATCCCATATCATGATGGCTCTGTCATTGCTGCTCACTGTTTCTGTGGGAAATCCTCACAGGAACCTATGGCTTCTACTCACTTTGGCCATAGCTACCCAGGCAAAGGACACCTGCCTCTGGCTGGCTCTAGAACTCAGCATTCTTCATGCATTCTCACTTCAAGACTCACTCTTCAAACCCAGAATCATCTCCTGGGCTCTCCTCTCATTAACTCTTCTTTTCACTCACTCTGAACAATGTCCCTCAGTCACCATCATAGCACCATATATTTAAATCTGGAAGAGACCATTAAGGTCATCTGGCTTGAACCCCTCATTTTTTTTCAGCAAAGAATGCCCTTTCCATTTTTTTGATTGGCAAAATTCTTTATTAATTTGTTTGTTTACTTTTAGTTTACAAGATTCAGTTCCACAATCCCTTGAGTTTCAAATTTTCTCTCCTTTCCTTCCCTCCCACCCCCCTCCCCCATGTCAGCATGTAATCAAGTATAGGATCTGCAAATACTTTCACATTAGACATTAGTCAGGTTCTAAAGAAGAACTGTAACCAATGGAATAAACAATGGGAAAGAGAAAACAAAACCAAACAAGAAAAAGAAAGAGAGAAGGTAGTTTGCTTCAATCTGCATTCAAACTCTGTTCTTTCTAGTTCTTTCTCTGAGTGTAGACATCTCTCTCCATCATGAGTCTTTTGGAGTTGTCTTATAACCTTGCATTGCTGAGAAGAACCCAGTCTATCAAAGTTGGTCGTCACACATACATTGTGTCTGTAATTGTGTACAAATTTCTCCTGGTTCTACTCTTCTCACTCAGCATCAGTCTCTCCAGGTAAACATGAAATCTGTGTGCTCCTCATTTCTTATAGCACAATAGTATTCCATTACATTCATATGCTATAGTTTGTTTAGCCACTCCCCAATTGATGGGCATCCCCTTAATTTCCAATTCTTTGCCAACACAAAAAGAGCTGCTATAAATATTTTTGTACGTATGGGTCTTCCCACTTCTATGATCTCTTTGAGATACAACCCTAGAAGCAGTATTGCTGGGTCAATTTATAGTTCTTTGGGCATAGTTTCAGATTGCTTTCCAGAATGGTTGAATCAGTTCACAACTCCACCAACAATGCATTAGTTGAATCCCTCATTTTACAGATGAGGAAACTGAATCTCAGAGAGGATGAGTAATTCAAGGTCACAACAACAGATACAGGATTCAAACCCAGGTCCTCTAACTCCAAATCTGTGCTTTTTCCTCCTCCATCCTGTGACTCATTATACCCATTTACACCTGATATCTACATGAGATCAACAACTCTTCCTTTCCCCACCCCATCCATTTTCATAGTTTGGGGATTAATTAATAACTGCATATAGCTGAGCAAACTCTGCATCTTTTTTTTTGAGGGGGAAAAGCAAGGCAATTGGGGTTAAGTGACTTGCCCAAGGTCACACAGTTAGTAAATGTGTCAAGTGTCTGAGGTTGAATTTGAGCTCAGGTCCTCCTGACTATAGAGCCAATTCTCTATTCACTGAACCACCTAGCTGCCCCTTACTCTGTAGTTTCTTCACCACAAATGTGGAGGTGAGCAGTGGGAGAGGAGGGGTATTCAGAAGGCTTTCTGGGGCCAGGTTTAGGTCTGAAGCCCACTTATCTCACCTTGGATAAGTGGACCCCCAGCTCCCTCCTCGTAACAATGTGATTTTGAAACTCTTTCCCCTCAAACCAGGGGAGCCTTGTAGCTCTGGTGTGGCCCTCTGAGTGCTGTGTTGAGACAAGAGGAAATGTGCCTCAGGGTCATTTCCTTTGAAGGAGCTTGGGAAGAAAGGCTTCTTTCTTTCCTTCCTTTTCTTGGAGGGTGAACTTTGAGATGAATAGCTTCTTCTTCATCTGTAAATGAGGGACAATAATACCTGTGTAGCAGCACCCAGTACCTTCATCCCACGTGGGCTCTGCAGGCTCCAAGGATTAAGTGTGTCAACATCTACTCAAAGCCACAACTTGGTAACTCTTCTGATGCATTTGTTTTTATAAGGGCAAAGGGCACATTAATTCCAAGTTTAAGGCACTTAATCAAAAAGCATAGCTGTAAAATCAGTGACAGGAAAGGACTCCTCTATATGCACAAAAGGAGCTATATATACTCTCCCACCCTATCAGTAGGGAAGCCACATGTGAACCTGGACAAGTCACTTAAATGCTACCTGCCTCAGTTTCCTCATCTGTAAAATGGGTGGTTGTGAGGATCAAATGAGACCATAATTGTAAAGCTCTTAGCACAGTGCTTGGCACGAAAGTGCTGTGCAAATGTTAACTATTATTCTTACTACTACCAAAAAATAGGTATGGAGAGCATATGTGTGGCGACCACATGAGTAAGGAACACCCACAGAAGAAACACATGTAGTCAAATAGGTGACAAGGGAACATATGCAAATGGGCACTCATGCCAGGAAAAATATGTAGTGAGGGCAAGAAAAGAGAGAACCCATATAACCAAGGAGTATGCCTCGGTGTCCCCTTGTCTCTCTGGGAAACACATCTACAATCTCTTATGTCTGCTGAACTGCCCTTTGCTACCATCTGCTCATCTGCAACTATTCAGCCTTTTAGGACCATCTTTTGAGACCCAGTGGGTAGTAAAATCGCTTCCTGGAGAGTAGATCTAATTATTTTTCAGTGAATAGCCCAGGCTATGAGGCCCCCCACCCCTACTCAGTCCTCTCAGCTAAAAGTCAGCAGGTTAATATTCATATTTTGAGCAATTTCCTCTTGGTGCCCCCTAGAAGTACTTGGCCTCAACCTACTATCTCCTCTGTGATTATAAAATCCCTCTTTAATTCCTCTCAAAGCCCTGTTTTGTCTTTCTAAATTCCCAAATCCATGCTGAGGACTCCCAACCAAAAAAACTCCCAATGGAGCTATGTGGAGGTGAAGGCAAAAGAAAGTCTCTCCAGTTCCCATAATGCTCCCCAACTAGCAATGTGGAAAAGCTAGGGGTGGGAAAAGGAGGAAGAGGTGAAGTTGACAGGGATACTGGCCTCCTCTTTATCCCTCTTTATTTTTCGCATAGGCCAGTAGCCAAATGGATATCTCTTATGATGTGGTCCATCCCCTATAGACATCACTGGTCTCTCTACACCAGCAGAGAGTACCTCACTCAAGAGGGATGTTGGAGGATAGAGTCAGGTAATGAATACATGTAAATTTCTTGCTAAATCACAAGTGTATAGAAATACTGCCTGTGAGGACTGTTTTTGAGGTATTTGATGAGGTAATGATCTATTTTGGAGGTAATGGGAACCTTGCATTTTCCTGTCTGGCATTTTCAATTTTCTTTTGATTGGGGGAAAGGGACAAATCTCATCAGCTACGTGGTTATAGAATGATGTGGGTAGAATGTCAAGACTCCTTGGAAATGGCAGCCCCTATGATCATTCATTTCAATGAGGCATAAAAAAGGAGGGGGTATTTGCACACCAAAGGTGTTTGACACTACTATGAAGGAGCTTCAGATCAGAGGCCAAGTCAAAGGGCAAATCCAAATAGATGGTGAGGTCCAACAAGTCCAAATCCTGTTGGTGAATAACATTGTGTTGTCTGCATCAAATATGAGATCTTTCCTGAGGCTGAAGAGTCTGGCCTAACTATCCAAGCTGGAAAAACTAAATGGATGACAAATGCCCATTTTCTGGACTGTGGAATGCAATTGAATGGACAACCTATGGCTTCCATGGAGCTTGAATGGGAAAAACATTACATTTTATTTTCTTTTTAAGAAAAATTATTTATTTAGTATTTTATTTCCCCCCAGTTACATGTAAAAATCAATTTTTAACATTTGTTTTTAAAACTTTGAGTTCTGAATTCCTTCCCTTTCTCCCTCCTCATCCCCTCCCCCTCATTGAAAAGGCAAGCAATTCAATATAGGTTATACATATTGTAATCATGCAAAACATTTCTATCATAGTCTGCATTTCTATTTTCCCTAAACTTTCCATTGTAATCCTATATATTTTATTTTTTGCACTTATAAGCATTATAAAAGCCAAAAGGGTTCATGATACAAGAAAGGTTGATTCCTTCTTATAGATTGTCTATCTATCTATACCTATATCATCTATATGTATAAATATACATGTAGATACATACATTATGGCAAAATAATACATATACATTATATGTGTGTATATATGCATGCATGTATCTATACATATATAGTGACAAACTGTCAACAACGTCAAAGGCATATATATGTATAATTGCATACATAATATATGTATACATATACACATGCATATATATGCCTTTGACATTGTTGACCACCCTTATATCATGTATATTTTCTCTTTTCTGGGTTTTCATAACAGTGTTCTCTTCTGGTTCTCCCCTTCCCTTGCTCACTGTGCCTTCTCTGACTCCTTACCTGGTTCATCTTTCATACTATGCCCCCTAACAGTGGGTCTACGCCAAGGCTCTGTTCTGGGCCTCATTCTATTTTTTCTCTACATTTCCTCCCTTCATGGCCTTATAAGCTCAATCATCTCTAGACAAATAACTCCCTAATCTTCATATGCACGCTATGGGCATTGGGTTTAGAGAAAGCCCCTGGCTATATGGAGTTTAGAATCTAAATAGGGGCATAGACACAAATATGAATGAACAGAGTACAGCGTTAAGTCCAAGCACAGCGTAGAGGGCTCCCTAAGCACCTTTGGCTCAGTCCTGGCAGATCACAGAAGTTGAAACTTTGAAGCATCCATGGAGTGAGGAGAGATCAGAGGAACTGGAGGGGAATGGGGAAGGAATTGGAGGGGAGGAAAACACAGCAATCTGACTGGGAAATAAGTTGACCTCTCAGTATGTGTCTCAATGCAGCTTGTACTATCTACCCCTGTCACCTTTCAACCTTCAGAGGAGGGCTAAATCCCTTTCCCACTCCTTGTCTGGACCTTATCAATAGGGGGCTAACTGAAGGGGAAGTACTGAGCTGGAGGACCTGGTCATGGTAAAGATCCTTTTCTTTTCCCAAACATTGGCAACCAGGCCCCAGGGTCCCAGGTCTCAGCTGTGTAGAGCAGAGATATTGGGCAGGAGGTCTCTGCTCCATCTAAGACCCAGGACCCAGGACCTAGTCTGCTGGCTTGAGCCCCTTTCCCTCTTTATTTCTGCAGGAGTTTTGCCTGTTGCTCTGACCCTTCCCCTCCTGGGGAGCTCAGTCGCTATGTTTCGAGGTGAGCTATGGCCCCATCCACCCCTGATTTACCCCGTGAGATTCTTGATTCCAGTACACAGAACTGTGTTGGCCTCAAAGGGTGAGCTCAGTGTGAGGCTTTAGGGAATGGTTTGATCTCTTCCCTGGGATTGGGATAGATTACTTGGGGCATAGAACTTGTTGCTAGGAGATAAGACCACTGGCTTTTTCCCAAGATGAGTGGCTGAATGGTATAGTGAAGAGTTTTGGACAATTAGTCAGGAAACACATAACTTCAAATTCCTATTTCTGGTGCTGACTGACTTTAGATAGAGTCTCTCTGAACCTCAGTTTCCTTATCTGTAAAATGATAGTGCCTATAATATATATTCCCACAGGATTGCTGTTAGGATCAGATGAAATACTGTATGGACAGAACTCATGGAAAGGGCATTGTGAAACTTAATGGGTTATAGAAACGTCAACTGCTAATATTTTTATCCCTGGGAGATGAGTGATACCTCAGCTGCCAACCACCCATTGACAGAGGATCTCAGGACCAGGGGTGATCACTGAAAATTCACAAGGCCCTGGAATCTAGGATTCACAGCATTGCTGGGGCTCGTTGCATGATCCCCATCTCTCTACCCAGACAGGAACAGGGGGCTGTCATTGTTGGAGGTAAGGAAGCTAAGGAGGGCAAATGGCTATGTCAGGTCAGTCTGAGGACAAAAGGGGGGTGTTTCCTGGAGACATTTCTGTGGGGGCTCTTTCATCCACCCCAGCTGAATCCTGACTTCTGGCCACCACTTTGCTGGGTGAGTCACCTTCCTCCCTCTCAGGGGTGAATGGATTGGGGACAGAAAGGAGGAGGACAGAAAGCCTCAGGGCTCAGAGTAAGGAGAGCTGGATCTTGAGTACAGATGGTTCCATTAACTCATTGTATGACCCTGGGCAAGTCCTTTGACTCAGTTATCTCCTGTGCAAAATAGGGATAACAGTTGCTGCCTTGACTTTCTCACTTGGTTTACTGAATGAAAAAACACTTTCTATTCTACAAAATGCCTTTCGGATGTCTGGTTTTGTTATTGTTGTTATTGTTGCTATTATTGTTGTGGGGGGAGAGAGAGAGAGAGAGAGAGAGAGAGAGAGAGAGAGAGAGAGAGAGACGGGAACAGAAGGTTGGAACACTTTTCTCATGTTTCAGTTGTGAGATGGCTCAAGTCCCCAGTTCCATTGCTATGAGCTATAGGGGGCCAAGGAGCAGGATTAAATCTCTAGATTGCTAGGCTGGGCCATTAGCCAAGACCCAGTCCCTTCTAAAGAACATCACTTTCTCTCTTCCTCCAGTGGAAATGATCCCTTAAACTACACGATCCAGTTGAGCCAACAGAATCTATATGAAGAGTTGACCTGCTTCCCCTGGCAGAGTTCATTGTCCACCCCAACTTACCTGCTGCCAGTAAGGTTTCTGACATCACCCTGCTAAAATGGTAATCCCCTGTACAGCTGAAGGATCTCTGCAAACCATCATGATGCCTGCAGTCACACGGACCTTCACCCCAGACATGAAATGATGGGTGACTGGCTGGGGGGACATTGAATGTGGAGGTGAGCACCGCAGGTGGATGTGGGGTCCTGGGATTTCCCAGGGCTGGTATAGAGCCAAGGCCAAGGTCAAGACTAGGCATTCCAAGGACTATGGTGAGGACAGTAGAAAAGATTATAGAGATGACATTGCCCTTATTTTTTTTTTTTTACTAACAAGAAATCTGGTTTTTATTATTCTAGCTTTTATCTCTTGTAAGGAGAATAAATGCTGTGTGCCAAATCTCCCTGTGTCTGGGTGCTTAGTCCCACGGTCAGGGGCACCATCTTCAAGAACACTGTCCCAGGCTGTTGTAGAAAGAGCACTGTATTTGGAATCAGGGGACGTGGCTGCTTACTACCAGGGTCCATAGCACTCATTCCCACTCTTTGGGCCTCTGCAAAATGAAGGAAGGAAACAAACTTTTATTAAGTGACTTCTATGTACAGGCATGAGTTAAGTGCTTTACAATTATATCTCATTTGATCATCACAATAATCCTTGGAGGTAGATGCTATTATTACCTCTATTTTACAGTTGAGTAAATTGCTGAGAGTGATATAGCTAGTAAGTATATGAGGCTGGATTTGAGCTTAAGTCTTCCTGACTCTCTAGACCTAGAACTTTATCTACTGCATGATCTTATGCCTTTAGGGTTTGGACTAGGTGATCTCTAAAAAAATCTTTCAGCTCTAATTCCTCTGACTATGCTCTCCTGAAATGTCCAGACTCCCCACTACCCCCAGCACAAATGTTACTTCCTCTTGTACCCCAGAGCCTGGTTTATAGGTCTCTAGTTAAAGACCCTGTGCCCCTATTCTATGCTCAGTTCCAGACCCATCCTCTCCTCCCTTTTGAGCTAGCTGCCACGATCCACTGTCTATTCTCTTTCCAGTGGCTCTGCCCACTCCCTACACCCTGAGAAAGGTTCAAGTTCCCATGGTGGATGGGAACTTACCTGTGTCCAGGAATATCACATCAGTAGCACAATTGACTCATCTGAGAGAATAATCCAGGATGACATGTATCTTTATATGGGAGATCTTTGATTATATTCCAGGGATTCTGGAGAGACAGATATCTGGTCCCCACTTTTCTCAGATGGTGCATGGATGATAGATGAGTGTTCTCATGGTCCTGAAAACTAGGGAGAGAAGAATGAGCCTTGATCTCAAGAGGTCCAGATTTCAGGGTTGGCCATAACACATTAATTACGCAATCTTTGGCAAATGAATATCTCTTTCTGAGACTTAGTTTTTTCTTCTTCAAAACAGAATAATGATACTTGTACTAAGTCACAGGAGTGTTGTATGAAAAGAAAGGATATTGAAAACTGTAATGCATTTTAAGTATCTAGATGAATATTATTGTTGTTGGGGTGGCAGGAATAAGTGGGAGGATCCTACCCTTGGAGGACTAGTCTTACTTAGGCAAGCTTGGGGCCACAGTTGGCCCTAGAGCCAATCAGCAAAGAACTAATTTCCCTACTCAGTGCCGATCTGAGAATATCTCCACTGAGTTTTGATTGATCTATCTGTGCAATTAAAATCCAAACCAATGGTTCATTCTGTGGTCCCAAGTTGACTCTTGTATAATGGACACCAGAGTAGCAGAGCATTCTGGGCATCCCTGAAAAGCAACAATCCTAAAATTCAACATGAAGGTCAGAACTGACCTGAGCCTAGAGTTATCTCTGGGGTAGGCTTGCTTCCTGTAGGGTAGTGATGAGTGATATGTCCACAAGGAGATCTTGGGCTATGAAAGATGAAAGAGGACCCTCAACAACCTCCATAATCATAGTTTGCATTCTACTCATGGATCTCCCTCCCACCCTGCCCTGACCTTACCCTGCCAGGAGCAACAATGACTGGAAGAGAGAAGGACTCAGAGGATAAGTGGGGGAAGAAGATTGACCCTGGCGACTCAGGCATGCATACTCAGTGATGTGTGCTGCATGCTTGGCACCCACCAGTGCATGGGAGGTGTCTTGTTCCCCACTCCTGAAACTGAAATGAACCTCCCTGCCCATGGAGGGGACCCTAGGAACCTATAATCTTTCTGTCACAGGGACCTGAAAACCTTCCCAGGTGAGCCACCAAGGACATAGGCAACCCTTGAAAAGATATGAATTGAATGGGCCATCTAGGGGACAGTCATATCTTCAAGTCAAGGTCCAGTGAGAACCATTGAGGGTAGAGGGCAGTTGATGGCACTATGATCCATTACTGCCCAAATGGTTTTTTGTCTAACTGGGGCAGTGCATTAATCATGGCTCATGTATAAAAATGTTACTAAAAGTAGACGATGAAAAAAGTTTTCTTAAAAAAATTAGATTTTTCTCTTCCCTCAGATGAAAAGAAAATAATAGATCAGTAAGACAACTCAAACATTGTATAGCTAGGTGAGACATTAGCTATATGTTGTGAGCAGGATCGTTATCCCAACAAACACACAAACTTCCACTACTAATTGCTACTGGCTGCTTTACTTATTAATTCTTTTTCTCCTGGATATTTCAAAGATATACGTGAAGATTGGCTTATTGCTAGGCCCTAGTCAACAGAAGTAACTGTGTTTGATTACTGACTGAACCCCCCCCTCCACGTATGAGGAAGTTCCCACGAACCCACCAAACTGGTTTAGTCAGCTTCATTTAGGCAAGAAATGCAAAGCTCTCCTGACCATAATCAGTTTAGCAAACTTCATTTAATCCAGGTATGAAAACTTAGCAAATTTTGCTAATCACAATACTGTTGTGATGGATAAAGGGAGTCACAGTCAAGGTCCCCATCCTACTTGGTTCTCGTGAATCTGGCCAGCAACCACACTCTGATATAAAGGCAGAGACCCAGAATTCAGTGCATTTGATTGGGGTTACTAGAAGCCCATACCGCTTGTGCTTGTCTGTGGGACTGAAGGGCTAAGGAGTCACATATTTGCATGCATATCAGGAATAAACTGCCTGATTTGTAATCCTTGAGAGCATATATTCCTTCTCAGTATCTCAACTATGCTATCTTCAGAATAAGTTAATTATTTTCCTAGTGTTGAAACGTTCTTGCATCCTAGTATAAATTCAGCCTGATCATAGTGGATACGCTTTTGGACAAATTGCCTTTTTGTCAGGATTTTATTTGAAAATTTAAAATTGTTTTTCATAATGGTATTTAACTATAGAACTCTTTCTTTGATTTATCCTTCCCTATTTTTGGTATTACAACTATATTTGTCTCATAAAAGGTGTTTGGTATTCTAGACCAGGCTAAAGCCAAACCAATTCAATAATTCAGGTTCAGGGGTTGCACTGAGATAAAAGCACTCACTAAACATAAACTATTAAAAATAACTTTATGCTGGGACAACTAAAAGTCAACTTCAAGAGTTGTTCTCTTCCAATTCTATAATCATCACACATGCAAGAAATTCAGAGGAATGTCCCTGCAGACAAAAAGGACTTAGCAACTCATGAAAATTAATCTTTCTGACTCTAGGCCTGGCATTCTACCTACTGCACCACCTAGCTACCTCTGGAGTCAGGAAGACCTGAGTTCAAATCCAGTCTTAGACATTTACTAGCTGTGTGACCCCGGGAAAATCACTTAACCCTGTTTGCCCCAATTTCCTCACCTGTAAAATGAGCTGGAGAAGGAAATGGCAAACCTCTTCAGTATCTTTGCCAAGAAAACCCCAGATGAGATCACAAGGAATCAGACCTGATTGAAACAAGTAAACGACACTAACAACACTCTACTAGTTTAGTAACCCTGTCAAAAAAGGAAATGAGTTTAGTTTAGTGTCACCTGTTCTCGATGAAGACAAACTAGTCTTTATAATCAGTGATTCCTTTCCGGGGTGTTCACTAACCATTTCTTTAATGATCCATTTTAAGATCTTCCAATCCATGTTAGTCTCCTTGGCCTATGGTCTGCTGACCTAATTCTTATACCTTTTCTGACAATCAGAACAACATTTGTTTTTGCCCTTTCAATTCTTCACAATTAAAAAAAAAAATCTAGGCAGTGACTCAGTAATCACAACCACCAGTTGCTTCAGGTTCCAAGGATGATCTGTTCAGGAGACTTGGCCATGAAAGCATTACATTATGATTTTGTATATTTGGGCCAAAAGAGAACACCTGAGTTAGTTAGTCATGCAGATTTAATTAGTAAGAAGCAGACTGTACTGGCTAAAGATGGCAACAGATGTCTTTAAGACATGAGAGACTTTTGTCTGTTGCGTTCAAAGGAAGGTGCTGTCAACTCATAGCACTTAATCTTGGACAGAGTAAGCTTGAGCAAGCTACTGGAGCTTGTGTGGGGACACTTATCTCTGGAAGGAGACAGGAAGAATATGAGTGACTCCTTGTGGGGAATGGCCATTTTACCTGATATGTACAAACCATGTTTCAACAGCTTGAGGAAAAAGTAGCTGGTAACCACTTGGAAATCTTGTTGTGCCTAGATGTCTTCACTGTCTCTGGAAAGATTTTTGAAGAAAGACTGATGAAAGTATTAGATTGACTAGAAGGAGCTAGCTTGAAAGTATCAATGGCTAAACGCCTCTGTCAAATATGTGGCTACCTAGTGCTTTAGCTCAAGCATCATTTCGGAGCTAGTAAAGATAGGAGAGCTCTTCAGCTACCTACACCAGAAGAACTAAAGAATTTTCTAGAATTTTTTGGCTATTATAAAAAAATGTGAGCAGAATTATTAGCTAAACTACCTGATGCTCTTCCTTGAAGATTTCTGGTGGAGAAGGACTAAAAACAGAAGGGCCCAAAGGTCAATCTGTCTTGATAATTGAGGTAAGTATGAGCAAGATTTTCAAGCTTTCCTGAAGTATCTCATTATCTCATTTAGGCAAAAGTGTTGGCTTATGCATGTGCACTCAAGCCCTTTGTGTTGCATACTCCTGCTAGCCTAGAAAGTTTGGGAGAGGTCTTGTACCAAGAGAATGATAGTCACTAGAAATCTATTGCATTTGCCAAAGGAGGGATTATTGACAGAGAGACCCCCTTATTCTATGAACAAAGTAGAATTTTTGGCTTTGAAAAAATCGACCCATGATAACTTCCAAGACTATGTGTATTGACTTCAATTTCAAGTATGTATGGACAATGATCTGTTGATTTATATGTTTTGACTAGCACCAGATGGGATACTGCTTGCCACAGATGGGTAGTCATGGTAGCCAAGTGTGAGTTCAGCATGCATTATTCAACAGGAAAGACTACTTTGGGTGTAGATACCATTTCCCAAAGGTCACTTGAGTTTAAAGTTATGATAAAACCAAAGAAGGAGTGAAAGTGAAAGTAGAGAGATGATCATCGAATTCCAAATGAAGACCACTCATCTTGTAGGTCCCTCAAATTTCAAAGGCTAACTTAGCTACTGGATCATTAAGCTGATGGGGAACTCCCCTGATCAACCAACCTTATGTAGATGAAGAAATACAGTGGCTTACCAAAGGTCACGCAAGTAGTGAGAAGCAGAGAAACAGCCAGTTCCTCTCGTACTGGGAGGAGAGTTGAAGGAAACCATAATTTTGGTTCACATTAGATAAAATTTTGCTTCAGAAGAACCTTGACAGAAACAAATGATGATATGATACTCAAAGGTTATTCTCCAATTTCAACTCAATAGTTATTCCTGTTGTCTATTGTCCTCTTTTCTTGAAGGCCTTGCCCTTTCATTCTATCATTATTTATCTCTTGCTAAATCTCAGCTCAGGATCTCAGCCCTACTGATAAGTAACTGTACACATGAAGAAATTCTTGTAACTGTGCTGACTGGGTATGTTACTCATTCATGTCATCCAACTTCAACTGGACCTTTAATATAATTGATTCCATAGCTATTTCACTCTCTATAGAAGAGAGTCAAACTGTCTCTTTTCAAGCCTCCCTCACCTGTCTCTCAGCTGAAGACCTTGTCTCTTACTTTATTGAGAATACTGAGGCCATTTTGTGAGCCCCCCTTTTCCCCATTCTCTTCCTCTCATTCTTCTTCCTTGATATCATCTCCCAGTCTCCACCTTTCTCTCAGTCTCTGAAAAAGATGTAGCCCTTGTCCTAGATAAGACCAGCTCCTCCACTTATACATTAATCCCATTCCATCCCATCTCTTTCAGCAGATTACACCTCATTTATCTCTCCCTTTCTAATCTCCAACCTTTCTATCTACTAGATGGGTTCCTTCCTAACTGCCTTCAAACATACCCTTGTCTCTTCCATTGCTATGATCCCTTTGCTGGACCCTACCATCCCTCAAGATATCATTCTATGTCTCTCCTTGAAAAAGCTTTCTACACTTGCTTCTTCTATTTTCTCTCACCCCTCAAGCTTTTGGAATCTGGATTTTTGAGCTCTTCAGTTAACTGGAACTCCCCTCTCCAAAGAGACCAGTGATCTCTTAATTGCCAAATCTTTTTTCGGTCCACATCCTTTCTCAACCTCTCTGCTGTGTTTGGCTCTGTTGGCCCCTTTCTCCTCCTGGATACTCTCCTCTCCTTAGGTTTTCATGATCCTATCTTCTCCTGCTTTTCTTCCTCCCTGTCTGCTCCTTCTCAGGCCCTTTTATAATGATAATGAAACAGTAATAATGGAAATTACTAACATGTGTGTAGCACTTACTATATATATATATATATATATATATATAGTAGCATTGCACTAAGTGCTTTACAATTATTATCTCCTTTGATCACACAACAACCCTGGGAGGTAGATGCTATTATTATCTCCATTTTAAAGATGAGGAAACTCAATCAACAGAGGTTAAGTCACATAGCTAGTAAGTATCTGAGGTCAGATTTGAACTCAGGTCTTCCTGACTCTAGGCCCAGGACTCTATCCACCATATCACTCTCCCTAACTACTCTATCGGAATTTCTCAAAGATGACCAGAAAAATCATCTTTCTGACCCTAGGGGAGATTTCTAGGGGTGTGGGGGGACCTGGGAAAGACTTAAGTAAGCTGATAGAAAGGATATTCAGCAAGGTTTTGGGGTTGTGCTGATAAATGTTTAATATTCAGCTCACCAGGAAAAAATGTACCCATGACACACTTTTAAGTTTAACCTGAATTATTAAAATCTTTTCCATTACCCCCTCTCTTTATACTTTCTCTCTATCTTTATCTCTCTGCCTTTTCCTGCTTCTGTATTTCTGTCTCTGTCATTCTTTCTTTCTCTCAGTAACCTCATCAATTAACTCCAGTAGATTTAACTATCATCTTATGCTGATGACTCACACTACTACATGGCTGGGCCCAATAATTCCCCTGAGCTTCAATCCTGTATTATCAATCTCCTATTGGAGGTTTCAAACTGAATATCCTAGAGACACCTCAAACTCAACATGCCCATAATAGATCTTGTAATCCTTCTGCCCAGACCTCTCCCTCTTCCAGGCTTCCCTGCTTCTGTCAAAGGCACCTGCATCCTTCTAGTCTGCCAGGTTCATAACCTCAGCATCATCCCAGATTCCTCCACTCTCCATTATCCATATTCAATCAGTTACCCAATTTTGCTATTTCTGACTCCATGACATTTCTTGCATCTGACCCCTTCTCTCCACGCACACTTGAGTTCAGGGTCTTTTCACCCCTCTCCTAGATTATTGCAATTGACCTTTCTGCCTCCAAGCTTTCACCATTCCAATCCTTTCTACAGGTTGCTGCCAAAGCAGCTTTCCTTAGGAGCAGATCTGATTATGTGACTCAAAGCAGTTCCATTGATCCAGGCAATAGCATCAACTGGAAGCTCCTCTGTTTGACTTTGGAAGCCCTACAGAACCTAGCTGAGACCTCTTTCCAGCCTCATTGGAGGTAACTCTTCTCTACTGCTCTCTGCAATCCAGCCAAACTGGTTTTCTGTCTATTCCTCATACATGACTCTCGATCTCGTCTCATTGTGCCTTTGCACTGGCCATCCCTCATGCCTGTAACATGCCCTCTTCATACCTCTGCTTCACAGAGTCCTTCATTCAAGCTTCAGCTTAAGCACCACCATCTGAATGAAGTCTTTCTTGATCACCTCACCTTATAGAGCCCTCACTCTCAAACGCCCTTGTATTTAACTACTTTCTATATGCTGCTATTTATTTACTTGATATTCATGCCACATATGGGCAGCTAGGTGGTGCAGTGGATAGAGCACTGAGATTGAAATCAGGAAGATTCCAATACTTCAAATCTGTTCTCAGACATTTACTAGCTGTATGATCCTGGACAAGTCACTTTACCTCATTGGCCTCAGTTTCCTCATCTGTAAAAATGAGCTAAAGAAGAAAATGTCAAACCACTCCACCATCTTTGCCAAGAAAACCCCAGATGGGGTCATGGAGAGTTGGACACGACTGAACAGCAACATATTTTATATATATTTGTTGTCTCCCTAAAAAGTAAGTTCCTTATGAATAGGGATTGTTTCTTTCTTCATACTTGTATCCCTATAGTACCTGGCAAACAGGCAGCATCTGGTAAATGCATGTTGATTGATTCATCAAATAGATTGTCTAACTGAGAAACCTGGTGTTTAGGGGAGCCTCCAAGATAGCATGATGAGATGGTGAAAGATTGGGCAACTTACAGGTCTACAAAATAATTGCAGAAATTGGTGGGATTCCTACAAAGGCAATTTCTCACAACCACTTATTATCCACTGAGAAGTAAGTTGGATTCTCTGATGACTGGGAGATAGTCCGACTCTGAGGGGAAGAGCAGGCTCCCCAGATAAGAGAGATTGCCTGAGCCAGTTAATAGCCCCAAAGGCAAAGATTCAGAAGAAGAGGACTTTGTGTACTATCTCTGTCTAGAAAGGGGGAGGGTTGAACTCAGAGGCAGCCCATGTCCTGCCTAGTGGTTTAGCTATGGAGGTAGATAATCCCTGGTGTACAGATACTATCCACAGTGTATAAGAATGCTAATAGATTTGCTAGAGTTATCCACACACCCAGACTGGTACTATAGGCCAGTAGGTCTGAAGATGCCTTTTTGTGTGGTCTCTGGGAAAGTCATAGCACTTCTTCTGGGGTGGGTTTCCTTATATGCAAGAGGAAAGGGCAGGACTAGGACAAGGGTGGGAACCTGTGGCCTTCAGGCCACATGTGGCCTTCTAGGTCCTTAAGTGCAGTCAAAAGGTCACACTTTTTTAATGTATATTCCAAAGCATTTAGAGATGGAATAGACCTTAGAGTTCATTTAGTACAATCATTTCCCCATTAAGATCAGGAAACTCAGGACTATTATCACTCCCTGTCTTCCAATCATTAACTTTCCCAAGTTAATGTAGCTAAGATTTTTTTTTTTGCTTTTTAGAGGGGGAAGGCAGGGCAATTGAGGTTAAGTGACTTGCCTGAGGTCACATGGTTAGTAAGTGTTAAGTGTCTGAGATCACATTTGAACTCAGATCCTCCTGACTCCAGGGCTGATGCTCTATTCACTGCACAACCTAGCTACCCCTGTAGCTAAAATTTGAAGCCAGTACAGGTAGGCCTCCTTGTCTCCTTTTTTGTGCAAGGATGACTAGAAAAATCAGCTCCCTGACCCTAGGGGAGATTTCTAGGGGTCTGGAAGGCCTGGAAAAAAATCTTAATTAAGTTGATAGAAAGGACATTCATGAAGGTTCCAGAGCTGTCCTGGCAAATGTTGAATAACCAGTCACCAGAGGAAAAAAAATATATCCATGATGCATTTTTAAGTTTAATCTTCATTATTATTTTATTTTATTTTATTTTTTGCAGGGGGTAAGGCAGGTCAATTGGGGTTAAGTGACTTGCCCAAGTTCACACAGCTAGTTTTGTGTAAGTGTCTAAGGCCACATTTGAACTCAGGTCCTCCTGACTCCAAGGCCTGTGCTCTATTCACTGCACCACCTAGCTGCCCCTAATCTTTATTATTAACATTTTCTCCATCACTTCCTTAAGACTAGACAATCAACAAAGCAATAAATCAAGCCATCAATTGTAACATTTGTTGATTTCTGAGATGTAAATGAACACATTGAGTCAAGATGAACTGACTATGGTATATTCCTCATATCTGTTAAAGTATTCTGGGAGGAAAATACTTGTCTTTTAACAACATTACCCCTAATTCCTCATTTGTATAAGGGTTATAATAATATCTGTAGACATAGCTAGGGGGCACAGAGGATGGAGCACCAGCCTTAGAGTCAGGAGGACCTGAGTTCAAATTTGGTCTCAGATACTCACTAGCTGTGTGACCCTAGGCAAGTCAATTAACCCTGATTGCCTCCAAAAAAATAAAACCAAACGAAATGTCTGTAGGACCTGCAGTGATGTGGGTGGGGGACCCAAGGCTGTCATGGTAATCAGTCTGCTTATAGATGAGCAGCAAGTGAGCCTGGAATCATGAAACTTACACTAAGTCCTGAGCTGGGTCATCCCGATGTCTGAAATATACAAACTGGCTTGTGATTGGTCAGATGCCATTCTTCTTTGGAGGGAATAAAGGAGTGGCTGAGAATTATGATGGGATAGGGCAGGGCTGCAGGATTACGAAGTTACCTATTACCTGTGTTACCTTGAGTAAATGACTTGTTTGTTCTGGGCAACAGTCTCCTCATTTCTAAGAAGAAGGGACTGAATTAGATCATGTTATTTAGAGCTGGAAGGAACTTTAAATGTCATCTGGTCCAGGGATAGATTTCAGGGTTTCCACGAAGTTGGATAGGCAAAAAAGTTCTATCTTTATTTTCACTAACTTCTACTTGAAACTTAACATTTCCTTTAACTGTGAATTTGTTTTAGTCAGTCAGTCATCAAGTGTTTTGTTGTTGTTGAGTTGTTTCCATCGTGTCCAACTTTTTGTAAATTCATTTGGGGTTTTCTTGGCAAAGATTCTGAAGTAGTTTGCCATTTCTTTTTCTATCTCATTTTACAGGTGAGGCAAATGGAGTTAAGTGACTTGTCCAGGGTCACACAGCTAGTAAGTGTCTGAGGCCAGTTTTGAACTCAGGAAGATGGGTCTTCCTCTTCAGGCTTGGAATTCTATGTATTATGGTGTCACCAAGCTGCCCCACCAGGCATTTAATAGATACCTACTCTATAACCCTGAGAAGAACAAAAGTTTCGCCAGATTTCCAGAGGGGCCCACAGTATGAATGTGATTAAGAACCCCAGATCTAATCCAATCTCATTTTAAGATGAAACTCAGACCTAGGGTGGTAGAGTGACTTTCCCAAGGTAACAAAGATAGTAAGTGATAGAGACAATTTAAGTTCTGTTGAAATTCATCAACATAGGACTTCAGGTTCCTAACTCCAGGGATCTTTCTGCTATTCCATGTGACTTCATAGAGGACATTTAGGGTCCTATATGCTATTGTCATAGGGGATTTATTATAGCCTGAATCTCCTAACAAAATCTTAAATCCTTAAACCTTCCAATATAAACCCTGGTTTCTCAGTGTCCTACCATCTCGGGCAGAGATGCTTTATCCCAGATCCCTGTTCCATCCCAGATTCTAATGTCCATTCAAATAGTTCCACAGCATGGAGATACTCTACTGTGAGTCTTAGACTCCATATTAGTCCCTGGTGTCCCTCTCCATTGCCTCAGACTCAGATGCCCCAATGTCTTTTGCTTCTATAATTGCTTTGCCTTCCCCTTTGATTCTGAGGCAGATGTATATTCCTGTTCTGGACACCATTTCCTGTGACCAGGATTATCATAAAGGGACCTATATTTTCCCCTGTACAGTAACCTTGTGACCCTGGAAAAGTCACCTAATTCTTTTTGCCTCAGTTTTCTCATCTGCAGAATGAGCTGGAGAAAGAAATGGCAAACTACTCCAGTATCTTTGCCAAGAAAAACCCAAATATGGTCACAAAGAGTTGGACATGACTGAAAAAATAACTGAACAACATAACATTACCCCATTCATTGTTATTCTTTATCCTTTATTCTTGAAGAAGACCAAAGATATCATGAGAGTGATGTCTTGGCTTGTACAGGAATTGGATTTAAGTGAGGCAGAGCTGCACAAGGTCTTCAGCCTCACTCTGTCCTCCAGAGTCATTGGAGTCCAGTGGCAAGACAGAAGTCTGACTGCCCAAACCCCATCCCTAACGATCATCTGTGAGTACATATTGTGTCTTACTAGAATCTCACTAGATATCCAGGCCATCAATTCTGGGACGTTTCTTCCCCTTAAATTGTAACCAGGAGTTTCCTTCTTCCTGGTGTAATTGGAAGAGCCTGGTCCAGGAGCTAGAAGATCTCGGTATAGATCCTTGATCCAACAGTTAAGCAGCTGTATGACTATAGGTAAATTACTTCACTTCTGAGTTTCATTTTCTTTGTAAGATGCAAATAATAGTACTTAAGAATGGTATTTAAATACCTACTTCAAAATATTGTCGTGAAGAAAGACTGTTATAAAATTTACAAGTATAATCCTTCTTCCATGTGACAACCTTTTAATTACCTATTTAAAGATAGCACTGATATCCTTCTAGAACCTTCTTTTCTTTAGGGAATAAAACCTCTGGTTCCTTCAACCGATCCTTATACAGCATGGACTCAACACACTTCACCATCCTGGTTACTCTTCTCTGGAAACTCCCCAGTTTACCAATGTCTTTCTTCAACTTTGGCATCTAGAACTGTACACCATCCTCCAGATGTAATCTAACTGAGGCAGAATACAGTGGGACCATTGCCTCTTGATTCTTAGAATTGATGTCTCTATTAGTGCAATTCATGGTTGCATTAGATTTTTTGGCTTGCTGTATTGCACCATTGACACATTGAGTTTCCATCCCATTACCCTTCTCCACCCAACCCCCTCAGTTCTAATAGAATGTAAGCTTCATGAGGGCAGAGATGGATTTATTCTTGTCTTTGTATTCCCCAGCACCTAGAATAGCATCTGGAACATTATAGGCACTTAATAAATATTTGTGAAGTGAATGAATGAATGACTGTTGAATATTGTGAATTAAAATGCTTTTGGACTGTCTAAAATGGTCACCTTTCTTTTTTTTATGCCACTTGGATGCTCTTTCTATGCCATTACTGCATAGATGCCTCTGGGGAGAAAACGCACACACATGCACATTAGATGGTGGGGGAGGGGAGTAGAGGCACAGTTCCTATCCTCTGAGAATGTCACATAGTCCTTCATCTCTTCATCTTGGGTCACTTAATCCATATCTTCAAAAGAAACAGATTAAAGACTCACAGTTTTCTGCCTTGCTCAAATTACAGAAGGCCTGAGTCACATTCCCCTTGATGGACTGGTGCATGGTTAGGAAGTGGTGACAGACCTAACGGTTATTCTCTACTCGCCTCTTCCATCTCTGGGAACTTTTGTCCTTATCTCTGTCCTATCCTTACTTGTCATGGTCAGGTCAGAGATTAATGCTTGCTAGGGTGTGAGTGAGTGATAGTGGCTATTCAGATGTACAAGAGAGACAGAGGGAGAGACAAAGGGGGACAAAGACAGGCAGACAGGCTCATGGTCATTTAGATTGGTAGGCAGGCATACAGATAGACAAGGAGACAAACAAATAGACAAATGGGAAGACTGGCAGATAAATAGTCACATAGGTTAGCAGGGAAGCAAGAGGAGAGAAAAACATTTGTCTGCTACCCCCGAATGGGGTTTGAATTTGAATAGGGAGTGATGTGTTGTCACAAATGAATAAAGTGTATGTTTTAGGTAGTGTTAGGATGTTGGGGTTGGCTGGATCAGGACTGTGGTGTGTTCTTGGTATTTCGTACCTTCATATCAGACCAGTCCCTGCCCTAATCCTAGGGTAGCTAGGAGTCTGGGGCCCTGGAAAAGGCTGACCTTTAGATAATGGAGAGGACATTATTTTGAGGGAAACTGGGAGAAAAGAGTTGGTTTTTTTGGGGTGAATTTTCTAAAATGGGGACAATACTTGCATTTCCTCTCTCATCAAATGAGATCATGCATATTTGTAAAGAACTGGCCTAAGACTGATTTCAGAAAAACCTGGAAAGATTTATATGAATTAATGCAAAGTGAAATGAGAAGAACCAGGAGAATATTGTACATAACAGCAATACTGTACAATGATTAACTGTGAATGACTTGACTATTCTTTGCAACACAATGATCCAAGACAATTCCAAAGGACTCATAATGAAAAATGCTATCCACCTCCAGAAAAAGAAGTGTATTCTTCGAATGCAGATCAAAGCATTCTCTTTTTCATTTTCTGTATCTTTTTTTCTCATAGTTTTTGTTTTCCTTAGGGTCTGTGTCTTCTTTCACAACATAATTAACATGGTAATATGTTTTACATTATTGAACACGGATAACCTATATAAAATTGCTTATCATCTCAGGGAGGGGGAGATGTGAGTGAGTGAAAAAATTTGGAACTCGAAATTTAGAAAAAGTATGTTAAAATATTTACATATAATTGGGAAAAATAAAATATTATTTGAAAAAAAGAACTGACCTAAGCAGGTAGTCTCTTCCTGCCTTTAGTTAATAATGAGGAAGTTTTGTGGGGCTACTTCAGACCATGTGATAACCTATTGTTGGATGGACTTGAGTTTCTTTTTTTGAAAGGGGAAGGTAAGGTAATTGGGGTTAAGTGACTTGCCCAAGGTCACACAGTTAGTAAGTGTGTCAAGTGTCTGAGGCTGGATTTGAACTCAGGTCCTCCTGACTCCAGGGTTGGTGTTCTATTCACTACACCACTTGGCCGCCCCAGGAAGTTTTAATATTATGTGATAGACCTGGAGTAGTTTCTTAGTCATCTGCTTGCCTCGTGAGTGGGCAGGTGTGCTTAATTTATTAAAAGAAGAGACGGTTTCTGGCTGGTGTGCTCAGTAATGTGACTCTTTAGTAAGATGTGACTCAGTTAAAGGGTAGAGAAGGACAGGGTCCTTCTCTATTCTAATGTTACGGTAATCCTGTCCATATGGCGGCTAGTGCTGGGGGATTTAATCAGGTGAACTCACACTAAGGGGCCTTGCTTCCCTTTGCCTCCCTTTGTATTTACTTCTTCCTTGAAGTGGTGGGTGACCTGTGGGTTCAATGGCATGACAGTGGTAGCAGCAATATCATTGACCAGAATAGTTGGTTGGAGTTGCAGAATTGGCAGGAGCAGACATGGGCTGGTTTCTGATCTGACTGTGATTTATTCCTATTAGAGCTGGGACAAAGATGAGAAAATTCAGTATCAATTTCCAAATAGTTGCAGCTACTCTAGGTGTCTTGGAGAGCTTATCCAATATGAGGAAAGGGGATGAGTCTGGTCTGTTTTACCAGCAGAATTTATTCCAGGGGTGCAGTTTCCCTGGATTAGGTAGTCCCCACTCAAGGGGAAAGTAAGATGGCTAATTAGGAGTCTTTCCAAACTCAGTATTTTGACATGGCCTAAGCATCAGCCCACAAGCCTATAGTTATCACATTTAATAAATTAAGTTACTGAATTCTATTCTAATTACTCCACAATGTGGACAGCAATTCTAAGTTTAGTATTTCTTTCTGCACACTTGTCCCAAACTTGATTATATTTCATATTGCAATCTTTTATTTCCCCATTTTTGTGTTAATCTTGCACTTACAGAATTGAGTTCGAGGAGCCTAATTCCCCTAATTAGAAGTCAGTGGCTGGTTACAGGGCAGGAAGCAGTAGAGAGCTCCAGCTCCTGTGAGCCCCAGCAGTGATACCTAAAGGTCAGATCTAGAAAGCTCTTGGTAAACAATAAATCCCTACATAAATGGCAGCTCTAATGTTAACTCTACTTGCTTTCTAATCTAGGGGATGAAGTTAAAGGCTGACATATAGAAATTGTTACCGTTGTCTGGTTCTGACACTTTCTCTGTCCTCTTGCCCTATACCCACAGATTTACTTACAAGGAAGATAGAGAAAAATGAGACTTCTTCCTTTGCACGAGTCACTACAAACAGGATTCCTAGTATCTGTTGGTACTATGCAGACACCCCAATCCCCATCCATTGCCAGATGCTGAGACCATTGCTTTGTGTCTTTTGACCCGGCCATGGGTCATCTAAGAACTCCATTAATTGGGATCAGAGGGAGGCCTGTAAGCATGGGCAATGCCATTTTTATTTTGTATAATTCTGGCATCACAGGGTGGTGCCTTGACTTGTATGTGAATTGGATTTAAGTGAAGCAGAGTTGTACAAAGTCATCAGCCTCATGTTGTCTTCCAGAGTCATTGAAATCCAGTAGCAAGACAAAAGTCAAGATAACTGATAATGGTCCAGGATGCAATAGATGACCCTGGCATCTTTGATGTCTGACCAAGCTCTAAGCACTCCACAGGACCTGCTTCAGCCACCTTCAAGGTTGTTGGAAAGAATTGTTATCTGCCCATTCCGCCAGAAGTCTTCACCTAGGTAGATATCCTCCTAACGTGTGTGTGTGTCCTGTTTATTGTTTCAGTTGTTTCCGACTCCTTGTGTCCCCATTTAGGGTTTTCTTGGTACGGACACTGGAGTGGTTTGCTATTTCCTTCTTCAGCTCATTTTACAACTGAGGAAACTGAGGTAAACAGGGATAAGTGACTTGCCTAGGGCCTCACAGCTAATAAGTATCTGAGGCCATATTTGAACTCAGGAAGAGGCATCTTCTTGACTTCAGGTACAGTGTTCTATCCACTGCACTATGTAGCTGCCCATGAAGAAGAGTAATGTGAACTAAATCTAGAAAAATTATCCAGAGGCAGATTACCAAGAAAACCTTAAGTGGGGCCATGAAGAGTTGGTGTGATTAATCTACTAAACAACAACAATGCTCAGCCTGAGCCTCATCTCTAATATGGGTATATCTATAATATTGCAGGGCTGCTGTTAGGATTAAATGAGGCAACGTATGGAAAGATCATTGTACATCTCAAAGTCTTGCAGAAATGTCAGCTATTCTCATGATCATTATCTCATTCACACATTTTTCATCATCATTATTATTTATTAACTTGCTTTCATTTTTATGGAGTTTGGAAATGTAGATGGAATGATTGCTTATTAAGATAAGTGGGATAAAGGTAGAAGAATATAAGCTCCTTCACTGCAAGCATCCTTAGTACAATCCCATTAGCAGATGGGATGATGGGGATGATAAGTACCTCATCCAGTCACTATTATTACTCTCATTTTAATCTCATTCTCATTTTTTTGGTGTAGTTCAGATAGAAACAGTCCTGAGACAAGGCATTATATAACAACCACTGGTTAAAATGATTAAAGAAGGTGATTACAAGGCTAAGACTAGCCCAAAGCATAGAAGCCCAGGGACTGGGGGTGGTCACTAAAACTGTTTAAGATCCAAGGAGGGAAACTGGATGCCTGGGTTCATGGGACTCTCCTTAGTCAAGGAGAACCCAGGTTGGCATCATTGGGAGCAAAGAAGCCAGCGTGAGAGAATTTATATGGTAGGTTATCCTGGGGAAGTATGAGGGTTATTTCTGGAAGCTCATCATGATCACTCTCTCATCTACCGCCAGTGACTACTAGCCACTGTCCACTAACTTGAAAGGTACTCTTATCCCACTCAGTGACTCAGGACATGAATGAACTTGAAGGTAGGAGGGAAGGGTAATAGACAAAGATCCAGACCTGGAGTCAGGATCTTCAGATTTTGGATCCCAAAACTGTCACTAATTCACTGGGTGACTTTGGCTTGTGCAAAGGTAAGAGATGAGGGTGGAGGGTCATCTGCAAGGAACAGAGAGGACAGTTTGTCTGGATTGCAGTGTGCAGGAGGGGGAGTGATATCCAATGAGTTTGGAGAGAGATAAGTTGAGGCAAGGTTGTGAAAGTCTAGATGGAGGAGATTATATTTGATCCTAGGATTAACAGGAATAGGGAGCAATTGGAATTTATTGAGGAAAAGAATGAAATCATCAGTCCTGTGGTTAAACAAAATCACTTTGGCAACAATATAGAGTATGGGCTGGAATGAAGAGCCATTTGAGTCAAGGAGACCAGTTAGGAGGCTGTTTCACTGACTTGGGAAAGAGATGAGGACCAGAATTAAGATGGTAGCTGTGTGAGGAAAGAGAAAAGACTGAAGGAGAGAACTGGAGTCCATAGTCCAGAAGGGCAGGTATCTACATTCCCCACACTTTTTCCTGGGGTTTTGGGCCATAACTCACAATGAAGCATCCAATCCAGGACCTTGGGCCTCAATGAACTGGCCAACTTTTGCAACAAGGTGAGGGATTTTGCTTTTGGATTGAGGGTTTTCAACTTTTATTCCTTTCTAAGCCTTCTCTGTTCACTGAACACTAAAGGCACCAAGTTGGGAAGAGGAACCAGGCTTTCCTTTCTTTTTTTTTCTTTTCTTTTTTTAAATCTCAGTCATGAGACTTTACATTTATCCTCTTATGTATATAAATTTCATCTTATTAGATTTAGCCCCATGTTCTAGCCTGTCAGGACCTTTTTGGAGCCTGTCCATACACTGTGTTTATTAGGTTTTTGTGACGTGTTTCTCCTGGATCTCTTCCTACCTGACTACTCTTTCTCATGTACCCTTGCTGATTCTTGATCCTTGTCACACTTACCAACCATGAATTTCCCCAAAACATCATCTTTTTTTCTTTTCTATCTCTAGTATCTCACTTGGTGATCCCATCAACTCCTTTGGACTCAATAATCATCTTTATTCAGCTGATTCCTAGAGTTACATATCTAACCACAGTTTCTCTCCTGAGTCACTAACTGATGGCACAGCGTATAGAGCACTGGACTTGGGATCAAGAAGACTCATCTTCCTGAGTTAAAATCCATCCTTGGATATTTACTAGTTGTGTGACCCTAGGTAAGTCACTTAACCCTTTTTTACTTCAGTCTCCTCAACCGTAAAATGAACTGGAGAAGGAAATGGCAAACCACTCCAGTAACTTTGCCAAGAAAACTCCAAATGGGGTCATGAAGAGTTGGACACAATTGAAATAACTCAACAAAAACTGCGTTTTGGACACCTTGAACTTGATATCCTGTAGGTACTTCAAACTTCAAACATTCAAGACAGAAATCATTTTATTTTCCTCCAAACCCTCACCTCTTTTGAACTTCCCTATCATGGTTGGGGATTCTATCATCCTTCTAGTCACCCAGGCACTCAGTTTATTAATTAGTCTGAACTTCTCACTCTCACTCACTCCATATCTCCAATTACTTGCCAAATCTGGTCATTTCTTTTTTCACAGCCTTTCTTAGATATCCCTCCCTTTTTTTTTCTATACATACCTAGTTTAGGCTCTCATTCCATCGATGGGCTGGCCATGTTGTTTGAATGCAAAACATATGCTTGCCAAAAAGACTGTTTTATGGAGAACTCATACAGGGCAACCATTCACATAGTGGTCAGAAGAAGCAATACAAGGACCCTCTCAAGAACTTTGGGACTGATTGTGTGACATGGGAGACAATGGCACACGACCACTTAGCATGGCATGCCCACATCAGAGAAGGTGCTGTGCTCTTTGAGCAAAGCAGAAATGAAACAGTTTGAAGGAAACACAGAATATGCAAATTTGGAGAACCCACCCCAAATGTTCACATAGACTATTTGTGCCCAACCTGCGGTAGAGCATTCCAAGCTCGTATCACTTTGATCAGTCACAACAGGACACACTGAAACTTGACTTTGGCATAGTGATGCTATTTTGGTCCTCTTCAAGAACAAAGGACAACAACCAACCAACCAGTTTAGGCTCTTATTAGTCTACACCTGAACTACTGCAATTGTCTTCTAATTGGTTTCTCTGCCTCAAACCTCTCCCTTTTCTAATACAAACTCTTCTTGGCTTCCGAGATGATTTTTCCTAAAGCATAAAACCAACCATGCCCCCTGCTCTTTTCAATGACTATTCATTCTAGTAGCTCCATAGTATGTCCGGGGGCAGGCATAGCATCCTCTGCTTGCCATTTAAAGCTCTTTAAAATGTTCTTGCTTTCTACCTTTCCAGTCTTCTTACACATAACTCCCTTTCATGTTCTCTATGCTTTGCCTGCCTGGCCCACATGCTGTTTCTTGCATAAGACATTAAATCTCCTGTGTCTGGGTCTTTGTACTATCTGTCCTCCAGGGCCTAGAATTCTCTCCCTCCTCACTTCTACCTCTTAGACTCTCTGGCTTCCTTCAGTACTCAGCTCATATGGCATTTTCTGCATTTAGAAAGCCTTCTCTAATACCCCCAGAATACTTTTCCCCCGAAAAGTTATTTTGTATGTATTTATATATGTATTTATATGTTTGATTGACAGAGGGCTCAACACATACATATTTATATATGTATATATATATGTTTGATTGATAGAGGGTACATTATGTATATATATGTATAAACGTGATAGACAGAGGGTATAATATGTTTCTATCTATATATGAGTTTACCGGAGGGTGCAATATGTATACGTGTTTGATTAAAAGCATGCAATATATATATTCATATATTTATATATGTATATTTATGTTTGATTGATGGAGGATGCAAGACTAGGTTATTATCTCAAAAGGTTCCTTTAGCTCCTTATGTATGATGGTCTCTCTATTTTCATCCTCTAGAGGGCGAACAGATTCCATTGCAAAATTCATTCACTGTCCTTTGCTGAGAAGAAACTCCTGAATTTTGAGCAAGTTTTCTGTCCTCCTGGGCCACAAGACTCAGGCAAACTTTTCCTGGACCACTCCTGTGACCTGGACATTCTTTATGTGCTCCAGCGATGCACTGGTCCCAAGAGATAGGAGGGATTCACCCAAGACCAAAGATGTTCTCCAGTAGGCATGACCTTGTATGGGAATTAAGTAGGCAGATAACTTTTATTCACACTTACCCTGGCATGCTATCATAAATACACACCATATTCTTTTCCTTCTTGAATAATACTTGGAAAAGCCACGGTTGTTATCTGGAGTGTATGGGAGCAACAATAATAATTTATACAGTGTTTGCTATATAAATGCAGGTATGCAGGTCTCCTCAGACCCGCATACCTCCCTTTCCTCTGTACCAGGTGCTGTGCTAAGCACCTTGCAAATATAATCTTATTTAATCCTTACTATAAAAAACCATGGGAGACATATGCTATTATTAATCTTCCTTTTACAGTTAAGGAAACTGAGGCAACAGAGGTTAAGTGACTTGCCCAAGGTTATATAGCTAGTAAGTCTCAAAGGCTAGATTGGAACTCATATCTTCCTTATTCCAGGGCAGCTAGGTGTTGGAAGACTTATCGTTACGAGTTCAAATCTGACCTTAGACTCTTACTAGCTGTGTGACCCTGGGGCAAATCACTTAATCCTGTTTGCCTCAGTTTCCTCATCTATAAAATGAGCTGGAGAAGGACATGGCAAACCACTCCAATATCTTTGTCAAGAAAACCCCAAATAGGCTCATGAAGAGTCAGATGTGACTGAAATGACAGACAAATTACAAATGTAATGACTCCAATCCCAGTGCCACCTACCTGCCTATGATGAGGATGAAGATAGAGGGGAATGAGGGAAGTTATAAAACCACAGAATTTGACAACTGAAAGGGACTCTGGCAATCAGCATCTCTATACCACTCTCAAAATAAATCACCGCCATATAACAGCCCCCAAAGTGCTCATTCCAGTTCTTGAAGACCTCCAAGGAGGGTGAACCTACAAACTCTCATGACAATAATTATGAGAAATTTTTATATAATTATACAACAGTTTGCTGAGTTACACACTATGTCCATAGACTCTGAGGTTAAGTGACCAGTAGTAGTAGTTGCTTGATAAACTCCTGAACTTGAGCTATTGTAGTTTCATTCTGTACCTTGCCTATGAGTGGTCCCAGCATTAGAAAGCTAGTTTATTACCTTTGCCTGGAAGAAATATCCCATCATTCTCTCTTAACTTCTTTTAGATCTCCCTTCTCCCATCCTGCAGTGGATGGAGCCTTGCCTGTACCTCTCTTCCCAGGAAAGTGTCCCTCCAGCTCCTTAACACACTCATTCCATCCTCAAGTGAGCCAGGCTATCCCATGCCTATCCCAGGGTATAAAAAATTACACTAGCCTCTTAATACCAATAAATATTTCTATAGAACTTCAAGGTTTACAAAGCACTTTTCCCAAAATAACCTTGTAAGGTCATTATCAGAGGTAGGGTTCACATGCATGGTTTAATAACTTTGGAGACAGTTTCAAATTGCTTCCTAGAATGGTTGGACCATTTCATAGTTCCATCAATAGTACATTCATGTGACTGTCCTCCCACTGCCTCTCCAACAAGAGTTTTAGGTAGCTAGCCTTGGCTTTGGGGTCAGGAATACTTGCTTTCAAATCTAAGGGAATTGAGGGGATTAGAGCAGCAAGTAGGTAATTATGGGAATTGCGTGAACCACATTGACTCCATCTTGTGACTCAATTCTAGGGCTAACTTAGTTCCCTTTCTATTAAATTATGGATCTAGTCCAATTTCTATCTTGTGAGAAAACTTGATTCAATTGTGGGAATTGGGAGAAATCTTTACTGTATGGTTTGAACCTAGCCTTCTGTGGCTGGGAAGCTGGACCACCTCTCTCTGCTGCTTAGAGATCCTTAACTACAGACCAAGGATATGCTGACCAGAAACTCATTCAGATCCAAAGAATGATTCAAAGAGCTTTCTTACAATTGTACATTTCAAGTAACCCATATGTCTTATCTGAAAGTTGGTCCCATACTGATCAATCAGTTATTATTTCCATGTTTCTTTGGTTGTTTATTGACACTCGGAGGAGAGTGTGGAAGCCTCCTTTTCTGATTTCAGGGAATTGCATCTGTTCCTCTCAACTTGGAAAATCCCTGATCTTTCCTCCAATTAAACATCAGATTACCTAATTTTTCATACTGGTCTATTATTTTCTTTTAATTAATTGGTCTTATTTAATTAATTATTTTTTAGTATGAAATCTGTACCCCCTCCCCCATATTTAGGGTCCAGTGCCAAAACTGAGGGGGTCTGCTCCTGGTTGGTTGAGCTATTGGCATTCATTGTTTAATAAATTGATATTCTTGGAAGCTCAAATATTTGTTTTGTTGTGTATTGGTTACCCTGTCATCTTGCTATCCCCTCAACATTGACTATTTCTGTTTTTATCTTTTTATTTTTTTCCAGTTTGCTTGGTGTGGGGGTATAAATTCAACTATTTTAATGTGCATTTCTCTTATAATAAGTGATTTGGGGCAATCTTTCATATACTTGCCCATAATTTGCAATTCTTTTGGTGATGACTTATCCTTTGACCACAGTCTTAGAGAACATGCCCCTAGCCTGTTGCCCATAATATAATTTTGAATTACTTTCCTTGAATGTGCTGGAGCAAGTGAATTTGCCTGTTTTTTTGGTTTGTTTTGCTTTTTGGAGGGCAATTGGGTTTAAGTGACTTGCCCAAGGTCACACAACTAGTTGTGTGTGTGTGTGTGTGTGTGTGTGTGTGTGAAGTGTCTGAGACTAGATTTAAACTCAGGTGCTCCTGACTCCAGGGCTGGTGCTTTATTCACTGCACCACCTAGCCTCCCCTAATTTGCCTGTTCTACAAAGCCAGGCTCACTCTTAACTGATCAGGGAGGTTGCCATTTACATAGCAAATTTGGGTTCCTCCTGCTTGCATTCCTACCTAATTGATGGATTTTTAACTTTTCTTCTGGCTCTCTCTGAGAGAGATAAGGAACTGAAAAAAGTGGTAAGGGCAATGTTTTTGGCACCTCAAAAATCAGGATCATTAAACTTGACACACAGGTTATCATCAAAGTCCACAAAAGGGAATCCTTTTCCTTTTAGTCTGAGGTCACTGTGTAGACCCCTTCTGAACTGACTTTTTCCACTGTCTCATTTCCCCTCCCCCTAGGGCCTTTATATCTGAACTGCTTTCTGGTCATACCTCCCCCATCTCATATTGGATCTCTCCCAGTTTCCTGTCAACTGCAAATCTGATAATTAAGCCATCTACATTTTCATCCAAATCAGTGATAATTTTTAAAAATAGTATGACTGTTGGTATAAGGGAGGGGCTGTCTTTTTGTTGGCCTGGAATCTTTTTGTAACAGCTTGGACATCACTCCCTCCTCCTGACTTTCTTTCAGTGGGCTCTCTAGATATTAAAGGGGAGGAAATGGGAAGGTTGGAGGTTCCCTTCTCTACTTAGCCAGTCATCAACCTGCAGATCCTTCAATCCAGTACCAGGTCATGGTTTATAGAAGAACCCTGAGAGTTTATCTAGTTCCACTCCCTTATTTTACAGAGGTAAGAATACAATCCTGGAGAGATTAAATGTTTTGCCACAGGGCACACAGGTTAGCAGAGTTGAGCTTGGGTCCAAGTTTTCTGATTCCATATTTAGTACTATAACTGGTATCCATTCTGCATCCATTACTTTCTTCCTTTGCCTCTCCCACTCCCCTTATTATTTGCACCAAGGTCCTAGGACCATTGTAGTTTGGGAACAGAAAGAAGAATAACATAGAGTTTGTGGTGAAATCCGTTTCTTCTCCCTTCACTATTGGGATTGTGTAAATTAGGTGATCCAAACAAGATGAGTTGACAATGTTGTTGTAGCAGTCTTTCTTGGACAAAATGCAACTCCTGGGGCCACTTAGATCCTCTTGCCAGGCAGTCGGTCCAAATGTTCATGAAAGTCCTACCTACATTCTTTGGCCCCTGCCTGCCACTATCTTCCCTGTTATTTCTCTCCAACTCTCCTTCCCTGTCCCTTTCTAGAGAGATTCTAAAAATTCTGTACCTGAAAATTCTGCTTTTTAGTACTGATCCAGTACTCATGATTAGAAGAAATACAACTCCCTGGGCTTTAATGACTCAGGGCCTCTTTCCAGGCAGTCAGTCCAAACCTTGCAGAGAGTCAGTTAATGCTTAAAGAAACCTATAGGAGGTGGAATCCTGGATTGGAAATCAAGCTTTTCTTTCCTTCCCTCTTTTTGATCTTTGAGATACAAACTCTTCCTGCATCACCATTCAGGGAAACAGGTGATTTGGCAGCTACAGGTGTGGGCTCCTACTGTTACTACAGCTTGACCTGGAATCACAGGGCTTTTCCTCTGACCTAAGTTTCCTTATGCAGTCTGTAACTGTGTGTTCAAAGTTGAGCTGCCTCATCATTCCCAGACTCTTCTGGGAATCAGAGGGTTAATGTGTCTCCTCAGACCTGCATACCTCCCTCTCCCCTGGAACTCAGCCTCTGTCTGAGGCTATAAAAGAGCCACATACAACAGTCTTACCGGCAGACATGATGGCTTAAATTTTCTTCTCAGTCCCAGGGATTGTCCTGTTTCTTGAGCATATAATTGGGCATTCCTCTCTTAAAGGACTTTCTCTATTGGACCAGGGACTGTCACTTTTACCATGAGGTAAACAGGGTGACAGATGACCCAACAGACAGAAAAACAGGCAGATAGGTGGGGAAGGGAATAAAGTAAAAGGCATTTTAAAGCACCTATTATGTGCTATGCACTGTGCTAAGTACTTTGCAGATAATATCTCATTTGATCCTCACAACAGCCCTAGGAGGCAGGGGCTATTATCATCCTCATTTTACAATGGAGGAAACCAAGGCAGATGGAGGTTACGACTTGATTAGAGTCACATGGCTAGTAAATGTCTGGGGATGAATTTGAATTCAGTTCTTTCTGACTTCTGGCTCATCACTTTGTCCACTGTGCCACCTAGCTAAAGAGACAGGTAGACAGACAGACAGACAGTGAGAGAGGGGCAGATAGGCTGAAAGATTGACAGACAGACTGGTAGCAAGCTTGGAAGACAGACATTTGTCAGTAGACAGGTAGAAAGATGCTCAGAGAGAGCAGCAGGAAGAAAGACAGGATAAAAGGCACAAAGATGCAAATCCATGCAGGCAGAAAGACAAGCTTTTAGGCAGGGAGTACATTAGGCAGAGAAGAGGACAAGCATTTTTATGCACCTACTGTGTGCTGAGCACTTTGAGAGAGTATCTCATTTGATCTTCACAACAAACCTGGGAGTGAGGTGCTATTATCATACTCATTTTACAATAAAGGAAACTAAGGCAATAAGTGACTTGCCTAGATAGTAAGACAGATGGAAAGCATGGCAAACAGGTGGACAGAGAGATGCAGTGGGCAGATTGTTAGGGACATCCAGGAAGACACTTGCAAGCTGACTGATAGGTAGGCAGTCAGGCAGATGGATCACTAGGCAGGAAAACAGCTGGGCAAATTAAAAGCCAGGTAGATAGGGTGATATCTCAACAGATAAGCAGGCATACAAATAGGCAGACAGGTAAATTGGGAGGCAGGCAGAGAAAGTGAAAGGCACATAACAGTCAGACAGGGGATGAGCACTCTGGCTACTCAGAGATTTTTTTTTGCTGTTTTTTTTTGAGGGGTTGGGAAGGTAGGGCAATGGGGTTAAGTGACTTACCCAAGGCCACATGGCTAATTATTTGTGTTAAGTGTCTGAGACCAGATTTGAACTCAGGTCCTCCTGACTCCAGGGCCAGTGGTCTATTCATTGTGCCACCTAGCTGCCCTGTGCTACTCATAGATAGATGGGCAGGCAGGAAGGCAGCAGGATGGGGTGAGAGACACAGACAGACAGACAAACTGTGGGAGGCAGGCAGGCATTAGTGAGACAGGCTGACAGGAAGAGAGGATGGCAGACTGACAGATACTTAGACAGGAAGGTAAATAGGTATACAAGCTAGAGGGCTGTGAAGGATGCAGTGGGCAGCCAAACATACAGATAAAGGGTGATAGGCAGTGATTCAGGCATGGAAGCAGGTAGAGCACCAGACAGATAGGCAGACAGGCAAATGGACAAGCAGGCAGGCAGAGGCCAATGCATATAGAGAAGCAGAGAGAAGCAAGAGGCAGGCACACAGGTAGAAAGTCAAATGGGAAATCAGGCATATGTATATATATGTATATATATAATATAAATAAATGTGATATAAGTAAATATATGATATAAATAAATGTGTGTGTGTGTGTGTATGTGTGTGTGTACAGACTGCATTGAGGCAGCCTGGTCTTTTGGCAATACACCTGGCAGATAGGAAGATATGCTAAAATATGGGATAAGGTAGAAAGGCAGGCAGATAGGTAAGTACACACTCAAAAGAGGCAGATGGTAGAAAGAATTAAAAAAGACAGATAAGCAGTCACATAGGCAGTTTTATGTTCAGTTAATTGGATAATTGAAGGTACCCCCTAGGGCAAAACCTGATTTAGGAAAAGTGGAGAATTAAGATGTCCCCAGTTCATGATGTCCCGTTAGTGAGATTGAGTGTGTTTGTGTTATTGTCATGTTCATGGAGACCTTCCCATTCTAAGGATGTTAATGAGAGCCCTGTCTCATGTATCAATGTCAGAATAGCATATTTCTGAGCCCCCAATAATCCCTACAAGGGGGTGTGATAGTAATGGCAATTAAAGATTCCCCTGTATTGGCTTGGTTTTCAAATTGATTGTGTTAAAACCCAGAGTTTGTTAATCCCACCTGTGGGATGGGCTTGTTGATATGAAAAGAAAGTCCTGAACTGGGAGGAGCTGGTGACGTAGATTTGGAGAGATACTAGAGAGAGGCGGAAGATCTTTTTGGAAGCAGCACCTTGTGGAGAGAGAGAGAGACTAAGAGAATTGCTGGTGGCCGCTTTGAATTGCCCTGGACTTTTGAGACCTGCCCCCCGAGCTGCCAAGGACTGAGGAGACATGGCTGTTTTGCTGGTACTTTGTCTGTCTGTTTTGATGTTGTTTTGCCAGATTTGTCCACTGGTGAAAGACAGTCCTTTTGTTGAAGAAGTCCTGGAACCTGGCTGTTCGCTAAGAAGCCCTGAGACTGTCCTGCAGACAGAGAGTGAATACTGTCCACTGGTGAGGGACAGTGCTGTTGTTGCAGGGGTCTGGAGACTGTCCTGAAGACAGAATGAATACTGTCCACTGGTGAAGGACAGTGCTGTTGTTGCAGGGGTCTGGGAGCCTTTCTGTTGTTTCAGAAGCCCTGAAGAAGGATTTTCTTGTTGTATGTTTACAGAAATCCTGGGAGAGGGCTTTGCTAATGTGTTCAGGGGTTCTAGGACTGTTCTACAGACAGAGGATAAATTCATGAAGGGACTGGCAATGTATCTTATGGCCTTGCTAAGCCTTGTCTCCCCAGGGACTAAGATTGCTGAGAACTTGCCTCGTGTCAAGATGAAGAAAAGACCTCCATTTGGGTATTAAGCGCTGTGTTTAAACTTGATGTAACTCTGGGGTAGATTCAATTGTGATCCAGGGGTGGGGAACTTTTGACTTTATTGTGCTCTGTGATTGACAAATGAAGGTACTTCACCTATGTTTGGAAACTAATCTCCATTTGAGAAGAGGGGTTTTGTGGTGGACTTAATTAAGGTATAGCCTAGGGGTGGAGTAGTATTTAGAACAGGGACTTTGTAATTGATTGAATGATTGGAAGATCCTGGGGTGGGGTAGTACTTGGAGATTATTTAATCACACTTAGTAAATGCTGTATTTTGAATGATGTCATGTTTTAATCTTCTCTGTTCTTGGTTGGTCACTGAATAAAATGGAGAGCACTTATGCTGGTATTCTGAACCTTGGGAAGTTGCCTTTCTTTTGGCATTACATTACAGGGGGAAAAAAGAACTTGGGGATGGTGAAGTGGTGGTGGTGGTACTGTGCATTGCCAGAATATCAGAATGTGAATGGGTCATACACTATCACAGGCAGACAGGTGATGAGAAGATGGACAGGTAGGCAAGAAGGTAGACAAACGACCAGTTGGGAGTCTGTTGCCCATCCTTGGGGATTTTATTTATTTATTTATTTATTTATTTTTAAAGCAATCGGGGTTAAGTAACTTGCTCAAGGTTACATGGCCAGTTATTTCTGGGTGTGGTGCTGAGTATCTGAGCCCGGATTTGATCCAGGTCATCCCGGACACTGGAGCCGGTGCTCTTACTCGCTGAGCCACCTGGCCGCCCCTAAGCAATTGGGGTTAAGTAACTTGCTCAGGGTTACACGGTCAGGAGTTTCTGGGTGGTGCTAAGTGTCTGAGCCCGGGATTCGATCTCCAGGTCTTCTCAACACTGGAGCAGGTGCTCTTACTCGCTGGGCTACCTGGCCGCTCCATCCTTGGGGATTTTAGATGTGAACAGGGAACTATGCTTTCTCCAAAAGAACAAATCTTTTTTTTTTTTGCTTTTTGGAGGGCAAATGGGGTTAAGTGACTTGCCCAAAGTCACACAGCTAGTAATTATGTTAAGTATCTGAGGTTGGATTTGAACTCAGGTCCTCCTGACTCCAGGGCCGGTGCTCTATTCGCTGTGCCACCTAGCCACCCCCAAAAGAACAAATCTTAAATTGTACAGATTCTAGTGCTGTGTAATTCCCTTGTGGATGGGAAGTGGGCATCTTGGTATCTTCCTATTGCTGGACACCTCACCCCTGAGAAGTGCTGGTTTTTCTTTTTTTCTCTTTGGAGGGCAATTGGGGATAAGTAACTTGTCCAAGGTCACATGGCTAGTTTTTTTTTTTTTTTTGTGTGTGTGTTAAGTGTCTGAGGCTGGATCTGAACTCAGGTCCTCCTGGCTCCAGGGCCGGTGCTCTACTCACTGCACCACCTAGCTGCCCAGAAGTGATGTTTCCTGTTTGTAAAGTTTTCTCTGAAGAACCATCTCCCCCTCCCTCTCCCCACTCTGGGAAACTTCGAAGCATCAGTGGGTCCAGAGAGAGTTGAATGGAGGTTACCTATCCTCAAAGAGCGTACTCAGGAGAGTCATAACATGAGGGAGATTTGTATTTTGTAAAATTTGAGGATGACCAGTTTCCTCATCTGTAAAATGAGCATAGTATTATGTGCACTACCTCCCTCACAGAGCTACTGGGAGAGTCAGAAGAGATCATGTATGGAAAGTGCTTTGTAAATTGTAAGGATTATGCAATTATCAGCCATGATATCTTCTTCAAAGATTTCATGTGTCCTCTTTGATGAGGATACTCTCTCCAAAGGAGCACTTCAGAGCCCATCACTCATCCTCTGCAGTTTGTTTTCATGTTCCCATGTAAACCTTCAACTGAGGATGTAACCTGTGCTCTGGGGCCCTTCCTCTAGTTTATGGAACAATTTAGTCTTGGCACTCTTGCTGTCCATCTGTTCTTGTTTTCTTGTTCTTATTGTATGATCAACCCATACCCTTTCCCAAATAGGTTTCCTGGATGGTATGGCTTGGGTTACTTCCCCCAAACAATACTTTATTGATAATATGCTGCAGTCTTTACCGAGGGCTGACTAGATGCTTCTTCATTGCCTTTTGGGTCCCCAATTCTGATTGTTTGGGTGTTGCTAGTCTAGGTTTTGCAGTCATGTAGCATCACCAGAAGACTCACAGTATGAAAAAGATGGATTTTTGTGTTTTCAAATAGCTTGGGATCTTGAAAATTCTGTGTACCTTCTGAAATTCAATCCAGCCCTCTATGTTCTTTCTGTTCACTTCTGGGCTCAGTTGAGTATTTAGCTTGGAATGGAAGCTTGGAATTGATGGTTCCCTCAATAAGACTAGAGAAGTTGGAATGAAGGGTAGGTTTAAGGAAGAAAGACAAAAAGTTCAATTTTGGACATGTTGAATTTGAGATGTCTATAGGACATTCAGGTAGAGATGTGAGCCTGGAGCATGGAAGAGATAGTTGGTTGATTATGTGTACTTGTGAGTAATCTGCCTAGAGATGATCATTAAACCCATAGGAACTGAGAAGATCATTAAGAAAAAAAGCAAAGAGGTTTCAGGACAGAGAATTTAACTCATCTCTAGAGGATGGGCATGAATGGAGGTAGTTCAGTGGACAGAGTGAAGGACCTTGTAATCAGAAGCTTGAATCCCACCTCAGATAACTTCCTTGAGGTATAATGCTGGGTAAATAGTAAGCTCTGTCAGCTTCATGTTTTCCCATCTGGAAAATGAGGATAACTATAGAACCTACTTTACATTGTTGTGAGATTAAAATGAGAAAAGATGTGAAATGCCTTGCAAGCTTTAAAGCACTATGGGAATGTCACCTATGAATATCATTCAACAAAAGAAACTGAGAAACTGTGGTCAGAAGGAGAAGGAGAAACTGGAGACGTCAGTGTTATGAAAACCCAAGGAAGAGGGAGTAACCAAAGGGAGAAGCTGGTCAGCAGGGTCTAAAGCTGCAGTGATAAAGAGGGATTTCAATTCAACAAAGGTGACTAGATTTAATCATGACAACACTGGTAACCTTGGAGAGAGCAGTTTCTGTCGAATGGCATGGTCAGAAGTCAAATTATAAGGGACTGATAAAAGTGGAAGTGCAGAGACAATGAGGGCAAAACTTTTTTTCCTTCCTTTTTCCTTTTGACCACCCCCTCCCTTAATGTTCCCTTTTCAGCCCCCCTCCCTTTTCCTCCCCTTTCCCCTTACTTCTTCCCTACCTACAAACCACTCCCACCCCCTTTCAAAATCCCTTTTCCCTCCTACTGCCTGTAGGATATTTTTATACTTAATGCAGTATGTTATTTCTTCTTCACACCAAGAGTGACAGGAACAAATCTCATGCGAAGTTCCTCTTCCTCCCCTCTTTCCCTCTAAAATGATACTTTTTGCATTTCTCCTCCATAGAGTCCTATGCTTAACTGGTTGTTATTCCCTCCTTGTACCAGAACCATTGATGGGAAAGCTCATATGCTTCCCAACTCCCTCCCTTTTTTTCCCTCTGATATACAGTTTTTATGCCTTTATGTGTGGCATAATTTACCCTTTTCCACTTCATCCATTCCCTTTCTTCCATTGCAGTCCCTTTGTAGCCCTTAATAAGATTTTTTTTAAATCGTCATTTTATGTATTTTATACTCATACCTTCTACTTGTCTATAACCAGTTTGCTCTTATCAAATAGCAGGGTGTGTGTGTTCTCCTTGTTTACCTTTCTAAGTCACTGTTGCATCTCATAATTGGAGGTTGAATTTTCCATTGAGTTCTGGCTTTTTTATCAAGAAGGTCTGGAACTCTGTTATATCATTGAATGACCATCTCTTTGCCTGGAAGAATATGCTCAGTCTCACTGGGTATGTGATCCTTGGTTGTAACCCGAGCTCTTTTGCCTTCTGGAAAATTGTATTCCACTGCTTCCGATCTTTCAGTGTAGAGGCTGCCAAATCCTGTGCAATCCTCACTGTGGATCCTCGATATTTGAATTGTTCCTTTCTGGCCGCTTGAAGTATTTTCTGTTTTATCTGGTAGTTCTGGAGTTTGGCCACAACATTTCGAGGACTTTTCAGTTTGGGATCTCTTTCAGCAGGTGTCCAGTGGATTCTCTGGATTTCTATTTTACCCTCAGGTTCTGGTATCTCAGGGCAGTTTTCCTTAATGAGCTCTTGGAGAATGTTGTCCAGGCTCATTTTTTGATCATAATTTTCTGGTAGGCCTATGATTCTCAGATTATCTCTCCTGGATCTGTTTTCCAGGTCGGTTATTTTTTCTTTGAGGTATTTTACCTCTTTTTCTAATTTTTCATTCTTGTTGTTTTGCTTGACTAATTCTTGGTTCCTCATAGAGTTATTTGTTTCCATTTGGTTAATTCTAGTTTTTAGCAAATCATTTTCCTTGGTTAATTTTTGGAGTTCCTTTTCCATATTATACACTTTTCTTTTTAGAGAGTTGTTTTCCTCATTATACTGTTTTTCTAATTCTGCTATTTTGCTTTTGAGAGAGTTATTCATTTTGTCTTCTATCTCTCTCATTTTGTTTTCAAAGTTCCTTTTGATCTCATCTAGGAGAGCCTTCTGTGCTTGGGACCCATTCCCTGTTGAAGTTTCAGCTTTGGGTGTGGAGTCCACATTGTTTCCCTCTGAGGTTGGTTCCTCCCTCTGAGGATAGTAAGACTCCAGAGTCTTTGTCTTTGTAGTCTGCTTTCTACCCATTTTGAGGCAGGGTCCTAGCCACGCCCTTCCTCTAGGATCCCAAGCCTTTACTGTAGAGGGTTTTGCCCTGGGGCAAGAGTTACTATGTTTTCAGGGTCAGAGGGAGGGTTTGGAGCAAGTGAGGTTCACTCTGTCATCCTAGTCTTTGAAAGGGGCTTTTAAAAAAAATTTCTGGGCTATGAAGTGGTAGCCCTAGGAGTGTTTGCTGTCCAGGACAGGGGCCCCTGTATTTGCTTCTTACCTTGCTCTTTCCAGTCCCAGCCCTTTGGTGATAGGCCTGGTAGTGGACCTTGTGGTTGGTGGGAAGACTTGCCCTCTGAGTTGATCAGGCCTCTTCCAGGCCTGCCTCTGCCGGCCGTGCCTTCCCAGCCTGCCTCTGCATCTCTTTCTTTCCTTTTTCTGTGAGTGAAACTATGGAAGGAAAAATGGTATAGGATGATAATTTGAGTGGATGGTAAGGTCAAGTGAAGGATTTGTAAGACTGACAGAGACTTGGAGATGTTCATAGGCAGCAAAGAAGGAGAGATTGGAGTATTCGTTTATCAAGGGTGCCCTTGGTTTTGTATGAATGGGAGAGTAGGCATGTATTGCTAGAAGGGAATATTTTCTTATGTCCATTTGGAGGGGGTCATGGAAAGAGAAAGGTGGCTAGGTTGCTCAGTGGATAGAACTATGGGTCTGGAGTCAAGAAGCTCTAAATTAAAATCTGGCCTCAGAAACTTATTAGCTGCATGACATTTAACCTGTTTGCCTTAATCTATTAGGGAAGGAAATGGCAAACCACTCTAGCATCTTTGCTGAGAAAACTCCATATGGGGTCATGAAAAGTAGAGCACAACTGAACAACAGAAAAAGAAAGAGAAAAGGGGAGAATAAGAGCAGAATTAGAGGAAATCAGCCTTTGCAATTTTTATAATAGCTGAGCAAAGGAGGAGAGATTGGGGAAAGAAAAGAGGGTTTTGAGGTTTAAATTGTGGAAAAGAGGAAGCTACTAAGTATCTTCTTAGTAAAGTAAGTGTATCTTCTACTGATAGACTCATAGAGAGAAAAAAAAGTAAAGTAAAAGTAAGAGTTAAAAAAGGTAAAGTGTCTTCTTAGTAAAGTAAGTGTATCCTGTACAGATAGGCTCATAGAAAGAAAAACAATTTTGAATTGCTCCTCTGGGGAACTTCTTTCTCTCTCCCTGGGCTGACAGGTACACCCTGACCTAATCTCACATTAGCAAACTCAGGAATTTTTTCTAGGAGTGGGGAGGTGGGAGAGGGATGGCTATCACTATGGCCATGTGGCTCCAACTAAAACTTCCCCTCAAGATTCTAATGGTAACCCTGGTGTGAGGTGGAGGAGATATGGTCCTACTACACTAAGTTATTTAATCTCCTGAGCTCCCACCAGGGTTTTTTCCATTTATACAAATTCAGTTATTACCATATGACATTATTTATTTATATTAAATAATTACTAAATGATAAGTCAAAGACAAGAATAACCATAATATTTGCTATTAGAAGGCAAAGAAGAAATAATCATAACATTTACCCAGTAGAAGACAAAAGAAGAAATAGACAAAATATGGCAGCTCATTTGGGCAGGTAGGTGGCACACTGGATACAGACCTGGACCTAGAATGAGGAAGATCTGAGTTCAAGCCCTGCCTCAGACACTTAGTACCTATGTGATCCCAGGCAAGTAATTTAATCCTGTTTGCCTCAGTTTCCTCATCTGTAAAATGAGCTGGAGAAGGAAATGGCAAACCACTCTAGTATCTTTGCCAAGAAAACCCCAAATGGTGTCACAAAGAATTGGACATGCCTGAAATGACTCAACAACAGCTCACTCATAAATTTGGGTAACACTCTCCCATCAATTCACTCAGTGCCTGTGGGGCACACATTTATAGAACCACAGCAAAGCACATGAATAGGGAAACTCATGTGCCTAGGGCAACTCATGACTCTGGATGGCTAGGGTTCTTTAGAGCCCAATTTGTATCATATGTTATGACTGGGCTAAGCCATTTCTCTGATATCTGGACTTTTCTGGTTCTGGTAGGTCTCTTCCTGGCCAAAGTTGCTACTCCCTTACTCTTGGGCTGATGAAGTAGGAACAAACTTTTTTCTTTTTCTTTCTAAAAAATTTATCTGTTTATTTATTTATTTTTAGCACAAGTCACTTTTGGCTATGTGAATATCACCTATGAGTGTTATTCAACATATGACAAGCATTTTGTTAAGTCAGAGAATGGACAAGTTCCTCAGATCTTCTCTGGGCTCTGAGGAGCTCCTTCTCAAACTGTAATTAGTGATAGGGACAAGAGATCTTTCCCCAGTCAGATTTTTGAATAGTTGGGGATTCTGCTTTGTTCAGTTAGCTCTTGTATATTTTTTCCACCTGGTTCTGTTCACTTCATTGTGTATTAATTCATATAAGTCTTCAATAATCTTCAAATTTGTCCCTTTCCTCATTTCTTATGGTACAATAATATTCTTTTACATCTACACACCTTTACATTCACATACATAATTTATTTAGCATCTTCTTAATTAATGAGTACACACTTTGATTCAGTTAGGGATTTCAAGCATTAAAAAAAACATGACACTAAATATTTTCTTTTGAGAATTACCTGTTCATGTTATGTGATCATTTACTTGTTGGGCTATGGTTTCTGCTATTCTTCAGAAAATTATTTTTACTATTACTGCTTATGGTTTAAATAATTAATTCATTTTTTAGAAAAGAAACTAACTTTATTTATCAATTCAATGGGGATTTTTAAAACTTTAAGTTTTTGTTAATCTCTTCTTTGATTTTCAGAATTTTTACTTTTGTGCTTATTGTTTTATTTTCTTCTTTAAATTTAAATGTATTTATTTACTTTTAGTTTACAACATTCAGTTCCACAATCTCTTGAGTTTCAAATTCTCCCCCTCTGCCCTCCCATGGCAGCATGTAGTCAAATATAGGTTCTACAAATACCATCATGTTGAACATTAGTCATGTTGTAAAGAAGGATTATAACCCATGGGGTGTTTTATTTTCTTTTGTGACTTTTCTAATGTTTTGAGTTGTTTGCCCAATTCACTGACACATTCTATCTCCTATTTGTTTATGTTAGTGTCCAGAGATATAAAATTTCCCTCAATGACTACTCTAACTACCTCCAAAATGTTTTGCCATGTTATAATGCCATTTTAATTATCTTTGATGAATTTATCTGTTCTTTCTATGACCTGTTCTTTGAGCCACCCAATCTTTAGAATTACATTAGTCACCATTTAAGTTAAATATGAGACCCTTTCTTCAAGGGCATTTAGTTGGTTACAATTTTTATTGTGTTGTGGTCAGTAAAGGATGTATTTAATATTTCTGTTTTTTGGGCACTTTTTAATGAACATTCTATTGTACCATATTGCCTATGTGGATAGAACAGTCATTTAACTTGACTTGGTCAAGGTCTTTGGGCTTTAGTTTTTGATTCCTAATTGTAATTGGACTAGAAAGTCTCTGAGGTACATTTCAACTCTAAGATCTTTGATCTTATGATCTTATTCATCCATTCATTCAATGTGAATTAAATATTGGGTAGGAGAAGGGCACTGAACTGGATACTGAGGGTTTCAACATTTAGATTCATAGAATTTAAAGTCTAGGAGGAGGAAAAGGCAGAAACACAGAATATTATTATTAAATTAATAATATACAAAGTTACATGATGAATGATTTTTAAAGTGTCAAAGGAAAGTGTTATGCTTCAGAGGGGGAAAATACATGATTCCCTAACCCTGCTTGAGGTTAGAGTTCTCACAGGTCTCTGACTTCCAGGCCACCTGGAAATGGGGAGAAGGTAAGATGATTAAGAAGTAAGATGGAGATGGAGGAGGACAGGATGGGAGGACATATCTGGCAGGTCATAGATCAGACTTCTCAGCACACTTCCAGCTTTATTTCCTCCACCTCCTTCACCACCCCCCCTCCTCTTTTGAGAAGAGGGCTGGGTTTGCCCCATCTTCCCTCCCTCCTCTACTTCCTGTCCTGGGAGGATAAGTAGAGGGCTAACTAATGAGGAGGACACAACACTGGAACTCGGACATGGTAAGAATCCTAATCCCCTACAATAAACTGATATCTAAAGCTGCATCTCTCAGC
>NW_027185694.1:27163094-27177490 GCF_028583685.1 Petaurus breviceps papuanus | reverse complement strand
TTCCCCTCTCCAGCTCTTTCCAGAAGCCAGGGCACTATTGCCTCCCTTCCCCATTCCCAAATGCCCTATTGTTGACCATGGCACTTGGGCACCAGCTTCCCCAGAGCAGAAACATTGTCCCATAAATATTGGCTCTACCCAAGACCCTGGTGTATAGGCCCCTACCCCTGCAGCACAGAGAAGATGGGCTTTAGGTTTGGGCCCCATCCCAGGTCCTGGCTGCTGACACCTAGTACCCAAGATGAGATACTCTCAACCCCTGGTGCCTCGATCCTTCCTAGGGCTTTGTGGGATTCTTAGGACATGCTTTCTCATTCTCTGGACCAATAGTAATACTCTGCTGTCTCTTTCTTCTACAGTCCACTTGCCCCCACCCTACACCCTGAGGCAGGTACAAGTTCCTTTGTTGGATGCACAGAAATGTGATGAAGAGTATCATGTGGGAGCATACACCAGCTCATCTGTGAAGATAATTACCGATGACATGCTATGTGCTGGCAAACCCAATGTAGACTCCTGTCAGGTGAGAGACCCTGGTGTGTCCTCCTCCCCCAGCCTCTCCCTTCCCTTCCTTCTCCCACCCCACCCCATTGCCCCCTCGAGTCCCCCTCTCCTGGACACTCTGACCCCTGGACCAGGCCAAAACAGCCCCTCTCCTGCCTTTCAGGGTGACTCTGGGGGCCCCCTGGTCTGCAAAGTTGGGGACTCCTGGAAGCAAGCTGGTGTGGTGAGCTGGGGACTGGGCTGTGGCCTTCCTCACAGGCCTGGCATCTATACTCGTGTCACAAGCTATGTGGATTGGATCAACAAGTATATTTCCCCATGCTCCTCTGCAAACCCAGCTAGAGGCTAAGTCTTCTGTGTCTGCTAGAAGGCCCATCAAGCCTCCATCCCAGTTCCTTTACCTGCCCATCTCTCTAACCCCCTGTCGTTATGACCTCAGCTTTTTCCTCTCCCAGCCTCCTTCTCTGAATCATCCCCTGCTATTTGGCTGCTCCAGAGGCTGCCTAGTGCTGGGTTTAGGGTCCACACACCTGTGTTGTAATTTCCTGGCCTTTCAGTGGCTCCCTCTGGGACCTTGGACAAGTCCCTTTTTGCATCCTTCAGTTTCATCCTCTGGAAGTGTCCTGAGGGCATGACTACTCTTCTGTTGGGGGGAGAGGGAGAATGTGTGTGTGGGGGGAATGTAAGGGTGGGGTTCGATGCTCCTGCAATCTGGAATTTGTCTTGCAGAGGCTGATGAAAGGGGCAAGACAGAAAGAAGGGAAATGGGCCCTTTTCCATGGTATTACTTATATCTCATTAAACTGTCTGCAAACTCACCTTGTTCTGAAAGCTGTGCTTTCTTTGGGCTGCCTCAACCTGTTGATCCTGTTCTTTCTCTGTTATGGGGTCTCTCAAAGGGATTAAGGGATATCAAGAAAGACTTTCCTCAATCAGAAATAATCTCATGACTTAAAAAAATAAAAATGCAAAAGCCCTTTGAAAGAGAAATGAGTCTATCATATGCTGTTCTTAAGTCATTTCATTCATGCCTGACTCTTAGTGACACCATTTGGGGTTTTCTTATGGAAGATGTCGGAGAGGTTTTCCATTTTCTTTTCCAACTTATTTTACATATGCAGAAACTGAGGTAAACAGGGTTAAATGACTTGGCCATGGTCACTCAGTCAGGAGGTGTTTGAGGCCAGATTTGAACTCTGGAAAAAGAGTCTTTCTGGACTCCAGGACTGGCACTGTATCTGTTGTGTGACCTAGCTTTCTTCTTTACGTGAACTTGTCCCAGATAACCCAAAGCAAACCCAGGAAAAACCAAAAGGGAGCCATTGCAAAAAACCAGAGGTTAGCCATAAGAATTCACAATGCCCTGATTATAGCCACCTCCCTTTATTGGATTCACTAGGGGATTCAAACCTGCTAAGACCCCATCACCTAGGCACCTACAAGTATCTGTCCGCATGTACCTTAGCCCTCAGAATAGAAATTGAACTGTAGCTAATCCTTGTAGCTGAAGCCTCAACTACTCCTAAATCTGGCTGAATCAGAAAAAAAGCTCCTGAATACAATATCTGCTGCCCCCAAGCCCTAATGGTAACAGGTACAGAGACCAAACCCTCATTCCGATTAGAGATTCCACTAGTTTCTGCTCTTCAAAGGACAAGCAGGACCCAGGCCAGAGCCAGTCCTGAAGCCTTATCTTGAAAAGAGTTTTTTTGCTGTGTGGGCTACTGCCCTATCTAGGAAGGAGCCCAAAATGTCGAGTTTCCCCATGGTACTCTTTCAAATCAAATTATTTTTTAAAACATACATTACCATACCTTCTATGTTATTCACCTTCCTCTTTTAAAAATTTTTATTTTTAATTTATGGGATAAAACAAACATTTTGATCACACAGTTCAATAAAAAAGTACATGAAACTGCAAATTTACTATGCACAACTTGTTATTCCTTTCAAGTGTACACCAAAATTATCATGTAGATTTTTTCTTTTTTTCTTCCTCTCTCCCCATCTGCCCAAGCCCACTCTTGAGATTGTTACCATTAGATACAAATAGGTAGCTGTATGTAAAATTATTCTATACATACTTCTATTTATCTCTATTTTCACCAGTCTCTGAAAAACTCCAAATTGTCAGGTCCTACTTTACATTCTCCAGGTCTGATGCAGAAGAGGGGGTTGGAGGATGGAGTGGTGGATTGGGAGGACCATCTTGCCCAAGGTGGGGAGCACTGCATCAAAATCTTTCCAGTTGTGATTAGCTTGACAAGATCTTTGAAATTCCATACATTTTGAAAGAGCTTACTAATAACAATAGCTAAGATTTCTATAGTACCAGGTGCCAAGTGCTTCACTATTACTATTTCATTTGATCCACATAACAACCATAAGAGGCAGATACTATTATTATTTTACAGATGAGGAAACTGAAGTTGTGACTTACCCAGGGTCTTGCAGGTAATAAGTGTCTGAGGTCAGATTTGAACTCAGGTCTATCCTGGTTCCTGGACCAGTGCTCCATCCATTGTGCCACCTAGCTATTTGACCTTGGAGAAGTTATTTAACCTTGCTGGGCCTCAGTTTCTTTACCTGCAAAACTGAGGGGTTGGACTAGCTGGGCTCTGAGGCTCTTTCTAGCTTTAGATGAGGCATCCTATCATTATACGGTCCTTTCTGCAGATACTACTATTCTCTATTTATCCCTGGGGGAGAAAGAGCTGGAAGGAATCTTAAAAGTCATCAAATACAACCCTTTAATTTTCCATATGGGGAGATGGAGACATGGAGAGAGTTAGTGATATGTCCAGGCTTACCTGGCTAGTAAGGATCTGAGGTAGGATTCGAATTCAGATCTCCCTAACGCTATGTCAAGAGCTCTATCCACTAAGCCACCTAGCCAGTTGTCTTGATCTCAGGAGTAATTCCTAGCCTTTGCAAGTTCATTATCTGGGGCAGCTAGGTGGCACAGTGAATAGAACACTGGCGCTGGAGTCAAGAGAGCCTGAGTTCAAATCTGACCTCAGACATTTGACAATTACTAGCTGTTTGACCTTGGGCAAGTCACTTAACCCCAATTGCCTTGCCTTCCCCCCAAAAATATTCATTGGTACAGAAAGAGAAGTCCTGGTCCCTGTCCTTGGGCAGGTAGGTAGGAAATGGGGTGAGGGTTGATGATCCTGCTTAAGAAGAATTTACAGTCTGGGGGAGGTAATCAGAGAACAAGATAGAAAAAGTCTGTGCTTGTGAAATCTTTGATGCTGGGCAATAGGCTTTGATGGACTGAGAGAACTTCCTGGAAATCCAGGTCCTCCTGGGAATGGGCCCCTGGAAGAACTATCCTTGGCTCCAGGATTTCCCTTTCGCCCCTTTCTAAATTGAAGACTAACCTGGCTAAGTGGAGAAAGGCTCTGTCCTAGAAGGTTAGCTGCCAGGTAAGGGACTATTATGGGCTGCATCAACTCATGAAACAGATTTACAAGGGAAAGGAGAACTATCCCAGTTCAGAAATAATACACCCAGCATAGGGTTATTAGAAAGGAGTGCAAAAGAAAACTACTCAGTTCCAGACCTGTTAGCGCCAAAACAGTCTTTTTAAAAACTACTATGAACATTTAATACTTGCAAATTTTTTATTACAATTTACAGATTTGTTATTTATATGCAGAAATATAGTAACAAGCTGCATTTACATTCATCTGGGTCTGGAGAAGGCTGTTTAGAAGTCTGCCAGTCTCTGAAAGCCTTTAACATTCTCAGATTATAGAAAATCAAAATCTGATAATTAGTTTTGATTTAAGGGGGAAAATGAAGAGCTGCTCTTTGTAAAATTTCAACTCTCTGAAACACCCTCCCCCATCCACCCCCCCCATCTACTTCCCCCACACCTTTCTATAGCCTTCCACGTAGTTCACTGCTACGTAAAATGACACCTGAGCTTTCTAAGTTACTCGGTTTGGGTATACCTTAGACTTAGCTTAGCTTTTGACTCTCCCAAAACCTAGAGCAACCAGCTTACCATGTCGTCCCCTAAAGAAGGGGCTAACAATCACATGTAATGAATGTCTCCCTCATTATCTACAACCTGGAATAACTGTTCTCTAAAAGTACACAAGTATAAGCCTGTCCATTGCAGAGTCACACAGCCCAGTCTTCAAGTCCCATATCCTTGCTACAGGAGCTTGGAAAGGGGATAGTCAAGTGTAGGTCACAATACTCTTAGAAGGCTACCTGGAGGAATGACTTTTGGAAGAGAAGTGGGTTTTGGGAAAATAGAAGGTCTCAATTCTGGGAGAGGGATGCTTAATTAATTAAAATGAGTTTAGACTAGATGACCTCTAAGGCCTCTTGAAGTGCTAACATAATGTTCTGCACTCACTCTCCCAGAGTGCCTCCTTGTACATTCCCTAGGGCCCACCACCTGCCCAAGGTCCTAGGGGAACACCTGAGGGGTTGAGTTGTCTTTCTTCAGTGCTATCAGGCAAAGTTTCTGTTCCAGTGTTCCCTTACTGTTGCTTTACAGTGATTGGCACCCTACTTTCATTTTAACCAGTTAACATAAATTAGCTTTTACAAAGGGATACTACTAGGTGTTGGAGATAGAAAAACACAAAGGAAATAGCCCTTACCCTCAAGAAGCTTGCATTCTACCAGGAGATAAAACATATACATTGAGAAGTAAGTACAAGATAATTTGAGGAGGGAGGCAATGCTAAAAATGAGGGAAATCAGGTAAAGTTTCCCTTAGGGGGTGGCACCTGAGATAAATCTTGAAGGAAGCTAAGAATTGAACAAAGGAAGTTGGACTAGATGATTTCGAAGGTCTCTTGCAGTGCTAACCCAGCCACTTCTGGCTCTATGCTCTGGTGGTGAGCTGTGGAGATGGTAGTGTCTACCTTTACTGCCTTGGAGTCTCCAAGTATACTTTGGCTCATGCTGGAATGGTTCTCCCTGGATGCCTCCTTCTATTTCTCTTTCTCCTCCTCCTGATCACTAAATAGAAGATTATCCTAAATTCGCCTGGGTTTTGAGAGATTGTGGAGTCAGGAAGAACTGAGTTTAAATAGCTATGTGAGCCTGGGCAAGTCACTTAATTGCTCTCTGCCTCAGTTTCCTCAACTGTAAAATGGGGGTATTACTAGCATACATTTCAAAGGGTTGTTGAGAGAATCAAATGAGATATTTGTAGATTGCTTAGTACAATGCTTGGCACATAGCAGGTGTTTTATAAATATCTGTTCATCCCTTCCCCTTTTCTGTTGTTCATTGTTTCCTAGAGCTGTTCATTTTTCACCGAACATTCTGATTTCCTGACCCCTGTTTTCAGGCAGGGTTTGAAGGATGAGACTGAGGGAGAGGGATAAGGTGGCAATGGAGAATGAAAAGGACTTTGTAGCTTCCTAGGAGGCCAAAGGAAGAAGAGAAAAAGATTGGTATTATCCAAGAAGGAAGCCAGTGTTGCTTTGGTGCTAAGATCATTGAAAACCTCATGTAAGCCATTGAGAGGTATTGACTGGTCATATATACTGAACAATCAGGCTCATCTTTTGTCCAGTTCAATCCAATTCAACCCAGTCCAAAAATTTAAGTTCAGCAAATATTTGTTAAGTGCCCACTGTGAGCAAGTAGAGAGATGAGATGATATATAGTTCTTACCTTACTTAAAAAAAACTTAAGGTCTAGTACAAAGTACGCAGGAATCAGCTTAATGGAGTGGAAGGAGCCCTGGAGTTGGAGACTTGCAGTTGGAAAAGAACTTAGAGACCACCCAGTCCAATCCTCTCATTTTATAGATAAGGAAACTGAGGTCCAGAGAGGTTAAGTGACTTGACCAAGGTCTCATGTGTAATAAGTGACAGTGGAATTTGAATCTAGGACCCTCCCCTGCCCCATTCCACAGTGCTCATTTTCACTATCATGCTGTCTCTCTGTACTATTTTGACCTAAATTAGGGCTGTTTCTTACTAGTTATATGACCATAAACAAGTCACGTCTCCATTGATCTAACAACATGGGCTTATAGGTGGAAGACTGATTGTGAAGAATTAGACTGTGCTTGAAGGTCTAGACCCATCTTTGCTGATGCCCCATAAGGTCAAAGATTTGGTCAATTATTGTTCCTATATGTTTCAACAATTTGCTATTAAATGATGGTTTGATAACATGGCTCTAAGAGATAAGAAACTCATGCAATCATGCTGAAGCCTGGTGGAACTGACTCATATCCTGTTTCAAATAATGTTAGGGACTTATCTAACCTTCTTTTAGACCGCCTGATGTACCCCTAGGAAGATTTTGGCAATGTTAATGAGATGTCTTGTCCTTTCTGTTTGATATATGCCCCAGTAACCCCATAACTGTCATGAAATTGTGACCTCCTATCAAGTCTATAACTAAGAAAAGGGCTGGGTCACTCAGTTTTGGTTTAGATTTTGAGCTATCTCTTGAGGAACAGATGCAGAGATATGGGTTGGATTATCATATGTGCAAGTAGATAGAAGAGTTAATTTCCAAACAGATTAAATGCCCTAACTCAAAGAGTAGTTATTAATTGTTCTATATCAACTTGGAAGGTCTCTAGTAAAGAGTCCTAGGAATTTGTACCTAGCCTTGTGCCAAACATTTTTGCCAGTTAGTCACTCAACAAGCATTTATTAAATACTTATCATTGTGTCAACTGCTAGGGATTCAAAGAAAGGCCAAAGTGGCTCTTGCCATCCAAGAGCTTACATTCCAATGGGTGAGACAATATGTAAACAACTAGATGTCTATAAAATATATGTAAGGTAGTCTGAGAAGTGAAGGCATTGGCACTGGTGGGGGGATCTGGAAAGGCCTCCTAAAGAATGGGGCATTTGAACTGAATCTTCAGAAAAGTCAGGAGGTGGAGGTAAAGAAAGAGAGCATTACAAACACAGGGGACAGTCAGTCAAAGGCAAAGAGCTGGGAGATGTAATATTGCATGTTTGAATAACTACAATTAGGCCAAGTTAGCTGGGTTGTAGAGTGCATAAAGGGGAACAGTGTCAGAATGTTGGAACAGCGGGGAAAGGGCCAGGTTTTGAAGAGTTTTAAATACTACAAAAGAGAAGCTTATATTTGATTGTGGAGGTAACAGAGAGTCACTGGGGCTCATTGAGCAGAGGTTGACATGGTTCAACCTAGGGTTTAGGAAAGCAGCTCAGTAGAAGATGTATTGGAGTGGGGAGATGGTTGAGGAAGGGACACCAGTTAAGAGGATATTGTAATAATCCCAGTGAAAGGTGATGATCCCCGGTGATGGCTGTATGAGTGGACAGAAGGGAATGTGTACAAGAGATGTTGTAAGGATAGAAACAACAACAGTTGGCAGCAGGTTGGATATATGGGTGGCATGCCTTCCCTTGAGAATATCCCCAATTCATTTTGTATGTATCATATTTGTTCAGAATTTTTTGCTTGTTGTCTCCCCATTAGACTATGAGATCCTTGAGGGCAAGGGCTGTTTTTGTCTTTCTTTGTAAACTGAGTGCTCAGTACAGTGCCTGGAACATAGTAGGTGCTTAATAAATGCATGTTGACTTGACTTGTTGAGTGGGAATGAAGAGTTGTCCTCGACAGAAATAGGGAAGGTTTGTGTGGAAAGATAATGAGTTCTGTTTCATATATGTTGAATTTGAGGTACTTATGGGACATCCAGTCCAAAGGCAGGTGGTGACTAGGTACTATTGCTTGGGAGAGAGACTAGGGCTGGATACATACAACAGAGGGAATAATCAAATCCATGTGAGATCCCCAAGGGAGAGGATACAGAGGGAAAAGAAAAGAGGTCACATGACAGAGCCTTGGGAAACACCTACAGTTAGTGGGCATAACTTGGGTAAAAAAAGAGCAAAGAAGACTGAGAAGGAGCAGTTAGACAGAAAGGAAGAGGTGCTATTAATTAATTAACCAGAATGTCACAAAGCCCAGAAAGGAGAGAATATCCAGGAAGAGAAGGTGAACACCAGTGCCAAATGCTACAGAGAGGTTCGGAAGGATCAGGACTGAGAATATGCTTTTGATTGGACAATTATGAGATCGTTGGTAACTTTAGGGAGGCTAGTTTTCATTGAGGCCAGAATTCAGAATGTTTACAAGAGAGTCATAGGAGAGGAAGTTGAGGCACTGAGTATAAGTGGCTTTTTCCAAGTATATGAAGAATTTAGTCCCAAAGAGGAGAGATATAGGATGATAGCTACCAGAGAGGTAGGAACAAGTGAGGGATTTTTTTAAGGACTGGGGAGTCATGGGCATGTTTGTAGCTAACAGAGAAGTTGACAGGGAGAAATTGAAGGTTAGAGAGAGGCAGGATTATAGTGGGAGTAATCTGGCAGGGAAGTAAGGAGGGGATGACTGGCTATAAAGGTGCATATAAGAAGACTTGGCTATGGAAAGAAGGGCCATTTTTTCATTTGGGATTGAAGTAAAGGAGCAGATAGGAGGTGATATCTAAATGGTATGACATGAGGAGAAGGGGAGAAAGGAGACCTCTCAATGAATGGTCTACAAAGGGACCTTTGAAGCCATCCAGTCCAATCCCTTCATTTTACAGATGAGAAAAAATGGGCCAGGATCACACAGATGAATAGCATTGGATTGGAATCCAGGTCCTCTGATCAGGGACTGCAGATGCTGCTATCACATTTCATACATTCTATAGAAATCTATTCTTTCACAGTGCTTCTTTCCCAAATCCTGTTCTTAACAACGTGTTCTGGTCACTTGATCCAGTTGGTCACAGCTTTACTGATTTTCTGGAAATCATGCAGTGTGTGTGTGTGTGTGTGTGTGTGTGTGTGTGTGTGTGTGTGTGTGTTGATTGTAGAGAAGAAAGCCTCTTCACTAAAACCTTTCCCAGTATGTATAGCCTTGATGAGGTGACTGAAATTCCACCATTAACATGACTCTGGGGAGGTAAGGGTATGGTGGTGCCATAGCACACAGAGCACTGGGCTGGAGTCAGAAGATTCATCTTCCTGAATTCATATCTGGCCTCGGATACGTATTAGCTGTGTTACCCTGGGCAAGTCACTTAATGTAATGGAAGGCAGCAGAGATACAGCCCATGAGTGGAGTGGAGTACAACCAACAATGATGCAGCTCCAGTACAGACTCTATTTGGAGAGGCTTGAAACCTACGAGAGCAGCTAGGTGGTGCGGTGGATAGTGTACTGGGCTTGAGATCAGGAAAACTCATCTGAGTTCAAATCTGGTCTCAGACACCGGATGTGAGACCCTGGGCAAGTCACTGAACCCTGTTCGACTCAGTTCTTTATCTGTAAAATGAGGTAGAGAAGGGAATGGCAAACCACTCCAGTGTCTTTGTCAAGAAAACCCCAAATGAAGTCACTAAGAGTTGGATAAGGCTGACTCTGGGAGGTTTAAATGCCATTAAGGAGAAACTGGAAGCTGTTATGTCAATCATTCTAGGCTAGTTTAATTTCTGACTTGAGTGGGGGGTTTAGAGATAGAATCAAGAGGAGAGAGAGACTCTCAGAGAGAGTCCTGTTCCTAGGACTGTTTGTCATGGGGTGGAGGGCAAAATACAAAAAATCGACCTTTTTTTCAGGTCCAAACTCAGCAGTCCATATTCCATCCGCTGGTATTCTCCAAACAGCTATTTGATGTACAACCTTGTCAGTTATAATTTTCTAAATTCTCAAAACAACACATGCAAATGAAGTGAGGAACCACAATGTCACGGAGCTATTATTAATTACCTCAATCATTTTTCTTTCCCGAAATAGTGCATTCTTCTGAGGGTAAGTTCTCTATACAGTCTTTCATCTGTATAGGTTTTCTAAGGGTCTCATGATTGAGAAGGGGATGCCCAAGCTGTGACACAATATAGAAAGCAAAGTTAAGATTAGGAAAATATATTAACAGAAAACATGCCAAAAACAAAACCTTCTCACACATGTCTACTGGGGAAGTATTGGGCTTAATACTACAGGGCAGGCTGAAGACATTCCCAGATGGTTGCAATAAGTAGCCTCTTATTTTCCCCTTGGCACAGCAATCATATGAAAAGGACATCTGGGCCAGCTTCTAACCGTCATCCCTTCCCTATCTTCCCAGGCCCTTCTTCTTCTAGCTCACATATATTTATTTTGTCCCGGGATCTTTCAGGTTTTTCCAGCAAGTGTGAGATATGCAAGCCTAGAAGGGAAGAAGTCCCATAGGGCTGCCGGGCTACAATGGTATCAGAGCCTCAAGTCTGTTATCATAAGAGGGGGAGCAGGAAATCTTAGAGTTAGTGCCCTATAGTGGGATGAAGCAAGGTGTGAAGGCAGGCTTTGTATCTTACTTTTTACTTCTAATTTTCCTGTCTCCTGTCTCTTCCAAGAGCTACATCGCAGGCATGTTGAAAGAAAGACTATACAATTAATGCCAGCACTTCATTATTCCTGGCTATACTTTGCAGGTTTCTTGCTTGTTCACTCATTTTTCAGTCATGTCCAACTCATTGTAACCCCATTTGGGGTTTTCTTGGCGAAGATATTGGGATGGTCTGCCATTTCCTTCTCCAGCTCGTTTTACAGATTAGGAAAGTAGGGCAAACAAGTGACCTGCCCAGGGTCACAAAGCTAGTAAGTGTCTAAGGCTATATTTGAACTCAGGAAGTTGAGTCTTCCTGACTCCAGGCCCAGTGCCGTATCCATTGCACCACCTAGTTACCCTTGCAGACTTCAAGCCTCTCCAAATAGAGTGTATGATGGGACTGCATCATTGCTGGTTGTACTCCACCTCATTCATGGGCTTTTCGAGAAGCATCTCTTAATTGTATGCTGATACCAGCTGTATTTCTGCTACCTTCTATTACATATTTGATTAAAATAATGATTACTTGACATCTGATAGTCAAAATGGGCCAGTGTGCTTTCTTTAAATTAAATGTATTACCTTTTATTTCCTCCCCCTTTTCACCCCCCCCCCCCCACTAAACTGGTAGAACAGGAAGATAGTGTTCAGATAGATTACAGTTTAGATGAGAGTATAGGTAGAGAGTGCCTAAATTTTAGCCAAGTATTTGATAAGGTCTCCTGGGCTCTTCTTGTGGAAAAGATGGAAAACTGTGGGATAATAATCACGTGATTAGGCAGATTCAGAGCTGGGCACTGGCTGGATCCCAAGAGTTCAGCACCATTTTAGTATGAATTCAGAAGGAGATCCATCTCCAGTGAAATGCCTTTGGTGTCTCATCTTGGCCCTTAACAGTTGTGTTTATGTTGTGGTTGATCTCATACACTTACTAAATTTGTAGATAAGAAATCTAATAATAAATTTGCAGATAAGAAGTCTGATATAATACAGAGTTAGGCTTAAAATTTTTTTTGACAGGCTAGCTTGAATCTAATAAGAGGGGAGGGAAATCAATAGGGATAAACATAAAAGCCTTACATCTGGGTTCAAAAATCAATTTTACAAGTATGAGATGGGGCAGGGATGGCTCTTCAGTGGTACTTTGGTATTAAAAAAATTATGCTGAACTTAAGAAACACCAGATAAAATGATCATTTCCAGATACAGAGGAGAACATAAAAAGGGAATTATACATGAAATTCCATAGTTCTTGGAACAGATCTGAGGATTTTGCTGAATGGCAAGCTCAGTTTGTGCCCCCTGTATATCATGGCACCCAAGGAACTTCAGGCAGTCTTAGGCTTTATTAAGAGTGGCATAATGTTCAAAACTAGGATGATAATAATCCATTTGAACTATGCCCCGGTGCAATCTATATATTGTATTTGGTTCTGGGTTCCAGATTTTAGGAAGGATATTAATGAAGGAATACAGGATGATAGATAAAGGATCTCAAGTTGATGGCATATGAGGATCAGTTGAAGGTGTTTAGCCCAGAGGAGAGAAGTCTTATTGAGGTGGTAATAACTGTTTTCAGATATTTTTAAGGCTGTCACATGGAAGAGGGTTTTTTGCTTAGTTAGCCCTAGAGGGCAGAGCCTGGGCACCTAGATGGCACAGTGGATAGAGTTCTGGGCCTGAGTTCAAATCTAGTCTCAGACACTTAGTGACCCTGGGCAAGTCACTTAACCCTGTTTGCCCCAGTTTCCTTTTGTATAAAATGAACTGGAGGAGGGTGGGGCAAACCATTCCAGGGACTTTGCCAAGAAAACCCTGAAATGGAATCACAGAGAGTAGACTGAAGAACCTAAATGACTGAAGAAGAACAACAAAGAGGGCATAACTAGGAATGATGTGTGGAAGCTTCAGCAGGGCTGACTCAAGCTTGATGGAGAGTTACCCAGAATGAAATAGACTGCTTTCGGAGGCTGTGATTCCCCTTCAATGAAGATCTCTGGGGAGAACGCTATGACCACTGTCAGGTGTATGATAGAAGGATTCTTGTTCAGTTTCCGTGTATGAAGGGAGCCTGTGTGACCACTGCAAGCGTGCCTGTAGAAGCGGCATGACTATTAATGTTCTCTGGTGACAGGGTTGTTTCTCCTGGACGCACCATCTCTTTTGGGTGTGCCATCTCTATACTTGGAGTAACGTCTCTGTTGGGTGTCCTGTTGCCCCTGCTGGTGTTTCTGCTGGTCTCATGTTGGCTTAGTTTCCCTCTGCTACCGTACCAGCTTCATCTCTTCCTAACCATGTGCTGTCATCTCAGTTTCTGACTGCAGGGGCACAATGACTAGAAAGCCTCTCCCTGATAAAGGCAGACTGACAATTTTTGGTCATAGTTAAGCTTATGAACCATCATACTCCATTAAGAGGCAATCAAACAGAAACTGGAGTTTTTGGCAGTTTGACTGGCAGAATGCTTCCAGTCAAGAGTAAGTCTATTTTTCAGACTTTCTGTGTCTTGTGCTATATTGAAGTCCAATTGTTCCAGACAACTATGTGATCTAGGATTGGAAATTTCTCATAATTCCAGTTGAACCTATCATGGTGCTCCTGTGCACTCAGAATTTATATCAAATGGCACTGTCAAAGCTATGTGTAAGATGGGACTACATAGCCTACTTCACTCCAAAAATACTCTCAGAGTTGACAAGCAAGGAATCTACAAACACAAAAACTAAGTAAGAGGGAAAGGTCATTGTCCTTCACCATTATGGCTCACATGACAAACATCCATGTGCAAATAGAACAAATATATCTTCTAGGTTTTGAGTCTCACATCTCAATATGAATATAACACCTGCCCTATTTACAGACTTTCTGGGATAGCAACATAGGTACTGTATGTAAAAGTCTTGGTGAACTGGGAAGTGCCATAGAAATAATCAGTTGAACTTGTCATTATTATTGATGAATTATCCTGATTTTTGAGGAAATGGGAACCCTGAATTTATCTATTGTTTTTAAGTTTTTATTTAGTTTCAGGGAAAGTATATGTTTTATTAGCTAAACAACATGTATTCAGAATGTTGTGTTATTTCCCAGACACATGGAGCTCATGGGTCTTTCTTTCATAGGTGTGTCTAGATTGTGGGCTGGGGAATGTGTCAATACAAAAAACAGTTAGATGGTTGAGTGGATAGAGTTCTGGGCCTGGAGACAAGAAGACCTGAATTCAAATCCATCCTCTGACATTTACTAACCGTGTGACCCTTGGCAAATCACTTAACCTTTTGTCTGTCCTAGTTTCCTCAACTGTAGAGTGGGAATGATAATAATAGCACTTGTCTTGCAGGGTTGTTGTGAGGGTCAAATAAGATTTTTGTAAAAAGCACTTAGCACAATGCCTGACACATAGTAGGCATGATATACATGTTTATTTCCCTCCTTCCTTCCTTCCTTCCCTCCTTCCTTCCTTCCTTCCCTCCTTCCTTCCCTCCCTCCTTCCTTCTTTCCTTCCCTCCTTCTTTCCTTCCTTCCTTCCTTCCTTCCTTCCTTCCTTCCTTCCTTCC
>NW_027185694.1:27133132-27162694 GCF_028583685.1 Petaurus breviceps papuanus | reverse complement strand
CTTCCTTCCTTCCTTCCTTCCTTCCTTCCTTCCTTCCTTCCTTCCTTCCTTCCTTCCTTCCTTCCTTCCTTCTTTCCTTCCTTCCTTCCTCCTTTCCTTGCACACCTATACAATCTTTTCCTAGGTACTGATTTTGTTCCCTCTTTCAATCCTTTCTCAAAGTCTTACATACTTATGTTCCTCATTTGGTTCATCAGGGCTTGTAACATCAGTCAATATTTACTGTCTCCCTACCTATGACAACACAGAAGGAAAGCCAAGCAGACTCATCTGAATAAGAACCCACTCTATTTCATGACCTTTAGGTCTTTCCTGCAGTGCTGGGGCTGCCTGACATGGAGAGCTGCCCTGGTGTGGTGGTGATTGTCACTGAGGCACCTCATAGGCATCTACAGAGTTAGAGCTTCCAATTGTAAGCACAGAGGCTCTGAAGAACTTCTCTTAACCTCTTTTCTCTAACTGCTGCAGACTGAAGACCCCCGTATGGAGGCAGAGGACCTGGCTATAACCCTCCTATCCCCCCACGCTCCTGTCTTTGAGTGCTCTGCTTCAGGCTTTGAGACTCCCTCTGTGTGTATTAAAATGTAGTATAATAAAATGTCTCTGACTATACATGATGGATCTTTTTTTTCTGAACCCCTTTTAAGTCCCTTCCTTGCTATTAAGGACTGAGGCAAACACCCACTAGTTCTCAGCGGCTTCCCAATTGACTGAGAGGACCCATAAACTAGTCTAAGCCAGTATACCTTTGTGAGAAAATCCACAGATTGGCTTGGAGTGGGGCAGATGCCATTGTCCTGCTAGGGAGATGCAGGAATGGATAAGGATCATGATGGGCCAAACCAGGGTCAGAAGATAGACTTGCTTTAGATGTTGAGGCAATTTAAAGATACAAATTTGCTGGGCCTCATTTCCTGATTTATAAAATGGTGGGGTTGCATAGATAATCTCTAAAGACGCTTCCAGCTCAAAATTATATGATTCTGTGATCCATGACTTCATTCATCCATTCAATATTTTATTAAAAAAATTTTTTTTAAAAGTTATCAGGGTTAAGTAACTTGCTCAAGGTTACACGGCCAGTTATTTCTGGGTGTGGTGCTGAGTATCTGAGCCCGGATTTGATCCAGGTCATCCCGACACTGGAGCTGGTGCTCTTACTCACTGAGCCACCTGGCCGCCCCTAAGCAATTGGGGTTAAGTAACTTGCTCAAGGTTACACGGCCAGTTATTTCTGGGTGGGTGCTAAGTGTCTGAGCCCAGGATTCGATCTCCAGGTCTTCTCAACACTGGAGCTGGTGCTCTTACTCGCTGTGCTACCTGGCCTCCCCACCATTCAATATTTTAAAATATGTACTGTAGATAGAGAAATGGCTGTGGTAGGCATGGCCTAAATAAGGTAGCCCCCATGGAGGTAGACTGTCCAGGTTTCACAGGCATACAATAATGAGGTCATCACCATGACTCTGTAGACCTCCAGTTTGAAGTCAGTCTAATAGCTCTCCTCTCTCACACTTTCCTTTGGAGTCTCCCCACCACTGAACCAGTTTTGACAATGCATTCACCAACCTTATTAATCAATGTATACATCCCTAGAAAGTATACTGCCAAGGTAATCATGTACATATGCTTCTTCCTTCCTTCTTTTCTCATCCCCACCCCGGAGGAGGGCTGAACTCCCCTCCTTTCTCTACTTCCTGATTTTGGAGGATAAATAAGGTGCTGACTGAGGGGGAGGAGAGAGCAGAGGAAACTGGCTATGGTAAGGATATTGCTCCTCTACTTGCTTCTGGAAGGCAGGTCCCTAGCTCCCCTGCTGTACCCAGAAAGGTGCCACACTGAAGGTCTCTGCTCTATCTATCATTCTGGAACACAGGTGCCCTTCTTTTTTTCATCTTTTGCCAATTTCCATCCTCCCCTCTCTCTGTTTTTCCCTCTAGGAGCTGTTTCTGCTGTTCCTGACTCTTAATCTTTTGGGGACCTCAGCCCCTATACCCCAAGGTGAGTCTTTTACCCTTCTACCTGCTCCCTGAGGTTCCTGATTCTGTCTCCACATGGAAACATGATAGTAAGCACCCCGTGGGAGACATATGATAATGGTTTCAGTTGAATTCTAGGGAGGGGAAAGAGCTTAGTTGCTAGTAGACTGGATTCCTTCCTGAGGTCCTCTTGGGTGGTAATATGGGGTAACAGCCTCCGATATTAGCTGTGTGGACCCAAGGACTTAATCTCTCTCAGCTTTGGTTTCCTCATATACAAAATGGGGATAACAATGCTTACCTGTTTGGTGCCAGGTGGGGCATTTATAAAATTCATAGCAAGCCCTTAGAGTGCTGTAGGATTAAGATCATGGGAGAAGAGCTGGAAGAGACAGATGTTAGTCCAACACTTCGTTTTGTAAATGAAGAAACAGAGACACAAGTTTCCATGCCCAGGTTCACAAAGAGTGATAGAAATACCACCCAGGTCCCTTGATTCCAAAGTCAGTCCTCTTTTCAGTATGCCACATCACCCTCTGGAAATATCTATCTTTAATATATCTATTATTAGTGTTGGGTGGCTAGGTGGCACCATAGTGCACAGAGCACTGGATCATCTCCCTGAGTTCAAATCTGTCTTCAAACACTTACTAGCTGTATGACCCTGGGCAAGTCACTTAACCTCGTTTGCCTCAGTTTCCTTAGTTGTAAAATGAGCTGGAGAAGGAAATGACAAACCACTCCAGTATCTCTGCCAAGAAAACTTTAAATGGGGTCATGAAGATTCAGACGTAATTGAACTGTTGATCAAATTATAATTGTTATCATTTATAGTAATTATCTCTTAGCTGTAAAGCTAGACCCCAATATAGAAGCTGAGGCTTGGGGGGAAAATGGAGGGGAGTGGTCATTGAGTCTGATATTCGAAGTCTGAGAAGGAGAAAAAAATGCTTGGGTCTGCAGGACTGCAGAGTCTTCTTTCACCACGGTATGTCTATTGGAGGGCAAGGGCTGGCATCGTTGGGGGTGAGGAAGCCTCCCAAAAGGAGTGGCCATGGCAGGTCAGCCTGAGAGTGCAGGAAGAGGAGAATGAATATGAATTATGGAAGCACTTCTGTGGGGGCTCACTTATCCACTCCCAGTGGATATTGACTGCAGCATCCTGCTTTAACAAGTAAGTCAGTCACCTGCATGAGGTTCATGTTAATGGAAACGGTGTGGGGTGGGCTGGGAGGTGAGAGAAGTGGAGCAAGATGGGATTTGGGAATCCTGGGTTTTGAGCCCAGATTCTTACTGACTCACTGAAAGCAAGGCATTTCTGCTCTCTGAGAGTTACTTTCCTTGTAAAATGGGAACAATAGTCTCTGTCCTGGGTTTTTCACTTGGCTGTTAAAAATGAAATCATTTTAAAGTTCCATACTGCTGGATGGTACTGTTATTATTATTATTCAATGGGAAATTATATATATGTATATTACATATATCTATTAATAGGAAGACAGGAGGGAGGGAAAGGAGAGAGAGACAGACAGAGAGGAGAGGAAAGAGAGAGAAAGGGAGAGACATACAGACAGAAAGGCACACACACACACAGAGAAAGAGAGAGACAGAGAAGGAGAGAGAGAGACAGACAGAGAGAGAGAGAGACAGAGAGAGAGAGAGAGAGAGAGAGAGAGAGAGAGAGAGAGAGAGAGAGAGAGAGAGAGAGAGAGAGAGAGCCATAGAACTGGAGAATTTTCTCCCATTACAGAAGGGAGAGAAGGTGGGATAATGAGTAAATCCTAGAAAGCTTAAGTCCCCAGGTCCATGGTGGGAGCTTAGGACCAAGGAGTAGGGTTGTATCCTGAGGCTACTGTACTCAGCCAGAGCCCTGAAAACCCAGTCTCAGGTACCCCTATGGAAATTTCCTCTCCTGCTTCCCCCAGTTTTCAAGTTGAGCCTTCAAGCTATAGGGTACAACTAAGGAAGCAATATCTGTACTATGAAGACGACTTGCTGCCCCTAGCCAAGATTGTGGTCCACTCCAACTTCACCTTTGAGAGTAGAGGTGCTGACATCGCCCTGATAAAGCTGAAGGAGCCTGTTAAGTTTTCCAGCCAAGTCCAGCCCATCAATCTTCCTGCTGCCTCACAGAACTTCTCCAACACAGACTGCTGGGTGACTGGCTGGGGGAAAATCGGTTCTCAAGGTAAATGGTCCCTACAGGAGGGATGCTGCTTATGTGGTTCTTCTTGGATTTCCCATTTCTGGGAGCTAGTCTGGGGGCCAATACTGGGAATGCTAAGGAGGAAGAAAGCAGAAAAATTGGGGGAAAGATTTTTTCCCCTTCTTTACCAAGATAATTGTCCTGGGCCTTATGGATTTCAGGAAATTCTGGGATGTCCTGGTGCTGAACCTAAGTTTAGTCTGTTGGTTTGGGTCATTTGATATCTGAACAATGGCATGAGCCTCCAAGAATACAAATCCCATGCGAGCCCACAGGAAAGGCACCAGGATTAGAAATCAACAAAAAATGATCAGCCAATCAATGAAACATTTATCAAGTACTCACTATGTGCCAGGCATTGTGCTAAGCACTAGGGATACAATAACAAGAAAAACCAAACAACAAAAACCAAACCCAAAGTCCAGGGTCTGAAGGAACTCCTATTCTAACAGGGGAGACAATGTGCAAAATACTATTTCTATCCAAGAAAGATACAGGTAAATGTGAGGTGATTTAGAGTGAAGGCACCAGTAGTGAGGATTTGGAAGGGAAGGCACCTCTTGCACAAGGCAGGATTTAAGCTGAGTCTTAAAGGAAGCTAGAACAGTCAGGAGATGGAGCCAGGAGGGAGAACATTCTGCATATGGGGGACAGTCAATGAAAAGGCACAGAGTCTGATGAGGTGTTCTCAAGAGCACATGGAGGCACCCCAGGAGGCTTCATTGGTATAGCTTTGTCCAAAGAATAGGATCTCTGCCACCGCACCAACTGGAGCTGCACCAGGGGAGGGCCAATTAAAGGGGAGAGGCAATCTCTAATCAATCAATCAACTAATCAACAAGCATTTATTAAACCCTTACTATGTGCAAGGCACTGTGCTAAGCTTTGGAGAATACAAAGAACAAGTAAAAATTACCCCTGACTTCAATAAGCTTACATTCTTATGAGGGAAGAAACATGTATAATAGATGTATACATAATGGGGTAGACCAAATATATATTAAATGTATGTTAAATTTGTATATACATCTATATATACATACATATATAAATATACAAGTTATTTTTTGGGGGGGTGATACTGTCACAGAGGGGGGATTAGAAAAGATTTCTCAAGCTTCTTGATGACAAAGATCATCTTGGTTTTGTCTCTGTAGAGAGTAGGGATTAGTAAATTTTTCTTGTTGCTATACTACATGTGTAGCAGACCACTGCCCAATGTAGTGTATGTGTGTATATGTGAATAGAACACAGTATTTCACTGGTTCTTGGGTTCAAATGCCAGTTCTGCTGCTCTCTACACATGTAATCTGTGATGTATCACTTCCCTTCTCTGGGATTAACTCTCTTAGTAAAATGAAAGGGCTAGACTAAGTTAGCAGTTCTGACTTTCTGGTCTCAGGGTCCCCTCACATTCTTAAAAATTATTGAGGATTCCACAAAAAGAGTTTTTGAGGGTTATGTCTTTTGATATTTGCCATAATAGAAATTAAAATGTCTTTGTAGTATTATGAAAATAACTTTGACCTTGAGGATCCTCTGAAAGGATCCCTGGACCATGCTTTGAGAATCCCTGGATTAGATGTTTATTTTAACTAATTTAAATAATTTTAACTAATGCTTAGTCCACCCTTGGATCACAACTGAATAGGCCATCTACCCCAGAGTTACAACAAGCTTAAGCACAGCATTTACTACCCAAAGAGAGGTCTTTTCTTCATCTTGACCCAAGGTGATATTGCTATATCCCTATGAGCCTATAATTCCCTTTACAGAGAAACTGCCACCTCCATTTGCCTTGAGGCAAGTGCAGGTCCCTATTTTGGACAATCATGACTGTGACCAGCTTTACCACAAGATTTCTACCATTGCTGAGTCCATGAGGATAATTCCTGAGGACATGATATGTGCTGGCAAAAGACAGTATGGCATCTGTAAGGTAAGGGTCCTTGTGGGTTTCTTTCTCCCTCCTCACTGCTTCAATACAGGTCCCCAGATTACATTCCAGAATTCCCCTCTCCCTGGGCATCCCCTGGTTTTTTTTGTTGTCTGTTTTTTGGCCATGCCAGCAACTTCTGTTTTGTCTTCTAGGAGGACTCCGGAGGACCTCTTGTCTGTAAGGTTGAAGACTCTTGGCTTCAGGCTGGGGTAGCAAGCTGGGTAGAGGATTGTGGCTCTTTAACCACACACCCTGGAGTGTACACAAGTGTCTCAAAATACTTGGATTGGATCCAGAAGAACATTAAGTGATCTTTTGGTTCAATTTCTCCTCACTCCCTTCCTAGCCACAGGCTCTGTATTTACTGTAAAGCAGATCAAAACCTCCTCTATCTTTCTCTATTCTCCCATGCTACATCCTAAATGCTTGACTGGGAGTTAGGACACCTGGATTCTAGTTCTCTGCCCTGCTGCTGGTTCCCTGTGTGACCTCAAGTAAATCCCTTCCTTGGTGTGGTCCCCAGTTTCCTCCTCTGTAAACTGGCTTGTGGGAGGTTTGGTTCTGACATATGGTTTAGTGAGGCCGTTCACCTTGGACATAGGGGGATTTTTTTTCAGGGAAGTGATTTGTGGAAGGAAGGAGAGTTATTGCAAGGAAGGAAAGGGGGGAGTTGCTTGGTCCATATTGTGTTATGCATATCTGATTAAATCGTCTGAAAAATCTTTTTGCTCTGGAACCTGTATGTCTTCTTTGGATTGGCTCTCTCTTTGGCCAAGATGGCCAAAAAGAGGAAAATGTTATAGGAAGTTATTGAGACTAATCAAGGGAATATTCAGAGAGGCATTTTTTTTGCTTGATATATCCTGACAATCCAATAGTGGGATAGACTTTTTGGGGAGGCAATGAGAGCTGTGAACGTAGTCCTGGCCACAGGGAACTTTTCTTCAGTCTAAAGAGGGGAAACTGCCCAAATATGATCCAATTTCTCAGTGGCATGCAGTGGAAAGATCCTTGGCCTAGGAGAAAACAGACTTTGGTCCTAGTGATAGCTATGTCCCTGTCTTTATGTGTGACCTTGGTCAAGGATCGTCCGTTCTCCCTGCCTCAATTTCCTCCTCTGTAAAATTAGTGGATGAGGCTGAAGAGGATGTCGATCTCTAGGTCTGTTCTTGCTATTCTACTTAACTCCACTAGGAGGAGACTGCAGTCCACAGTCAGATAGACATCTTTTTTTTTTTTTTTTAAAGCGAGGCTGAGGATGCTTTTCCAAATAGTTTCATGACTTCTTCAGTCCTGAGGCCTCTAAAATGGGGTTGAGCTAAAATATTCCTGACTCGTCCCCTATTTGCTCTAGGGACAGGCGTGGAGGATGTGACCTTAGACTGTAGCAGGAGAGATTCAGGTTAGACAAAGAAATCATTTCCCACAAATGTCTCTATTAGGGCTAGGGTTAGAGGAGGGGAGACGCTTGGGTTTTTTTTTTTTTTTTGGGTGGGAGGTGGGTGGGGGAGAAAAACCATAGATCATAGGGTTATTTTCTGGGAGGGATGAATCGAGCGGGTGGGGGGGTTGACTGAAAGTCAGGAAGCTGGACCAGATAATAGCTCGAGCCTCCAATGCCAATCAAAGTCTGAGGGAATAATTATGGATCACTGTAATGCCAAGCAAAAGCAACTTCCCAAGGTTCAAAATATCAGCATAGCTGTTCTCCATTTTATTCAGTGAAAAATTAAGAACAGAGAAAATAAAAATACAGCATAATTCAAAATACAGCATTCACCAAGTATAATTCAATAACTTCCAAGTACTACTACACCCCTGGACATTACATTCATTTAGTCAATCACAAAACCCCTCTTCTCAAATGGAGACTAGTTTCTAATCATAAGTAAAGTACATTCATTTGGTCACTCACAGAGCACAAAAAAGTCAAAAGTTTCCCACCCTTGGATCTCAACTGAATAGGCCATCTACCCCAGAGTTACAACAAGCTTAAGCACAGCATTTACTACCCAAAGAGAGATCTTTTCTTCATCTTGACCCAAGGCAAGTTCTCAGCAATCTTTGTTCCTGGAGAGACAAAGCTTAGCAAGGCCATAAGATACTTTTCCAGTGTTCCCATTAGTTCATTCTCTGTCTGCAGAACAGTCCTAGGACCCATGAAAACATTAGCAAAACCCTCTTCCAGGATTTCTGTAAACATACAACAAGAAAATCCTTCTTTAGGGCTTCTGAATCAACAGCAAGGTTCCAGGACCTCTGCAACAACAGCACTGTCCTTCACCAGTGGACGAATCTGGCAAAACAACATCAAATCAGACAGACAAAGTACCAGCATAACAGCCATGTCTCCTCAGTCCTTGGCAGCTCTGGGTGGCAGCTCTCAAAAGTCCTGGGCAGTTTGAACTGGCCCTCAGCAATCCTCTCTGTCTCTGCCTCCTCGATGCTGCTTCCAAAAAAATTCTTCTGCCTCTCTCTCTGCTTGTGCCTCTCTAAATTCACGTCACCAGCTCCTCCCAGTTCATCCCTCTCTTTTCATGTCAACAAGTCCATCCCACAAGTGGGATTCACAAGCTCTGGGTTTTAACACAATCAGTCTGAAAACCATGCCAATACAGGGGGATCTTTAAATTCCATTACTATTACAATCACTGAGGCCTTTTACGTAAGTGCTCCCTGGTCCCCTCCTCCAGGAAGCCTTCTAGTTAGTGCACATTGCCTCCTCCTAGCAGTGAGTGAGTGAATGCATGTGTTCCTAAGCAAAGATCCGGGGTGCATTTCTAGCTTTGTGGGAGGTGCGCCTTTCTGGCAAAAGTCAAAGGCCCATTATCTCATCAAATGGATTAGGGGGACTCATCAAATTGAGCAGAGCTTCTTCTGATTCCCTCTACACTATCTGAATTTAGTCCACCACCCAAAATTGGCACCTTATTAATTCTGTCCTGATCACCAGGCACTATGTCTGAGTAGATAGAGGTTGTTGTTGTTGTTTGTTCTTGAAGACTTGCAAGTCTTAAGAGAGTCAGGGATGTGCAAAGTCACCAGCTTCAGTTTCTCCTTGGGAGCCATGGCCCGAGATGTAGCGGGAGACCTTGTCCTTTCTAAGCTAAGGTCTTTCCCAGGTCTCAGTTTATCTAAGGCAACAACTATTCAGTGATTAAGGCTAGGTAAGAAATGAGGTAAAAAAATGGCCTCTTTTACCTAGTAAAAAAAAAATCAATCTTGGAGGGGAAGACTCTCAGGGTTTCTGGTCAAAACAGAAACAATTGCTAGAGAGAGATGCCTCACTCTGAGCCATCAAAACCCAAACAAAGACCAAGTAACATTCGGGCTGGGACCTATTATTGACCAATCAGTGAGAATCAGAGTGATTTGAATTTAAGGCACAGTCAAGTAGCTCCATTTGAATCCCAGTGGACTTTATCAAAGCTTGGTTTTCCAATGCTGTATTTCAAGAAATCATAAATGAAACTACATGGGCAAACAAGTTAATTGTCCTAGTTTTTTTTTAATGAAAAAAAATAAATAGAGAAGAGAAAAAAAGGAAATCTATCCTATTAACTTCAAGATATCTTCAGTGATCAAAATTTATATTCCCTTGGGCAGAGCACCCACTACTAAAGGTATGATTTCCTATGTGGACAGAGGGAGAGGAGGGAGAGGAAGGGAAGGAAGGAAGAAGGAAGGAAGAAGAAAGGAAGAAGAAAGGAGCATTGTCTCACTGGAACTGGCCATTTGGGTCTCCAGTGGGGTAGTTACTACTACTCACAGATTGTTGTTTGTCCTTTGTTCTTGAAGAAGACTAATGACATAAGGAAGGTGATGTCTTCACTTTCAAGTGAACTGGATTTAAGTGAGGCAGGGCTGTGTAGTCACCATTCTTTCTTCTTGGGAGATATTTGGATTCAGTGGTCAGATATTGATCAGGACAATGGAAATAGAGGCCTTAGACTCAGTAAGACTTGGTTTGAATTCTGCTTCAGGCAGTTACTACCTGTATGATCTTGGACAAGGGTCTTTAGCTGTCTGCTCTTCAGTTTTCTCATCCATAAAATGAGGGGGTTTAAAGTCCTCTTAAGGTGAACTATGGTCCCTTCCAGTTCTAAATCTATGGCCAAAAACTTATACCTCACAGTCTATCTCCTTACTACGGACTGTGTTGTACTGAACACTTCATAGTACTTATTAATTTTTAAAAACCAAAGCAAATTAGAACGACCAAATGTCAGAGCTAGAAATCACCTAATTCAATCTCTTCATTTTACAGAAGGGGAAACTGATGAACAGAGGGCTGATCGTCCTTAGCTAAGGTCACCCAGTGGGATTTATAGGAGGGCCAGGGTTTGATCTTGGTCCATCCCTCTCCTTTTTCAACTTTTTTTTCCTGCAGTACTACACTGCTTTCTACTATGTTATGGCAGATGTTGGCAGAGGCACAGGGGCCCTGAAGGATGGGGTCTTCTTATCCCCTCCTCTTAAAGATGCCTCAGTAAGGGTAGGATGAGATTGTCTATGAGCAGCTGCCAACTCTAGGTCCATTACTTCTCACTCTTTCCCTAGACTGTGAGACCTCTGAGAATTGTGCATGATCCCTCTAGAGTAAAGTTGGGGTTTGCTCCTTCTCTATTATTTAAATAATCACTGAACTGGAAGTGAAAAAGGACTTTGAAGGTTACCTAATTTAACCTGTTCTTGAGCCTTTCTATAGCATTAGTGTTGTAAAGTGAAATTGCAAGTGGATACCATTAATCATTTTAAATGGAATTTATTGTGGAGCATAATTAACCCAGGGACTTCCAGGGGTCATATATCCAAATCAGGCAGCCCCAAACATATACATCTCCAGGTTTATAGAGACAAAAGCCACAACATCAATGTCACCAAGGGGAACAAGCAGGGAAAATACAGAAGCCAAAGGATAGCATTGCTAAATGATTGTTGCCCAGTGGTCAGTTTGTTACACAACTGAAAAGTTCCCAAATCTACTTCAAGAACTGGACAGAAGTGGGGGAGGGGGACTGTGGGCTTTAGGTAGCTGGCTTGGGCAGGTTTACTTGGCATGTTTGCTGCCTGGCCAGGCTTTGTTGGGTTTTGGGCAGGTTTCCTAGGCAGCTCTCCTATGATGGGGAGAGATGGGAGATGTTCACAAAATGGGGGGTTACTACAATCCCCACTTCTTTTTGATGAGAGTCAAACCTTTGGATCACAATTGAACCCTTGACTTACAATTGGTGTCTGGTAGCAGGGTGATGGAGACATTGCCATAGTGGGCAGAAAGTGACTCATGCAGGGGCTGATACCTAGGTTCCCTTACAAAGGGAAGCTTGAATTCGAGATTGAGATGTGGGAAAAAAAAACAAAGGCCTATAGTGGGGGGCCAGGCCAAGAAGCAGTAAAACTAGATGCTTGGGAGACTTCCTCAGGAAGGGCTAGACCAACATAATAGGGGCCTGGGCATTCATGCAAAGCCAACAGTTAGGGCCAAGGTCAGGCTGGGAAGTGTTTTGACCTTGCAATATTGAGGTTGCCCCAGACCTTCCCTTAGGAGTGGAAAATGACAATAGAAATGCACCAGTAGAGAAACCAGGATGGCCTCATCCATGAACCTTCCTCTACCTGAAATGTCCAGAGTACTTGGTCCCCTTTTTAATAATTCAGGTGTTTTATGGGGAAACAGGAAAATCTTCACTTGAGAAAATCTGGTCCTGGGTCCATCTTCCATTTGTCAGGGGGAGCTAATTTCACCTGAGAATGGTGGAGCCAGGCAGGGATAGAGTTCACTTTGATTGACAGGATCTGATGTAGATACAGGGAAGGCGTCTCCAGTAGATTTCAGGACCCTCCCTTTTGTTTCTTGCAATCCCTGTAGGAACTTAATTAAGGAAGAATTAGTAGCTTCAGCTCATAACTCTTCTCCAAACACTGGGAGGGTGGGTGGAGGCCATCCATACATAATTTCAAAGGGAGAAAGCCCAATTTGGTTGGGGGGTGCACCTGATTTTGAGTAGGGTCAGGAGAAAAATCGTGACCCAGGTTTACTAATTTGGGGAGGAACTCCTTCAGGGTTGGGTTGATCCACTCCACTTGGCCTGAGCTCTTCCATCAGTAGGCACAAAAGCTGGCCCATTATCAGAGCCAAACCCAATCGGAAGGCCAAACCAGGGAAGGAGCTCTTTCAAAATTTTCTTAACTACCACTAGCACCTTATGACAGTACGTAACAGAATATTATCTAGTTGGGGAATGAAATACTTGTCTCTCAGGAGTCAGCTCATTTTTCTGGCTCTCAAATAAGTGATTTGATGGAGATACTTGACCCACTGCCTCCCCACTTTTTTTTTTTTGTTTAGTGAAGCAATCATCTGAATGTGAAGGAGGTGCTGGGAAAAGGGCCAGACGGGGATGGGGGGAAGCTGCTTGGAGGTTTGAATATTGGGGCTGGGGGCAGCTTCATTAGGATTCCATTATTCCCCCCTCAAGGAGTTGGGACCCAAAATCATTTGGGGGAAGGGACGTGGTCTCAATTTTCATATCTTCTTCAAGGCTGAAAAGGGAAGAAGAGCTGTTCCTGTCTCAGTGGGTCCCGAGGAACCCATAGATCACATTCAGGGGATGATGGGTGAGTATAGGCTGGTATCCACTGTTTGCTGCCAACTGGAGGTGAATTGGCCTGCAATCTGAGAGACATGAATCTAATAGGGAAGTTCAATATGCAGGGTTCAAGATATAAGGAGAAAGATAGATATATCTAGTAATAGACCGTTGACTAGCCCAAATACCTTTTACTAAACAATTTAGGCTGTAGAAAAGAATATAATTTTAGGCTGAATCTCTCAGATCTAACACACACTTTAGTAGCTCAGATGTATCCCAGCCTTAGTATATGGAATAGTAATCATTTAGTGCTTGTAACCTTTGTTTCACAGGCTTTCTTTTCCTTTGACTAATTATTCCCATGCCATTCAGAAAAAATGTTCTATTCCAGAGATTTAACCTTTTACTTGACTATGCAGGTAGGCAGATGACTAGCCCGTGTATTAATTTACCCAGTTGTTTGTGATATGGAATGACTACACAATCAGATTGAGAACAGCAAAATTTCACATACCTGCATTGTACTACTACTCTCTTTCACTGACCACTTGCTCTAATTAGAGAAATCTGTCACAAAAGGAAAAAGCAGGGATGTGGTAGATATAACAGGATAAAATACCCTTAGCTCTGTTTGAATTCAGATAAGTCGCTTTAATTCCATCTCATAGACAGATTCAGGAATAATCAGGTGGAAAACATTCCTTTTCAAAGGAAGACAATGGGGAAACTGAGTCAGGAAGGTTCCATTTTAGACTGAGGCTAAAATTGTCCTCTCAGCTTTTCCCAAAAGCAAACCTTCACCTGTAGCAAGATTCCCTCTGAGTATATTGTGGCATCTCTCTCAGATACTGATTTAATGCAGACAACTATATCTAAATTCAAACTAAAAATAAAACTAGTTTCAGTCCCAACGCCTTTTACCTCAAATGGCAAGTTTCACCAATCACAGCTTGGGGCCTGATAGAATTGCTTTTATTTTACCATGACATATACATAAGAGATTTCAGTTCTCAGTAAGCCAAGTTTGTTGTTTAGGAACTCCATAACCCAAACAAGCATTTAGTTTTCTTTTTTTCTTTCCTGGGGCTGATGACCTTGCCCATCAGATGGTTTCTAAGGGATCTGGCAAGTTTACAAATAAGGAGAAATCAATAGGGACCCCAAAAAGGGGGCTTATCTGCTTGTTGACCCTATGATATTCTTCTTCTGGACTGACGAAAACCACATACTTTCTGCGTGGCAAGACCTTTACTGATTTTTCAATACTGATTTTTTCTTTGCCAGAATGTCTTTCAGGGTTCCCATATTTTATTTTTAGGATCCTGGTATATGGTAGCTGGCATATATGGCCTCTGGTCACTCCCTATAGCCTGGAGGCAACCTTGGACCTCTTATTAAGGGAGGGCAGTAGGCAGTGTCTACCCTCAGAGCTGCTGGGGGATCAGCTTTATGTTTTCAACATTATAACAATAATCCCAAATAACTTACTTAACAATCTTACAGTTTTTATAGGTGAGAGCCAACTTGTTTTAGCCTTTTAAAGATAGGATTAGCAGAACTTAACAAAATAACACACCTTTTTTAAACATTTTTTTTTCACTGTCTTAGTTTCAACTAAATTCAGACAAGAGTTGTTTGGTCATTTCCAATCCACCTTGTAGAGAATCATTCATCTCATCATTAATAAGGTGGAAACTATAACTTTAAATCACTAAATATTTTCATAAAGGCCACAATTTTAAATGCAGCAGTATTATTACTACCTGTTTGTAACCCAAATATAACAGCTTTAAATTATCAGATTTTATAGCATAAAAATTCAATTCACATGCAACACAATCCAGATTAAAAATTGCTGCAACCTTCTCTGTAATTACAGGTTTTCTAAATAAGACACGGTTAGCAGAATTGATAAAGTAACATTATTGGTTTTACACAATTTTTCTCCATCTTTTAGTTTCAACAAAATTCAGATTAAAAATTGCTTTATCTAACATGATTTCTATTCTCACAATGATCACTCAGGTTTTACAATATACAGTGTAGAGATACAGCAATAATATAAATTATGAGATGACATTAATTACATTTCCGAATCACATATAAAAATTATGGATCTTACCAAGTGCAGAGGCTTGACTTTTGACCTCATTTTTTCTACTCCTTTTTTTCATCTCCCCACAGTAGCAGACCCTGGTTGTGGGGGTGGTCGATTTGGGAAGGAAAAAGAAAGAGGGCACTACTCCTTGTGTGGGAGGGACTAAGAACTGGGGAGCATTGAAGGGGGGGTTTGGGGAACTTGAAGCAGAAACTCCAGTTAGAGAAGAGGTTCATCTCTTACCTAGAGGGGTGGGCTTCAGGGTACCTAGGGATCTAAGGCTGTTGCTAGTGGGGTTCTGATGTAGCTTTTCACCAGGTAGGGGAGGTTACAGAGGTAAGACTACAAGGAGGTGAATCTTAGTTGATTTTTTTTGCCCAAGTAAACTTTACTTAGGTGTTCATTACTTTAAAACTTCTCTGAGAAAGAGAGCTTTGAACCCTCCAGTCAAGGTGAATGGGACACTGGAAAAGGTCCAGTGGCACCTGGTACACTCTCCCTGGCACTGGAGAGCTCAGTTTCATTTCTGAGGCATCTCTTTTTCATATCTATGCATTTTCCTAATTTATCTTAGTGCCAAATACTAAACAGGATGAACTCAATTACCTGGATCTACATTCCCAATGATATTGCACAGTTCTCTTTCTGTGACCCAGGAAAGGGTTAAGTGCTAGTCCTATTCCAAAGTGCAGCTTTGAAACCTGCTCCTCTTTGATCAGTGGAGTGACCCCTTTTCTCTTAGAAAGTTCTTAGAGGAGAAATTTCCCCTTTCTCTCTTTGTCCATTTGTCTTACTACTTTGAGAACTTGGCCAGAATCCAAAGAAATAGAAGGAGAAATGTTTTTCTTCCAACAACCTTTCTTTAAGAGACTATCCAAGACGAGGGGGCGGAGCCAAGATGTCGGAGTAGAAGCATGACCTTCCCGTGGCTCTGGCTTCCACCCTCCCCAATCCATGTAAAAAGGGGACTCTAAACAAACTTTGGAGCTGCAGAACCCACAAAATGACACAGAGAAGCTAACCTCCCGCTGAGGACAGCCCGGCAGGCCAGCAGGAATCGGCCAGCGCAGCGCTCTGGGAGCCGAGCCTTTAGCCCCAGGGCGGGCCTGACCAGCTGCCAGCCAGAGGGACTCCAGATCAGCAGCAGCTGTGGCTGTTTCCAGATTTATCAATACATAGATGCGAAGGACAAGGTGAGAGGCCAGTGCAGTCTGGACTTTGGGACCCAGTAAGTGGGAGTGCATGGCTTTTACCACTGGGGCAAGAAACCACTGAGACTCCAGCACAGCCTGCCAGCGCCATGTGACGGCTTCAGCTCCTGGCCTGCAGAGTGTAGGGGGACCAAGCACCATTCTGAGGGGTAATCACTCTTGCTTTAACCTGCTTGGATCTGGATTGCAGACTAGGGTGGAGGTCCTGGGGTGTGTGTCCAGCTTGCCAGAGCATGTGGAGACCTCAGAGAGGGCACCCATCTAATACCTCTGGCAGCTGAGAAAACCCCAGCATTTGGGACGAAAACTCCCCTGTCTGGTGGCAGAGTCCTACTGTGGCAAAAAGCCCAAAAGTCAAATAATTGAGCGGCAAAATGAGCAGGCAAAGGAAACAAAGCAGACAGAAGATTCCAACATTACACTCCTATTTTGGGGACAAGAAGGAGCAAGGCATGGAACAGGAGGAAAACAGTGAAGTCAGAACTCCTCCACCAAAAGCTTCAAAGGAAAATACAAGCTGGTTACAGGCCATAGAGGACCGTAAGAAGCAGATAAGAGAAGTGGAGGAAAAATTGGGAAGAGAAATGAGAACGATGCAAGAAAATTATGAAATGAGAGTCAACAGCCTGACTGAAGAAAATAATACCTTAAAAAACAGACTGACTCAAATGGCAAAGGAGACTCAAAAAGGCAATGAGGAGAAGAATGCCTTAAAAAGTCGAATTTGCCAGATGAAAAAAGAATCTCAAAAGGTCACTGAGGAGAATCATTGCTTCAGAATTAGATTGGAGCAAATGGAAGCTAATGACTTTATGAGAAATCAAGTTGCTGTTAAACAGATCCAAACAAATGAAAGAATAGAAGGCAATGTGAAATATCTCATGGCATAAACCACTGACCTGGAAACCAGGAGAGATAACTTAAAAATTATTGGACTACCTGAAAGCCATGACCAAAGTAAGAACCTAGAAATCCTCCTCCAGGAAGTTCTCAAAGAAAACTGCCCTGATGTTTTAGTACCAGAGGGCAAATAGAGGTTGAAAGAATCCACCGATCACCTCCTGAAAAAGATCCCCAAAAGAAAACTCCTAGGAATATTATAGCCAGGTTCTGGAATTCCCAGATTAAGGAGAGAATATTACAAGCAGCCAGGAAGAAACAATTTGAATATTGTGGAAACACAATCAGGATAACCCAGGATCTGGCAGCTTCTACACTGAGGGATCGAAGGGCTTGGAATATGATATTCCAGAGGTCAAAGGAGCTGGGATTAAAACCAAGAATCACCTACCCAGCAAAACTGAGTATCATGTTTCAGGGGAAAATATGGTCATTCAGTGGAATACAGGACTTTCAAGCATTCTTGCTGAAAAAACCAGAGTTGAATAGAAAATTTGACATTCAGATACAAGAAGCAAGAGAAGCATGAGAAGGTAAACAGGGAAAAGAAATCATAAGGAACTTATCAAAGTTGAACTATTAACATTCCTACATGGAAAAACAATAAGGGTAACTTATGAAACTTTTCTCAGTAGTTGAAGGGATTAGAAATCTATATCTATAGCTATATCTTTATATGAGGGTATGCGGGCATATGAATACATATGTGAATGTGTGTATATACATTTACAGGTATATGTAGAGGGCATGGGACCAATTTAACAGGAAGGGATGATACTTAAAAGGTGAAATTAAGAGGTGAGAGTGGAATATAATGAGGGGAGATGGGGAGAGACAGATTGGGGTAAACTATCTCATACAGAAGAGGCAAGGGAAAATGGTTACAATGGAGGGGAAGAATAGGAAGGCAAAAGGGAATGGGTCAACCTTATTCCTATTGAATCTGGCTTGAGGAGGGAGGGAAATACACACTAAATAGGGGAGCTCACCCTCCAGGAGAATAGGGGGGGAAGGGGATGAGAGGGGGGATGATGGAAGGGAGGGCAGGCTGGGGGGGAGAGAAGTTGGAAGCACCCACTTTTGAAAAGGGACAGGATCAAAGTAGAGAATAGAACAAGTGGGAGGTGGGATAGGAGGGAGGGAAAAATAGTCAGTCTTTTACAATATGTCTACTATGTTATTGTTTTGCATTAGCCTCACATGTACAACCTATACTGAACTGCTTGTCTCCCCAGTGGGGGTGAGTGGCAGGGGGGAAAGGAATGAATCTGGAATTGAAAGTTTTAAAATCACATATTCAAATATATATATATATATGTGTGTGTATGTATATATATATATATATATATATATATATATACTATTATTAATACCATCTTACATGTAATTAAGAAATAAGATATACAAGCACTGAGGCATAGAGATCCACTGGAAAAGTCGAAACGGGTATGGGAGAAAATATGGGAGAGAGCAGATTGGAGGTGGGGATATCCTGTGGGACTGCTGTTTTGGGGGGATGGGTGGGGGAAAAACGGGGAGAAAATTTGTAACTCAAAATCTGGCGGAAACGAATGTTGTAAATCAGAAGTTAATAAAGCATTAAAAAAAAAGAGAGTATCCATCTTCCTAGCCCAGGTACAGTGTTTCTTACTGCCTGGCTGCTTTTGAATTTACAGGGTGGCAGATTCAGAGACAGAGACATAAAGCAGACAGAAAGACAGGCGGACATAGATGCTCAAAACCAGACAATAGACCAACACCAAACAAAGTCAAATGGTAAGCCAAGACAGACTGATACAGGTCTAAGCAAGGTGGTTTTACCCTGATGACAAGCCAAAACAGACCAACTTGGGTCCAAGCAAAATGACTTATCCCAGGGGCAGACCACAACAGACCTATATTGGTTCAGACAAGATAACTTACCCCATGGGCTCTCTCTCTTGACATCTCAAGAGAGGAGATGAGATGAGGGCATTTTGCTGTGTCCAACTGTCACTCAATCCCCACCTAAATGAGTACTCCCCAAACCAAACATTCACCTCTAGAGACAGGACACTCACCTCTAGAGAACAAGGCACTTACATAACTCCATGTGGCTGAATGTAGGAACAAATCAGAGTTGAGGAGGGACTTAGGCTAACTCTGCCTAAGCCTGGGGGCCCTGGGAAAATACCTTTTTCTTCATGCCCCGGCTCCCCTCAGGGTTAGGGCAGGAACACAACTGACAAGTGGAAGGATGGAAGGAAACAAGTGCCTACTATGTGCCAGGTGCTTTACATATATTATCTTATTTAGCCCTTACAACAACCCTGGGAGTCAGGTACTATTATTATTCCCTTTGTACAGTTGAAAAACTGAGGAAGACAGAGGTTTAAAATGACTTGCCCAAGGACTCACAACTAGTGTCTAAGGCTAGATTTGAACTCAGGGCCTGAAGTCTGGAAGATTTGAGTTGAAATCTGATCTCAGACACTCACTGGCTATGTGGCCTCGGGCAAGCCACTTTACCTCTGCCTGCCTTAGTTTTCTTAACTGTAAAATGTTGATAATAATGGCACTTGCCTCACAGGGATGCTGTGTTAATCAAATAAAATATTTATAAAAGTTCACAGGGCCTAGTACACACTAGGAACTATATAAAGGCATACTCCCTCCCACCCCTCCCCACCAGAATTTATTGAGCAGGAGGGTGAGATGGCCAGACGTGTTTAAGGAAAGTCACTTTGGTAGCTGTATAGAGAATGTATTAGAGTGGAGAGGGGACTTGAGACAGGGAGACCAATTCAGAAGCTATTATAATAGCTTCTTAAAAATTGGTTCCCAAAGGCAAGATGAAGACATGGTTAGACAGAAGTTAATTTGGCCAATTGATTAAATTTTTTTTTGCTTTTTTGGAGGGCAATTGGTGTTAAGTCACTTGCTCAAGGTCACACGGCTAGTTTTTGTGTTAAGTGTCTGAAGCCAGATCTGATCCCAGGTCCTCCTGACTCCAGGGCCGGTGCTCTATTCACTGCACCACCTCGCTGCCCCCAATTGATTAATTTTTAAAAGATCTGGGGGTTTTAGAGGAATGTAAGCTCAATTTGAGTCAACTGTTGGATAGGAGCTGAAAAACTTAATACAAATTTAGGCAGAATGAAGAAAAGCACAGCATCTAAGACCCAGGAGGTGACAGCACCACTATATATGGGTACTAATTGCAATAGATACTTAATTGTAAGGTAAGAGGTAATGAGGTCCCGCACTAGTGTGGTGGCTGTTGTGGGTAGAAGGAAAAGGACAGATGTGAGTGATGTTTGTTGTGGAGAAATGGCAAAGTTGGACAAATGAACAGATACATGGAGTGAGTGAAGCAAAGATGATGGTGGTGCCCTAGACAGTAATAGGGAAGTTTTGAAGAGGGGTGGGTTCGGGAAGAAAGACAATGAGTTCCATCTTGGAAAATGTTGGATTTGAAATACTTATAGAATATCTGATTCAAAATGTAATATGGGATGAGAACTCGGGATAAACCAGGGATGGATACATAGATCTGCTTAGAGATGGAAGGAATGATAGCATCCCTCTTTCAGTCACCACCCTTCAAATACTTGAATGCAGGAAGGAAGGAAACATGCATTTAATGTGTCAGGCACAGTGCTAAGTGCATTATAAATATTATCTCATTTGATTTTCATAATGACCCTGGGTGACAGGTTCTATTATTATCTCCACTTTCTAATTGTTGAGGAAACAAAAGTTAAGTGATCCAGACTCCCATGGTCACAGAGATGGTGTATAAGCTGGAGTTATTCTCCCTGACTTCTGGCCAAGAGTGCTGTCCATGGTATTATCCATTTTCCTCTTGTTCTTCCCTAATCTTCTTTTCCCAATGTTAAATGTCCTTAGCTCCTTCACCTTATCATCCATCACATGCCCCAATCTTGAGGCCCTGCATCTTTCTTGTTGCCCCCTCAACATGATCTTCAGTTTGTCAAGGTCCTCCTGAAATGTGGCCTATTGTGTTGAGCAGGTCAGAATATGGTGGTACCATCACCTTCCTGGTCTTGGATGTCATGCTTCTCTCCATTTGTATTAACTTTTTCAGCTGCCATACCCAATAGTTGACTCAAATTGAGCTTGCAGTCCTCTAAAACCCCAGATGTTTCCAAGATTAATAAATCAATAGGTCAAATCAGCTTCTGTCTAAGCATGCCTTCCTTATCTTGCTTTTGGGAACTAATTTTTTGAATTCTCACAAGACTCCACAATGATCCCAATTAAATTACTTTTGATTTGATGGGCAAGATCATTTTGGACCCTGACTGTCATTCACATTGCTGGCTTTCTCTCCCAGCTTTGTGTCATCTGCAAAATTGTTGAGAATGCCACTCTCCCTTTATCTACATCATTGCTAAAGGCATTGAGTGGCATGGAGTAAGCAAGATTTCCTGGGGTGCCCACTAGAGATGATCTTGACTGAGCCATTCACGTCTTCTCTTTGGAGCTGGTCATTCAAACAATTTCAAAGCAACCTAATTGTATTATCATATAGCCCATGGACATTTTCATTCTGTAAACAAGCATGAGAGGCTTTGTCAAAGCTTTGATAAGATCTAGGTAGATTATGTCTACAGTATTTCTCTAGTCTACCAACCCCTACTAGTAACCCTATATAAAAAAGGGAATAAATGGATCTGTTCTTGATAAAACAGAGATGGCTACTTGTGATTCCTGCTACCTTTGTGAGATGTTCTCTAACTATCCCTTTAGCACTTCATTCCTTTTAAAAATTATTATGGGGGTGGCTAGGTGGCACAGTGAATAGAGCACTGTCCCAGGAGTCAGGAGGACCTGCGTTCAAATCCGGCCTCAAAACGTGACACTTAATAGCCATGTGACCTTGGGCAAGTCACTTAGCTTCAATTGCCTTGCCTCCCCCCCCTTCAAAAAAGAAGCAAAAAAATTATTATTAATTCTTTTTGGGGAGTTGGGTCTCCCTACTTGCCCAGGCTAGAAGTACAATGGCTATTTGTAGACCCAATCTCTTTATTGGAGTTTTGTTGGAGTTGGATCAGTGTTGGAGCTTTGACCTGTTCCATTTATGACCTGTACCATCTTATCCTCTTAGGCAGCATGATGCCCCTGTGATCCTGAAGGCTCACCATATTGGTGCTTGATTTAGTGTGGGTGCCCAAGTACCTTAGCCCACTGCAGCTCAGGACCCCTGAGGTTTAGTGATCCACTAGACTCTGCCTCCTTTGTCAGAGGGTTTACAGCTGTGCTCCATCATGCCCACCAGCCTCAACGCTACATAAAAAAACCATGTTGGGAATCAAAATCAAGATTGTTGGCCTATAGGTTTCAAGTGACACTCTCTTAAAAAAGAGATATTTATACTTCTTTAGTCCTGTGACACCTCTTCAATCCGTGAACACAGAGCACTGAGAGGAAATTGGTAACCACATCCACTAGTTTTTTTTTATTCTATTGTTTTATTTTGAAGAAGGAAAAATGACAAGCCACAACTTGCCTATTGAAAAAGCATTTGGGTTTGGACATGAATGTGCGTGGGTGGGTGATAAAGTCTTCTGAAGGAGACAAAAGTTCTCAGAAAAAGTCCCCAGTCAATCAAATCTCAGAATAAAATATCTAAAAAAATATCTCCAGTAAAAATCACATTGAAGCAACCAAGGCATTCTGTTTGAACAGGGATGATTAGAAAGCCTGGGGTTTCACACTTGACCTCAATGTCTGTGTTTTTCTAAATGTTTCATTGGTAATGCTCAGTCTTATAAGTCTTTTTACAAAATAGTCTATAATGTAACTAGTGCCATCAGAAGGACCAACAATCTGCATTGAAATGAGAATGAAGCCAATCAGACTGCCAATTCCACAAAATCCTAAGGTGCAAAACTTTAACACACCTAAAGCAGGGTATCCCAGGTAAAACCTGTCTGCTCCTAACCAGCCAAGGAATGGCGAGAAGGCGACAGCCACCCAGTAGGAATGGCCGTTTACTTTACAACAACGTGTGGTCTTGGAAAACCCAACTTCACTTCCTGTAAAATGGGTTTCATTGCCACTAAAATCCTCATAAGTTATGTTGGGTGCTAGGTAACATGACGCATGAGCTGTGTAATTTAAACAGTCAACAAATTCTTGAGTGGCCTCATTTATTTCAGGATCTTTACACAAATATTGTCCCACTCTCAGGTGCTTGCACTTGACCCTTTTGTTACCCCCCACAGCAGTGGCTGCTACCCCCCAAGGCCTTGTGCTCAAGGTCATGGACCCGAGCCACAGGATGCCCAGCAGCCCAGGGTCAGCCACAGCTGCTGTCTCCAGGGCCTCCATGATGGAGCTGCCACCCATTAGTTCTTTCAGTAATCTGGGATCTAATTTATCTGGGCCTGATGATTTATTTAAATTGGTTAAGGGCCAGCTTCCTTTTACTCTTTCTTTACTCAATTTGGGTCTCTTTGAGAATGAAGGACAGGCAATAGCAAGGTTTTTAATTACCAATTGGACATTTTCCTTCTCTCCTTCCCAATAGAAAGATTATTCTCAGGGTGGCTAGGTGGCGCAGTGAATAGAGCACTGGCCCTGGAGTCAGGAGGACCTGAGTTCAAATCCAGCCTCAGACACTTAACACACACACAATAACTAGCTGTGTGACCTTGGGCAAGTCACTTAACCCCAATTGCCTTCCAAAAAAATAGCAAAAAAGAAAAAGAGAGAAATATTATTTTCCATGGCAGATAAAAAGACACAAAATAAGATTCTCTTTGGCATCCATTATTAATATGCCTCCACTTGAGAACAGGTCCTATCCCTTCTAGAACCTTGCCGTTTTATCCAGCCCTCACCTCTCTCCTAAGCTTCAATCTCACATTTCCAACCGGCTATTGAACATTTTGAACTGAATGTTTCACTTATGGCCTCAATTCAACATGTCCAAAGCTGGATTCGTTATCTTACCTGTCCTTCTCCCTTTCCAAAGTTCCTTATTACTGTTGATGGCACCGCCATCTTCTCAATAACTCAGGCTTACAACCTAGGTGTCATACTCAATGTCTTGCTCTCCCTTGGCCAATCTGTTTCCAATCTGCTACCAAGTCTGTCCATCGTATGTACTTCCTTCCTTTTTCTGAACTGACACTGTCACTGCCACCCCACTGTAGACCCTCATCACCTCACATCTAGATTCCTGCAATAGCCTTCTGGGTGGCCTCACTGCTTCGAATCTTTGCCCACTCCATTCCAACCTCCATCGAGCTATTAAAGTGATCTTCCTAAATCACAGGTCTGACCATGTTATTCCCCTAGTCATTCAACTCCATAGGTTCCCCATTGCCTCCAGGATCAAATATAAAATTGTCTGTTTGACTTTTAAACCTTTTATAACCTGGTCCCTTCTTATCTGTTGTTAGTGGTCTTTCCACTTCCATTATTCTAGTCATCATGTGGATTGTTTTTACTGGGTTTGCTGACTTCATTTTGCATGAGTTCACACATCAGAGCTTCTTCATTTTTTTAAAGTCATGGACCCTTTGGACACTCTGGTGAAACCTATGGATCCTTTCTCAGAGTGATGTTTTTAAATGCATAAAATAGAGAGGCTCTTCCCATTAGCCACGTTGAGAAAATGTCAGGATGTATATTGGTGAAGAGTGCAGAGTCCATGAAAACTGAGAAATTACAGGAGAAAGAGTAGAATTCACAGCTCTGATTAGTTTTACCTACACTCTGTTCCCCCCCAAGACAGAGGTAGCCTTAGCTTGGGTTTTAGACAGGGTCCAAGGTGGTTCTTTCTGCCTCTTTCCAGTTCCCCAAAGGAAGACCCCAAGTTTATTCCTCCCGTTTTGCTCCCCTAGGCTCTGAGGATGGAAATTTGTTCTAATTAGCTTCCCATCAATAAGGTGCAAGTTGGAGGAAAAGCTAATGCTGAAATAGAAATGGTTAGGAGCTAGAACTTCCTGAGAGAGACCAGAGGAAAGGGAGAGGTTCCATGAACAGGACTGGAACATACATTGGACCATGCATACTACATATATGACTAAAATATCCTTTGACCCAAAGTACATACCCACTTCTAGGTATGTACTTCAAGGAAGACATTGATAAAAAAGGCTCCATATCCAATTAAATATTGTAGTTGTAATTTTTATGGTGTAAAAAATTAGAAACAAAATAGGGCAGCTAGGTAGCTAAGTGGATAGAATGCCAGGCATGGAGTCAGGAAGACCTGAGTTCAAATCTGGCCTCAGATACTTACTAGCTGAATGACCCTGGGCAAGTCACTTAACCCTGCTTGCCTCAGTTTCTGAATTTATAAAGTGAACTGGAGAAGGACCTGGTGAACCACTCTAGTATCTCTGCCATGAAAACCCCAAATAGTTCAAAATTTCAAAAATGAAAACCCAAAATGAAAACCCAAAATGAATAAAGATTCAGAAACAACTGAAATGACTGAACAATTAAGCACCCTTAGATTGTGGAATGACCGTGTAGTACATAAATGTAATGGAATATTATTTTACTGTAAAACATGATGAAAATGGTGACCATAGAAAATTATGGAAAAATATATAAAACAACACAAAATGAAGTAAGTAGAGCCAGGGAAACAATCTATTCAATAGACACAAATGGAAAGAACAGCCACCACAAAACAACCAAGACTGAATGTTGAAATAATAAAGGTCAATCATGGTCCCCCAAAGAGACAAGAAGACAACTCCCTCCACTCCTCTGTGAGAGTGGAAATCCATGCGGTGGTAATTTTTTCAGTGCATGGATTTGTTTTGTTGAATTTTTTTCTTTTCCTCTTAGGGGAAAAAAGCACAGTTCTCTGGGAAGGAGCAGGGGGAGGAATACAGGGGAAATGTAGAAATGTAGGCAATGTAAAAAATATGTCAACAAAGATCTATTTTGCAAAAGAAACTCTAACTTGTGTGTTATTTCTAACCATTCTCCTGGCCTTTGGGCATAATAATGCAGATGTGGTCTCATCAAGGCGGAGCACAATCACACTACAGCATCTTTCTTTCTGTATACTATGTATCAACGAGTGTCATCTAAGATTCCATTAGGCTTTTTTGGCTGCCAAATCACCTTGCTAAGTCACATTTAGCTTGTCATCTGCTAAAGTCCCTAGGTCCTTCTCTCATGAAATTTTGTCAGTTCACATCTTTTCTATCCTGTACTTGTACAATTGATTTTTTTGAGCCCAATTATAGGACTTAGCATTTATCCCTATTAAATTTTACCTTATTAGATTTGCTCCTATACTCTAACCTGTTGAAATTTTGAATCTTGATTCTGTCATCTAATATATTATTTCTGCTTCTTTAGGGTGAACTCTGTCCCCAGATTCCTATCATTTGCAAGCTTAATGAGCATGCTGTCTCTGTCTCCTTTCAAGTCCTTGACAATCCCCATGGAGATTCCTCTAGAATCTAAATTCTTTCTTACTCTTTGGTATCAATTTCCACTCTGGAATATTTGTGATGGCCCAATGACTTTGTTTGGCCTTTGTTAGGCTTTGTTTGGCCTAATGGGGGCACTATCTGCATTGGATGGAACCATCCTAAGCATCCCTTGGATGTTGCCCATTACCATATATAATACCAGTAACATACAATATTGTTAGGCTCCACACTCTTCATATAATGCCATTACTTACCTCCCCAACTGCTAAGAAAATACTCACTCTGAATCCCTGGAACTTTGATGACTGGTGAATGAAGTCATCTAGGACCAGTTTGAGAGCTAAGGTATCTTTGTAATAGTTCAATGTTCCCTTTGAGACTTAGCCTGGGTGACTCCTTTCTCCAGAGAAATTAGGTGATTTGTGTTGAGACTTTAGTGTTTAAGTTGTGTGAGCTCCTTAAGAGGAGCAGAAGAGGAAAGAGGCCTTGTAACACGGACTTGGGAGTTAGAAAATGTGAACTCCGTATTAATTTGTCACTTACAATGACTTTGAGTTAGTCTGTTTGTTAAAACAAGAGGTTGATCAATATAACCTTGATAGTTTTTGGTAGTTCTAACCTTCTGTGATTCTACTTGATAGTTGTAGGTCTGACCTTGAAGAGCAGATAGAAATTTCATCAAAGACAGAGAAACTGCTGCTTACCTGTTAGGGGTCTATCAGAGATGGGGAATTGGTATTTGGGCAGGTTCTTAGTAAGACATAAATACAAGGGAAAGGGGAAAAGGATCAGCTGGTTGTATGTGCTAGAAACCAGAGCTTGGTAGGAGGAAGGTGCAAGGAAGGAGAATGGACAGAGGCAGGTTGGTCTGATGCTTTTCTTGCTCCGGGTCCAGAGGGTCCTTGTTCTGGTCTGACCTTTTGCTATTTTGCTGGGATGCTGGGAACTTCTCATACATTATTTTTTATTTGCAGGGGCAAGGCAGGGCAATTGGGGTTAAGTGACTTGTCCAAGGTCACATGGCTAGTAAGTGTTAAGTGTCTGAGGCCAGATTTGAACTCAGGTCCTCCTGACTCCAGGGCTGGTGCTCTATTCACTGAGCCACCAAGCCGTCCCTAATTCTTTTGTTTTTAATCCATATTTTTTTTCCTCCAGAGAAGAGGGAGTGCATGTGCAGCTATGGTCAATAGCTAATTCATGAGAAAAAGAATGTCTATAACTATGTAACCTTCTGCAAGTCATATCACCTAACTCTAGATCTTAATTTCATCATCTGTAAAGCAAGATAATACCAGCCCCACTGACTTCACGTGTATATTGTGAATATTTCAGAGATGGAACCAGACCTCAGAAGCCTCATCCAACTTTTACATGAAGCATCAATCTGCTCTATATACCCCAGACAAATGGTTAAATCTCTGCTTGAACTTCTAAAATAATCCATTCCATCGTTGGATAGTTCTAATTGTTAGGAAAGTCTTCATTGGGTTGAATTTAAATATGATTCCTGTAGCCTCCACTCATGGTCTTAGGTTTCTCTCTAGTGCCAAGCAAACAAATCTGCTTCCTCTTCTGTAGCCCTTTAAATATTTGCAATCTGATGATTTTCTTCTTAATTCTTCTTTTGCAGGCTAAAGATCCCCAACTTCTTCAAATGATTCTCTTATGACAGTTTTGAGTTCTCTTACCATCCTAATTGCCCTCCTCTGGATACATGCCACCTTGTCAAAGACCCTCCTAAAATGAGAAGCCCCAAATTGAACATAATAAATACATCAGATATATTTTTACCAGGGCAAAAGATAGTGGGGCTCTCAACTCCCCGGCTCAGAACATTAGATCTTGTTTGATGTGACCCCAGGTCAGTTGAGCTTTCTTAGCTGTTATGTCATACTGTTGAATCACATTTAGCTTTTGGCTAAGTAAAAACCCCAGGCCCTTCACACATGAATTATGATTGAGCCGTATCTCTCCCATTTTGTGACTGAATAATTGGTTTTTGAACCCCAGTAGCAATTTACATTTATGAGAGGATAAGTATCAAAATTCTTTACCGGTATAGGGGGTTGAATTCAATTAAACTCAACAAACATTTATCATGCACCTACTTTGAGCAATGTTCTATACTAGGCATTGATAGAAAGGTAAATATAACAGATCTATTGTGTGAGGGGTTTATAATCTAGGCTAAGGAAGGAAAAGATATACAAGTATATATGTGTAAATGCATATATGCCTTATCATACCAACCTATCATCTAATGATCTATATAGATCCACTATGCAAAGATATCATTATTCCTTATGGTACTCTATACATGTTTGCTGATTGAATAAACCAATGAGTGAATGAATGAAAAATTCCACTTTTCTTAGATTTGATGTGTAGGTTTGGAGCAGAGTAAAGAGATGCCATCAATATTTTTAGTTGAACCCAGGTCTGGGGGTGAACAGGGACATCCCACCCTCTCAGTTTAGAAATTCAGTCCACACTTCCAGTTTATATAGTTTAATACATGTGAAACAAGATACATTTTTTCTCATTTTGCATAATGAATGCATCAGTAACAAGACGGTACAAGGTGAATGCATGAATATGAGGCGTCTGGGGATTATTGGCAGCTGATGGCTGATTGCAGAGAGTACCATAATGCCAGGTGGATTATCATTGTGTCTGTCATCATTATGATTATGTTCTTTTTCTTTTTTTCTTCTTCATAAGACAACAACTTTCTATTGGTGGAACCATTAATTATATGGAGAGGGATAGAATGGGAAGTAAGAAATTTCTCCAAGGGTGGAGAAACAGCAGGATTAGGGCACACAGGAGCTAAGGTCAACTAGAAGCTTCATAGAGGCCCTATGCTACTCACCAATGCACGCATGCATGCACACCTGTGATCTTGCTTGGGCATCACCCTCCTCCCCACCCCCCAATACTGAAGAGGGGAAATGCGGCAGGGAGGAGAGACTGTTTATGTGGGGGATGGGGGGTGGGGTGGGGAGAGTAGAGGAGAATCAGCAATATCATTACCCTTATCCTACCCTGGTGGCTGAAGAGAACAGCGTTAGCTTGAATGCTCACCAAGAATGGGGCCCAGGACAAATGTGTTCAACCTTTTCCATCTGGTGCCAATAACTTAGTCTGACTGCAGCAAACAAAATACATTTCTTCAATAATTTAATGTTTATTCATTTTGATTCCTCCTTGCCCTGCCTCCCCC
>NW_027185694.1:27020738-27133122 GCF_028583685.1 Petaurus breviceps papuanus | reverse complement strand
AAAAATCACACATACTATGGGAAGATGGCTTGGGAGTGGGGAGGGGACAAGAGGAGTGAAGGATGAAGAGGGGAGGGGATGATGCTGTATTATTGCCCTAGTCAATAGTGGTTTGGTTATCCCCAGAGGGAGGACGTGATGCTTCTTGAACTGAAGAGAGGAGGGAGACAACCAGAAACGTTCCCTGGAAGGTGAAGTTGAGAGGATGATGAAAAGAAGGGAATGAGAAGGGCAAAGGAAGGAAGAGAAAATGAAAAAGAAATTCACCCCCTCATTAAACACAAGGAAACACCACTTAGCTGTGGAAGGAGGTTAATGGCCAACATTTTGGATTATTCTCTATAAAAATATGTGCATTATGAAGACAGATTTTTTTTTGTCTTTTTCTTTTTTTATCTCACAAATCCATTATTTCTATTTATAGAACTGCGGATATACAGACACTGTACAGCTCACGTCGCCCGGGCACTTTCACGTACTGTGTCATTTCTACACAATAAGGTGCCGTTTAGAGGCGGAAAAAAAAAGAACCCAAACCTGAATCAATGTGATTGAGGCTTATGGGGGGCAAAAAAGCGACTTCCCTGTACTGTTTCCAAAAGAAAAAAATGTTTGCATTGCCCTCCCTGCCCCCTGGCTGGGATCGGCTCCAATGGTAGGCCCCACTGCCTGGCCCTCCTGCAAACCTACGGGGTCACAGCCCCGGCCTGGGCCCGGGCCCTGGGCAATCCCAGCTCAGCCCAGCTCTGCCAGAGTGGGGCTGCATTCTTGCCATCCCCTTCTCTCCCCCTCTCCTGCTGGGCATGGACTGAAATCTGAGCATCAAAGCCCTTAGTGACACCCATCCCCAAAGCTATACTGGTTCATCTATGCCATCATCTGTAGTGGGTGTTGTGGGGGGTGGTCCTGACTTCTTTTGGGGGCTTTTGGGAACAGTGAGGAGGAGTTCCTGGCCTTTCTCAGGGGGGTCTCCAGAAGATTTGAAATGCTCTGTTTTTTGGAGTTCCACGGGAGTTGTTGCCCCAATGGGGGAATCTCCCACATCTGGCCGAGAGTTGGCAGGCATGGTCTGGCCACTGTCCAAAAAGTGACCACCACTTGGAGAACCTGTATCTGGCAGCTCAAAGGAGAAGTTGGGAACCATTAGGAGCTCTGCCCGGCATTGTGCCGGGACCCGCCACTCCCCTTTGGGGGGCATGTCAGCCCCACTTGCCGTACTCTCTCCCTGCTCCAGGGAGTCCCTGTGGGAGGCTGTGGGAGTTGGGGTAGCCTCACATGATGGCGTCCTCCTCCTCAGAGTGGTTGCATTGCTCTCAGACACTGGGGGGCGAGGAGCTGGGGTGCCCTCATCCTCTGCAGGAGGATCGATGGAAATACAAGGGGGACTCATCTTCTTCTTCCTTCGTACCCCTGGGGCAGGCTCAGCCTCAGGTGGTCCAGATGACCGGGCCCTTTTCTCCCCAGACTCCTCGTAGATGCTATCTCCTTCGCTAATGGATGAGCAGACCTCTACTGAGTGGCGCCTCTGGTCATCAGCCCAGTCGGGTTTGTCCAAGAAGCCCTGAGCATCAACACTGTAGAACTTCTTCAGGTCTCTGTCCTGCCCGTTGCTTCCCACGAGGCCCTCACTTGGGGAAGTGGAAGCCTTTCGGGCTGGGGAGGTGAAAGTGGAAGCTGAGTGACTCCGTATTTCAGTCTGGGGCCTCCATGGCCGGGCCGAGCTGTTGATGTGACTCACCTCCTCGTCAGCCGGGTCTGAGGTCTCAGGGTCTGTGGGGGGGTCTCCGCTCTGCCCAGTGGGTCGCTTGGGAATACTTCGCTGACCAAAGGTGTGCTTACGGGTGCGGACGCTGGCAGGGCGGGAGTGTGGGGATGAGGTTGGAGAGCGAGGTGGTGTCCCTGGAAGGGAGAGAGGGCTGAGGCACATCAGGGAGGCACCCAGGGTACCTGTTGGGCCCCGCTTTGGCTGGGTCTTCTCACTGGGCTCTCCTGTGAGGTTGTCCCTGGAATCTGCAATTTGACCTTCAAGGGAGTCAGTCCGTAAGGCTTCCTGTAAGTCAAACACAAGATGATGGGGCAAATTAGGGGGCATCTTCCTGGTACTATCTGGAGGAGTCAAAGGGAACCACACTTATCAAAGTTGCTCCCTTCAGTTGGTCCTGGGAGTAGCTACCCCATCTCCAGGGTCAACTACCACTGGGGTCTCCCTAGGGCATATCCTGCTCTATAGCTGAAGTCTGCTTGCCTCAACCTCTGACTGAGAATGTGGGATTCAACCTTATAGATCCACAGACTGCCAAACATAAAGCTAAAGGCCTGGAGATTTGCAGAACGAGTAGCATGCTCTGAGGATCTAAATGGTGAACAAAATGGCCTGGCTAGTGATTCATTCAGAGTCTGGGAGATTTAGAATCTAGAAGAGCAAATAACTCTGGACTGGGGATGAGCTGGGGGATGTATCAGGAAACCTGGGTTCTAGCCCCAGTGCTGCTCCTAATTCATTACTGTAGAAGTGTGCAAATCATAGAATCAAAAGACCTTGGAGATAAAAGAGATTTGAGCTACTTAACCTCCAGGGGCCCAAATTTCCTCATCTGTCAAATGGGGATAATCATTTCTCTGCCTTTTTCCTTCCTTCCCTCTCAGAACTATTGTGGAGATCAGACGAGATACTTTATAGAATGCTGGACCCATAAAAGGAATGTGGATAATTACATCCCTTTTCCTGCAGGAAGAAGGGGAATAAACAAACAAACAACCCAACAACCCAAAACCTTAGATCAGGTGGCTGGAGGATGGGGAGTCATAGTTATTGGCTTCCTACCTGTCTACAGAGCAGCTTACTCAGGCTGGGTGACCTTGGAGTACTTTGGGAGGACCTTGTAACCTCAGTAGTGGCAGAAAGGGAAGGCCCAGATGCAGTTGGCAGCGATGCATTTTCCACTGGGACTTGAAGGGCTGAACAACATTCCACAGGCTGGGAGTGAACAGAGGTGACTGAGCCTAGTAATGGAGGGAAAAAATAAAACAATGCCATACGCCATCCTACATATACAGCAGCAAGGAAAGGTCTTTGAGATGAAAAATGTGAGAAGTTAGTATGAATCCAGGGGTAGGGCTGAGACTGGGGTCACGTTAGTAAGTTAGACTGCATTTTGGTTAGAGTTCAGTTTGGAAATAGGATCAGGGTTTGGAGTTAGAGTTCAGCCTGGCATTGAGGTTAGGTGGGGAATAAGGATGTGGTTGGGTGTCTGAGCCAGAGTTGGGGGCGATCAAGTAATTAGAGTCAGAGGGCAACAGTGGCCTGAGCCTCTGAAACACAGTATTCAGTGTCTTGGCATTAAGGGATTTGCCATTACCCTTTCCCCAAATGTAATTCAGTCAGCTGAAACTAAGAAAATGTACCTACCACCTGTAATAGCCTGGACAGATTTCTTTCTCTACTGCACTCATCAGATTTTGCTTATAATCAGGACCATTCTTTGTGACCTCTAAATCATATTTAAAAATCTCACATGTATATCTTCTTTCTCTAGACTGCTGTGAACTTCTCTGAGGGCCCAGGCCTCCTTATCTGTCACTTCCTGGCATATGAGCTTTCCAGGTACAGGGCCCAAAGCTGCTCTTTCTCTCTTTCCTTGATGGGGAACTCTTCAGATTTAGCACCCAGATCTGTTCCTTTTGTCTCTCTTTGACCGTGAACTTCTCAAGCCTGAGTACTGAGTCTGTTTCTCCTTTTTATCCCTTGAACATGAGCTGACTGAAGGTAGGGTCTACATTCCCTTTCTCTCTGCCTCCTAAAGATGGTAAATTTTCCATATCTAGGATTTGAGTCTACCTCTTCTCTGTCTCTCCCATGGCATAGCTGAACACAAAGATGGGCACATGGGCACGGGGGTTAAGAAAACACTTTGTGATTATATGACAAAATAAGGAACTGTCTTCTCTGTTTGGAGAAACCAGTGAACAAGCATTCTGAGAGTCTTGCCAAGAGAAACATATGCTTCCATTTTAGCAAATAAGCTGTTTCTCTTGGGAGGAAAAATTGGGAATGATAAAGGAATTTGTTCAGGAAACTCTTCTTATCTTTGAGACTGTGGTTGGTCTTAAATGCTGGAATATGATCTTGTGTCCTGTGGTGGAGGAAATCTATGAAGTCCAAAGGGTTAGTCAGTTGTGCAAAGACCTATGGACAGAGACCTTCAGATTCTAGTTCAAGGCTTACTTTGGGGGTGGGGTGGCCTTAGGAGGTCATGGCTTAGAAATTATTATTAAAAAAACTATTATTAGGGCAAGTAGGTGGCACTGTGAATATAGCACCAGCCCTGGAGTCAGGAAAACCTGAGTTCAAATCCGACTCAGACACTTGACACTGTGTGTGATTTTGGGCAAGTCACTTAACCCCAATTGCCTTGCTTTCCCCCCTCCAAAAAACAAAAAAAAACTATTATCTAAAATCTATAAACTGTGGGTGTTTTGAGCAGATAGAACAACTGAATGACCAGCTATTTCTTTGGATATGATGTTCCTTTCTCTTTCTCTTATCTCAGAAGTTCTCAAAACAGGGCCCTCCAGACCACAACTCTTTTCATAATAATACTAAGATGGTTTAATTTCGAATATAGTAAATATCAATGGATATAACCCACATAAACAGAAATTCTTTGGCAGGGTTCCCAATAATTTTTAAGAGTTGTAAAGGGATTCTGATACCAAAAAGTTTGTAAAGTTATGCTCTCTCTGAATGATGGATCCTTTGATTTTGGTCATGTGGGAATGGATGGAGGAAATACCCTGACTGAGTGAGGTCTGGCTTGGGGTTGGAAAACTGACTAATAGACTCTGGTGCAGGGCAGTTGGGTAGGCCAACCCATAATATTCATTAAGCAGGAAGAGGACATTTTTGGTTTGGGTGAACGAGGAGCCTGAGAGTAGAGCTCTGGAAGCTTGGAGAAATATGAAATCTAGAGGACTTGATTTCTAGGGATTGAGATATATTAATAGAAGTTAATAAACTGGGTAGTCACCCAGTTTATGATGCAGAAATTTCTTTCTATGTATTTTTAGTTACTTGTATCTTTTTATGTCTCAATTAATATTTTTTCCTTTGTGAATAAACCTAGAATTAGTACATTGAGCTGTGTGTGACAGAGACAGACAGAGAGACAGAAAGAGAAGAGACAGAAAGACAGAGAGACAGAGATACAGAAACAGAGAGACACATACAGACACAGAGGAAAGAGACAGAGAGAGGTTGATACAGAGAGACAGTGATAGAGAGCGGGTATTGGATTAACTGCAACTGGACATGGTGTTGAGTATGAAGGTAAAATGGTAAAATGAAGTCAGGCTTTGATAGATCTTTGAGCCCATCGACCCTGCCTAGCTTGGTGAATAGATGGTCAGAAGGCTCAGTTGACCTTGAGCCAGAGATTTTTAGAGAGCTTTTTTTTTTGGTACTAGGAACTCCTTTCACCCATAAAGATCAACAATTCATCAGCAGAAATAACTTTAGAGAGTAGCCTGAGGGCACTAATGAGTTATGGTTCAACTAGCATATGTGAGGACCAGGATTTGAACTCTGCTGTTTTTGAATCCAAGGCCAGCCCTCTAGATTTAAAAAATTAGACTACAGAGGAGTTTAATGGTCAAAGAACATGTTCTTTGAGGACAGTTTCAGGAAAGTGTTAATGAAAAAGGAAATCACTTTCATGTTGAGGAGAAAGGGTATTCAAGGAAAACTTCATGGAGGAGATAGCACTTGAGTTGGGCCTAGAAGAAAGACAGTCACTTTAGTGGGAGGAGACTGGGTGGTGGGGTATGGTGAGGCCAATGAGTCATTGAAGACAGATGAGAGATGAGAAAGTTCAGAGACGGAAAAACAAGGGTGAGAATGGGACCTGTGATCTTCCAGAATGTAGATTATGGGATGGATAGAAGCACGAATTAACATTGAAAAAGTGGGTTATAAAACAGTTTATAGAAGACCTTTAATGGCAGGATCAAGAGTTTATACTTCATTTGGTAGGCAATGGTGAGGTAATGAAGATTTCCGAAGGTTGCAACAGAAAGATTACTCATTTGGAGATACAGAAGGTAGATTAGATGAGGAAAGCAGGAAAAAGTAGTTTTGATGAGAAACTCTGAGGCTCTCAGGGTGGTTGCAATAGAAGTAGAAAGGAGGGATGATATGAGATATTGAGGTGACTGATGAACTCCCTGTGTGGTCACATTAATTTCTTTAAAGGTATCTCTTCTCTTACTCTTTAAGTTCATTCACAATTACCCGGTCAGAATGTCTCTTTCTGAGTTTCTCATTTCTCTTGAGTCAGCTTTCCTCTTAATAATTTTAGGATAGGATCCTATCTATCCTTTCTATGAATTTTTTGAATTCTGTTCTTCCAAAGGCTAAGATTCATGTCAGTCTATGACTAGTGTTCCTATTATCATGAACTATAAAATGTCATGATCACTGTGTCCCAAGGGTTTTGTTATTTTTACTTCCCCAATCAGTTCTTCCTTATTGGTCAGAACTAGGTCCAGAATAGCAGTTACCCTAATCACATCCTCCATCTTCTGGAAGATAAAGGTATCAGTAAGTCAAGTCAAAGATTTCTCAGTTGTTCCGATAGTGGCAAAAAGGGATCTAAAAAAAGTTTCTCAGACTGTTAAAATACTTTATCAAAACCCTGTCTTGCCCCTGTTCCAGTTTGTCATCTGCAGTGGAAACTTATCCATTTCCTCCATCTGGCTGGACAGTACAATTCCACTGTCATGTCAATTTCATCTTCCTTCCACAGAAGCTATTCACCATGCACCCCATGAAACTTCAGATTCATGGATTACCATATTATTATGTGTTTTTTTTCCACCAACATCCTATCCATTTCCCTGTAGGCTGTGCTTCTGACTTTCCTGGAATATGCCACCATACCTGTGAAACATCACTTTGCCATGCCAGACCCTTTCTCCCATTGATGAATTCAATCTAGGGACTTTTATTTTGGGGACCAGTCCAGACCAGCTATGCTTCATTTCCTTCTTGGATATGCTTCTGGCTCCCCTGGACTTTTGTACTATGCTCCCACGCTGGTACATTCTACCCTCCATCCTAATCCCTGTCTTGTTTCTCTCCATTAGACTGTAAGTTCCTTGAGGGCAGGAATTTTCTCTTTACTGTGTGCCCTCAGTGTTTGGAACAGTGCCTGGCACATAGAAAGTGCTTAATAAATGTTTATTGTCTCATTGTTTTTCTGTAGGCCTGCACACCTTGTGGCCTGCTGCTTGCTGCATGCTGAAGGATTTCGGGTGGTCTGTAAAAAATATACAGGAGAACATCCTTTGTATGTAGAGGAAATCCTTTGGCATGCTGCAAACAGCTAGAGAGCTCTAAGCAGCCCGTGGGCCACAAGTTGTGCAGGCCTGCTTTACTATCCATATGCTTTACTGTATATTTGTATGTCTTTTAGGAAATGACCTTGTATTCTTGAGGTCTATGTGAGTGGAATAAAAAATGTGGTAGGTCCTACCTCAGGCTGAAAAGGTTTCAAGTGTGGAGAGTAGAGTATGCCTGTCTTCTGGGGAGTAGCCTAGCAATATTCAGAGAGGTTAATCGCCAGATGGATGATGGTGATGGAGTTTTCTGGACGCAGTAATTCATGAACAGCAAAGGAGTAGATATGTTAATGAAATCCCAGATCTTTGCTTAAAGGACCATAGATGGAGGGACCTTAGAAATCATGCACACTCCTCAAGTTTTACAGATGAAGAAACTGAGGCCTAGAAATGTGGTGACTTGCCCATGGTCACATAGGTATAAAGTGCTGGTCTGTTGCCTTTATTCACTAATCTACTTCTTTCGCACAAGGCAAAACTTCCAGTCTATTAGCCTATTATATATCGAGTGTCCATGATACCCATGAGTTAATTTTTGCTTCTTTACATTCGAATCTTTAGTTTATTTTTTTTAAACTCACACTGGATACCACGGTATAGGCATGTGAGTCTCTGAGAATCACTTCTGGCTTTCTTCCTCATTATTGTTTCCTAGGCAGCTGTTATTGTTAAGTTGCTTCAGTCTAGTCCTACTGTCTGCGATTCCATTTGGGGTTTTCTTGGAAAAGATCTGTAGTGGTTTGCCATTTCCTTCTCCAGCTCATTTTGTGGGTGAGAACTGAAGCAAACAGGGTTAAATGACTTTTCCAGGTAGTATGTGTCAGATTTGAACTCAGATTCTCCTGACTCCAGAGTTAGTACTCTATGCACTATGCCATTTAGCTGCTCTCATTCCTGGGCAGCTGTATTGCTATTTTTCTTCCTATGAGAGCAAGTATAGTAAGGTGAAATAATAATACGAGCTAGCATTTATATAGTGCTTTACAAATATTATTTCATTTTATTCTCACAACAACCCTGAGAAGTAGGTGCTATTATTATCCTCATTATACAAATAAGGAAACTGAGGCAGGTAGAGGCTGAATGACTTGCCCAGGGTCACAGATAGCAAATGTCTGAAGCTGGATTTGAATTAAGTTCTTCCTGACTGTAGGTCCAGAGCCCTAACCATTGTGCTACCTTTCTGCTGCAAGTACTGGACCTAGAGCAGGAGACCTTGGTTCAAGTCCCTCCTCTAACATTTACTGGCTGTGTGATCATGAGCAAACTCTATCTTCTCTGAGCTTTGGTTTAGTCATCTAGAAGATGGAGCTCACAACCCTAACATACAATCTACTATAAAAAAGTATTTTGTACTCTTTAAAAGACTATAGAAATGTGAGTAGGACTTAATATCTACCTCACAATGTTGTGAGCTTATATAGTGTTCTGCAAACCTAAAAGTCCTTTGCTAACTTGAGTTAGAATGAAAACCAGCTTCAGAGGACTGTAGTGATGCTCTAATTTTAAACATCAAATATTAGGACTTCAAAGGCCATCTTATCTATCCCTGAAATGAACCAGAAACTCTCCCCCAATATCTCTAACAATTGGTCAGGAAGCTTTGGCTAGGAAGTCCTCCAGTAGGGTAGGAATCCCATTACTTCATAGCCTTGTCCTATCAAACCCCAGCCTTTGATTACTCCTCCCATTAACTGTCTTCTCTCCCATTCAAGTGCTGCTGAATGAAGCTGGGGAAAAAAAAAACCCAAACACAAAACTGTGCTGATTGGGTCCACTATGAGTGGATGTTATGTAATCTCAAGGGGATCGTTGCTGCTGCATGCAATCCTTTTACAACTCCCTGTCTCACTATCCCACTCAGTACAGAGGGTTTTTTTCCAAATCCGAACCTTCCTGCCTCAACCTCCCATGGTCCTACCTTACATCATCTTAGTTCTTAACTTTGCCTCAAAAATAGAGGCCATTTGTAGATAGCTTCTGCTTTTCCTTCTATCCTTATTCTACCTCATTCTGATGCCACTGTCATCTGCTACTATCTCTTTCTTCACCCTTGCCTCATGTGAAGAAGCAGCCCTTGTCATGGCAAATTCCCCTACGTGAACAAGGGATTCAATTCTATCTTGTTCTCCAGCAGATTTCTCTTTGATTATTATTCTCTCTGTCTCTGTCTCTCTGTCTCACACACACTTTCAATTCTTCCTGTCTATTGGCTTCTTCCCTACTGCTTACAAACAAGCCCATGTCTTCCCCATTCTCAAAAAAGCCTCATTTGATCCATCCATCACTGCTAAATCTCTTCCAAAGAATCATGTAAGAGGTTCTGCCAAATGTTCTATGGAAAGTGAGGTCAACTCTGTTTATGGCCCTATCCTGATCTGCCAGTCTAGTAACCCTGACTCCCAACCCATCCGTCCCTACAAAAAAAAAGAAATCATGTGATTTTGTGACCTTGTCTTGCCATGATAATTTTTGTGATGATTGCTTCCTTTGTTTTTCAAGGTAGTCAGAAACCATCACTTTATTCCTATGTTCTGGAATTTGGCCAGGAATTGAAGTCAAAGGCAGTGACCTAGAGATGGTAAATGTGATTGTCCTTCTTTTGAAGATCAAGACATTTGTTCTTCTCTAGTCTTGTGGCATCTTTTCCGTGCTGTGTGATCTTTCAAACATCAGACAGAGGCTTGTTAAAGCATGGCCATCAGTACTTTTAGCATCCTGGGATGGAGGTCAACCAGACTTGTTGACTTGGTCAATGGCAGTTAGGCACTCTTACTATGTCTCTAATTACCTGTCCTTTCCAGTCTGAAGGTCATTTTCCTTGGCAAACCAAAGAGAAGCATGTAATGGAAATGTACATTTTTAAGATCTTCCCTGCCCCTAGGCTGAAGTGCACCTGGAGCCTGGGGTGGGAGGCTTGTTTTTCAGTAGATACTTCTTGATTGGCCAGTGAGTCAATAAGGTTGTTACATTCTCTGAGACAGGAGAAGGCTATATAAGCCCTGATGTGTAGCTTTGTTTTGGGGCTCACTTTGAGAAGTGTTTTGTGATTTGATCTGGATTCTGGGAAGCCGTTGTTGAGAGCCCCTCCTTGGCTTTGAAAAACCCAGATGTTGATTTGGTATGGATGTAATGGTTGGACAGTTTGAAAATCTGTCTACTTGATCTGTTTCTCTGTCTTGATAATTCTGTCTGTATACTTTGAAGTTCGGGGTGTTGACCTTTTTCCCCTGAACTAGGTAAATGATACATATTTGACTGATTAAAGTAAGCTTGTTAACCCATTTTGAGTTGCTTTCCTTTATAAAAGCAGATCCAAGAACCTGTGTTGGCAGCGATCCTAGGGACGCTGGGGTGCTTGCTGCTACAAAGCAACAGAGCAGTTCTGCTTTCTTCCAAGTCTTTCATCATACCAGACAGCACTATTATCTCTCCTTTAACCCTGATGACTAAAGAAATAAACTAATCTCTCCCTGACCTTTTTGTCTTTGGGAGATAGATATTTTTCTACAGCTATATGAGTTCAAATTTGCTTTCTTGTGTTAATATTTCTATTTTGCCCAACCTGTTACCTATATTTTGTGCATTTGGATATGGACATCTAAGGCCATAGATTTTAGTATTTTTTTTTTTTTTGGATTGTATTAGTTGTGAACCCTTGGGTTTTTCTTACTGTTCATTTTCCTTCTTCATAGCAAACCTCTATGGTATCTAGCTTGATGGATCTTTACATATGAATATGTGTCTTTATATACATAGTTTAAATATGTCTATAGAAATATACACATGTTGGATGAGAGGGGGGAATGATGGAAAGGAGGGCAGGCTGGGGGGGAGGGAAGTTGGAAGCACCCACTTTTGAAAAGGGACAGGATCAAAGTAGAGAATACAACAAGTGGGAGGTGGGATAGGAGGGAGGGAAATATAGTCAGTCTTTTACAATATATCTACTATGTTATTGTTTTGCATTAGCTGCACATGTACAACCTATACTGAACTGCTTATCTTCCCGGTAAGGGTGGGTGTCAAGGGAGGAAGGGTATGAATCTAGAATTCAAAGTTTTAAAATCAAATGTTTAAATATATATATGTATATACTATTATTAATACTATTTTACATGTAATTGGGAAATAAGATATACAGGCACTGGGGCATAGAGAACCCCTGGAAAAGTTGAAAGGGGTATGGGAGAAAATATGTTAGAGAGCAGACTGGAGGAGGGGATATCCTGTGGGACTGCTATTTTGGGGCAATGGGTAGGGGAAAAATGGGGAGAAAATTTGTAACTCAAAATCTGGCAGAAATGAATGATGTAAATCAGAAGTTAATAAATCATTTGAAAAAAAGATATATACACATGTTTGTATAGGCAGGTTAAATATTGATACACAAATATATATCTATCAAAAATGAGTGTGTGTGCGTGTGTGTGTTAGAGAGAGAAAGAGAGAGAGAAAAAAGAGAGGGAGGGAGGGAGAGAGAGAGAGAGAGAGAGAGAGAGAGAGAGAGAGAATTTTCCCTCTTAATCTTTCCTTTTCAGTTTAAAGCCCTTTTGATTAGATTTATAGAACTTTGGACGAATACTTCTTTTAAACCAACTCTTATTATGTGCACTCCATTCTTGGTCAAGAGTCTCTCATTTCTATATTTTAATCCATAGTTCAGAGAACTAAATCCCATTCTCAGGCATCATGTTTTTTTTTTTTTTAAGAATAGTAAATTAGTTTATTTCTCATTGTGTAGATAAGCTAAATATTAAGGGAAAACTTATTAATAGACATACATAACTCACACAAATAAAATAAATATCTACATTTTATGGTGCCTCTATGTTGGATGTACTCTTTTTTTTTTTTTTAAATTTTAAGCAATCAGGGTTAAGTAACTTGTTCAAGGTTACACGGCCAGTTATTTCTGGGTGTGGTGCTGTGTCCGAGCCCGGGATTCGATCTCCAGGTCGTCCCAACACTGGAGCCGGTGCTCTTACTCGCTGAGCCACCTGGCCGCCCCGGATGTACTCTTACATATCTTGATAATTTTTTCTACCCAATGAATAAAATTCTTTGTTGGGCATCAGGTCAAAAAAAATGAGAAATATGGTTAGACATGCAAATGAAAGCAGAAATGGAGGCTATGTCCCAGGCATCTTCTCGATCAAAACCCTGCAATTGCAGCTTTTAAAAATGTTCTTCTGTTATGTCACCAGCACGACTAACAGCAAGAGCAAATTCGAGCATAGCTAACTCTCGAGGTGATAAGTCAGCCTTTCTCCAATTAACAATGACCTGATCAGCCAGAATGGAATTTTGGGAATATACTGGGTAGAGCACTATGGGCAATTGCACAGTAGGGGCACCTATTGCTAGCACTTGTAGCTACGATGATGAGTTCTTTATCAGCCTTGCTGAGATGTCCAACTGTCAGAGAAGTTTGGCAGTGAAAAGAGACATGGTAGAAAGAGAGAAGGGTAATTTTTCTTTTCAAGCACAGATTTTTTTTTTTCAAGATGGGGGAGACATTTTCAAGATTTAAGGCACAGGCAGGAGTCCGCAAAGAGGGAGACACTGAAGCGTCAAGATCTGTTTCTTCGTTGATAATGGCATTGTAGTACGCAGAAAAAGCTCTCAATTCTCCTGGTCGATGCGCTAATGCCTTAGAGACATTGGGTAAAAATCCAATCATTTTTCTACCTCTTCCATGAGCTCCACTATATCAAAAGGTAGTTCCTGTTTATAAGGAACAGTATAATGACTGACCAATAGGCTTTGTGGTTTCTTCTGACGGAGTATCATTCGAAGGGCTTGTTACTTTAACTGTTGGTCCTAAGTCCATTTGTCAATAATCGAGGAACACGCGAAGCCAGTCTCGGGAGCAGAAGGCACAAGGAAGAGTCCCATTGTGGAGTGTCCAGACCGGCTCGGATCCTGGCCGCAGGTCGCTCGCCTTTCCCAGCCAGACTTCTGGGGACTGGGAGAGTAAAACTGAGCTTGTGCCTGCAGGACTGGTCTCTACCCTTCCCCTCTCTCTCTTCGCCGGGAAAGGCATCATCTTCTTAACCAATTCTTCACCTTCTCTTATGAAGCCCTTGTCTTCAATTGGCAACAGTGATGAACACAGCACCCATGCCCCAAAGTTCTTCAGTTTCTTACATAAGACTTCATATCCAGTAGCAATGGCTCTTGGATTCCCTCCATGTCCAAGTGGGCAGCAGTCATTAGATTGGAAAGTCTGGGGGGTGGGGGGAGTTCTCTGTCGAGTCTTAGATATAGACTCCAAGAGTTAGCAGACTTCTCAATTACCGTTAGGCGGACAAGCAGCTGCCTTGCTGCTATTCCTCATCAGGAAGTGTACAACCAATCCACCTCTTCCTCTCTTTTTCCTCAGGCCTTTATAGATGCTTTCCTGCTTTATCACCAGCCCTCAGGGAGCCATACAGTCATCCCTTGGAGGAGAAGCATCTGCTTCCTCCGCAGAGGGTTCAGTTTCCTCCAGTTTGTATCACATCCATTATGTTTGGTTATTGTTGTTTGGTTGTTTCAGTCGTGTCTGACTCTTCCTGACCACATTTGGGTTTTTCCTGGCAAAGGTACTGGAGTAGTTTGCCATTTCCTTCTCCAGCTATTTTATAGATGAGGAAACGGAAGCAAACAGCGTTAAGTGACTTGCCCAGGGTCACACAGCCTGTATTTATGAGAGGCAGGACTTGAATCCAAGTCTTCTTGTTCTTTTAAAAAAATAATTTAAATAATTTTTAATTTAATTAAAAATATATTCATATACATTTAAATAATTTAAAAAATTATTTAATAGGGATAAATGTAAAGTCATGCATGTGAGATTAACCCCTCCCCTCCCCCCCCCAGTTTCTGGAGTATAAGAAGGAGGAGGCATGGCTGCATAGCTGTTAATTCTCTTTGGCAAATTGAGAAGCAATAGGGCAGCTCCTTTTTCTTTCGAGGCTATCATCACACCAACCACCTGGAGAAGCCTACTATCTCTTGACTCTCTTTCCGCCATTATAACCAAAGAAATAAACCCCCGTTTCTACCTGGAGATTTAGCTCAGTTCCCATGTTCTTTTGTCTTTTCTTCAGTTGGCTCCAGTGATGGAGATGCCACTTTTGCTTCTGCCCAGGACACCATAAACCCAGGGGTGCTTTCTAGTCTCTTCCTGGAAGTGTTCTTCATTCCCAGGTGAAGCACCCAAGTTGGAGAGCAGCCATCAGGTTTGTAAGTCATGCCCTGGAATCACGCCTCGAGAGGGACCTTGAACCTCTGCGTCGATCATTAGAAAGTCAACATTTGGTTCCCCTCCCCGAAGCAAGTCATCTCTGCTTCCTATGGCCACACGGTCCTGATCCGAGGGGCACCTCCTAGAAATTCTGTGAAATCTCAGAAGCGGCTTTCTTCTTGGAGGGCCCAGAACCACTCATGGAAAGAAGCCTCCAACCGATTGCACTGGTCCAGCTGCTCAGTGGTGCTTTTGCCCTCCCTGCTTCACAGTACATCTTCTACTCAACAATCTCTCGACTCTACAAAATATAACTGAGTGACTGGGAGGAACTGAAAGGGAGCACTAGAGGAATTGGGTGATGAGGAATTAACTGTCTTTGTTAAGGGATTTCTTCCTAGAGGGACTGCCAGCTGCCCAAAATGCTTTGAGACCAAGGAGATTCTCTCATTAGAGAAAGTATATTGAAAGCCTTCTCTCAAGAGGTTGTACATGGGTGTAGACATCTCTGGGACAAGAGGCTAAAAAGGAATGCTAGGAAAATAAGAAGGGGGGATGAAAGATAGAGAAGAGAGAAAAGAGAGAGGGTGGAGAGGGAGGGATGGGAAGGGAAGGAGGGAGGAGAGAGAGAGACAGAGGAGAGAGGGCTGGTGAGTGCTTTGGGACTTAGAGTTGTCAAACACACAACTCCTGAGCCAGATTAAAATATAATTGGGATATCTGTAATGAAATAAACAAAGAATACAATAGAACATACAAAATGTTAATATGTGGTTTTCTAAGTCAATATGCAGCAGCAGGTCCTTATGTCCCCTTAAGTGGCCCTGTTTCTACTGGAGTTCAGAGCCCCTGTTGTAGGCTCCGTACGTCAAATGGCCTCCTGGAGAGCTTCCATCCGCAGTTAGTCAGTGCACTCCTGACAACTTCATGGGCTGGGCTGGGTTGAATCAGTGAGACTACAGCCCAAAGCCCTGCCAACCCCTCAGCCGATCAGCAGTGGCCATGAGTCCAGGTTCTCACACACTCCCACTGCTGCACAGTTATTCAGTGATGAAGTCATGACTCCCCCTCTCATTTAGGGGGCTACTGAATGACAAGGCATTCTTGTCCAGCTGTCAGGAGTCTTTTCCCAGAGAACAGTTATGTTCTTATAGTTCTTTGGAACCGGAGAGACTTGCTCCCTGGTACTTGGGTCCTCTTCTGCTAGGCTGAGGATGTAAGGGAGGATTTGTGCATTTGTGTACATGTGTGTTCACGTGTGGGGAAGATGCCAACATCTGCACGATTTTGCTTTCCCTCCTCTGGCTTCTACAACCTCATAAAAGCAGGACACAGACAATGGACTCATGGTATGGATGTTGTGGGTCAATGTTGACTTTGGTCTTACTGTTTCTGTGGAAGTTCTTCCCATTCTGGCTTGTGTAGCTGCCCAGAGTTCATGGCTTAGCCAAGCAGTTCCACAGGGCAGTGTGGGTGTGCCTTCTAGCAGGCCTCCTCTCCTCCACCAAAGACTTTGTTCCCTCAAGCTGCAGTCATATATTTGGCCTTGGCTAAACACTTGCTTTTCCCTCCCATCTCTGTCATTTCTTTCTCTTTCTTCCTTTCCAGTGTCTCCAGAGCTCCTTTTGAACCTGCCCCTCAGAGTTATCTCCATGCTGTGTAATTGTACACACTGTCCTGGGACAGGGAGTTCAGGACCCCCTCCTCACTGAGCATTGGCCACACCTGGCACACCCATGCCCAATTACTTCCCTTGACAGGAAAGAGAGGAGCTGTATTGATGCACGCCCCAAGGTGGCTGGTGAAACTGGGAGATGCTTCAGCCATGTTTATCCCAATGAGCAAGTTTCTCTGGTTCCAAAGCACCAGGAAAACTTGATTGTTCTCTGGGAAGGAACCCCTGACAGCTTTCTATGAACAACCTGTGCCTTGAGTCATGTGATAGCCTCCTTAAGCGAGAGAGGGAGTCTTGACTATTGTAACTGAATGACCGTGCTGTTGGGGAGTGTGTGAGTAGAACACCTGGACTCATTTCCTGATTGGCTGAGGAGGTGGCAGAACTTTCTCAATAGACCAGTGGGCTCAGTCCAGATTTTCCCTGATCTATCCTGCTCTGCCCTAGCCTTTCAGGTCTTGCTGGGCTGCCAAGCACAGATAGCCTGGATTCAACATTTCACTTGTTTTAGCTGATGTTTCCCTACAATCTGGAAGTGACACTGTGTGAGGCAGGAAGCTGTTGGGGAAACTACCTTGAATACCCTCGACCAAACATTGGCTTTCCCTTTAGAGTAACCTTTTTTTCATCCCCATTCTTTCCCCCCAACTCTTTTTTTTCCCTTTTTGGAGGGCAATCAGGGTTAAGTGACTTGCCCAAGGTCACACAGCTAGTTTTTTGTGTTAAGTGTCTGAGGCCAGATTTGAACTCAGGTCCTCCTGACTCCAGGGCCGGCGCTCTATTCACTGTGCCACTTATCCACCTTTCCCCCCAACTCTTGACAGGGCATAATGTGGGATGATGTTTTGGGATTCAGCAAACACTCATATTTCACTGCCAAGGTATGGGATTCTGAGCTTGGAACCCTGCACGTGTGTCCTCCAGAGTGTTGTATCCTGCTGGCTGTTATCAGGCCCTTTTCAGCACTGGCCCAGCAGGGAAAGAGATTCCCATGTTCTTTATCCTGGGGAGGGCCCCGTTCCCTCATGTGATAATCTTTATGGGTGTGGTAGAAAGGGCTCCGGGCCCTGGGAGTTGAGACCTGGGATTCAGCTCTGCCACTGTTCCTTGTGTGATTTGGGCAGGCAACTTTCACCAGGCCTCAGCTTCTCCTATAAAGTGAGGATAACAACTCCTATGCTGTCTGCCTCCTTTCCAAGGTTATTGAGAAAAGATGCGCAGATAAGTATTTAAACTGAAAAGCCCTCTGACTGGTGAGTGACTGGAGAGCAAACCTGTACCACATAATTTAGAGTAGGAGGAGCCTTAAGATGATCTAATCTCGTTTCTTCATTTTTTTTTTTTACAAAGCAGAAACTGAAATCCATTGAAAGGATGGGACTTGACTTGTTTCACATTTAGCAGAGCAAGGTAGGCCTCATGCCAAATGCAGTTCTCTCTCCATCATTCCCTTCCCTCTTTTATTTTCCTCCTGATATGACAACCTTTGGGGCCATTCCTTCCTGACTTCCAGACCCACCAAGGTCACTGACTAGTCTCATTGATCAGGCCCTTCTTGACCTACTGAGGGTATTGCTGCTGCTGCTGCTGCTGCTAGTGGGGTGAGAGGCATGGATGAAGGTCAGCTCATACCTGTTGGGGCTTTCGATGGGTATGTCTCCATCTCCACCTCCTGCAGGGTATTTGGGGCTGTGGCTGGCACCACGGGCCGGAACATGTAGCTGTCATTGGGTAGGGAGTGCATCCTGGACACGGCAACCTTGTGCACCACAAGGAGGTTTCGGGACTCCCTGGAAGAGCCAGTGCCTTCCTGTAGAGACACAAGACAGTGGGTCCCTGAGTCATCCCAGGTCTTCATCCTGGGCCTCTCGTCTCCAGCTCTAAACTCTAGATCTGGCCATGTGGAGCCCCATGAAGCCCCATGGCATCTTCCAGATGTCCTGAGTCACATGGTACTGGGCCTCACTGGAATCAGACCGAGCTCAGAGACCATAGCAGGAGAGCTTAACCTTTGTTTGTGTCAGGAAGTCAATGGATGCATTTTCAGAGTAATGTTTTTAAATGAATAAATTAAAATACATAGGAATGCAAAAGAAACCAATTATACTGAAATAAAGAAATAATTTTTTCCTTGTCTAAGTTTACAGAGCCCAGGTTAAGAATATTTGGTCTCCAGGGGACAAGGTTGCAGGGAACCCCCTGCCCAGAAGTAAGTCTGGCTGTGCTGATCTGAGGAGGCAGGGCGGTGCCCGGCTGTAACAAGCTGCGCTTACCGAGGCTTGCTGCTTTGCAGACACAGTGGCCTCAGGGGTCCCAGGCCGGCGGCCCCCTGTGGGTGGCCGGCTGTCCAGGCCAGGTGGGGGCCCTGGGCCTCGGGCCACAGTGGCAGGAGCCGTGCTGCTCTGTGCCATTTCCAGCTCAATCTCAGCATCCATCTCCGCATCCTCCCGGGCCTCCTTGTTGCTTTCCTCCAGGTGTTTCATCAGCACGGCCACCACCACATTGACTAGCACGAACTGGGCAACCAGGACGAAGGTGACGAAGTAGACGGGTGAGATGATGGGCAGGTAACTCAGGCAGTGCTTGTCCTCACGGGCACACTCCCGCAGCGTGTCCTGCTCACAGAGACAAGCCTGGGATGGTATCCAAGCCACCCTTCCCCTGCCTGTGGGCCTGCCTTGCCAGTCCAGGATGGGCTAGATTAGAGGTGGGGACAGCATGGCTTTCACAGGCCCTAGATGTCCATTTATCTTATCAATTAATCAAGGATCCTGGGGAGCTGGGCCTTTATAGGATTAAACCAGATAAATCCTGCCTCAGACACCCTAAAAGCCCTTCATACCCTGTGCTCCAAACCTCTATCCAAACTTATGACTCCCTCTTCCCTAATACCCAACCACCCTTTCATTCAGCTAAACTGGGATCCTCATTGTCCCCCTACATATGCCAATGCTCACTCCCCTCTCCTTCACTCATGCTATTCCCCATTCCTGGAATTTCCTCATTACCATTCCTTCACAGGCTACCCAAGCTATTGAGAGCTAACGTTTCTCTAGCACCTTAAGATTTGCAAAGTACCATTTGATGGTCCTATTGACTCGAAGAGGTAGAAGCTGTTATTATCCCCATCTTACAGATAAGAAAACTGAGGGTGAGAGTGACTTACCCAGGGTCATACAGCTAGTCATAACAGAGGCAGGATTCAAACTTAGATCTTCCTGACTAAAGCTAGTGTTTTATCTATTCCACCCCCTAACTGTTTCAGGAAGCCTTCTCTGACCACTTGATCCTGCTCTGAAGTCCTACTACACCTGGATCAAATACAGATTTTCATGTAAAACTTGTCTTGCCCTACTCCCTCTCTACTGTAAGCATTTAAAAAACAGGGCTTGGGTCCTAGTCTATCTCCCTCCAGATTGAGGGCTTTCTGAAGGCAGGTCAGGACCGGGGTCTCTGCCCCCTTCCTGCTTCCCATGGAAGATTGAAGGTGGGAGGGAGCAGGGGTAGAGGGAAGCATGGGGAGCTGGTCATTGTGTTACTTGGGAGTGTTGGTTGTGGGCATCAGGGAGATACCTTCATGATTCCATTCCAGTTGTCCCCCGTGGACACCCTGAAGAGGGTGAGGAAGGCCATGCCAAAGTTGGTGAAGGTAGCATGTCTGCTCAGGCCCTCACATGGGTTATCTTCACTGCAATCTAGGAAGCAAGAAGAGACCCACCAGCTTGGTCAGGCAGCCCAGGGGTCCTCTAGGAAGACAATTCTGACCACATCACTCCTGGCCTTTCTTTCCTGGGGGGAGGAAGAACCTGCCCAAGAAGCTTCTGGTCCTCACCAATGAGTACACACAGTTGTGTTGAATGAACAAACAAGTGCTGGCATAGTGGAATTAAAGCTGCGACAACTACATTCAAATCTCAACTCTTACTGTGACTATGAGCAAGTTACTTAATGGTTTTGGCCTCAGTTTCTTATCTGTAAAATGGGGTGACAATATTTGCAAGAGCAGTATCAAAGAGTTAGCATGTCAAGGAAGGGATCATACATAGGACCAAAGATCTAGAGGTGGAAGGAACCTCAGAGTTCATCAAGTCCAACCCTTTCATTTTTCCAGATGAGGAAACTGAGGCATACAGACTCACCTAGGTTTGCACAGCTTGCAAGTTTCTAAGATGGAATCTGAATTCAGATCTCCTTTGCATTTGTACTATGTATCTCACAAGATTTTTGGAAAGAAAGTTTCTTAAACCTTTGTAAACCAAAAAATGTTAGAGAAATGTGTTATTGTTTGTAGAGCCTAGTAGGACAGCCTCTTACAACAGGACATAGTTGCCTGAATCTTAGGCACTTTGTGGCTGAGCACACAAGATTTGTTGAATGAATGAATGAATGAATCTGTCTGGTGACCTTGCACAGGAAGGGGAGACCAAAGATCTTGACAAGGTAACCTGAGTCCTTGGATTCCTGGCCCTGGCATCTGGTTATTGGCAGCTCTTGATACAGTGAATCTCGTCCAACACACCACCCCTGGACTTTGTATTGGGGATGACATGGGAATAGGAGGCTTTGTAACCAATGGCAATCCTCGGAGCCCCAAACCCAAGGAGAGCTCCATAGCCCAGTGCTGCTTCTCCAGGGATCTCTGGACACCTAAACCTCAGCCATCCCTCTTCAATAACGGGTTCAGGGTTTGCAGCTCCTCGCTTACTTTGGTAGCCTGAGGGTTAGCTTAGGGTCCAAGATAGGCTCCAACCATTTCTAGCTTCCTGATAACAAACTGGGGATTTGACTCCCAGATATTTCCCTACATTTATCTTGGTTCTATTTCATGTCTCCAGCCTCTCTTGGTTCACTAAGTTTTCTCCCTTCCCTTGTGAAGTCAGACATGCCGTGGGCCCTGCAAATTCCCTTTCTTGAGTCCCCCACAGTTTACTCTGCTTCCTGCCCCAGTGTGGGCCCAGTTTGGTTCCCCTCAAGGCTCTTTCCTATACATCATTTAATCAGATCCTCACAAAAGCCCCGTTAGGGAGACAGAGCAGTGCAAGGATGGACATCCCCATTTTGCAGATGAGAACATTGAGGCCAAGATAAGCAATATGACGTTTAAGGTCAGGCAGCGAGTTCCCAGTCCAAGGCTCCCTCTTAACACACTTCACCGCTGCTTTTGAAATGCAAATTAACACTAGGTGGATAGGTCTGTTCACCAATAATATAGCACAGAATTTAGAGCTCATTGAATACAACCAGTCCCTTCATTATAGGTGAGGAAACTGGGGTCCTGAGAGAGGAAGAGATTTGCCAAGGTCACAGAGCTCCTAAGCAGCTGATAGGGTTCAAACCAAGTCCTCTAATTCCAAATTCAATGTGTTGTCCATTAGACCATATTAATAGGGGGCCCCCTGTAATTGGTGTCTGGATTTGAATTCTTTTCAGGTCATGGTGTTGGTTCTGCTGTATATGATGGGGGGGGGAGGCACCTCAGGTGTGCTTCTTCACTGCATGTGGGCAGAGTAAGGACCAGGGATGAAGACACCTTGCTGACATGGAGAAGTCTGCTCACCTTTTTGACGAGACATTTCAAAGACTGCTAGAAATTATGCTAATGATCATTCAGGCTGATGGAAAAGGAAGAGTTTTGGAGTTAGCATTCTAAGATCTGGACTTAAGTCCTAGGCCCTTATCGAACATTTCCATGAGCATATAGACAATTTCCCTGTGTATAAAATCAAGGTGCTAATATAAGTATATTCTTCGTAAGCCATATAGTGCCATGGAGAACTATGACTATTACTGGCCCTCACAGCGGGATGCTTCGAGTGAGCCTTCATGGTCAGTCTTATAGAGCCAGTCTAGCCAGAGAGCTATCGATACAGATAATCCAAAACCCTGGATAATCCAAAAACAATGCTCTATTTAATTTAAGGTATACACATTGTGAATTCTTTCTGGTATCAGATTTTTCTTCCCAGCTATTTTTGCCTCAGGCTTCTATAATGATGTGTTTACCTTCACTCATCCCATACCCAATGGAGGTGGGGACAGAGGGTCATTCTAGAGAATCCCTCCAGGACCTGGGGATTTCTCCCTTTGACAATATGGGCAGTGGTGGCAGTGGTTCCCCCAGCCCCTTCTAATAGGAAGCATGTTCTTATTTGAAGAGCCCCTCTTTAAAGAACCAGGGGACTTGAGTCCTAGACCTGGCTTAGCTACCACCTGGCTGCATGACCTTCTCCTAGCCTCAGTTTCCCCACCTATATGATAAGGATTTTCCTCTTGTCCAGGGCTACTCAGATAAGGTGCTAGATGGGAATTAGCTCTGAGAGGCATGAAGAAAAAGCATGATGACCCCTGCCATGAACGTTGAAAGCCACATCCTAGGGGCCCAACTGAAGGGGCCTTGTCTGAGGGGTAGAAAGATCAGGGTTTCTCTTTCCTCATCTGGTAGATAACCAGATAATGACATGTGGCCAGGAAACTCCCCAAGACCAAGGGAGGGAGGAAGTCAACTGCTGATAGGAAGGGGAGCCAGCTTCTATCTAAGCCCAGGCTAGTTCAGGGCTGCTAGGGGCACGCTCTGAGATTTGAGGATTAACTTAATGGTGGAATTCCCTGGGGGACTATACAGATGTGTGTACATGCATGTGCTCATGTGTGCACATACTTGTGAGTATGTGGGTGCTTGCACATGTTTACTTCTGACAACTGAAACACACGTGTGCGTAAGTACCTGCAAATAAACACAGCATGGTCATTCATATCCATCTGTATGAAGCCAAGTGCCCTGATCATATATTGACACTGAGGGTGATAAAGAGAGCACTGGGTTTGGCATCAGAGAATCAGAATTCATATCCCAGCCTTGCTGCTTAAAACCCCTACGACCTTGGTAACTCAGTGGGGAAACTGTTGGGACTCAGACTCAGAGAGACCCGCGTCTCAAGCCTCCCTCAGACGCTTACTTGCTGTGTGACCTTGGGCAGCCTCAGTTTCCTCATCTGTAAAATGAGGATAATAATAACCCCTCCCTCAGAGCGTGGGGATCAAGTGAGATGACATTTGTGAAGCCCTTTACAAACTAGAAAATGCCAGCTGAGCCTCTGTTTCCTCATCTGCAAAATGAGAGTGTTGGATCATTAGATGATCTCTGCTATGTTCTTCGAAGATGAAGGATGAACAGCCCCAACATTTATAATAGGAATACCAGATGGGAAACCCAACGCTTCTGGGAAAGTCCCTTCCCCTTTCTGGGTCTCAGTGTCCCCATGAGGAAAATCAAATGAGACAAGGAAGCCACCTGTCCTGGCTATCCTTTGGGTGCACTTTCTTTGATTTCCTCATGATGGAATTTCCTTTTCTCAACTCATTTTCTCAGTTAAATTAGATTATAGTATCATAGACATACAAACTTATGGATCTTTGATGATCTTTAAGCTCCAAAACCTATGTGTGTGTCTGTTTGTGTATGTGTTCATATGTGTGGTGCCAGGGATAGTAGTTATGAGAAGGGAAGAAGAGATAGAAGTAAGGACCGAGGCCATACTTCATTCTACCTTCTGACTCCAAATGTCCTCCTTCACCCACAGTAAAAAAAAAAAGGGGTGGGGAGGGAACCCTGGGCCCTGAGGGATGGGGTCTAACACCAGAGAGAGGAGGTGCCAGGATGCTGGCTTCAGGAGACACTGACCCTTGGCTGTTACTTACCCAGTTTTCCAAACAACTCCACTCCCAGGGCAGCATAGATAAAAAACAGGAGCATGAAAAGCAGGCCAAGGTTCCCTACCTACATGAGAAGAAAGTAGAACAGGGGTCAGGCAGGCTGGTATCATGCCCGGGTGTTACCCATGCACAGCCTCGTCACACACTGCACCACGCTTCCTGTGTGCACCACAGCCCACCCAGGGGCCTGCAGGCTCAGGATGGCAGGAATCACGCACAGGTCTCATCCACACACAGACTGGCCATATCCCACATGCCATCTGCTTCCTACCCCTTGTCACACACCGCAGACCAGGGACCCACAGTGGCAAGGCAGCCTGCTGTAATGCCTGGGCCTCCTCCCTCCACAGGCTCAACACATACCATATGCCATGCATACTTCATAGAGCCAGGACCTGCAGCATCAGATGTGCCTGCATCGCCCATGGCCATCACCCATGCACAGGCTCATCACATACCAAGCTCAAAGGTAGCCTTCAAGGCTCAGCTCCTCCAGGAAGCCCCTACTGAGCCCCTGCATTCCTACCTTCTCCCTCCATTAATTATCCTGTTTTAATGTATGGCTACATATTGCATCCCTCAGTAAAATATGAGCACCTTGAGGGTTAGACTATTTTTGTCTTTGTTTCAGGGCTAGCATAGTGACTTGCATAGAATGGATACTGAGTAACGTTTGTTAAATTGAATTGAATCCATGAGTGTATATATATCCTTAACTAGCTTATCCATGACAGATCCATTCAGAAAGGATCTAGTTACCTTGCAACCGTGCATTTGAAAAAAGCTTCCTTTGCTTTCCCAAATATAAACCAGGACTGTCAGGGGTGGCCAGGTGGCTCAGCAAGTAAGAGCACCAGCTCCAGTGTCGGGATGACCTGGGGATCAAATCCGGGCTCAGATACTTAGCACCACACCCAGAAATAACTGGCCGGGTAACCTTGAGTAAGTTACTTAACACCGATTGCTTAAAAAAAAAAAAACAGGACTGTTTCTAACTGCTGTGGCCACTCAGAGGTAACCTGCAGTTTGGGGTAGGACTGTCATATGTATTGCTTTGTCCCCTAGAGACCAGAATAGACAGCTGAGAAATTGGTGAGAGTCCTTGCAAGCCTTTTTGTCTGTGTGTATGTACCATCAGTGGTTTCTATGTTGTGAATAAACCCTGTAGTGAGATTTATAGAGTGTAGAGCTATATATTCCTTGAAATCTATACTTGGACTAATTCATCTGGGCCCTGAGACAAGGAAGCCACCTGTCCTGGCTATCCTTTGGGTGCATTTTCTTTGTCTTATTTCCTCATGATGGAACTTCCTTTTCTCAACTCATTTTCTCAGTTCCCCATTTTCCTGATGTCCCCAGTGACCAGAGATGTTCTCTAGGCTTACCTCCAATGGCCCCTCCTGGGCCCTGGGGCTAAATGGGAGGGGGGGTACTAGACCAAGTTGTTAGAAATTTCCTGATACTCTGGGAGCATCCATGGCTCATTTGTCAGGCCAGGGTCATCCCTGGTGGATAATTTGGGGTGCAGTGAGTATAGCTCAGAGAAGTTATATCACATGTCTTCCCATAGTTTTACTTCATTGATATTTGGCTGGGAAACTGCTAATCATATGTAGATGTGCTTAACACAGGGATCCTTAACCTTTTTTGCACCCTAGCTCCTTTTGGCAGCCTGGTGAAAGCCTATGAACTACTTGGAATGTTTTGTTTTGTTTTTTGCTTAAATTCTTAGTCGAAGGAAATGCTAAATTTCAGTTAGAGTTGGTGAAAATAAATATGTAAATTTTTTTTCTCACCACATTCTTGAACCCCTTGAAATCTGTCCATGGAGAAGCCTTAATTTAAGAACACTTTTAGCACCAGCTGGTAGAGCTATCTCCTTCTTCAGTGACTGCCCTGTTTTCCATTCCCATCACTGCCTTGTGCCCATAGATGGGCAGGGAGGCCACATGAGTGTGGCACCATGGACCACCAACCTCTCGGTGATGTCTAAAACCCATGCATAAGTAAGTATGGGCATTTGATAGGAAAATCCCAGTAGAGAACGCCATAGAATCCCATGGCTTGAGAGTCAGAAAGGACTTCAGAGGCATCTTATCCCACCCATACCTAAACAAGAATATTCTACTGCAGAATCATAAGGACTTAGATTTAGGGTTGAAATGGACCTTATAGATCAGGAATTCTTAACCTGAGCTCTGTGAAGGGATTTTTAGGAGATCCATGAATTTGAATGGGAAAAATTGCATCTTTATTTTCACTAAACTTTAATCGAAATTTAGTATTTCTTTAAATTATGAATTAAAAATATATGAGAAGAGGTCTTTGGTGAAGGAACACAAAAAGTCAAGAAACTTCGGTTGGCCCCCAGATTCTACCCCCTCCAGTTGTGGTTTGTCCTTTGTTCTTGAAGAAGACCATCAGGAAGATGATTACATGACTTGCAATTGAATTGGATTTGAGTGAGGGAGGGCTGTGCAAAGTCTTTCTCCTCCAGAGAGTCCAGTGGCCAGGTATAGATCAGGACTGCTGGAGATGGCCCAGGATGCAGTGGGAGACCTTGTCCTTTTTAAGTTAAGGTCTTTCAGAATTCTCACTTTGAGTGAAGCAGCACCCATTCAGTGAATAGTTTTCTTTAAGAAGTGAGTCAAGGGATGGACCCTTTAATAAAAAAAAAATCAAAGTGTGTGTTGGGGGTGAAGACCCAAGGGTTGCTGGCCAAAAAAGAAACAATTACTATTTACATTCACTCTGAGCCAGAAGGGTCCCTAAAATAACCATTAAGTGGTGCTGGAGTACTCCTACCTTTACTGACCACCCCATCTTCCATGTTCTCCCTGTCCTCTAAACTTCAGCTCTTACTGTCTCTACTGAACATTTCTTAGCTCTTAGCCTAGAGTCCTAGGGCATCTTTTACATCATTAATAGCTCTGGGCAAATCTCACTTCTCAAATCAGAATGTGATTTCCTGATTGGCCTTTCTATTTCAGCCCCAAACTGTGAGGTCCTCAATCAAAGGCAGTGACCAGGCCAGACCTTCCAGGGAGGCAGAAAGAGTCATAAGACTGGAATTCAAATCTTAGTTTTTTGCTAATTATATTACAAGTCCCTTAACATTACTGGGCTTTAGTTTCTTCATCTGTAAAATGAGGGGGTTGGTCTAGATAAAAGTTTCTTAACTTTTTTCCTGTGTCATGGACCCCTTTGAAGTCTGGTAAAGCCTGTGGACTTGGTAGCATAATTAAAATAATTGAAGGAAATGCTAAATTTTGGTTAAAAATGAATGAAAATAAAGATGTAATTTTTTCCTACCTAAGTTCACAGAATCCCTAAAATCTATTCAAGGACCCCTTGGTTAGAGTGGACCCCAGATTAAGAACCCCTAGACTAGATTATCTATAAGGTCTCTTCTAGCTCTGAACCCAGGTTCCTAAGAATCCCAGTCTGTCTCTCACACAGCAAAACCAGGCACAAGGTTGACATGTGGGAGGATTAGTAAATGTTTGTTGAATGAGTGCTCTACACAGATGGACAAATGGATGATCCCAGTATCTGGCTCAGGAAATATTGCCAGGGAATAGGGAGATTGGAGTTTCTGAATGGCACCTGGGGTCAGAGCAATGTATCCTAGATCCTGAAGACTGGGAAGGGACTTGAGGAAAGATCATCTTCAACAGAGGGGACCCTACCCTAGCTCTAGAGATCTCTCTCAGTCACCCTTTCCAGTGTCATGGCATTCCTTCTGTGAATCTAATCCAATCTGGGATGTTCAGTGTAGGTTGGCTCCCTTAGGCCCATCTACCGTGGAGGTCAAAATCTCTGCCTCTGTCAGAGACAAGGGACCATGAGGTAGCTGTCCTTGACCTTATCTCCCCATCCCCATCATCCCTTCACAACTTCTTCCACAGCTCCAAGTTACAGTCCTGGCCGGGGGCAAGAGAGTTGCCAAAGGCATAGAGACAGAGTCCTAGGACCTACCTGGGGCAGTGCCTGAACCACAGTGTCCAGTAGGGCCCGCATCCCAGTGGCCATTTTCAGTAACTTCAGTACTAGGAGGGAAACCAGAGGCAGAGCATAGATTTACAGAGTAGGAAGTTAAACACCCCCAAGGAAATCTGGGCCAGGTCAGGATCTAAAGAAAGGGGACCCTGAAGAGGGGAGGCAGGATGATGGACTGGGAAGAATGTTGAGTTTAGTCAGGAGCCCTGGGTTTTAGTCCTGGTTCTATCGCTAATTCACTGTGTGATTTACTTAAGATCTTTAGGCCTCAGTTTCTTCATTGGGATCATGGGAATGATAAAACCTGCCTACTTAATTGATGGGGCTGTTGGTAGTGGGAGAAAGAAACAAGATAACTGGTGCATAAGGAAAAGAGCCCTGTCCAAGGTGTCCAGAGACTTGGGTTTTAATCTCAGTTCTAATACTGATTTGGTGTTTGACCCTGAGTGTGTAATTTTTTTCTTAGCCTCAATTTCCCCATTCATAAAATGGAAAAAAAAATGTTGTTCTATGATTCTTAAATTGGTTACATTTGTAACTTCCTTGAGGACTGTAAGATCTATGAAGACAGGGGATGTATTTTATCTAAATCAGGAGTGGGGAACCTGGGGCCTAGAGACCACATGTTGCCTTCCAGGTATTTGGGTGCAGCCTTTTGACTGGATCCAAGTTTTATAGAACAAATCTTTTTATTAAAGGGATTTGTTCTGTGAAGGTTGGATTCAAAAAGCTGCACTTGAGGACCTAGAGGGTCACATGTGGCCTCGTATCTACTGGTACCCCACCCTGATCTAAACCCCGAATCTTTCCCAAGGCATAGCACATAGGTTCTTTATAAGTGCTGAAAGAATGAATGAATCCAACTATTCTCTCATTTGATCCTAACAATACTCTCCATTTTATATAGAGGAAACTGGGACCCTAAGAGGGGAAGTGACCAAAGGTCACATAGTATGTGAATAAATAGAATATTAATCCAGGTCAAGAATTTAGGTCTTGTAGATCCTGTCTAGGAAGTCTCCTGAAACTGTATGCCTTTGCTAACCTAGAATGGGCCTGTTAAGAGAACTCTTTTCTCTCCTCCACTAACCTCAGCCTGGCACCTTCCCCCCTCCACCCCCTCTCCTGCCTCCCACTAGATGTCACATCAGTTGTGGCAGGCTGCCTGGTGGCAGACTACATTCTGGGCCCCAGGCATAGCCTACCTCGAGCAATGCGGAGCACACGCATGATTCGGATGATGGTAGGGTTAATGGGCAAGGCAGCGTTCATCTCGATTTCCTCCAGGGTGATGCCCATGATGGAGAGAAGCACTATGGCCAAGTCGAGCTGATTCCACCTGGAATCAAAGCAAAGGAGTATCTGGGGTTCAGTGAGGCCCCTAACCCTCCCTTCCTCTCCCAATCTCTCTTTCCTTTTCCCAAGGGAAATTAGATTCTAGAAAATGAGATTATAAGAATCCTCAATCCTTAACCATTGGTATTGGCAACTTCCTGACTTAATCTCACACCTCACAAACCCTTTTGGTAGTATATGGAGAGAAGCTCAAAGTTTTAGAGTTCAAAAGCCTTACAGAAGGGGAAACTGAGACCGAGCAAAGAAGAATGATTTTCCCAAGGTCATCCAGGGAGATGGTACTAGAAATCTGGTCTCTAGACTCTCAGGTCAGGGTTCTTCCTACTGTATCACAGCATAGGATTCTGCCCCTACCAGAGCAATCAAATGCCATTCCATGGTCACTGGCTCTCATAAATTTTACCGCATCATTTCCTATCCAAGGATCCATTGACTTTAGAATAAAGTCCATACCCCTCCCCTTTTATACTTTAGCTAAGCTGGCCTCCTCAGTATTCCACCACCTCCTCTCCTTCTTTCCTCCACCCCCATCCTTGTCTCCTTCCTCTCTCCATCCCCCCCATAAAAAGATGCACCCATCCAGTCTCATTCTCACTTCTGAGCCTTTCTTCAGTCTGTTATTCCACTTGGAATGCCTTTCCTTTCTCTTTCACTCTATCAAAATCCTACCTTTCATGAACACAACAGCTCCGCTGTGACGCTATCTCTGACCACCAGAGGTCACATTGGTCTCCCGTCCCAGATCTCCTGCTAATACTTATGCTTACTGACTGTGGACCACCCTGTCCTGTTCAATTGAGGTTTTCTGGATATAAGCCTTGTCTTCCCTGAGTCTGTGGATTTACTCTCAGCATTTACGGTCTGGACCCTTCTCTGTCTTTCACCAGAACTCTGTGAGTTCCCTGAAGACAAGCCCTGGGTTTGTTTCTCCTCTGTTTCCCCTCTGGTCAATCAATCAAATAGTAAGTATCCATTAAGTATTTGCTGCATATAGGGCACTGTGTTAAGCCCTGGAAATATGAATGGAGAAAGGCAAAAATAGTTTTTGTTTTCAAGGGCAGCATGGTGAAACGGATGGAATATTGGACTTAGGAGGACCTGAGTTTGAATCCTGTTTCAGATGCTTTTTGACATTGGACAAGACACTCTTGCACTGGACAGGGACTTTTAAGCCTCAGTTTCCTCATCTGTAAAATGAGGGGGTTGGATTGATTCCTTCCAACTCCAAATCTATGTCTGTCTTGGAACTTATGTTCTAACAGGGAGAGAAACCTGTAAATTAATGAGTACATAAAAGGTACATATAGGGTAGTAGGTTAGTAACTTTAGAGGGGGGTGCTTGGGGGATCAGAAAGACTTGGAGATCCATTACTTACCCAGTTACCTACACTGACCCTGTTTAGAGAAGTCAAAGTAATGACTCCATTCCAGAGTCCATTTTTCCAGAATTGCAGTTATGAAAAAGTTTGTCTTTAATCTTCTCTCCTTTCTTTCCTATCTCAGCTCTACTTTGGGCAATTATTCTCTCTCCTCCTTCTTAAGTCTGGGCTCCCTTCATCCCCACCCTGCTTCCCCTTACCGCACACCTGTCCTTGAAGAATCGACGGAACCCAAAGGCCACCAGTTTCAGCATAGCTTCAAAGACGAAGACGATGGTGAAGACATAGTTGCAGTATTTCAGGGCCTCATCCAGGGACTGAAAAGAAGCTCAGTTGTTAGTTCAGTTCCCTGGACAAAAGGAGATGCCAGAGATACTAAGAGGTCGTCTCAGACCTCTTCTGGCATTCACTTGTCAGGTCTGTAGAAGGGATTCCTGCTCATTAGAAGGTTGGACTAGATGACCTTTGAAATCCCTTCTTAGGGATCTGAGACACTAATTCTGTGATTTAGTCCAACCCATTTTATTGAAGAGGAAATTCACCTCCTGAGAAATTATTTGCCCAATGTCCCACAGTGAGTGGGGGAGAGGCAGGGCAGGGGCTAGGCCCTGCTTTGTTTTACTTTACTTGGTTTACATATCTCTTATAAAATTATAGGCCTCCATAGCCCTCTCCTCCTATGGCCAGATGACATTGCAGGTACAAAGTGGGCCTTCTCTTTTTATTGAAAATTTTTGTTTTTACACAGATAATAAACATAAGAAAACTACAAAATATACTTCCCGAAAACATAATGCAACACAGAAGGCAGTTTTTTCCAAACTGGGGATGGACTCAATGGGGGGAAGGGAGGGTGTGGACTTGATCTTGGAGACCCCTTCCAGTTCTTGAGTCATGATCTTATGGTCCTTTATCACTTCACCCAAGTAGCCCTATATTTCATTTATTTGCTATGTGCTAAAAGGGTGGAAGAAGGCTGTGTACTTAACGAGATAGTACCAAGTTATCCACTACATTTAACCATTACATTGTAATAATGTCCTCTTTAATGGCTGCAATGTGTATATTGTTTGTCTGGTTCAGCTTTCTTCCCTTTGAATCACTTCATACATATCTCCTCATATGTCCTTGGATCCTTCTTATTTTTCATTCTTATGGGAAAATGCCATTCTACTACATTCATATTCAGTTATTTCCTCATCTCGGGCATAGTCTGTTTCCAACCTCTGCTATTACATACAGCACTGCTATAAATATTGTTCATATTAATGGGTCTTTTCTTCTTCTTTATAGCTTCCTTGAAGTATACACCTAGTAGTTACATCATTGGATCACACAGTAGGAGTAATTTTGTTATCTTTATTTCATAATTCTATGTTGGTTTCCATAAGAGTGGGAACAATTCATGGTTCTACCAATAGTAAATTAGCATTCCTTTTCCCCCCACAACTTCACCAATACTGAAATTTTTCATCTCCTAGTATCTTTGCCAATTTGCCAAGTATAAAGTGATAACTCAGAGTTGTTTTAATTTGCATTTCCATGCATATTAATAATTCTGAATAATTTCCCAGATGGTGGTTGATTATGTTTCTTCTTTTGAAAATTGCTTATTTATGCCCACTTATATATTGAAGGGTGGCTCTTAATCTTATAGATTTGTATAAACTCCCTGAAGATTATAGATGTTAGACTTAGTTTGTTGATAGCTTATTTTTACTTCCCTTCCATTTCCCAATATATCCCTTTTTTCCTAGGCACACTCCCCTTGATATGAGGAATGGAAAAGTGAGATACAAAAATAGTTTAGTAAAACCGACCACCATATCAGCCAAGTTGAATGTTCTATGCCAGGTTCTATATTTACATTTCTCCAACTTTTGCAAAGGGAGGAGGGAGGCAGATTCTAATTTCTCTTCTTTGTGGCCTAGCTTTGGTCATTCAAATTTTTCACTATTTACACTGTTGTAGTCATTGTGTATATTGTTTCCCTGGTTGCTTCACTTTTTATCAGTTCATATACATCTTCCCATGCTTTTTGATATTTATCATATTCAGCGTTTCTAACACCAAAGCAATATTCCATTATATTCATGTACCATAATTTGTTTATCCGTTTTCCCAATTGATGAGTGTCTACTTTGTTTCCAGTTCTTTACAGTACAAGAAGTATAAGTGTTAGATATAAAAAAATCCAATATAATATAATACAATGATTTCCCACATCCCATATCTTTTCTTATGGTAGCAATGTTTAATTTGTGAAAATTATATTTTAAATGTTTTTTAGATAATAAAAACATGTATAAATAAATCATAAAACATTTCTCACATACTTCCTACATGCCAACCTCTGTGTTGGGCATACAAAGAAAGTCAAGAGCAGTCCCCGCCATGAAGGAGCTTACAATGGGAGAGATATGTAAAGGAATAGGTACATATGAGATATATACAGAATAGGTAAAAGGTATTCTTAGTGGGGAATTATTTTGTCTTTTACAATTTCTTTTCTATTTGGCTAATTAAGAACTTTTCAGTTTCCTTATTTATAAAATGAGGATAATAATACCTACTTTGCAGGGTATTGTGAGAATCAATTGAGTTATTTGTGGAAAGCACTTAGCACAGTGCCTGGAATATAGTAGACATTATATAATGCTTTTTCCCTTCTTTTCCTTTCCCCTTAAATGCTTTCACAGCTCCAGCTAGGGTCCTGCAAGCTTTCAGTGCTCCCAAAGTGCTAGATAGGACTGTTCACTGCCTTCCTGGTCTGAGTTCTACAAGTTCCTGACCCAGGTTTGGGTTTGTTAACTTGTCCCTAGTTGGGAGTTTCAGTAGACTACTGCTGGACTCAGTTAATATTAGCCCACTGGGATACTCTGAAAGTTCAGAATAATTGAACTGATCTCTCCCTTTTGGTCTCAGATGCTGAGCTCTGCTTCTGGGATCAGAGCCAAACAACTACCATTTACTTTTTGTACTTACTCCTTGCTCAGTACACAGCTAGATGCAAAGATCATGACTGCTTCTCTCTGCCCTTGATCTGTGATGTAGAACTGGGTAGTGGGTGACAGAGCTGACAGATAGCATTCACTCCTGCACCTGGTGCTTGCACAGGGAATCCCCTGGGGATCTCCTTCTGTTGTAATTCTTCTTGCCCTGTGTCCAGTCTCAACCCTCTCTCAGTCCCTGGGTGCACTGCCATACAAAATCCTCTGAGACCCCTTCCTCATTGTCTGTAAATCCCTCTGTCCATCTCCCTAAGCTGCCCTGTACTGGAAAAATGACTCATTGTAATTTTTCCTTGGCTTTCCTGATCAGAATTACTACAGTGTCCTCCCTCCCTCCCTTCTTTTTTATCCTTCCCTTCTTCTTCCTCCCCTTTCCTTCCCTCTCTCCTTTCCATCTTTCCTTCCTCCTTTTCCCCATCCTTCTCTTCTTCATTTCTCCCTTTTCCCTCCCTTTCTTCTTCCTTCCTTCCTTCCTTCCTTCCTTCCTTCCTTCCTTCCTTCCTTCCTTCCTTCCTTCCTTCCTTCCTTCCTCCAACCCCATCCATTGAGAAGTCAAGAAAAAACTAAACCCATTACAAATATGTATAGTCCAGATCTTTGTTGATAAGGAGTGGCAGGCAAGCTTCACTTTAATGCCTTCTCTTATTCTGCCATTTTGACTCTACCCCCAAAGCAGGTCATTCTGGACAGACTCAGCCCTTTGCTGAAATCTTCAGTCCTAGCACCTGGGTAAGAGTAAAATCCTGGTGTAGAGAAAGAGTCTTTGCCCATGCCTTCCTCTCAGAACCATATGAAGGAACTTAAGTCCTAGATAAAGTCAGGAGGAAGAGCAATTGAACTGTATCTATTCACAAATGTGTTAGAAATTGTTTTCCGTTACCGTTTGTTAATTTCTGTTCAGATTAAATCTTTTACTATTATTCATTGCCTAGTCTTTTTAGCATGGCAAACTACTGAATACCTCAATCCTAATTAATTTAGGAAGTTTTTAGCTTTTGTCCTGCAGAGGGGCAGCTCTGCCAAAGTAGATAAATTGCCATTCTACATCCCCACTACTTGAACCTAAGTCTGCAGAGGATCTAGAGAGGATAGGTACCTAATGAGCTGTGCTTTGTTTTTGAACAAGCAGGTCTTTTTGGCAAAGTCCCTTCTTTGTTATTGAAAATAATTTATGTATTAGTGGAGATTATTTTTTAAATAACTAATATAATTCATTTATAATTCCATCTGGTTCCGTATTTTTCCCATTGAATTTTATTTATAGTTTGCTCATTTTCTCTTTTTGAGATATAGAAGTTTCAGTTCTCAATTTCTCTTTCATCAATATAGATATTTTATATCATAGGTATTCATCTATGTCATTAAAATGCTCAGTTCAATTTGTGCGGAATTGAATATAGTGGTTTCTGATTATCTCCTTTGTTGTATCTCCATTTGTTATGATATTTCACTTTATCATTTTAAATAATTTGATCTTCCTTTCTCTTTTTTTAGGGGAGACCAGATTAGTTTTATTGGTATTTAAAAAACACACATCTTTGCTTTGTTAAAAATCAGTTTAATTTCCATTTTTTATTCTATTTGAGCTTTAATTTTCAAAGTTTCTTCCTTCATGGGTTTTCTTTGAATTATTAATTTGTTGGGTTTCTAATAAACAAATGCTCTGTTCATTAGTTCTCTCTTTTATAACTGTTCTGGGATAAAAATTGCCTCAAATGACTACTTTAGCTGCATCCTAGAAATAATGGTATGTTATTACTGTTGTTACACACTTGGATGTAATATTTATTGTTTTTTTCACATTTATTGATTTACTCAATATTTAGAATATTGTCTTTTAGTCTCTGTATCTTTAGATCTCTATCTTTCATGTTTCTTTTTGCTTACTATTTTTAATGGGTTGCAGTCTGTAAGAGGTGTTTAAAGCTTCTGCCTTTATGCACTATATTTCATATTTTTCTTCTTGTTTGTTTATTTAGGAGGGCTTTAGAAAATGATAAGTTTTTGTGAAAGCATGATTGCTCCCCAAATGAGCACACTAAAAGTCATATTTAATGATTTCCATATAGGCCTTTCAATTCAGTTTTTCTAACATTCTCCCCAATTCTGATAGGTTTTTTTTATTATCTAACTTTGTTAGATTTATCAAGTTCTGAACTGTTAACATTTTTGTGTTAACTGTGTTAAGTATTTTTACATTTACCATTAGCGCCTTACTATCTGTATCTTTTGCATTTCAGTTAGCTTTTCCCGTAAATACTTAGTTGCTATGTTATTTATTGCAAGCATATTTATTATTATTATTACTAATGATATTTGTATACTACATTAAGGTTTACAAAGTACTTTATATTTTACATTATTTCATTTGATCACAACCTTGTGATATAGGTGGTATTTTTAGCTTACCTTACAGATTGAAGCATCTGAGGCCAAGAAAGGCTATGTGACTTGTCAATAATAAGTATATGCAGCAAGATTTTCACTCAAGTCTTCCTAACTCCAAGTCCAGAACTTTTTTTGATATGCCAATTAGACATATTGATGTTGCTTTACAGTATGTTGTGACTTCAAGCATAATTTGTTTTTCTTGTTTGTTTCTTGTATGTTGTGACTTCGAGCATAATGTGGTTTTCTTGTTTGTTTCTTTTAAAGTTATGTATTTTAGCTTTGTTTTTTTCTGAAATTATGACTGAAATTCCTAATTTTTTATTCAGCTGATCAATATATATTTTATCTAAGAAGTCCACTATAAATCTATAGATGGCCCTATGTCTTTAGTGTGTTTTCTGGAGGCAATATATTGTTGAACTGTGTTTTCAAATCTAGTCTTCAACTTTTTCTTTTCATAGGTAAGCTAAATCCATTTACATTCAAATTTATGATTATTGCATTTTCTCTCCATAATATATCCATTTTATAGTGCATTTAATGCTGTTCTCCTGTAACATCAATGAAATTTAAAGATCCTTTTGTATTGGAAAGCTAAGAGGTACTTAGCACCTAGTTCAAACTAAGCCTCTGTTAAAGAAACAGAAGGTATGAACTCCTGTTGCTGATGTAACAGGAAGGGGCTGAAAAGAAAGGAGAAATACTGTATATAAAGAAAAGCCCCAGAGAGGGAGAGTAAGAACTCCTTGGGATAATCTTTGTGGAGGCAGAAGCAGCTGCTGCCTCGGAGGCTGAAGAGGAAAGGCCCAGGATGGAGAGAATGATTTTGATTTTGGGAGCCTGAGTGTAGTGATTTTGATTCTGGGAACCAGCTGGAGCTTCTGCTGGGGAGTTACCAGCTTCTCCTGGGAGCTGCCAAAGACTGAGGAAGCATGACGGTGATGCTGGCACTTTGCATGAACCTGTTTGTGGCTTTGTGAAGCTATGACTTCCCGGTAACAGAGACTGTGAAGGATTTAAGGTGGACTGGACACTGTGAGCTTCAGCGTGGAATAGAAACAGCATAGAGAGGTGGACAAGGAACTGGGAGTTGTCTGCCTTTGAACCCAGGTGACAGTTTAGTGAATCCAGGTAGGAGCTGGGACCATGGAAGAGGCTCCAGGGAATCTGAGAGACTGCCCCGAGTCAAGCTGAAAGAAGACTTTAACTTGGATACTGTGTACTGACTGAGAAGATTGTAACTTCTTTGTGACTGAGGGGTGGATGGCCTGTGTAGTTTACACTACCCCTTAAAAGAGTGCTGAGTAGTGACTGATATTGTAACTTAGTGTGCCCCATGAATGTAGAACTTTGACTATTGTATTTTATGACCCTCAAGCCTCCTTAAGGATGATTGAATGATTGAGTTGATTGAATGATTGAATTACTAAGTGATTGATTAACTAAATGATTATACATTGTTCAAAACTGTGACCACTGTGATGAAAACCATGTGGCCATTTTCTGTGATAAGTTGTTGTGAATTCTGTATTTTGATTATCTGTGATAAATTGTAACATTGTGAATGCTGTACCTTGATTTATTGTGAATGTTTTGCTCTGATTTGTTATTGAATAAATAAAGTGTTGCTTATACTGTGTAATCTGAAACTTGAAAAGCTGTTCACAGTAGCCATCCTTTGGGAAGCTGCTCGTGCTTGGCTTTACATCTCCCCAAATCTCCTTTTTATAAGCAGACAGTGATAATTCTCCTAAATGACCTACCCAAATGATAGAATGACTACTGCTACTTTTATTGGGGAATGGACTCACTCGAATATGAAAGGAAACTTTTCTGTGCTAGTTAAACCTTGTACCAGAAATCTAGATAGAATATGGCTTGTTTTGTGAATAGTATATAAACACTAGCCCTGATGTGTTCATGCATGCGCTGTGCGTGCACACACACACACACACACACACACACACACACACACACACACACTGCTCTTCCATACCAAATACATCTCCCAGAATTCTGTTTTGATTGATTAAAAAAAGAACTCAAAAAAACCCTTTTCATCTACCTCCTCATTTGATACAGACCTCTGGTTTATTAATCACCTTTCCCCTACACTGTCCTTTACATTTTCTTTGGTTTGTTCTTCAACTGCGATATCAAAACACAACTACCAAAATGTGAATAGAACTTTGTCCTAAGGTACCCACCTCTGAGAGGCTTCATCTTATTATTCTAATGTGTTGAAATCTTTTCATATCTTTACTTTGCATTACGATGTATTAGTTTCATGCCATCATAAAATCTGGCAAACATACCACCTATGCCTTCATTGAGGTCATTGATAAGACTACTGCACAGTATAGAGCCAAAGTCAGACAAGGGAATACAAATCCTTACTACAACAAACACTGTCCCTGTGATCCTCTGCCAGCCTGTGCACCATGCTGCCCTTCTCTGGGTCTCCATTTTTTCATTTATAAAATAAGCAGTTTGGCCTAAGTGATCCATCTTTAAGACCTCTTTCCTCTCTTAAGCTGGTCCTCCCAAATCTTATTTTTCTAACCAGACAGTGGTAATTCTCCTAAGTGATTTACCCAAATGATAGTATGACTAACTAGTACTACTTTAATTAGCAACAGGACCTAATCCTTATGTGAAAGAAAATTTTTCTGTGCTAGCTAAGCCCTATGCCAGAAATCTCTGTTAGGCTTCTTGGAGCTTATGGCTATTTCCCCGACCATTAGATCAGGGGATTCTCAAACTCTTTTGATCATACACTTAATCAGTAACATATCTTTTAAAAATCATCCCAATACATGTATAAATTATATAAATGTGCCACTGCACTAATATACTTCTGTATGTTACAATATAAATTTGTACTGAAAAAGGTAAATTATAAAAAATATACAAAATTAGGAAGTATGAGATAAATATAAAATAAACAATATTTTAAAACAATTTTTGTTTTACTTTATTAATGGTACAACAGTCACTGGTGGTCTTGATCCCACTAGCAATAGGCACTGCTGCATTTCTAATCTGGGCCAGTTCAACCCTCTTTAGACAACCTGATGGCTCTCTGATCTTGAGGGAAGGGGTGTCACCATATCCATGCCAAACCTAGTGAGGACACCCAATCAGCTTTAGCCCTACTGTAGTCCAGAACTCCCAAGCTCAAGAGATTCATCAGCCTCAGCCTCCCTGGAGAGTGGGATTACTGGAGTGTGCCAGCTTTTAAAATTTTGTGAATGTTAGCTTAGTTAAGATTTAATAAAGTGATTTGCAAACCTACTTAACTGGGCACATATAGCCTGCAGTATGTTGCAACACACTGAAAATGGATGAAGAAATGAGTGAGTGTCCACCATTCACTTCTCCATGTCATGGATTTCTTCCATTGGGTTAGTTTAAATATCACCATGTGGGGCAAGAGACCATCTGACATACAGAGTGAGGGCATCAGTTCATATATTAGATATTCACAAAGCCTAATTTCTTATTTTTTAGGGTAAAAATAAATATAAATGGAAGTTCTAATATTTTCTTTCTCCCTCCCCCCACAACAGAACATCTTGTACACCTCACTTCAGAGACGAATTAAACAATGAGCAATAAATTTCGGAGATTAGTGATCACTACATCATAGTCACAGAACATCAGGGCTGGAGGGGAGCTTAGAATATTGAACCTAGAAGGTCTCTAGCACAGTTTCTTCTACATAGTAGATTCTAAATAAATGTTTGCTAATCAGAATTCATTTGAACAGGAACCTTAGGACAGAGATCACAGAGTCTGGACCTGGAAAGGACCTTAGAACAAGTAGCGCATGTAGAATGTCTGAACTGGAAGGAACCTTGGTAATCATTTAGTCCACCCCCTTTTTTTTCTTTTTGGAGGGGCAATTGGGGTTAAGTGAGTTGCCCAAGGTAACATGGCTGGTAAGTGTTAAGTCTCTGAGGCCGGATTTGAACTCAGGTCTTCCTGACTCCAGGGCTGGTGCTCTATTCACTGTGCCACCTGGCCGCCCCCATAGTCCACCCCTTTTATCTTAAAGAAGAGAAGACAGGCCTGAAGAGAAGACACTTATTTAAAGTTTCTCTAAAGGAGGAGAACTAGGGTTCAGGTCTCCTGACTCTCACTAGACCAGTTTGTTTTTGAACTGCACCAAGCTCTATGAGGGAGTAAATGAGCCACCAGGGGCTCTAGGCCTGAGAATAAACAAGGCCAACTGCCTGGAAATGAAAGGAGAAATAAAAGCCTTTTTACTCATGAGCCCCAAGCATGCTGATGGGACTCCTGTTTCTCTGAAGCAGAGAAGTAGGACCCTATCTCCCCTCTCTTTGTACTTCACTGGGCAGATCTGGGAGATCTTTGGTAGTCAGGATGGGAAGGGCTCCAGGGGACAGCTTGTGACTATGGGGATGAGATGCTATTGAACCAGACAGGTAGTTTATTACATTCTATGATTCTGTGTATATCCTAGACCTTCTTTCCACATATAACAAAACAGGTTCAGCTTCCATGACCACTCTGGCCTATAATGATCTCCTTTTTATGATGTCCTACAATCGGCACCACGTGCTGGTGCACTTACTATACTGGCCCATTCTTAATCCCCTTTGGGTCTGGTCTCCCCAGTCAGACCATGGCCTACCTAAGAACAGGGCCCAGGTCTGTCCCTCCTCAGGTTGGCCCTAGACTGTGGGTGGGCCAAGGACTACTCCTCATGTCCCCCAGCACAGCCAAACAGCAGGGGTCAGGGGAGGTTAGTAAAATCTGCTACAATGGGATGGAAATGGAAGCAATATTGGCAGGCAGCAGAGGCCCTCCAAGTCACCATTCTGTTGCTCTCAGCTCCTTGGTTAAGTCCTAATCCTTACCTTGGGCTGGTTATAGTGCTCCATAGACATGGTGATCACATTGATCCCGATGATGAAGGTAATGAACAGGTCCAAGTAATGGCTAGTGCACAGGCTGTGGATGGACCTCCGGGTGGGCGAGTAGTCAGCGTAGTATGGCCTGCGCTGGGCCTCTATAGAGAGAGAAGGGAATGCACAGGGGCTGGTGAGTGTGCTGGAGACCAGCCATGGAAGTGCAGGGATGGGGCACAGCCACTGACGTTTCCTTCCTGCCCTTTTCCCATGGCTCCCGATTGGGGAATCGGGGCCTCACATCTATCTTCCAGGAGGCAGATCGGGAACTCCTGAGTGTCCTGGACTGGATCACACTCCATGCAATGCTTGCCCAGCTCCCAGACTTCCTGTCCCAACTCTCAGAAGCACCCGATCTCTAAGCCCAGGAAGCTTTTGTAAAAGCATTTCCAGATAGAGAGACTAGAGGATCCTGATTCCTCTGAAGACAGCCTTTTTCCTGGGGATTTCTGAGCCGTCCGGGGCCCGGCCTGCATTGGAAAGTGCAGAAATATAAGGAAAAGGACCAGAGGAAAGAATCGAAGGGGCGAGTGTGGGCATGAAAGGACTGAAGAACCAAATGTTTCCACGGCTCTGACCTGCTTGGGGTAACACAGTAGGAAAATCATCTAAAACTTTGGCTATACCAGCTTCTAGGCTGAAGGAAGCATTTGGGTCAAATGTGTCTATCAATAGTGCCTTTGGAAATGACTGAGGGTTTTTTTTTTATTGTGTATTGTTATATGTCTTATTCAGTCATTCAGTCTTGTCTGACTCTTCATGAAGCCATTTGGAGTTTGCATGGCAAAGATACTGAAGTGTTTGCCATTTCCTTCTCCAGCTCATTTTACAAATGAGGAAACTGAGGCAAACAGGGTTAAGTAACTTGCCCAGGTCCACACAGCTAGTAAGTGTCTGAGGGTACATTTGAACTTGGGTCTTCCTGATTCCAGACCCAGAATTCTATCCACTGTGCCACCTAGCATATATAATATCCTTATATACTGAGTAACATCTACTGGGGCAACCAGTACTCTGCACAGCCAGCTTTGTTATGCAGGGCCTGTGTCTCCTATGTGGGAGATTATCCAGACCTGACAATTCTTTTCCTCCTTCCTATTCAGTGCTTTTCGCTCAAGAGGGAAGCTTGGTCCCAGCGGAAGAAGAAGTAAATTGGAGCCAGTCAAATGGTAAAAGTCAAGGTCAAATGGATGTTTGGATTTCATTGACCTCCTGTGCTCCTCTCATTAATATGGATAATTGAGATGGCTTCTTTGACCGACTACATCTGGTGTTTATAGGATGATGTGATCACCAATTTAGAATTGGAAGGGGCTTTAGAGACCACCACCCAGCTAGCAGGGTGGCTATGTGGCACAGTGGACAGAGTTCAGGGCCTGAAGTCAGGAAGACTCATCTTCCCGGGTTCAAATCTAGCCTCAGACACTTATTAGCTATGTGACCCTAGGCAAGTCACTTAACCCTGCTCATCTCAGTTTCCTCATATGTAAAATGAGCTGGAGAAGCAAATTGCAAACCACTCCAGTATTTTTGGCAAGAAAACCCCAAATGGGGTCACAAAGAGTCAGAAATGACTGAAAACGGCTGAAGAACAGCAACAATAATCCAGCTAGTAAGTGATAGAATTGTAACAGCTAAGACTTCAACATATGTATCCCCCTCATCTTACAGAAGAGTAAGTGGAAACCTTGCGTGGTTAAATGACTTCCTCAGGGTTACATAAGTAGTCCGACCTTTCGGGAACTCTGAGAAAATCCAGTGTTCTTTCTCCACTGTCTTACTCCATGTCATCTCTAGTTGGCTGGCTGTGCCCACAGAAGGGGCATGTGGGGACATTTGTGGCCAGTGCCTGCTGACACGACAGGTCAGAAGTGCAGTCCTAGCTCCAGCCCAGAACACCAGTTTTGATGATGACAAATGAGTCTTTAAAGTTGAGGATGAGGAAGTGGTTTATCATCTAGATGGCCTAGTAGATAGAGTGCTGGACTATATAAGTCAGGAAGACCTGAGTTTGAATCCTGCCTCAGATACTTACTAGCAAGTCACTTAGCTTCTTTTTGCCTCACTTACCTCATCTGTAGAATGGGGCCAATAGTGGCACCCACCTTATAGGGAAAGCACTTTGCAAATGTTAAAGCAGATTATAAATATCTTATCGTGAAATTCAGGGACAGATGGGGATCAGGTTGAATTATCGTGGTATTAAAGCAGATATTCTTAACTTGGGACCTATGGTAGATTTCAGGGGATCAGGAAATTTGGATGGGAAAAAATATTTAATATAATAAATTAATTTAATTTAACAAATAATTTAATATTAAAAATATTACATCTTTTCTAACTTCTAAATGAAACTGAACATTTTTTCAATTACCTATGTAGGCAGCAAAGCATTCTTCTGGGAAGGGAGGGGTCCATAGGCATCAGCAGACTGCTCAAAGGGGTCTCTGATATAAAAGGGTCAAGATCCCCTGTATTCGAAGTGAGGGATGGGATAGGATATAGGAGAGTTCTGTTGTCTTCTTGGCCATGGGTGGAGGAAAGGGAGAACTTTTTAAGTAGCTGAGTAACTCTATAACATAGAATGAGTACCTACAAACCAGTCATTCATTAAATATGTCTCTTTTCAGACTTAAGGTGAGCCTAGAATTGCAGAACTGGCAAAACCCAATAGTTTTAAGGCTTGTAAAGCATTTTACAAGCATTCCCACATTAAATGAGCACAATAGGGGCAGCTAGGTGGCGCAGTGAATAGAGCACTGGCCCTGGAGTCAGGAGGGCCTGAGTTCAAATTCGACCTCAGACAATTGACACAATTACTAGCCGTGTGACTTTGGGCAAGTCACTTAACCCCAACTGCCCTCCAAAAAGCAAAAAAAAAAAAAGTAATAATGAGCACAATAACCTGTAAGGGAGAGAAGATTTTTTTAAAATTCTCCATTTTATGGATAAGGAAACTGATGGTTAGTGAGGTCATGTGACTTGCCCAAGGTAACACAGCTAGTAAGAGTTTGATATAGTATCCTAAGTCCAACACTCTTTCCACCATACCATGCTTCCTTTCTGGGAAATGACTTGCCCAGAGTCACAAAGTCAGCAAGTGTGATAATTAAGCCTTGAATTCCAGGCGGTGTCACTCAAGGAGGTCTAGAAGGAGAGAAAACATCAGTGCAGCCTCCTGGGGCATGGCTGAGCCGGTCAGTGTATGGTAAAGAAACTACAATTTGGAAACCCCAAGAAAGTCAGAGGGAAATATTTGATGGCCACAAGGCATACCGTAGTCATACAGGGCATCACCACACACATGCAGCATGCACTGGTAGGGGCTGAGTGGATGGTGGGGAGCTTATGCAGAAGTTATGGTGGGAGAGGGGGAGTGGTGGTTTGGGGCCACGATTCGGGATTTCTGATCCATGCAACAGTCAATTGCTGTGGATAAAAAGCCAAGTGCCCATGTCCTTAATCCAAGGACATCTGGGACAGCAAAGGGATTTAGTGTAGGGGATATAGCAGAGAAGAAGAGCCCCGAGGCTCCACACTGGACCAATTCAAGAGCTCCCCATCAAGCATGGCCTCTAATGCTAAGATAGGCCCCTGGTACTCAATGCTGCAAGGGACTACACATGCTCCTTGGGACCCTGCTGAGCATGCTAAGGGGCCCCAGTAGCTGAGGAGAGGGTGGGATACAGGAGGTCCAAAGCTAGGAGAGCATTCTGGAGCACAGTAGGAGTGAATCCAGGGGAGCAGGCAGAGGGAAGCGATCAAGCATGTCCTCAGTGATGCTAGGAGGCCAAAAATGGAAGGCAGGGGCGGCCTCTTCTTGTCTCTGCCCCTGTACTTCAGTGTCAATATCACTACAAAACTCACTTCTCTGTCTTCATCCAGGCCTGAGGAGAATGGAAACTCCTCCCCAACACAAGGCCCAGCTCACAGTAGGTACTTCAAAAATGCCTGCTGATTGATGGAGCTCTCGGTGGCAGACAGGATCATGCCGAGGTGGATGGCTGGGGACAGGCCAGGGAGGAGAAGCTAGTGGACTCCTACCCTCCATCCTCCTTGGGTTTGCTATTTCCCTTCCACATTTTAATCCTTTTCTGACAGCCCTGGAGGGCGGCTCCCAGGGAGCCTCCCTTATTCAAAGGTTCCTTTCTCCTGCCTTACTTTTGGATGAAGAAGGGTCAGGGAAGCTCATGGCTTCCTCTCAGAAACACTGGCCCCTCTGGCCTAATAGCACCGACTGAGCTGCTCCGATATTTGCCTCTTCAGGAAATGTTAGAAAGCAAAGGAGGCAGAAAGGTAAGTGGCCTATGAGGCCTGGGAAATACCTGTATTAGGGAGGATGCCTGGAAAACAAGGGAAATGGTTTTTAGCTTTCAAAAGGGAAATGCAAATGTTCTAAAAATCTCTCTCTCTCTGTCAGCTGAGGGAATCTTTCTGCTCCCTTTCCATTCTCCAAAGCTTCCAGTGCCCATCTCTTCTTAGAAGCCTTCCTAGACTATCCTCACCCACATTAAGCTTTTGTTCCCTTGACTTCCCACAACACTGACAATCTCTATCACACATTTGATACTTACTGTATACTGTCCTAGATTATCTTCTAAACCACCACTCTCCCCCTCTCCCCCTCAACTGAGATCTTGTCAAGGCCATGCTATGGATCTATTCCCACTCAGTCCTCTTCTCTTCCCTCCAACCCCTGTCTGTGAAATCTCTGAGGACAAGGCCTTGATCTTCCCTTCTTTCTCTTCCCCTCCCTAGATGCAATACTCTGGGTGGGTCCTTTACTTCTCTCCCTTTCTCAGGCTGAGAGCTTTCTTAGAGCAGGGCATGGTACCCTGTGGTTTCCCTTGAAGGATGAGCTTCTGGAGAATGGTCTTGGAGCTCCTTCTTCAGAACCAGCATGTCATCGGAAGTTGCAGCCGCTCTGCTTGTGCCCCTTTGCCCTTCCCAGCTCACTCTGGTCTGCCCCACCTACACACCCACTGCCTTGCCTACTTGAGGATGACCATACCCTAGGGCCCAACTAGACAGTGCATACAATATGCCTTGGCCCCATGCAGACACCCTCTGCCCCCCCCCACTTTCAATCTCCCCTTTACTTATTGTCTTCCCCCATTAGAATGTAAGTTCTTTGAGAGTGGAGACCTTGTTTTCTCACTTTTATATCCTCAGAGCTTAGCAAACATCTTGGAACACAGCAAGTCTTAATAATGCTTTATCTGTCGATCTAATTATTGGGTCCATCTTGGGAGCTCCCTGAATGGAAGGAGGCACCTTCTCTGCCTCCCCAGACAGAGCTCCCTGGGGGCAGCACCCTAGGCCTCCCCCTTCACTTGTCTCCATGATGGCATAATCTCTGAGCTGACAAAGGGCTGGACATATGAGTGAGATTGAATGGAGACTTTTTTTTTTGAGTGAAGACTTATTTATTGATTAACTCTGAGACATGTCAGGGGTGAGTACTCAGACACAGATTCTCAGAATTGGAGGGTGCATCAGAGACCAGAGTCTAGCCATCTGAGGGTGGGGAACCTGTAGCCTTGAGGTCACATGTGGCCCTCTAGATCCTCAAGTGCAGCCCTTTGACTGAATCCAAACTTCACAGAACAAATCTCCTTAATAAAAGAATTTGTTCTGTAAAACTTGGACTAAGTTGAAAGGCCGCACCCAAGGTGAAAGGCTATCACATCTGGCTTTGAGGCCGCAGGTTCCTCACCACTGGCTCTAGTCCAGTGGAGTCCTCTCTACAACAAGAGATCATTTAACTTCTGCTTAAACACTTCCAGTGACAGGGAGCTCACTACCTCATGAGGCATCCCATTCTACTTTAGGATAGTTCTAAAGATGAGAAAGATTTGTCTTTTTATCTGTGATTCCATCTATGTAGGGAGCTGCTGGTGAAGAACTTCTACTGGCTTTACATCTTCTTGGCAACTTATTGTCTTAAAGACTTGCCTGGGGGCACTGAGTTAAGTTCCTTGCCCATAGTCACAAAGCCAACCTATGTCAGATGTGGGATTTGAACTGAGGTCCTCCTGATTCCAAGTCAATCCTTTGTCTACTGAATCACACTGCCTCTAAGTTTTTCTTTATTTTAAGCCAAATTTTGCTTTCTTCAACTTCCAATGTAATTCTACCTTTTGGCTCTGAGCAGGACAAGTTTACTGTGTCAGCCCTCCAAATACTTTATGACAGTTAGCATGTCTTCCCCCTACCCTCCCATTTCTTCTCATCTCTAGGCTAAATGTGCCCAGGTCTTTCAGCCCATCTCCTCTTATGACATGATCTGCATCTTCACGTTTCTCTGTCTACCGTCCTCTGGATGCCCTTCCTGCTGTCGATGTCTTTCCTAACCTTTGGCCTCTAGAACTGAGCTTCAGATATAGTCTGACCAGGACAATGAATGCTCCTCTTTCTCATTCTGGACACTGGGCCCTTCGATGTATCCCAAGACAGAGGTCATCTTTTTGGCCGCCTCTTCATGCTATTGACTCATATTAAGCTTGTAATCCATTAAAACTTCCAGTTCTTTTCTTCATGGTCTAGCCAGACTACTTCCACTCTGTATTTGAGTAACTAAATTTTTGATTGCAAATGGAGGACTTTAAAATTACCCCTGTTACATTCATTTTATTGGAGTCATTCTGTTCTAGGCTGTCAAAAATCTTTCTCAGTCCTGTTCCCCCCATACAATATGTTGGCCATCTCACCCAGCTTTGTGTTACATGCAGAGCTAACAACCCTGTTGTCTGTGTCATTATTAAGATTCAGAGCAGAACAGGGCCAGAGTTTCAGGGAACAGAATCTACTTTTGTTTCAGCCTAGAGTTTCCCACCTGGCCTCTTTATATGTTTGGGCAGGTAGGGATTTTCTTAGGAAGCCTTTAAGGAAGTTCTCTTTTATTCCATCCTGGAGTGGACATTGTTCTGCACAATTTAGCTGGTACTTCTCATCAATGAGTGAGGTTTTATTTACTTAAAGACACAAGGAATCAATCTGGACAATAGATAGACCCATAATGCTGGAACTTACTAATGTGGTTCCTTGCTATAGCCAATAGCCAAGCTGTCTCTAGTCTAAATCATACTAGGTAGGAAATGCTTCTGTCTTCAGGCCTCTGCCTGCATATATGTCTTACTCCTCTGTTTTTTTCCCATGCAGAGCTATACCCTTCATTACCAGCTCCGTCTTGTTCACATCTTCGTTTTCATGCCTAGATAATAAAGCTGATAAAGCAAAGGTAACACCAACAACTATCTTCTCTTTCTCCTCTGAAATAAAAGGACTTTGATTCTTGTGACTTCTTCCTCCCTTCTAGAGAAGGTGCTAATAAATTAATAGGAGCAAGAGAGGAGAAGGAACATCATAGAGCTAAAAGGGAGCTCAGAGATCATCCATTCCAGGCCTCTCATTTTATAGAGGAGTAAATCGGGTCTAGGGATGTAGGGTGATTTGCCCAACATCACAGAGAATAGGGAACAGGGCAGAATTCTGATCCAGATTTTCAATTTTCAACCAAGTTCTTTCCCAACTCTGCCACACTGAAACAGGAGAAGGAAAGTAGGAAGACGGGATGATGACAACAAGGATGAAAAGAAATGAGGGGAGGGGGGGCGGCCAGATGGCACAGCGAGTGAGAGCACAGGCCCCAATGTCGGGATGACCTGGGGGATTGAATCCCGGGCTCAGACACTTAGCACCCACCCAGAAACACCTGGCCGTGTAACTTTGAGCAAGTTACTTAACCCCAACTGCTTTAAAAAAAAAAAGAAATGAGGGGAGGAAGAAGAAATAAAGGAAGAGGGGAGGAAGGAGAGCAAAAGGAGAAGAGGAGAGAAATAGAAAAGAGAACAGGAGGAAGAGGATCCTAGAACAGGAAGAGGCCATCTTTTTCAACCCCCTCATTTTAAAGATAAAGAAACTGAGGCCCAGGGAGGTTAATTGTCTTGTCCAAGGTCATACAAGTAGTGAGGAAGGGGAAGAAGAGAAAGGGAAGAAGATGAGGAAGAGGAGGAGGAATAGAGTAGTTGGAGCAGAAAGAAAAGGAGCAGAGCAAGAAAAATAAAAGGATCAGGGAAAAGACTAGGAAGAGGAGGAAAATTAGCAAGGAAAGAAAAGGACAAAGAAGAAAAAGATGAACGTATGTCTGGGGGTAACTTGAAATTGCTTTCTGTGAGAATCACTTGAAAGAAAGGAGGATGTTTAGCACAGAGAAGAAAAGACTGAGAAAGTCCACAATCACTTTCTTTGGATGGATAAAGGGTCCCAGAAGGCAGAACTAGTAGTAACAGGCAGAAGTTATAAGGAAGCAAGTTCTGGCTCAATATAATGAATATAACTAGAGCTATTCCCCCAATGTGAGATCGGAGGTCTCTGACACTAGAAGGTGGTGGGTTAGAAAGGATTCTGACACTGGGTGGTAGGTTTGACTGGCTGATCTCTGAGGTCTCCTTCAGGTCCAATGATTATTTATATGAAGTCCATGGAGGAATCCTACTCTTCAGGCATGGGAACCCCTCCATCCACTCCTCTCTTCTTTGCCCCATGACTGTCCTGGGCACTGCCGGTCAGAGGACCAGTATCTCTTCTAATGGCTGCTCTGTGGACAGCCATATCTCGAAACGTACCCCTTACCCACCCCAGGGTATTGGGGGCATGCAGGATCATGCACTGACACTCAGAACCTGAAACACATCGCAACTGGTTGGGAGAAGGAAGAAAGCAAACACGACGAAACTGGAAACGAGAGAGAGAAAACGCAGGCCACTCTAAGTCCCAGGGCACAGAGGTCCCCCTGGTTATCCTCCAGGGAGGGAGGGAATCCTGATGCCTTCAGAGGCCGACCTGGTCCCATCTTAGGCTTTGAGGGTCAAATACCATATGCATTTGCTAGCATACAAGACACCCCCTTTTCCACGTCCACAAGCTGACTCAGAGACCCTAAGCACCTTATGCGCGGGACCCCCATCAGGTTCGATGAGGATAGCGCAGGCTTGGATAAAAAAACAAAACAAAACAAAAACAGCCAATCCAGGCTTTCCAACTGTGGGTGTGGTAGGTATGCCACACCTGAAAACAGGGCTTGTGGGGGGTGGGGGAATCATCCGGGAGGCTGTCCTACAGGCCACATGTGGACGTGGCTGCAGTCTCTGCAAGGCTCGTCCAGGGAATGATCGAGTGGCCTGTGACTTAGAGCCCTACCTCCCCCAAGTCCACAAACCAAGACAAGGCGTTTTTTTTTCTCAACAGGCAGGGCTCAGAATGAGTCTACTTGGTACCGCAATCTACCGACCGGACACGTATATCGCCTTACTCCTACGTTTCTTCTCCAGCCGGCGGAGCCTCTTCTCTTCGCGCCGCCGCGCCTCCTCCGCCTCCTGGTGCTGCCGGCACTTGTGGAAGTTCTCCACCACCACGCCCACAAACATATTCAGGACAAAGAAGCTGACGATGAGCAGGAAGGAGATGAAGTACAGCAACATCCAGGGGTTGTGGTTCTGGACGGGCTGATGGCCCGCGGGGGGCCGGGAGGGGAAGGAAGGGAAAGGCCCAGCGGGTCACGGTCTGAGCCAGGCACGGCCTCCCCCGGCCGCACCAGGACCGCGTTCCTGCCCCGCCCGCGCCTGCCAGCGGTGCTGCCTCAAATCCCCCACCCAGCCCCCCTTCTGTTTTCTTCCCTAGGGCCTTGGCTCTGAGCTTGCTAAAGGGCGATGGCTAAAAGTGGCTTAGAGAATGACCTTGGCTGGGGGGGGGGGGGGGGGCACTCAAAGGAAGGAAACTGGAATTTCAGATAACCACGGGGAGAGATTTTGGCGCTGGGGACCTTCCTAAGTCCTGTATGCGCTGTGTAGGTGTTTACCTAGGGGAGGTTGGCCCCACTGCCTGGATGGCAGCAATGACTGTCTCCAGATGTGAGTGTGTGTGTGTCAGGATTTCATTGGCACATTTCTGGTTTGAAAGCCCTAAGTCTGGCAGAAAAGGGGGAGGTGGGACATTTGGATGGTGGTGGTGGCGGCAATAAGAGTGAGGAAGACCTTACTGTTCTAAAAATGCACAGGGATTCATGCTTTCCCATGGGAAAATGCTGCCATCTTTGAACCCCTAGGTACCTGTTGGTTGATGCCCACGGCATCCAGGCCGTCATACATGATGTTCACCCAGCCATCTTTGGACGAGAGCACAAAAAGGGACATAAGAGCCTGGCCCAGGAAAGACAGGGAGAAGTGGAGTCATGACCTGTGGATGACCAGTTCTGCAACCAACTGCCCCTGGCACCTCCCACTCTTATTCACTAACTCAGAGGAGGAGAGGTAGGGATAACTGCAAGAATTCCAGCCTTTTGTGCTTCATCAGGCCTTGAAGCTCCAACAGTTTATAAAAAGAGATCATAGATAGGAAAGAACCTTGCTAAAGCTAAAAAAACAAACACATCCCTGGGGTAGGAGTCAGGATTCTTGGTTTTTATTATTCTAGCTCTCCCACCCACTCACAGTGCAATTTTGAGTACGTTGCTTACCCTTGCTGGGCCTCAGTTTACCCCTTTGTAAAATGGAAGCATTGTGTGGGATGATCTCCATGTCTCCCCTTGGCAATGATAGTCATTTTGCTAGCCCTATGACTCTTGTATGTCCTTTGGACAGTTTGTGAACTTGCCCTTGCTTAAAACTTAGGATCTTCCATGTTTGTAAAGGGAAAGGGAGGCAGGGATATCAGAACTGGATGGTGTCATTGTCAGGGAGAAGACAATTAGGGGGCCTAGAGTGTGAGTGAAACCTTTAGCAGGGGGCAATTTTAATTTAATTTAATTTCACTACATATTTATTAATGGATCATAGCAGCAGATCATGGCTTTGGAGCTGGAAGGGACTTCAGAAGTCATCTCAGCTCAAACCCTTCATTTTCCAGATAAGGGAACAGAGGCCTAGGGGAGAGAACTGTCTGGCCAGGGTCACGTAGGGAGAGGTAAGTGCTGGAGCTGGGATTCAAAGGGAGGTCTTTTGACTCCAAATCTAGCACTCTAGGGATTACAGGCTCCCAGATTCCAGAAGGGATGTTAGAAATTCTCTAATCTAACTCCCTGGCTTCCTTCATGAGGAAATTGATAGGTATTAAATGGCAGTGTTAGGATTTAAACTCAGGTCCTTGGAGTCCAAATATCAGCATGCCTTCCACTGTTTCTCAGAAAGTGCCTCTTCGAGGGGTGGCTAGGTGGTGCAGTGAATAGAACACCGGCCCTGGAGTCAGGAGGACCTGAGTTCAAATCCGGCCTCAGACACTCGACACACTTACTAGCCATGTGACCTTGGGCAAGTCACTTAACCCCAATTGCCCTCCAAAAAAAGAAAGTGCTTCTATGTAAGCTCTATGCTGAACACTGGGGAGAGCCTGACAGAGAGGACATAAGACCCTTCTCTAAAATAGTTTACATTCAATGGGAGGAAGAAAACATGCAGAAATGATGATGTAATGATAGCACAGAGATGAATGAAACTAGTCAAGGAGAGGTCTAGGCAGAGTGCTAGGAGGAATGTGAAGAGGAATTTTCATCATTTCAATGAGGGTCAAGAGAGTTTGAAAAAGTGAGAACCTAAATCAGGTCTTGAAGGAAAGGGAAGGGCATCTACAAATGGAGATTGTTATTGTGGTGGGGGTGGAGAGAATACATTTGGAGCATAGCCTGAGCAAAGATATGGAGGTGGGAGAGTGCAGTGCTGGGAGAGGCTAGAAAATAGGACAATAGATGGCTGCAGGACAACGGTGCTGGGCCCAGATATGGTTTAGTGATCTGGCAGGTTCTAGCAATGTAGTTCTATAAATACAGCTGGGATCTCAATCAGGCTCGGTCCTTTCATCAGTCTGATAATCCAGCAAGCATTTATTTATTTTTTGCCTTTTGGAGGGCAATTGGGGTTAAGTAACTTGCCCAAGGTTACATGACTAGTTATTTTTTGGGTGGGTGTTAAGTGTCTGAGGCCGGAACTGAATTCAGGTCCTCCCAACTCTGGGGCCGGTGCTCTTACTCACTGCGCCACCTAGCCGCCCCTCAGCAAGCATTTATTAAGCACTTACAGTGTACCAGGCACTCTGCTAAGTGCTGGGGATACAATTAATTAAAAGAAAGACAGTCCCTGCCCTCAGTGAGTTTATAATCTAAAGCCTTACATGGCCAACAATGGCTTCTCGGGAGTCTGGCTCAACCTTAGGTATGTTTGATGGTGTTGTAGCCCCAGTTTCTTTCCAACCTTATAGACTAGAATTTGTCTGTCATTTCTACTACCACTGCTGGTGACAGTTAAGTAGCACTTGAAAAATGCTATATAATCCATATATTACACAGATGATCCCATTTGGTGATCATAACAATCCTATGAGGTGGTGATATTATTATCCCCATTTTACAGATAAGGATATGGAGCCTGAAAGAGATTAAGTGACTTGCCCTGGGTTATGGCAGACACTATGTGTCGAAGGAAGGATTCGAACTTAGGTCTTCTTGACTCCAAGTCCAAAATTCAACCTATCTGCTAAACCATTTAGCTGTTGCTGAGTCAACTGTGTCCAACCTGTGCTCCCTAGAAGGACTAAGAAATAAGAAACCATCTGGGTCTAAGGACCTGTTCAGTGCCCAGATCCCTTTTTCATTTGGCTCTGGCCTTGGCAGAAAATTTTCCTTGGGGGTCCTGCTTGGGGGAGGGGGGAGCCAGACACAGATGGAACAGAAAGGATGGTCTGGACACAGTGTGAGCCATCAGGGACACCTGATTCCCACCTATCATCTGGGGACTTGGCCTTGGCCCCAGGTGGGCCTCAGGTGGCGCTCACCTGACCCAGGTTATCGAAGTTGTACTTGCGCCGGATCCAGCGGTAATGGGCTGCACAGCAGTCATCTTTGGTAGTGATGTTCCGAGTGTCTGGCCCATCGCAGTAATAAAACTTACCCTTGAAGAGCTGGAATGAATGAACAATAGCTCATCTCAGCCAACGTTCATGAATAACAAACACTCACAAAAGGCCTAATATACATTGGGTGCTGGGGATCTGAAGATGGAGAGGACAGAGATCTTATTCTCAAGGGAGCTTACAATACAAGTGGAGGAGGAGAGGGACGTGTTTACAGATACCTATGCTACCAGGATGAGTGAAATGTGTGCAAAAGGGAAGGTGCAAGAAAAGTGCTAAGGTAAATTGTGTTTTGGAGGTGGGGTGGTCAGGGAAGGCTTCACCCCGAGGAGTCAGGGCCAGGGGCGGGGAACCTGTGGCCTCCAGGCCTTGAAGGAAAGAAGGGATTCAAAAACAGTTGGGGTAGGGAGAGGAATTTCTTTCAAGGACAGGGAGTGGAAGGCAGGAAGAGCTCCTAGGCCTGAATTTTCTCACCCATCAAATGGGAATTCATGATATTGAACCTAATTTTTTCCTCCAGAAATAGAATCATGGAATGCTAGATCTGGGAGGGGGCCTTAGAGACATCTAGTTCAGGAGTTCTTAACCTTTTTTAATGTCATGGACCCCTTTGACAATCTGATGAAGCATATGAACCCCGAACAATGTTTTTAGATCCATAAATTAAAATACATGGGAATACAAATGAAACAAAGTTATATTGAAATAAAGATGCCCCTCCTACCCTATTCAAGTTCAGAAGCCCCTGAATTCTAACCACAGACCAGGTTAGGAATTCCCTTTCTAATCCACCTTCCTCAGGATCCTGGATCTAAGGACAGAAGGGACCTTTGAGCACATGTAGCTCAGCCTCCTCATTTTATAAATAATGAAACTCAGGGCCCAAGGGAAATTGAATGACCTTTTTTTCTTTATTTTTCAATAACATTTTATTTTTCCCCAGTTACAAGTAAAGACAGTTTTTCACATTCTTTTTTTTTGATAATTGAAAAAAATTTAATTAAAACCAAAACAAATAAAGCAAAAAAAAAAATTTAAACCAGTACATACTTTACAGTTTGTGATTTCACTGCAAAAGCATGGAGGAGGCTGGTAGAAAATATGTTTAAATACATGACCCAGGCTCAAGAAATAAAAGTGGCCAAACACTAAAAAATAAAACAAACTTCATGCCTAGCTACTTAACATAACATTCATTTAAAAAAAAATTGAGTTCCAAATTTTCTCTCTTCTTTCTTTACCTTCCCTCCTTCCTGAGACAGTATCAAGGAAATTGAGTGACTTTTCAATTGTCACCTGAGTATTAAGTGTGAGATTAAGCTGAAGGTCACATATTGAGTTTGTGGCAGAACTAAACTGGAAGTCATGTCTGCAGGTTACTTTGATAGCACCTACAACCCTATACTATGCCAGCAAGTACAAAGAACACTTACCTGAACCCCAAGAATACCAAAGATGATAAAGAAGGCACAACAGATGAGGACGATATTTCCAATGGGTCTGAGGGATGATATCAAGGTCTCTACCACCAACTTGAGGCCTGGAGCTCGGCTGATCACCCTGGACCGAGATATTATAACAAATAAATTTAAGAACAAATTTTGAACATTGGTATCCCTCTCTGACATCTTTGTTGGAATGTAGTTTCCAACCTGATGGTTACTTGGTAGCCCTAGTCATTGGAATCACCAAGTATCTGAGCTAGTAGGGCCCTTGGACATGAATAAATGAATGAATGAAACCACATTTATTAAGTACTACATGTAAACACTTTTCTAAGTGGTAGAGCACTTTCGTTGTTAAGTTGTTTTTGTTTTTTTCCCCACTTGTGTCCAATTCTCCATGATGCTATTTGGGGTTTTCTTGGAAAAGATACTGGAGTGGTTTGCCATTTCCTTCTTTAGCTCATTTTACACATGAGGAAATGGAGGCAAACAGGGTCAAGTGACTAGCTTGTCACATGGCTAGTAAACGCCTGAGGCTGGATTTGAACTCCTGAAGATGAGTCTTCCTGATTCCAAGTCCAGTGTTCTATCTACCTCACCACCTAGCTGCCCCAAGGTAGAACATTTAGACAACTTTTAATGTATTCCCTCCCTCTTACCTTTTTTTTTTTCCAAAGATGGGGAAACCAAGGGCCAAGAAGGAAGAAAAACTAGCTCCAAGGTCACATAGCGAATCCATTGGCAAAACTAAGATTTGAACTTAGGTTTCCTGTTACCTAACCCAGCATTTAGAGATAGGGCAACACTCCCAGTAACTGATCATGGCCTACCCTTGTCATCATGAAGAAGAGCCAGTGAATCAGACTTACGACTTCATTTTATCATGGAGAAAGTGAGCTCTGCTGTCGGTTAATATGGATAGAACTACTTTTTTGTTGAGTCTTTTCAGTTGTATCTGACTCTTCGTGACTCCATTTGGGATTTTCTTGGAAAAGATCCTGGAGTGGTTTGCCATTTCCTTCTCTAGCTCGTTTTATATATGAGGAAACTGAGGCAAACAGGGTTAAGTAACTTGCCCAGGGTCACAGAGTTAGTAAGTGTCAGAGACCAATTTTGAAGTCAGGAAGAGGAGTCTTCCTGACTCCAGGCCTGGCACTCTGCCCACTGCACCACCTCGTTGCACCCCCTTTCCCCCAACTCCTTCTAGATCTCAAGGCCCATGTGTCTGGGGATTATGGGGACGGCCACTAGATGATGCTGTTGCTCAACTCATAACTCGTTCAGCAACTTAACTTCTCTGATATACTGTTTGGGGAATAAATTGCACATCACCTTTCACAATTAATGTTCAGCGGATTATGCAGACTCGTCACCACAACTATGTATATTATCAGTAAACTGACAAGCATTTACTGAGCACTTACTGTGTGCTGGGCTCTGTGCTAAGCACTGGGGATACAAAAGCATAAACAGTCTCTGTCTTCACAGATCTTGCGTCTGAATGGGAGAGGCAGCATACACATAATCCAGCACATACAGGATATATATATATACAAAGCATATGGAAGGTCTCCCCATAGAGGCAGGCATTTGCAGCTTGGCCTCCAGGGGAGATGGTGCTTGAGTTGAGCCTAAAAGGGAACTGAGTCGAGGAGAGTATTGTAGGCATGGCAATGCAAAGGCATAGATTTGGAGATTAGTGATAACCAATGCATTTAGGATTAAAGTGAACTATAGAGAACAGCTACTAAGTCTCTCCTGGTTTGATTTGCCATCTATGAGGTGGACCTGTACTAACTGTGTTCCTTGGAGTCAGCTCCTACTGGCTTGTGCTAGCTGACTGGTAAATTATCAGCATGAGCATTTACCCCTTGGAATTTGGCAAATGCTATGAAGCAGGGCTTGGTTTATTGTTTTGTTGATTGTCTAGACTTACATGGAAGGATGCAGACTAAATTTAAAAGTATGTTCTGTATTTTCAGAGAGCTGGTTGTTAAATACACAGATTAAATTTAAAAGTATGTTCTGTATTTTCAGAGAGCTGGTTGTTAAACACACACACACATATATCAGCACACCTTTGCTTCTGCCACATGTCTTAAGCTTTGCTTTCATACTTAGGTTTCCATTTTCTAGGAACTGGAATTGTCTATCTCTTACCTCACTCCCTGGCTGAGATAACAGGGACACGTCTAGCTCCCTCCCCTGTGCCTCTCACATCACTCCCTTTTGGATTCCTTACAAAGCCAGCTCCATGGGAGCCTGTCACATAATCAGCATGGTGACAGATTTATTGGCCCCCATGTCCAGCCTTGAATTGGTCAATGAGCCCCTGTTGGGGATGATAGATGGTGTGATTATATAGTAATGTTTCTCTCTCTCTCTCTGGTAGAGCTCACAGGCTCTTAATTAGCAATAGCAACATTTGCTTCCTCATTCTACGAATTCAAAGGTGTAAATTGTTGATTTATGTACCCATCTGACTGCCCAGTATAAAGTGAGCTGGAGCTCACTTTTCATTGATCTAGGGATTCATGCATATGCTGAACACAGGTCCAAGATGGAAGCAGCCTGGGGCCCTTCAGCTAAGGACTGAGGCTTTTTAGGAGACTGCCCAATCATTACTGTAATAAGTGATTTGGATCAGCAGATGCTGCCTAGGAGATTATTCTTCCCACCCTGGGACTATAAGAAGGGAGGCCAACAAATTGAAGTAGGACAGTTTGGCAAAGGGCAGTACCCCATGGATATATGATGTCCGTGGAGGTCACTTCGTAGGGTAAGACATGGAAGTCTAGGCTTGACTATGAGGAATGTGGTTGCCACTTTTGGGGGGACCAGTGAGAATGGATTTTGGGGCTACTGGCTTCCATCTTGGTCGTATTTATCTTTCAAAAATTCTTCTAGCCGTATAACTCTCTTTTTCCTCTAGTCCTTGCTTTTTGTTGTTGTTAAGTCATTTCAATCACGTCCAATTCTTCATGACCCCATTTGGGGTTTTCTTGGCAAAGATATTGGAGTAGTCTGCCATTTCCTTTTCCAGTTCATTTTACAGATGAGGAAACCGAGGCAAACAGGGCTAAGTGGCTTGCCTAGGGTCACACAGCTAGTAAGCATCTGAAGCTAGATTTGAATTCAGGTCTTCCTGATTCCAGGCCCAGCACTATCCATTGGGCCACCTAGATGCCTAGTCATTGCTATTGTTTTGCAATTCAGGCCTGAGCACTGATTGGCTGGTTAAGTTAATATATTAAGTTCAAAAGAAAATTACCTTTTGGCACAAGACACAAAGGACAAAATACCTATGTACTTCTTATACTTCTTAACTGCCACTGCCTCCACTTTCCTATTTAAAATGCTTTAATTAAATACTAGTTTTTGCTGGTTTCCCCATAGCTCATCAGATCTTTTCCTAAGGATTCAAAAGTGCAGTTTCCCCTATAAAACAATGATGTTAGATTACATCTCTAAAGTCTTCTTAAGGTCTACCATTCTATTTTTCTGGAGCGACTATTGATAGATGCTGTTTGTGTCACCAATTGTCATTAGGCAGGGGTGTGCTAGAAAATATTTAACAACCAGCTCTCCAAAACAAAAAGTATGCATGATACACATTTAAATTTAACTTGCATTGTTAACATTTTCTCTATTACTTGCTTAAGTCTAGACAATCAACAAAATAATTCAACCCTAATCTATAGCATTTGCAGATTTCTGAGGTGTATATGCTCACACTGAAAACTTAATCATTGGCTCTTATAAGCTGGTCCAGATTGGCTCCATCAAATCCCTGGCATTATATAGAGCCAGACTTTTCTGGGGACACTGAACTCTTAAAGATCACCTCAAGAGGGCTGCTCTCCAGAACTCAGGGTTTGGAAGGGGCCTTTGGAGATGGGTTAAATGTTCCAAGATGGCCCTGGGGACTGAGCATGGAATGTGAGATATCTGCCCCACAATGCCCACCCAGTACTCTTGTGCTCACTTGGCTACCAACTAATCCCTGCAACAGTGTGAACCAATAAAAGCTCAATGTGCTCCCTTATGAGGCACAACTATCTGTCCATATAGGTCTATTAGAAGTAAAAAAGGGTAACTTTGTAACAGTAGAATTTCAGTCCAGTTGGGGAGATGTTTGTAGGAGAGAAGGAGGCATGCTTAGTATCCCTCATATCACCTCTTTATTTTATTTGCATGTAAGGCTAACCCTTATCTAAATTTCTTTCAGGACCAACAAACATTTATTAAACACTTACGTTCCAGGCATGGTGCTAAGTTCTGGGGATACAGAGAAAGGCAAAAACACCTGTTGCTGCTCTCAAAAGGCTCACACTCCAGTGGGGCATACAATATATAAATAAACAGGAATATACAAGCTACCTACAGTGTAGATAGAAGGGAGCTTTGGCATGGATGGATGTAGCAGTTGGGGAGACTGGGAGAGGCCTTCTGTAAAAGTAACATTTGAGCTGGCTTTTGAAGGAAACTAGGGACGCTAAGAGGTAGAAGTGAGGAAGGAGACAAGTCCTTTGGTCAGCTCTGCCGACAAGGAGTGACTAGCAGCAACTAGGTGACAGAGTGGATAGAATATAAGGCTTGAAGTCAGGAAAGCCCCGAGTTCAAATCTTGCCTCAGATACTTACTTAGCCCTGTGACTCAGGACACCTCATTTAAATCTCAGCCTCAGTTTTCTTATCTATAAAATGGGGATAACAATAGCATCCATTTCACTGAGTTGTTGTGAGTCAGTGTATATAAAGCATTTTGCAAACTTTATAGCATTATATAGATGCTAGCTATTTTAGCGATAGTTCTATTTCAACTCATTCTACTTCAGGCAAATGAATATATGCCTGATCGTCTGTCCTTTTATTTCTTCTGGTTGCCCTTAGGGGCTCTGGACTGGCCAGGAGTCAAGAAGAAGAGGGTGAAGACAGAGCGAAAAGGCTTGGATAAGCCATATAATGGGCCATATACCCTTATATAACTGAGAGCTGGCTGTAGGAAGGATCTTCTTTGGATATCGTTGCCAATGGTGCAACTTCATCCTGTATCCAGTCCTGTAGGATACAGTAGAGGGAGAGATTCCTGAGCCCCGTACATACCGAAGTGGCCTTAGTGTCCTCAGCAACCGCAGGACCCGGAGGATGCCCAGGATCTTGGCCCCGCCAGCTGACGCCATGGAGACAATGATATCGATGATGGAGACAAAGACCAGCAGCCCATCTAGCACGTTCCAGCTGCTCTGCAGGTAGCTGTTGTCCCCGGAGAAAAAGCCCAGGGCCACCACCTGGGAATGGAGCCGCAAATATTGTCAACTCTAGAATGTCATCGAGGCCATACTATGTGCACAGCCTTGTGGGAAGCACTTACTCAATGCTAGCTGTGTACACAACCCTTAGTAGCTGAGATATTCTGTGGGGAGGAAATTTCTGGGCAATGAGTAGTGGACCTAGAGATAGCTGGACATATACACAGAGGTTTGGGTCTTCCTGTGGGCTATTCTTTAGACTCTTTTGAGTAGACCCTTTTATTTAGGTCGATGAGCAAAGGACATGCTGAACCTCTCCCCACCCCCACTTCCTACCCCCCCTTCCTTCTCTGTGCCCTCATCCAATCAAAAAGAAAACCTTGATGCCAGATACCTTCACCATCATTTCAGCCACAAAGATCGCTGTGAAGATGTAATTGGAAACACTCAGGAAGACCCGCTCCTGTAAGGAAGGGACATGACATGAGGATTCCTGACAGTGGGGACCCAGAAGAGTAGTAAGCTGCAATTACACTGACCCTCAGTAAACGGGAAATTGGGGACATTCATGGGGACACTTCTAAGGGCAGAATGTTTACAAGAGGGAAGGTGTCATTGAAAAAATCCTACACTTTGAGCTGGGAGATCTATATTAATTCTGGTTCTTCCACTGACTTGATTTGGGACTATCTCTACCCTGCTCTCCAGATGTCAGTTTCCCTATTTGTAAAATTAGTGTGAACACATTAGATTGGAGAATACTTAAGGTCCCTGCCAGTTCTGACATTCTTCCATTTTATGATCATGTGAGCTGCCCTGTCGGTGACTCTCAGTAAAGCCACCAGCTGCAGGGTCATCTCTGCAGGGTTACAGAGACCTACATTCAGTGGGGACAGGCAGTGCTGACAAATCTGTCTGGACCTTTCAGGAGTAATTCTTCTGCTGAATAACTTGACCATGCCTGAGACATTTGCCTGGATAGTTCAGACAAGCCAAAACCCATAATGAGGCAAAGTCTGTCTGTGTATGTGTGTTTTTGAAGGGCGCAGGAAGAGAAATAATCCTAATTTCCATAGGAAAATTAATCAATCTACAAGGATCTGCTAAGTGTCTGTTGTATGCCAAACACTGTGCCAGGGTCTGGTGATACAAAAACAAAAATTAAATAGTGCCTGCCCTCAAGGAACTTATGTTCTACTTCCTAGATCTTCCTCCTTTCCCAAGACACAGAACTGTTGTCGCTCCCCTCCCCCGAGGAAGCCAGGCTTGGGCTATTCCCAAGGTTACTTTAAGACGAGTTACAAATTGAGCCCAGAACTGAGAACTGGTGAGGGGAGGGATGCCTCCTTGGCCGTTGGGTTGGAATAGCGGTGCTTACTGTGCTGTTAGGATCAATGTCAGGACGCTCCAAGGCTATTGTGATGCAGTTAAGAAAGATGAACACCAGGACCACATGGTCAAACATCTTGTGGGCAATGACCTTCTGACATGTGACCCGGGCCCTGGGTGGAGCAAAAAAAAAAATAGATTCAGGAATCAAAGAGGAACATATGGCCTCAAAACGTGATGTTGCCTGCAGATGAGTGCTCTAATGGAGACAGCTCTGAGCTGGGGGTTTCTGGAGCTGTGTTATAGTCTTGGTTTGTCACTAATTCTGGGTAACTTGGTGTGAATCCCTCCCCTTGCCTGAACCTAAATGAAGCTCACCCATCTGTATAAGGATGAGTAAGCCATGTCCTGTCTCCCTCCCAGGGTGGTGCCGATGAGATAATGGCCCTGGAAAATGTAGAGCATGCCCCACAGCGGGGAAGGGGCACAGCCAGGCTTTGAACTCAAGCTAAGGCTGGCGCTCTCTCCATGATGACATGCTAACATCATGCCAACGGTTGGATTCCAGGCACAGGTCGGGGGTGGTGGATGTGGAGAATTTAGGGGGTGGCATTAGGGCCTTCTTTGGACTTCTGGGAGCCTTCCTATGGATTTATGGAGAAAGAGCTTACTTTAAGGCGAGGGGTGAAGGTGGTCAGATTCACTGTGTAAACTAGTCTTTATTTTAGTATAGCTCTGCTACTAGGGAGGAAGGGAAAGGAAGGGAATAAATATTTATATGGTACCTCCTATGTGCCAGGCACTGTCCTAAGCATTTTACAAACATCATCTCACTGGATTCTCACAATAACCCTGGGAGGCAGGTGCTGTTATTATCCTAATTTTAAAATGAAGAAAACTGAGGCAAACAGAGGTAAAGTGTCTGAGCTAATAAGTGTCTGAGTCTGAATTCGAACTCAGGTCTTCCTGACCCCAGGCTCAGAGCTTTATCCACTGTGCCACCTAGCCTTCCCTAGCTTTCATTATATGTCCTTGCCTCTAAAATCAAAAGGCTGGGATCAACACTCTCAAATTCCCTTAGAACCTTCCAGCTTTGGCATTCTTTGTTCTAGGCTCCCTCTAACCTTTTTTTGATCCATGATCTGAGTTCCCTTTCAGCTCTGACATTCAGTGTTCTCTGTTCTGCAATTCCTCTGAGCTCTTACATTTTATATTTTATGTTCTGAGGTTACTTTCAGTCCTGACATTCTTTGTTCTATGATCTGAATTCCCTTCTGACATTCTACATTCTGTGTTCCAAGGTTCTAAATTCCCTTCAAACTGTGACATTCTGTGTTCTATTGTCTGGGGTTCCTTTCAGTTCTGATGTTCCATGTCCAATATTTTGAAGTCTAGTCCAGCTCTGTAGTTCTGTGTTCCAAGGTTCCTTTTCATTCTTGACATCCTATGTTGGATGTTATGACATCACTTCCAGCCATAATAGTCTACAATCTATATGGTTCTTTATGTTATTATTATTATAAATCAACATCTAGATATTTTGGTGGTATCAATATGGGAAGATGCTTGGGTGCAGTATTCATTATCTGAACTACAGAAAGAAGACTCAAGCAGGACTAAGCTTCCCTCTCTTCCCTGTCTGCCTTTGATGGAGATGGTAGTATAGTATCATAGAGAGTGGTAGGGAACTTGTAGAAGCTGGCAGCATCCCATGGCACAGGGGGTGATCCTGAGGATGGGATATGGTGAATGCCATTTATGAGATTCTAGAGGGGCAGGGGCTATACCTGCTTCTTGAATCCTTCAGGGCTACCTTTGAAGGTTAACATTGCTGTGCCCAGAGGAAGGTTCAATCACCACCACCTGCAGCTGATGGGAATAGCTTCTTACCGGTTCTGAGGTGAGAACATGTAGAAGGACCAGTCTTCATGGGTCTTACACCATTCTGGCTTGTAGGGCTCCAACATCTTTTTTAGTCGGAAGCAATAGCTCTGGAACAGAAAGATAAAAAGTTCATAAGATTTAGAGCTGGAGAGGATTTAATGGTTATCTACCCCAAATCCCTTATTTGTCAGAGTGGGACCATCGACACTCATCCAGACCTATATCTTGCCACTGGACTCTGATGACTCTAGAGGAGAGAGTGAGGCTGGTGACTTTACCCAGCCTTGCCTCACTTATATCCAATTCACTTGCAATTCAAGACATCACCCTCCTTGATATCATCAGTCCTCTTCAAGAATGAAGGAGGAATAATAATTTGTTAGATGAGACCAAGAGAGTATGAGGAAATTACCCAAAGTTACACAGTAAGTAGAAAAACTAGCATTTGAACCCAAAATCTTTGGGTTTAAAATCTAGAACCATTTCCATCATACCATGCTCCCTTTCATAAAAACTCTTGCTATTGGGAATGAGAGGAAAGGGGGCCCCTTCTTCTGATCATGGATCAGTAAACTTACCCTGCCCAATGTAGAGATCCCAATGTACCCTCTCTTGGGGAGCCCCTTAAGCTAGATAGTCTCCTTCTGAGTCCTTGGGAGGGATGATGGAGGTAGGACAAACGAGGACATTCCTTCTTGACTAGTGAGAAGCAGCATGATGTGGTGGAAAGAACACAAGCCTGGGGGCTAGGAGACCCAGCTCTACCAGCTTTACCATAAATTTTGTGTGTGACCTTGAGGAAGTCCCTTCCCCTCTGTGGCCTTCATTGTCTCATCTGTGAACTGAGGTGAGTTCACATGATCTCTGAGGTTCCTTTCAGGTTTTTGTGCCTCTCCCCTAGATAACTTCAAAAGTCCCCTAATTGGCCTCCTTACATCAATCTCTCCTTGTTCTGGTCTGTGATTGCATTAATACTGATAATGAAAATAATAACTAGCATTTATCTTGTGTTTTAATGTTTGCAAAGCACTTTACAAATATTAACTTATTTCATCCTCAAAACAACCCTGGGATGTAAATGCTATTATGTCCTCATTTTATAGATGAGGAAACTGAGGCAGAGAAAGAGGGTTAAGTGACTTGCCCAGAGTCCCATAGCTAGTAAGTGTGTGCTTCTGGATTTGAACTCGGGTCTTCCTGACTCCAAGTCCAGCACTTGATCTGTTGGGCCACACAACTGCCTATAGTTGTCAAAATCAGTTTTTTTTTGAGGGGGAAGGGCAGGGCAATTGGGGTTAAGTGACTTGCCTAAGGTCACACAGCTAGTAAGTGTTAAGTGTGTGAGTCTGGATTTGAACTCAGATCCTCCTGATTCCAGGGCCAGTTCTCTATTCACTGTGTCACCTAGCTGCTCCCAAAGTCGTTCTAAAGAGCCAACCTCACCATGCCTTACTCAATAAACTCAAGTGTCTCTCTATTTTTTCTAGGATAAGATGTAAAATCCTCTTGGCTTTTAAAAGCTTCTCACAATCTTGCAAATGTAATTTTTTTAGCCTCATTACTCCCAATCTCGTATGGCTTTCTCTCTACCTCCAACACAGTGTTTCATTTTTGGACTCTGCATCTTTACACAAGCCGTCCCTCCAGCTCCCCCACTCACCAAACCTGGAATACAGTCCCTCCTTGCTTCCTCCTCACAGAAACCCTTTCTTCCTTCATGACCTGACTAAGAACCATCTTGTATGTGAAACTTTTCTTGGTCCCCTCAACTGGAGAACCTTCCCTTTCAAATGACTTTCTAATGAACTATCTTTTATCTATTTGTACTTCTTCTCTTTATATTAATTTGCAATATAGTTACATACCAAATAGTATGACTAATGAGTCCCCTGAAGTGGTTGTACACATTCGAATTCACATTATTCAAAGTTATAATTAAGGAAAATGATAATGAGTTCCAGTGCATTGGAAATATTCAGTGCTAATCTGAATAATGGGAGCAGCTAGGGGGCACAATGGATATAGCACTGGGCTTGGAATCGGAAAGACTCATTTTTTGTGAGTTCAAATCCAGCCGGAGACACTATCTGTGTGACCCTGAGAAAGTCACTTTTTTGGCTCAGTTTCCTCATCTGTAAAATTAGCTGGAGATAGAAATGGCAAACCACTCCAGGATCTTTGCAGAGAAAACCCCAAATGGAGTCACAAAGAGTTGGACACGATGGAACAACGACAATCTGAACAATGAGACCGATTCGGGGGATTTCTTATTGGCACTCATGGGGACCTTGCCATGGACTTACACCTGTACTTTCTGTCTCCCACTAGAGTCTAAGTCTTTGAGAGAGGGAATTGCTTCTGTCTTGGTATTTGTGCTCCCTGTGCCTTGCAGACTGTCTGATAGTAAGTAAGTAGGTACTTAACACATGTTTGATTGATTTGACTTTTAACATCCTGGGGTTCCAAATGTGACAAGGGAGGGGAAAGTGTTCCAGAAACAGACTGTTATGATTATCAAAGCTAGCGTGGGACAATGGAAAAGGCATTAAACTTGGGCAGAGAGGCTCCACTTCTGACTCTGAGATTTACTAGCTGTGGGACTTTAGGCAAGTCGCCTAAACTCTCTGAGACTCAGTTTTTTAATACATAAAATGGAACAATAATAGTAGTTGCACAAATGTCTCAATGGATGGTTTTGAGAAAAGTGCTTTGCAAATTGTAAAGTGGTGTGGAAATGTGAGTTACTACTATTCTTTCCATTGGCATCACCCCTTCACTTCTCCGAGAGATCCAGAGACTTCAGGAGTGAAGGAGACACTCGCATCCCCCACATCCACGTGACTCGATGCGTGACCCAACTCACATCATCCATGTCGTCATCGTAGTCTGAAGGGTCCTCCTTGTGGCTGTCGATGCGTAGGAAGAACTCGCTGGGCATGTGCACCATCTGTCCATTGCAGTCCTGGTACTCCAGGGGCAGCAGAGCAGCTGGGCGTGGGGACAGTCGCTGGAGCCCCTCTCGGAGGTCCAACGTACTTCGGTAGTCCAGGGACTCAGCTCGGCGCAGTTGGGACGCCCGGCCTGCTGAGCCCGGCTTGGCATCATCCGACTCATCATCTGTGCTGCCTTTGCCCTCCCCGGAGAGTAGGGACTCGCGCTCCCCACACTGGCTCTTCTTCTTTAAGCTGGGCGCCCGGCCCAGGCTGTTCCAGCTGGAGCGCCTGCTGCCCCATGTACTATTGGGACCCCAGTTGGCACAGGGAGAGCTGCGTAGGCTGGACTGAGAGACAGTCAGGGAAGGACATGACATGAGGGAAAACAATAATAAGAAATCAATGACATATGAAGTCCTTTGTAGTTTACAAAGAGATTTAGAGATTATAAGTCTCAGTTTATAACAGTTTACAAAACACCTTGCTGTCTTCAAAAGGTTTAGGAATATAAGATCATAGGATTTAGGCATAGAAGGAAGCCAAGAGATCATTTAATGCAGGACTTCTTCACTCTTTTACTGTTCTGAACTCCTGTGGCAGTTTGGTGAATTATGTTATTAAATTCATGAAATAAAGTACACAGAATTATAATGAAAAGAATTATATTAAAACAGTTCTCTCTGTCTCTCTTTTAAAAACAAGTTCCATGGGCCCCAGATTAAGATCTAGTCTAATTTCTTTATATTATAGATAGGGAAACAGAGGCCCATGGAGGGAAGGTGACTTGTCCAAAGCATAAATAGTAAAAAGTAGAACTGGAATCTAGCTCAAGAACTCTTCTAATGAATTCATTACTCTTTTAATTATACTATAACTTGTTGCTTCCTTAAGAGTTGATGACATTATTTATAATTCACAAAATGTTTTCATATCCACTCTCGCATTAAATTTTCACAACAGAGTTTGAATCCAGGTCTTTCAAGAGAAGCAGAACAGGGAACATTTCTACTCATCTCAGGAGGGGAAAGCTCAAGGTCACGTAATGAATTAATGACGAGCTGGGTTTAGAACCTAGGGCAGATCTCTCAGGCTATGCTACCTTGACTATAAGAAAGTAAGAACATGTGGCCCTCTGAGGTCAGGCATGACCTAGGATCTCACGTCAAACGAGGACGCTAAAGAGTAGTTTAGGGGAGACCGTGTAGAAAAAGTGAAAATAGAACAAGATTATTGTTCCTGAGAGGATTTGAGAAATTTAAGGAGGAGAAAAAGGAGAAGATTGGGGTGACTAGTCAGAAGGACCTGAGTTCAAATCTGGCCTCAGACACTTAACACTTACTAGCTGTGTGACCTTGGGCAAGTCACTGAACCCTAATTGCCCTGCCTTCCCCCTCCAAAAAGAAAAAAAAAAGAGAAGGTTTTACCTAATGGAAGAAAAAGACTAGAGCTGAATGACAAGGATATGAAGGAAAGGAGGAGGATATAGATTCTAGTGCAAGGACAAGGGAGAAGAGAGGAGTGGGGGGCGGGGGGAGGAAGAATAGAAGGTGGATAGGAGGGCTCTAGCTATAAGAATCAGAAGGAGATATAATAAAGAGGGTGAGGACTCACAGTAAGATACAATAAGTTGGTAAGAGGCCACTAGGTGGATATGGCTGATAAAGTGCTAGATCCAAAGTCTGGAAGACCTGAATTAAAATCTGACCTCAGATACTTACTAACCACGTGACCTTGGGTAAGTCACCTAACCTTTGTCTGCCTTGGCTTCCTCAGCTGTAAAATGGGGATAATAACAGTGCCCCCCCCCTCGGTTGCTATAAAGATAAAACAAAATATTAGGTTAAAGCACTTTGTATATACTATTTTTGGCAGCAGTAGTAGTAAGAGAAGGGACAGGAAGGTGAATATGGTTAATAAGGTGCTAACAATGGCAAGGAACTAAAAAAGAGAGAAAAGAAAGTGATATCTGTGGGCTGAAGACCCTCCCTGGCATCTCATAGTTTTATATGATCTTAGAGTTGGAGGTGGAAGGTATCCTAGAAGCCATCTTGTCCAGCTCCCTCATTTTCTTTTTTCTTTTTTGGAAGGCAATTGGGGTTAAGTGACTTGCCCAAAGTCACATGGCTAGTAATTGTGTCAAGTGTCTGAGGCTGGAGTTGAACTAAAGTCCTCCTGACTCTAGGGACGGTGCTCTATTCACTGCGCCACCTAGCCGCCCTAAGCTCCCTCATTTTCTTTCTTTCTTTTTTTTTTTTTTAAAGCAATCAGGGTTAAGTAACTTGCTCAAGGTTACATGGCCAGTTATTTCTGGGTGTGGTGCTAAGTATCTGAGCCCAGATTTGATCCCCAGGTCATACCAACACTGGAGCCCGTGCTCTTACTCGCTGAGCCACCTGGCTGCCCAAAGCTCCCTGATTTTCAATGTGAGGACACTGAGGTCCAGAGAGATTAAAGAAATGACTCATGGTCACATGGTTAGTGTCAGAGCTGGGATTGGAACCCAGTTCCTTGGACCCACCACGCCATGCACTCTATCCTGTTTGTCTCAGCAGTCTTCCATGGGAAGAGTTAGCAAGAACCACAAAGGACTTAGGATCTCCCTTTCAGCAAGTATGGAGAGCAGGGTGAATCTTGCAGTGGTCTGCAAAGAATATGTGATGCTTTTATTTCTGCCATGATCTTTGCTCAAAGTGTAGGCTGTTCTTCATAGAAAAGAAGGTTAGAACTAAGAGTCTGAATGCAGATTGAAGCAAACTACTTGCTCTCTCTTTTTTTGTTTTATTTCATTCCGTCTTTCTTGTTATTCACTTCATTGGTTATAATTCTTCTTTACCACCTGACTAATGTTTAATGTAAGGGTATTTGTAGGACCTACATCAGATTGCATGCCACCATGGAGGTGGGGGGGAAGAGAGAAAAGATGGGGGGTGGGAATTTGGAACTCCCAAGGGGTCGTGGAACTGAATGTTGTAACTAAAAGTAAATAAATAAATTAATAAAAAGAAAAGAGGGTTAAAAAAAGATAAAGAGATTTGAGGCACATCTCTCTATTCTCCAGGCTATCAAGGAGAATGGAGTATTCTTTAAAAACAAAACAAAGAAAGAAAACAAATTAGAAGAAGAGCTTTTGTGTGAAAACAAAAAAGATCTTAAGAGGCTGAGGGGAATCCTGATACGTGTCTGGAGTCACAATGATAGAATATGATACAGTGAAGAAAGAGAAGAAAGAACATTGGATTCATGTTGCTCAGCAATGCATGAATCTCTTCTTGAAGAGGAGGGAATTGTACCCTTTAAAGAGGAAGGAATTTCTTGTTATTGAAGGAATGACATGTATCCACAGGATGAGCAATCATCCAGTGAGGGTCACAGGAGGAAGAGATGAGTAGAAGCGGTTGGTGACTCTTTGATGAGGGATGATGAGGTGGATACTTGTCAGCTTGACAATAATAATAAAAAGAGATTTCTCCCTACAGCGTGTATCTTGAGTTTCCTGAGACTCATCATACCTGATGACTGCGACCTAAATCCTATGACTCACATAGGTGCAAACTTAGAGAATAAATCCAGAAAATATTGTTGAAGATTACGAAGTCTTAAGCAAGAAGCAGAAGAGCTTAGAGAGGGGGAGAGGAGAGAAAAGAAGTCATCCACTACTTGGAGCGACAACCATTAACACTGTCAGGGAAATGTCTAGGAGAAAGGATGATCCTGGACAGATGCCTGGAGAAAGTCAGTCGAAAGCATTTACTATGTGTCAAGCACTGGAGGTTCAAAGAAAGCCAAGTTACCAAACATTAATTAAATGCCTACTATGTGCCAGGTACATTGCTGGTAGTCCCTGGCAAAAAAGGGCAAAAACAGTCCCTACCTTCAAGGATCTCACGTTCTAAAGGGAGAGACAACACGCCCACCATTGTATATGCAAGATAGATACAATGCAAATGCAAGATAATCTCAGAGGAAAGGCACAGCTAGTGTTTTCTAAATGGAGATAGACTCCAGAAGAAAAAGGCATTTTGGGATCAAACATTTGGGATGTGAACAGCTGGTTAAAAGAATGGTTTTGAAGAATGGGATTTAAAAGCAAAAAAGAATGGGATTTGTACTCCAGGAACATGGTTTAATATGTTTAAGAATGACAGGCTCATTGACAGGGATCAAGTTCACCTAATGAGGGTTTATAAGAATGGCTTTGCTTAACTGTTTCTTCTTTAACACCACAACTACTATGGAAATAGGCTTCACATGATTGCACGTATACAACCTATATCATATTGTCTTAGGGAGGGAGGGAGAAATTTGGATCTCAAGATTTTATTTTAAAATGTTAAAAATTGTCTTTGAAAGTAATTGGAACAAATAAAAAAACTAAAAAAAAGAATGGCTTTGCTTGGAGATTTGCAAATCTAATCAGAAGGCTTTAAATCGAAAAAGAGAGGATGGAGAAGATTACTTACATACTGTAGATCCTCTAACCTAAATACTGTGGGGAGCAGTTGCAATGGCAAAGACAAGCCAGGAGATTCACCAGAGACAAAATTCAAAATAGGAGTCAGCAACAATAAAACCAAGGCTATCATCTCTGTCTATACAGAGAGTAGGGTAACAAGCAAGGTGATCTGGAGGCCTGGTGCAAGGAGGCAAATTGGTCTCATCACTGAGACCTGATGGGGCTAGAATATAGCTCTGAAAGGATTTACTTCATTCAGAAGGAACAGGATAGGTAAAGGCAGGGGGGATGTGGCATTGTGAGTGCCTGGCATGGCAGCCTGTTGCAGTGTGGATGGGGACTCCAGTTATTTAGAAACCCACTGTAACTCTCTCTATGTCCAATCACAGCAGCTAACAGTGTCCTGATTTGCTTTAATGATCATTTCATCCTTCTATAGATGCAGGAACCAATGACAAAACTTTCATTCTGGATCTGATTTTCACCAACAAGGAAGAATTGGTTGCTACAATGGAGATGATGGGAATATTTGAGGAAAATAACCATGCCGTCTTAGGCTTTGTGACAGAAAAGGAGGAGAAATTTGGACCTAATCTGACTTGCCTCCTAGGTTTGGGCAGAGAAGAAGGAGCCTTTTCAAAGGATATTATGCCATGGTCGAAGCTAAGTCCAGCAGATATGGGTGACTTAAAAATGAAATTCTGAAGACACAAAGAGCAATTCCTTTGAGGAAGAACACAAGGCGTTATCTAGAGAGAGTGACATGTATACAAAGGGATCTCCTCTACCAACACAAATTAGAAGAAAAAAAGATGTGCAGAGTAATGGGAGATAACAAAATGAATGTAAAGTGACCTAGTTTTGTAAGGACAGTGATAAGTGATAAGGATACTACTGAAACTCAGAATGAGCTGAGGTTGGCAAGGGAAGTTAATGACAATGAAAGATGCTTTTAAAACTATACTGGGTGGGGAGGAGGAGCTGGGTGATACAGTGGGTAGAGCACTGGCCTAGAGTCAGGAGGACCTGAGTTCAAACCTGGCCTCAGATTCCTAACTGTGTGACCCTGGGCAAGTCACTTAACCCTGATTACTTCCAAAAAAAGAAGAAAAAAACTACACTGGGGAAAAGAGAAACACCAAAGAATGGACAGAGTACTGGGCCCAGAGTTAGGAAGACTCCAAAATTCAAATGTGGCCTCAGACACTAGCTGTGGACCCAACTTCCCCTTCCTATCCAGGGGCCATCTATCCTTGTCTCAAGGCACAGATAGGTGTCTAGCAGGCAGCACCCAGTAATTGTCCATCTGCATATGTCACATGTGAGAACAGGGAATGTCTAGGTCCTAGGAGGGAGGAGAGAATTCTATCCCTCACTGATGAGCTTATCACTAATTAGCAACTTGCAACTAAGTAAGCTGTCTGGGGGTCAGAACTTTACCTTCCATGAGCACACCTTGTCTTCAGAGTGCAAGCTAAAAATAGGGTTATAGGTAGGGGGTACTGAGGTCTTCGGCTATGAACTGGTTTAGAGTTAAGGTTAGGCTGACTTAGGGTTCAGTCTAAAGGCAAGTTTAGGATTATGGTCCCATTGAAAGGAGTAAGGTGTGGGGCAAGGTTAGGACAATATTAGGGACAAGGCTAAGGTTAGGAGTTTAATCAAGTTTGCCAGAAATGATCTTCTTCATTTAGAGCACTGGTTGTCAAATCATGGTCTGGGGGTACCTGGGGGTCACTGAGACCCTTTCAAGGTAACCTATGAAGTTAAACTATTTCCATAATAATACTAAGATGTTTTAATATCGAAAATGGTAACCATTAATAGATAAAACTCACATAAAGCTCTTTGGAGGATACTCAATAATTGTTAACAGTGTAAAGCAGTTCTGAGACCAAGAAGTTTGATCACTGCTCATTTGGAGCACTCCCTCTCCCCCAGTCCATGTTTTCAACTTTCTCCCAGTGTTCCATTCAGATGGTGTGTGCAATCCCATACAATATTCCCTCTTTAGTTCTCCAGTGACTATTGGCACACCTGGGCTGGGCTGCCTCTGCATGGTCTCTCTTCTCCTCCTACAGTTCAGGCTGATGTGGCAGCAGCTTTGTTTATCCTTATCTCAGACCCACTGATGGTAGTTAAAGCAGCCTGACGCCCTCTTTGTAGTGGTGGTGAAGACTGGGACAAGATGTTCTAGGATCTGTGATTTCTCACAGCAAATGGACAGTGGATAAATCAAGTACTTTTCAAGTGAAGCAGTTCTGCATAAAGGCTTTATCAGAAGCCCAACATTGGCATTGGACCTGTGGGCAGGATAGTAGAGAGCAATGGACATATAGGCAGAAGAGAAGAGAGTCACCTACCATTGACTTCTGGTCATAGTGCTGGGGGTCCACAGAGACACTGCTGCCTCTGCGTGAGTCTAGCAGGTTGGGGACAGAGTCCACATTGGGGGAACTCTTGGGTGTCAGCATGGGTGTAGCTGCAGTCCGCATGATGAGAGGTGGAGGCAGGCTGCCACGGCCCTCCAGATGCCCGTTGGGTGTCATTGCCAGGGAATACATCTTCATTTCTGTAGATGAGAAGGATGGTGAGAACAGGGTTATAAGCACTTCAGGGTTTATGTATGAATAGGGCCCCAGAAAGAGTGATGAGGCAGTTAATGAAAACAGAGGAAGAGAACTATGCCCACCCCCTGTTTTCTCTGAGTAACAGGCTGGCTCAATTGTCATGACAGTGCAGTGTAGTATAAAGAGTAGTGGTCTTAGGGTTATGTGCACATGACCAGTTTTGAGTACTGACTCTGATGCTGGCCAGCATTCTACCAGGGGTGGCCACATATACTTAGATTTAGTCATTTCAGTCATGTGTGACTCTTTGTGACCCCCCCCCCCCCTTTTTGGGATTTTTTTGGCAGAGATACTGGAATGGTTTGCCATTTTCTTTTCCAGTTCATTTTACAGATGCAGAAACCGAGGCAAACAGGATTAAGTGACTTGCCCAGGGTCACATAGCTAGAAAGTGTCTGAGGACAGATTTTAACTTAGGTCTTCCTGACTCCAGGCCTGGTGCTCTATCCACTGTGCCACCCAGCTCCCCATGTACATAGATAGGCATATTTAAAAAGACAAAGTGATGAGAAGAAGGCACCAGCAAGTGGGGAGATAAGAAATGGCTACAAGTAGACAGTATCACTTGAGCTGAGTTTTTAAAGGAACTAGGGACTCTTGAGAGGTGATGGAGAGGCCAGAGTACATGCTAGGCATGGAGAAAGGGCCTGGAATGTTGTTGGAACAGGATGAAGCTCAGTTGGCTTGGATCGCAGAACGAGTGAAGAGGAATGTGTATAATAATGGGTGTACTAAGGTACTAAGGTCGGGGTCAGGCTGTCCCATTGTGCCTGCCTAGGTATTCATGACAGCTTGATCAGTCAATGCCAGGGAATGTGGCAGTGCTGGACGTGTCTTGGGGCACATGCTGCTCTTCCTCCCTCCTGCTGATTCCACACAAGGGGAAAATCCAGCGTAGAGTGTACATGTCTGTACATGGAAATATTCTGGAAATGCCAGGCACTCTGGAAGCCTCATAATTCTGTTTGGTGTCTCCTTGGGCACACTTCAATTTGGGGGAGGCTTCCAGGTGAGGCTTAGGATGAAGAAATGCCCTTTCTTCATCGATTGGCAAAACTGCAGGTGGGCAGGCCTATATTTGACTGCAGGAGGGGTATTGCAAACTAGAAGGACCTCTAGGTGAACAATTTTTCTAATTGGGGGAAGGGGAAGGAATCATTCTGATCCTCAGGATGGGAGTAGAGCCTTGGGTTAAGCTGATGGTACCTGAAAGTGTGTCAGCAGGGCCTCTATTTGCCTTTGAATAATAACCATGGATCTGGGTTTGGACCAGATGCAATAGCGGGTCACACAATCTACCTATGAATAGTGCCATGTAAATTTAATTATATAATTAAAAATAGGAACAGGCACTACCCTTTGGAGATTTCTTTGATATATGGAGCTCCAAGAGGAGAGAACTCCCTCTATCAAGACAGCAAGAACTTTCTCTGCAAATTAAAGCCTCAGAGAATTTCTTAGAACACATAGTGGCTAAGTGACTTGTCTAGGGTCAAATAGCCAGTAGGTCTCAGTGGCAGGGCTGAAGTTCAGGTCTTCCTGAATCCAAGACCAGTTCTCCATCCATTTTATCTCCTTGCTTTGCTATAATTAATCACAGGGAATAGGAGATTGGGCCTGTAATTTTATTAGTCCATTGGATGGTAAGGAAGCTCCTACCAACATTGGTCAGCACCTTCTTTGCAACTCCTAGCTAAGAGCAAACACTGGGGTAGCCCAGCATCTCACAGGCAGTATGGGTCAGAAGCAGATTTGAGCTCAGATTTTTCCATCTTTGAGAATGCCTCTAGCGTGGCATTATGTGACTGTAGCTCTCAATTAGTCATATTCACTTTTCATTAACATTGTAGAAGAAATAGCCTTGTTCTTGGACCCCAAAGATCTCCTGGACTGAAGTTTTGGCTTTGGCCCTTATACTAGCTGTGTGCTAATTTACTGGATCTCTGGTCATCACCCCCATCTCCTCACCTCCAGAACCTTGAGCAACACCCCTGGGACATAAGACTCTGATCGATGCAAAATAGTCTTATCTCGTCCAAAATGGACCACTTCCTAGCCTTCTACACATCATACCCTCAGACAGGTGCCTCATTTTCTATTCTCCCTGTTTTCTACCTTCCCCCTAGGTGTGGTCTCTTCCCCTATTAGAATACGAGGTGCTTGTAAGTGACTATTGTTTTTGTTTGTATTTGTACCCCAGGGTTTAGTACAGTTCTTGGTACATCTTAAGTTTTCAATAAATTCTCTATTTATCTACCCCTCTATAAAAACAAACAAACAAACAAAAAATTCAGGTGGGCTGTGCTCTGAGAAAGGCAGATTTGCATTTGACCCATGGATAACATGTTAGATGCCCTCAGTTTAGATAAAGCCAGGAAGAGGGTGTAGCAGGTCATTCTTCCAAGGCAGCCTAGCAGGGATGGATATTTGGTGAGATTTGGATTAGAGGGGAGAGGTCAATGTGAATGGTGTAGATGACTTGATCAGCACCACTGTAATGAGATCTCATTGGAAGCAATCTTGGAGATGAGGAAAGCCCACCACTGGGTGCTCTGTCCAAAAGAATATAAATTTCGATCACTCACATAGATTTCCTCACATGTGGGTGCTCTGTTTAAAGGAATATAAATTTTGATCACTTATACTTCGCAAGACATCTTGGGGTTTGGGGGCTAGATATTTTTTCTACTTCCCTACTTATTTATTCTATCATTCCCCCCTTCTCCCCAAACTGGGGCAATTAAGCCTTTTGTCTCATGTTGTTTTAATTTACAATTTCTGGAAATATAGCTCTGGAAAGCTAGGCTTTGATGAAGCCCACTGGAATTTAAATGGAACTACTTGCTTATGCCTTAAAACCAAATCACTCTGGCTCTCACTGATTGGCCAATAATAGATCCCAGCCCAAGCCTCACTTACTCATTGTTCAGATTATGATAGCTCAGAGTCAGGGTAAATAGCAATTGTTTCCGTTCTGGCCAAAAACTCTGAGGGTTTTCCTCCCCCAGATCGAGTCTTCTGAGGAGGTAGACTAGGCCATTTTTTGGCCTCAGTTCTTATCTGTCCTTTAATCACTGAATGACTGAATGGGTGTTGCTTCAGACAAACTGAGACCTGGGAAAGACCTTGGTTTAAAAAGGCCAAGGTGTCCCACTGCATCAGGGCCACTGACAGTTGTCCTGACTTGGATCTTGCCACTGGACTCCTAATGACTCTGGAGAAGAGAGTGAAGCTTGATGACCTTGCACAGCCCTGACTCCCTTAAATCCAAGTTACTTACAAGTCAAGACATCACCCTTTTGATGTCACTGGTCCTCTTCTAGAATGAAGGACCACCACCACCAGACTGATCTGCCTCCCCTAGTAAAAGCCCTGGACAGAAGTCAGGAAGTCCTAGCAGCTACTCACTGCTAGCTCTGAAATGATTACCTTAAGGCCTAGCCTGAACAGGATTTCACTTTTGTTTCATAGATGACAGAAGATTTAGGCAGTAAGGTGTAGTGGATAGAATGTTGGATTCCGAGTCAGGAGGATCTGGGTTCAGATCATGCCTCAGCTTCTAGCTGTGTGACTTTAGGTAGATCCCTTAACGTCTCTGGACCTCAGTTCTCTCATTTGTAAAATGATGGGGTTGGATCTGATGACCTCTGAGGTCCTTTCCAACTCTACATCTATGATCCCATAATCCTATAATGGCAAGATTTCTCTCTGCTTGGTATTTCAATGATCTCAATTTGACATTAGTTATAAAAGAGGTTTCTGGCTATCAGTTAGAAAGAATTCCCACCCACTGATACCAGTGGAGAGTCCTCTCTTAAAAAGAGGCTTAGACAGGTCAAGTCAGCGGCCAAGGTCACAAACCATGTCAGTGTCTGATTTCAGAAAATATTCAGATTCAGAGTCTCCCAGATTTTCGGCTAGCCCTACAAGACCAATGAGAAACTACTTCCCTAGAACGTTTTGGGTTTGAGTCTTAGATCTGTTACAAATTTGTAGTGTGGCCCTGGGTAAGTCCCTTCCCTGATCCTCAGTTTCTCTTTCTGTAAAATAAGGTGATTGAGCCATATGATGTCTAATGTGTCTTCTAGATTTGAAATTCCACGTTCTGTGTTCTAAAGCCTCTCCCAGCTCTGATAGACCATGTTCTATATTTAAAAACCCTTTTGCAGCTTTTCTAATTCAACTGACTGTTTTCACTGCCATCAGTCCTTTTTATCAGAAGCTAACTTTGCCCAGAACTATGATGGGCACCATGATGGAGACAGGACATTTTTCATTTTTTCAGAGTCTCTCACCTGTAACTTCCCATGCCTCTTTCCACATTTCATCAGCTCCTAAAGAAACATACCTGTGGCACGTAGGTCTCTCAGTTTTTCAAAATCTTCCTCAAAGTTGGCAGATGTCTTGTCCTCATCTGTGTCCGATCTATTTGCATCCCCCTGCCAACCAAGAAAAGAAGGAGGAGTTAGCTTTATGCTTTGTTTGGGATGTCAAATAGCAGGAGGATGGGAATGCTTGCACAGATAAAAGGACTTTGAATCTAGCGAGTGTCTTCTAAGCACCTGTGGATAATTGGGTTGAGAGAAGATCAGATTTGGTCCCTGCCCTCGAGGAGTTTACATTCTTGGTGAACAGACAAGGTCAGTCAACTTGGCTATGGGGAGAGATTGACTGGGGAAGCTTACTGAGGAGGTGTTGTAAATCCTTGCCATAGCCCCAGACTGAACCCAAACTCTGGCTCCAGTCAGAGGCAAGTCTATTGGTTAGAGTGGCTCCCACATGCAGATCCACGGCCTTGTATAGATATCTATTTAGAGATATACGTAGGTATGAGGCTCTAGGATGGGACTTGTCTGTCTCTCCCCATTCCTTGCCCCTCACCTCTGCCTGGAAGCCCTCCACCAGGATGGCTACCAATAGGTTGAACAGCACGTAGTTGCCGAAGGTCATCAGGGCCACAAAGTAGAGAGCAGCCCAAGAGGAGGTGGAGGCCATGCCATTATAAAGCACCACATTCCAATCTTCTTGGGTGAGAATCTGTGAGGAGACAGAGAGTGATTTCCCACATTGCCTTCCTCTTTTCCCATTTCTCTTCCCCCATAGAACCAATGGATCACTTTTTGCATGGGTGGCATCCTAATTAATTGACTTTGAACCCACCAAGAGTTTACTGAGGCCCCACAGAAATCTTCTGAAGTATGGGGTGACATTGCCTTAGCTACTGTCTCACCCTCCAAACCAAAGAATATCCCCCATCCCCACCCAAACCCTTACCATGGGCCGCTGTGGATTTCCTATTTAAAGTAGAGTTAGTAGAGTTAAAGACAAGTTAATGAGTTGATAACAATGGTTAACCAACTGATTTAACAAAAATGTAAATGTCCCTACTATGTCTAAAGCATTGCTTTAAATGTTGGGGCTGTAAAGAGAAAAATGAAATAACCCTTGCCCTCAAGGAGCTTATATTCTCCTAGAAAGATAAATACACATATTATTTGAGGGGGGGGAAAGAATCTCAAAATTTTGGAGGAGGGGAAGATTAGGGAAAGCTCCCCATAAGCAGCACCTAAAGTGAGTCTTAAACATCCTTAAAATAAGGTAAGAATCTGGAGAGGGGAAGGTGAGAAAATAGTACATACCAGGCAAGGGGGGAGAGAACGTGTGTGAAGTTATGGAGATGGGGGATGGAATGGCTGGTAGTTTAATTTGGTTGAAATGAAGATTGCATGAAGGGAAATGATGGCCTGGAAATGTAGAGAGGTCATGGAAGGCTTTAATCGCCAGTCAGAAGAGTTGGTATTTTATGCATGAGGGGAAAAGGAGTTACTGAAGGTTTTTTGAGCATGGAGTGGTGTGGTCAGATCTGGGCCCAAGGGAAATTATTTTGGCCCCTGTGTGGAAAAGAGATAGTAAAGTAGCAGAGATGAACTGGGCTGTTGTAATAGTGCTGGAGAAAGGCAATGAGGAAGTGAGCCAAGTGAGAAACTATGGGAATGGAGAGAAGGGGACCAAAAGACATGGAGGCTGAAGAGATAAGACTGGGCAACTGAGTGGAAATGGAGGGTGAAGGAGAAGAAAGAGTCAAGGATGACTGGGGATGAAAACCTGGATGACTAGAAGAATAGTGGTGCCATCAACAGGAAGAGGGAAGTTAGGAGAAGAGGTTTATTTAAGAGCCAAGAGAACGAGTTCCATTTTGGACATATTGAATCCAAATAATTAGCTAGAATTGAAAAGGATAATGGTAACATTATGGAGTTCATAGATTATATAGATAAAAGTGCATAAATATATAATTTCTTTACACCTTATATGGCCCCATACTGGGACCTTTTATTTTTACAACTCTAAATCCTTCTTCTCCCTACCTCTTCCTTTCCATTTTTCTCTTTTTCTCATCTTTTGTGTGACTCATCTTCTCTTTGTGTCTTTCTTTCCTTCTCTATAGCTATCTGTTTCCATCTGTCTGTCTGTTCCTCATTTTATATTCCACTGGCCTCCTCTGTGATGGAAAGAAGACCAAGAGTCAAGGAGATCTGTCCTCAACTTCCTATGTTACTCTGGTCAAGCCATTTGAATTCTCTGGGTTTCAGTTTTCCCATCTATAATAAGAAGGGAAGAAGGCCCCTTTCAGCTCTGATAGTCTATGATTCTTTGTCTACTGATAGTGTCAGAGATGACATATTTTTTCTCCCCCATGGTACCTAACACAGAGTTGAAGGTAGGATTATCTTGTTAATGAGTTAATTAACAATATTCCTTATATCTGAACAGAACTTTAGTTTGCAAAGCTATTCACAGTAAAGCCTTTTATAGTTTATAATTCAAATTTGACCATACTCACTAAGTACCTATTATAGAGCTAAGCACAGGAAATACAAAGATTTTTAAAATGACAGTTCCTGCCCCCAAGAAACTTGTATTTTATAGGAGGACATGAAACGTTCACAAATAAGTATAACATATCATTGTGAATGAATGGGTTGAAGAAAAAAAAATCTAGCCAGGGGTGGGGAACCTGTGGCCTTGAGGCCATATGTGACCCTCTAAGTCCTCAAGTGCAGCCCTTTGACTGAATCCAAACTTCACAGAACAAATCCCCTTAGTAATAACTGATAGGTAAAGTATCCTTGGAAGAGCTGAGGTTTGGAGAATACTGATTTCTAGGGGTAGTGTGTCATGGGAAACTTTGGAGAGGATCTATTACCTGGTGAACCATAAAGAAAGAGCTGCAAAGGTGGAGATAAGGAGGGAACTTTTTGTGGGAGAGGGGCATGCTTTCCAATTACAAAAAGTTTTCATATATTCTCTTATAACATTCCTGAAAGGCAGGCTGTGCATGGGTGAAAATTCCCATTTTGGAATTTGAGGAAACTCAATCCCACATGATGAGCTTAAGGAAGAGACAAGACCAGAACCCATCATTGTCTCCAATTTCTTTCTACTAAACTACATCACTAATTTCGCATTCATGTCATGCCCTTGCAGTGGTGGATGGTGTTGGCTAGGGTGGGGAAACATAAGTCACCTCCCTAGCACCTAGAAATGTGACTAAAGTATGGTCCTTGGTTGTTGATTGGTGGTCCCAATTCCACTGAGAGTCCAGCTTGCCTTGTAGAAAGGTGCCCCAGGAGGTGCACACAAGCATAGGGGCCTGAAGATGGAAGGCACCTTAGAGGTCATCATCCTGTTCATACAGGAAAAACAGAAATCTCCTTTCCTGTGTTCAAAAGCTGGACAACCCAGGGATGCTTTAGACTAAAGGAAATTCTTGACCAGGTATCATTTGGATTAGATGATCTTTGATATTCCTCTCAACTCTGATTTTGATTCTGTAATTCTGCAGCATCCATGATGATCATTCAGATTCTGCTTGATTGCTTCCAGATAGGGAACTTACTATTTCATGAGATCATTTGTTCTATCATTATAAGGTTGTCATTATTAGAAAGTTCCTCCTTATTCTGAGCCAAAATTTGCCTCACTCTGATCTCTTCTCACTCCACACTGGTCATAATTCTAGTCTTTGGGATCAAGCATAACACATCTGTTCCTTTCCCTCCATGACAGCTCTTTAGATTTTTAAGGACTAAACATGTTTTATTCAAGTCTTTTCTTCTCCCAGATAAATATTACTAGTTCCTTCACCTACATTTTATATCACATGGTTCTCCTTCCTCTCACTGTCTTCATTACCCATCTCTAGTTTGTCAAAGTCCTTCTTGAAATACGGAACCCAAAATCAGACACAATATGGCAAATCATCCTAACCAGGACAAGAAGAAAAGGAAAGGGAGAAGATATATCATTCTTCATTAACATGGTGACCCGCACAGAGTCAATACTGTTTCACTCATTCATTAATTCTTAAACCTCCCATCCTTAGCAGCTTCTGTCTCCAGCCCAGTCCCACATGAGGCATAAAAAGCAATGGTGCTATTCCATAGCATAGTGGAAACTACCCTAGATTTAGAGTCAGGAGACTTAGGTTTGAATCTTTGATCCCACATGCAAGAGCTATCTAGTTGTAGGCATGTCACTTGCTCCCTCTGAGACTCAGTTTCTTCACATGTAAAATGGGGATAATAATTGTATTATCTAACCCATAGATTTGTTGTGTGAAAACACCATCACAGTAACAATCCTATGTAAGCCTTAATTTTCTGTAGCTGGTCTTATTGTTGTTATTTGGTATTATAGCTTGGGTACCTCCTCCCATGATCAGTCAATGTATTTAGAGGTTCTGGTTCCTTATGTAAAAATCTTGGTGTGTGACTGCTGAAAATTTTATGCTAATGTAAACCTGAGGTAGTAGAACATTTTTTTAAATTGAGAGCCATTGAACTAGTCTCCCCGCTTCTGTATTCCCACAATCAATAGAAGGTATTCTCGCTCACATTTTTATTTTATATTCTTCTATGTTGCTAGAAAAGTTCATCTCACCCACATTTTTAAAAGATATATAGGAATGTAAAACTTTAATGAGTAATTATAACAAGTTTGAATATATTTTCATTCAACTTATGTTTGATTAGTTCAAAGAGTGAATGAATGGAAAAAGTAGGGAAAAAGAGAGAAACAAGGGTGTAGAGAGAATAAAGAAGGAGTAGTAAGGGGAGCTGAGAAAGAGAGGAAGAAGATAGAGGAGGGAGAGATAGGAAGACAAAGAGAAAGATTGAGAGAAATAGGGTGAGGGGCATAGGCACAGACAGTATTTTTTCTCCCACAGGCATCTCCTTATTTGAGTTGGTTATCCCTGATCATCAATGCCCCACTGAAATACAATATTGCTAATTACCCATTATTCCTAGCTCTTTAGCAGTTATAATCCTTAAAACTAGGGGTACCTTTCTGAGTGGGACAACCACAGCAGCCCAGTATAAATGGGGATTTTGCTCTGGGCTGCAGCTGTGATGGTCTGGGAAGGAATGCCCTTGAGAGATAAAGGAAGGCAATGTGAAGGCTGCATGTGGGGCTGGCTATGACAGCCCTACCCCTGCTAAGGTCCTGGACTTTACCTGGAACACAGTGACAATGGCCCACAGCAAGGAGTCAAAGTTCTTCCTGTCCGGGACGGTGTCTCCAGTGTCAGTTTTCAAGCTGAATTTACACCCAAAGAGGTGCATGCCCAGGATACTGTGGGTGAATGGAGTTGAGAGAGGCCAGAGTCATGGGTCAGTGTGGGAGAGAGGGAAAACCTTTGAATATCAGTGGGGGGAGGGGAAATGCTCACCAGCCAGGGACACTAGACCATCAAGAACCCCTGAAAAATGGGCCATCCCTCCCAATCCTTGGCTTTTCTGACCTTTTAACATTTAGTCCAGGGCTTGACACACAATAAGATTTCAATAGAAGCTGCCTGGTTTTCTCACTATTTTGTATTTGAGTCTCTTCTCCCTCAACCTCCCAAGAAGGAGCTCCCGTGTGGACTTGCTCTTCCTTCTGCTTTCCCTGTGTCTACTCAGAACCATGGACAGCGAAACTCCCCCAGTTGGCTCCTGCTGAGCTGGGGGGAGTTGTGTGGAGGGGTCAAAGTTGTGGGGAGAGGTTACCTAAATATAAAGATGAACAGCATCAGCAGCATACAGAAGGTGGCCACGTTGTCCATGGTCTTCATCAACACCACCAGCTGTCGTCGAAGGGCTGGCATGAATCTTACCAGCTTCAGCACCCGAAGGAGCCTGAAGGTCCGGAGTACTGACAGCCCCCCGTCTGACTGCCCGATAATTTCCCAGACACTTTTGGCACAAGGTACAGGGAGGAGCATGTCAGAAAATTAGGTCCCCCCTTATCTGTCTGTCTGTCTGTCTATCTATCTATCTATCTATCTATCTATCTATCTATCTATCTATCTATCTATCTATCTACCTTCATGTTATGGTTTGAGTCTCCCTCCTCCAAGAAGCCCAACTGGATTATTCCAGCCTCTCCTTATTCTCTAGCTTTCCACCCTGGGGCATCTTCACAGTATAGGAATGGTATTTTTCTGTGCATTTCATGAGTGTCAAGGGAGTGACTTTCCCAAGATCTTAGGGGAAATTAGTGGCAGATATGGGACTAGAACTCAGATTTCCTGACCTTGAATTCATTATTCTTGTTGCTGCCCTGCACTGCCATCCATATCATCATACTGTAAATTCCTTGAGGGTAGAGAATGGACCACTTTTTAGTTTTGTATTCACAGAACCTAAGGCAGGTATGCACAGCCCATATGTTACTTCACACAGAAGGTGTTTAATAAGTTTTTGTTGAACTGAATTGGATTGTTCATCCCCTTGATGGCCAACAACATAAAAGCCTATCTCTCTGGTGTGGAGAGATTTTGATTAACTAGGAATACTTTGTTTAAGTAAAGAATGAATATCTTTCTTGCCCTGCAAAGATTACCCTGAGCCCCCTGGGGAATACTCAGGCTTAGCCAGCACAGCACTTACTTAAAAAAAAATTCCAGTTTCACAGAATCACAGAATGTTAAGGTTAGAAGGGACACTTGGGGGTTCTTTAGTACAACTGCCTAATTCTTCAGTGAAGGATACTGAGTTAGAGAGAAATTAAGTGATTTGCCCAATGCCACACAATTAGTAAGTGTGAGAGCCAGAGTTTGAACCCAGATCTCTTAATTACAAGTTCAAGACTATCACTACTTACTCTATGTAAATTACTTTTTTCTATTTCCCTAACTGCAAAAATTGGGGATAGGATGAGGTTCCTTCCAGCTCAAAGTCCTGTGAGCCCATAGCCAAGCTTTCTGGATTGCTATTTTAACTGGTTTGGAAAATGCTTAAAATTTATCACAGATTTCTGGAGCCCTATGCTTCCTTACCCTTGGGTGAATCCTTGAAAGGAAACAATATTTGTTATTCTCTACTGATTCTGTTTTAGTAAAAGTCTTAAGAGTCAATGTTTTTCACCTGCCTACTTGTTTCAAAGGTAGTTGAAGGTCTAATGGCCAGAGCAAAGTTTTATTCTGAGAAATGGGGGATATCAGAGATTTATTCTTCCCTGAAAGTCACTCTAAGCACTTAGAGCTGGTCTTCTTGGTGTCCAAAGAGGCCACATTGGACTCAGCCTCCTTGCTGGCTCCTGGGATCCTTCCCACCTTTGTACCTCACCCCCTACCTCTTCTTCCCCAAACCATACCCATAGTCCACCAGTCACCTGATAACAACGATGATGCCATCAAAGATATTGTAAGGATTCCTGATGTAGCCCAGAAGCCCAAAGGCCAACAGCTTCAGCAGCATCTCCAGGGCAAACATGCTGGTGAAGACGATGTTGCTTATTTCCAAGGCGTTGGTCAGCTCTTCAGGCTGGGGAGTACAAAAAAACAGTGGGTCTCATGGTTGCCCTGAGAGGAACCAAGGGTCAAGTGGGAGTGTCTTCACTTTGAACCAAATGACATAATATTTATAAAGTGCTTAGCACAGTGGCTGGCACACAGTAGGTGTTTAAAATTCCTTCCTTCCTTCCTTCCTTCCTTCCTTCCTTCCTTCCTTCCTTCCTTCCTTCCTTCCTTCCTTCTTCCTTTCCTCCCTTCCTTCCTTCCTTCCTTCCTTCCTTCCTTCCTTCCTTCCTTCCTTCCACAAGTGAATGACTGAATGAAAAGGCACTTAAGCGCTCCTTGTGTGCCAAGTACTATGCTAAACTCAGGATACAAATCCAAGCAAGTCGGACAGTTTCTTCATCCACTGCTTCTGGTAGTCCCCACCTAGGGTCCCTAGGAGGCCTGCCATTCTCTCTCCTGCCAATACTTGCCCCAAATCATGACTAAGGCAGGACCTTCTACACTAAAGCATCATTCCTTTAGCAGATGGTTTTAATCCCCTTTCAAATGTCAATCACTCCCCAAATAGAACCCTCCTAAACTACCCTCAGTCACTGAAACTTCAGGGTGAGAACAGGGAGATCAGGTGCTCTCTCTCTGTCTCTGTCTCTCTGTCTCTCTCTTTCTCTCTGTCTCTGTCTCTCTGTCTGTCTCTCTCTCTCTCTGTCTCTGTTTCTCTTTCTCTGTGTCTCTGTCTCTCTGTCTGTCCGTCTCTCTCTGTGTCTCTGTCTCTCTGTCTGTCTCTGTCTCTGTCTGTCTCTGTCTCTGCAGTATGATACTTACGGAGGAGAGGGGCAAAGGGGTGGGGAGCAGGGATTAAGACACCGATAAGGACAGGGAATGGACTTGTGATTTATTTGTTACAAGAAATTCCCAGATGAGGAAACTCCCTTTATGGTGCAGGGGGATAACATATTTGTAAAGCACTTAGCATAGTATTAGGCACATAGCAGGCATTTAATAAATTCTTATTCTTTCCTTTCTCCTTCTTTGCACCTTGTAGTCTCTGAGAATTGCTTACAACACCGGGAGGTAAGTGACTTGCTCATGCTTACACAGCTAGGATGTGTCAGAGAAGGGACTAGAACCTAGGACTTTCTGGACTACCCATAATCTACTATGCCAAACTGCCTTTCAATCCACTGATATCCTCTGTAATTTTGCCAAAGAATGTGTCAAAGATACCCTCTCCTACCCAACATGTACTGAAGACTCTCACACTCTCAAGTAGTCTCAGGCCCTGCCTCTTCCCTGGATTATTGCAAGGGTTTCCAAAGGGGAATCCCTTCCTCGAGTCCATCCTAGGCATACTTCCAGATGAATCTTCCTGATTCCCATCTCTGGCCAAGGCATTCTACCCTTGACATCCCTCACCCCACCTTTGCTCAAGCGGATTCTTGCTTCCCACAAGGTAAAATTAAAACTCCTCTACTTGGCATTCAAGGTCAGCCATAGTCTAACCATCTTCCCAGCTTAGTTCCCAATACTCCTCAACGCATCTGTTTTGGTCACTAGGATCCTTCCTGCCCCTATGCCTTTGCCTTCCATTTGCAATACTCTTCTTCCTCCCCACTTCTGCATGCTGTCCCCATCCTTCTGCTCTTAGTTCCAATGCAATCAGAGACAGCCACCTAGTCCAACCCCCACACCTTGCAGATGAGGAAACCAAGTTCTAGGAAGTTGAAGGTACTTGCCCCAGGGTCACATAGTAAGTATCTAATCTGATTCTTGCTACACCAGTTAGTGGTTTTTTCACTGTCTCTCACCTATCGCTAGTAAGTACTTAATAAATACTTGTTGAATAAATGAATGAATAAATACATGGAGCTCAAGTTTAACCTGCTTATCCCATCCAAAATTTTCAGCAAAAACTTTTTAGTTAATTACCTATCACACAAAGATAAGCAGGATGATACTGGATGTCATGAGTTATTATTAGATTAATTGCTAATAATGATTGAAACTGGGTGTAATTAATTATGTATTTAAATCCATGCTGCCTTCCCACATGGATTTTTGACAATATGGACCACTATTGAAAATCTTAGGGGTTTAATTTTATTTTCTATAGGGGAAAATTCAGACTCAGAGCAGAGAAGTGACTTGCTCAAAGTCACTTAGTGAGTTAGTCCCAGAGCTAGAACAAGCAGCCAAGTATTTCAAAGTTCCTCATAACTCACTTGTGGTCTGAGAACACAGGCTTCAAAACATCAACCATAAGGTCTCCAGGTATTTGCCAAACGCAGCCTCTTGGAAAAGGTATGGGTGAGCTGTGCTTTCTAAGTTCTAAGAGAACATGTGAGCCCCTAGCCATTGACTAGGTGGATTAGGATCATAGACTCAGAACTAGTATGGACCTTGGAAGTCTATCTAGTTCAACTCCACTCATTTTACTGATAAGGAAGCTGAGACCTAGAAAGGTTAAGTGACATGTCCAAAGCCATATAGACAAGCATAGCAGAGTTGAGATGCGAACCCAGTTTTTTTTTATTGCATTCAGCATTCTCCCAGTAAGAGGAATCATTCTAGCACTGATGGCTTGTGGTGTTCCAATGCTGATCCCAAAGAAATTTAATCCAATGTTCTTCAAAGACAGTGATCTTCTACAAAGACAATGATGACTGAGATGGCAAAGGCCTTTTGGTAAGTCATTTCATTCTCTTCTTTAATTTCTTCCTTTGTAAAATCAGGCATTGGACCAGATGAGCTAAAATGTTTCTTCTAGCTCTGCATCCTATAGCCCTACGATCCAGGGTCGGGGACGGGGGGGGGGGGGGACGGAACAGCAACTCAACTGAAGGTGCTCAGTTGGTTGGGGGAAAGGAGTGAAGTTCATCTGGCCATCCCAGAGGACTCTTGCTCTGTGGAGGGACACTAATGGTGTTTGTATTCATTGGCAGCAGGAGTTGTTTTTTTTTAAGTTCAATGGCACATGGATGGCCTTGATCCCAAGACCTCTTTATCCTTTGGGGCACAGGATGAGACAGTCCAGAGGTGGCCAGAAGTGGGGTGAATTCAGGATAGAGGTCAGGCTTCTTTCTTCTCCCCAAACTGCAGCAATTCACCAGGCTATTCTGAGTGATTATGAGGATTTCATTATTTATGTCCTGTTCTTGAGCTGGGATCTCTTCCAAACCAGCTCTGTTTATCCAGAACTCTCAGGACTGGAAGTCAAGCTGGGAAGCACGTGGAAATAGACTTCTTCAGAGAGATTTCATAAATCTGACCCCAAGTGTTCTCTAATCATGTGAAGGCTAAGGCCTGGAGAGGATCCTGTCCCAACCTGCATTTAAAAGAGGTTGGGAAGCTTTGGAATATAGAGTGACAAACAATAGATCCAGGTAAAGGGGAGCCCCTGAGTGTTTTTGAGCAGGGCAGTGCCATGGTTTAGATCCGTGTTACGGGAATACTAATCTGGCAGTGTGTTAAGGCTGACTTGGTGAGGGGAGGGGGCAGAACACTGCAAGCAGAGAGATCAGTTAGGAGCTTCTTACAGGTATGAGAAGATGAGACCCTGACTAGAGTGGGACCCATCAGGATGGAGAGGAGAGGATGGACAGCAGAAGTGACATAAAGATAAAAAGGGCAGAACTTTGTAAACCTTCTATCCTTGGAGAGGGGGCATGAGGAGGAGGTCACAAACCTTTTAGGCTTTTAGTCTAGGTGCTTGGGAGGATGGTGATGCATGATGCTGCCTCTTTATGACATTTCCCAAAGTTCTCAGTTTGGGGGGGGGGTCTCCCTTTGTCTTAGAAAACTCACTTCCTGAGATCACCAAAGACGTGCATGGGGAGTGATGGCTCAGAGAGTTTTGCTGCCTCTGCTGGAGGGCATCTGAGTTTCACGTACACTCACAGAGTCTGGGGACGGAGGGGAGGCAGAGGGGGTGGTGTTGCTAACACATCTTGTCCTGTGTAGTAGCTTGAATCGTTTCTCCTGGGTGTGTAAAGACTCTGAGTCTTCCTGAGCTGAAGAGGGAAGGAAGCCCTGCCTCCGGGAAGGGGCAGACGTGGAGTGCAGTTGGCTTCAGCTATAAGGATGAAATGAGAGTTGAATTTTTCCTCAATTGCCTTCCAAGTGGAAGAAGATCTCCCAGGAGGCCTTGAAACACTAGTTAAGCTGGAGGCAGAAGAATCAATACTCTTGTTAAAAGCCAGTTTAGGATCCATAGGTCAGGGGGTCCAACTCTGCTGATGTAGGGAGTCAGTATCTTCCTGCTGATAGCTTTCTCCAGTTTCTACCAGCCAATCAGAGCATGGAGGCAGACAATACCTGGACCTCCCAGGCCATTATTTCCATGTCCTGCCCAAGGGCCAGACCCAGACTAACCTGGCTTGTAGTGTCTCTTGGCACTAACCTGGCTTGTGGTATCTCATCTCCGTCCTGTTTCTTAATTTGGGTTTCTCTTTGTTTCTAAGGGACTAGGAGTATCTCCATGGATCCCCCCTTCCCTTCCATACCTTCCCTCCCCTGAAATCTCAACGGCTGGAAAAAAGTGGGCCTTTTAATATCATAAAAAGAACATTGAACTAGGAGCTGGGAGCCCAGGGATCAAGAATTTGTAGTCTAATTCAAGCTCTGATACCAGCTCATTGTGTGATCTGGGGCAAGTGACCTCCCTTCTTACACATATGCAGATTAAGAGGTGTAAGGGACCTGACCTAAAAGGTTATCTTGTCCATCCCTCCTCCCCCAAGTAGCAGATGAGAAGGCTGAAGTCCAGAGATGGGCAGTGACCAGCCCATGGAAGTTAAATGGCAGAGCCAGGTACTGGATCCAGGTTACCGTGACCTCAAATGTGCACTCCTCAGAGTCTTGATTTTTCCCTTTGGTAAAATGCAGAAATTGGATGAGCTGGTATCAAAGGTCCCTCCTGGCTTTGATGTTCTCTGTTTCTGTGTACATTATCGACACGAACCTCAAATGCAGACAGACTCTGGGCTGATTTTAGCTTCAGAAACTCTTCAAGTTATTTGACTTACAAGATTCCTTCAGGCTCTCTGATACTGGGCACCATCTATTACCAGGACGGGAACATTCCTGGAAGCTTTTAAAACTGAAATCTTAATAGAATAAGGTTTTATAAGAGCACTTTTCACAGTCAAGGAAGAATTAGGATGGAGTTATGTCAACCTTTGGATCTTTGACAATGCAGGGCACAATGGCTGGGAAAGGAATGAATGTCCTTATTATTAAAGGCCCTTTAGCCATGATAATTTGCCCCCTCCCCCTATAAAATGACATTTTTAAAGATAAGAGACTCATAGAATCTTAGAATGTCAGAACATAAAGGGATCTTGGAGGTCACTTGATTTTACAGAGGGAAAAAATGGGGCCCAAGGATAGATAATGTCTTCCTTGAGGTCACCTGGAAAGTTAGTGACAGTGCTAATGCCAGCATACTTGCTCCTACACTATGCCTTCAAATTGAATTTGGGGCCAACTACTAGATGGTGCATTGGATAGAGCACCAGACGGGATTCAGGAGCATTTCTCTTCCTGAGTTCAAATCTTGCCTCATACACTTACTCGCTGTGTGACTCTGGGCAAGTCCCCAATCTTCAGTTTCCTCATCTGTAAAATGAGCTGGAGAAGGAAGTGGCAAACCACTCCAGTATCTTTGCCAAGAAAACCCCAAATGGGGTCACAAAGAGTCAGAGACAACTAAAAATGACTAAATGACAAACAACAACACGTCCTGATGTCAAGTATTGTATTGTATCTAGTTTCTTATATCTAGTTTAACCCAAAGACACTTCTAGGTTATGTATGACCTGTGAGGCATGCATTGGCCCTATAGCATCTTGTGCCTTCTCAAGATTCCTTTCCCCCTCTGCCACCCAGCTTCTAACTATTTGGATCTCCTACCTCACTGCCTTGTTTGGTCAGACTAAGACTAGGCAACATCAGAATGACCTACTAGAAAGTGGGCCAGCAAAGTAACTTGTCTTGATCCATCCCAATAGTTTTTAGAATAGAACCTTCTGGACTTTCTATGTGTGGGGAAATCTGTAAGTTTTGTGGGTGGTCTGCAGATTGCTTTCCTGCTACCAACATTTTCTACTTCCTTGTCAAGCATTTCACTCTGGACACTCTTCTTCCTCTTTGGCCCTCTCCTCTGATTGGTGAATCCCTGGCTGGGAACACTATTTCCTAAAGTGTCCAGGCTATCCATGTCCAGTTCTCTCCTGGCTCCACTCCTGAGTCTTTGGAATTTTTTACCTACTCATTAGCATTCTCAGCCTCTTTGATTTCACCCCCCTCCAATCCTTTTATGTGTGTTCTCCCTGAGGTCAGGGACTCTCTCTTTTGCTTGCATTTATATTGCCACTGCTTAAAACGGCACCTGGCATATAAAATATGATGAGCAAATGCTCTATCTATCTATCTATCTATCTATCTATCTATCTATCTATCATCTATCTACTTTCAATCAATCAATAAGTCAAAACCCTGGCCATTTGGAAATCACCTACCCAGAAACTTCAGCATCCAGAGTTCAGCTACTCGGAAATTAACCAACACTCTCACCATCAAAAGTTCATTTATGCAGAAACCAAAAAGAAGCCTCCCTACTTCTCCTCTTAAAAAGTGCCTCTCAGCGTGAACATTAGGGTCGGAATGTCTGAGCCTTAAAGCTGATCTACTTTATTCTTAAGATCCTCCCTCATTCCTGTTAACATTTATTTTAAATAAAATCCTAACCCGTTTGAAGAACTAGTTTTCTAGTTCACTGCAAATTAGAAAGCCAGCAGTAGAGCTGCTCAGGGCAAATATAGTGAAAATGAGAGGTGACTTTTGGTAACCTGGAAATGGAGATAGAAAAAGATATTAAAAAGCAGACTCAAGAACTCAGAAAGCGCAGCCATTACTGAAGATTACAAACAGTCATGCACACTTCAGTTGCTCCTGTTGATATTACTGTTTTACATCCCAGGACAGTGTCCAGTGTTCATAATGAGGATGCTAACTCTCTACGGTGCTTTATGATTTATCAAGCCCTCTCTTTCTCTGTTCCTCAAGCAAGACACCCCACCTCCTAATTCTGGGCATAGTCAGTGGCTGTCCCCTTTCCTGGAATTCTTTCTCTTTGCATCTTCATTCCTGGCTTCAGTTTAAAATCCCACCTTCTGCAGGAGACCCTTTGCAATCTCCCTTAATCTTAGCATCTGGCATCTGAGATAAATTCCAATGTCTCCCATTTATTTCTTGTTAGAGTGGGAGCTCCTTGAGGGCAGGGACTGTCTTTTACTCTTTTTGTATCCCTAGCATGTACAACACATAGTAGGTGCTTAATAAAATGCCTGTTGACTTGCCTAGACTTTTGTTACAGCAGTTTTGTCAGGTAAGGGCAAATGTTAGTATCCCCATTTTGCAGATGAGGAAACTGTGTCTCAGAAAGATGAAGTGACTTGACCACAGTCACCCAGCAATTGATAATAATAGCTAACATTTATACAGTGCCCATTATGTGGTAGGCACTATGCCAAGCACTTTACAGTATTACCTCATTTGATCCTTACAACAACCCTGAGACATAGGTACTATTATTCTCCCCATTTCACAGATGAGGAAACTGAGGCAAACAGAGACTTGCCCAAGGTCACACAGCTAGTTGAGTGTCCTTCCCTGGGATGCTGTGAGGTTCAAATGAAATACTGGATGGGGGATATACTTTGGAAAGCCTGAAACCATGCTCATATGTAAGTAGTGATTATTTTAGCAACCAAATGGACTTGAAAGAAATGACTAGAATGAGCTGATGACTTGGAACCATTAAGGGACAAAGTCACAAGTCTTCAGATCCTGGCACAGATTTATGTTTTCATTTCCTCCTCTGTCCAGCTCCCTGCCACCCCCCAAAAGTGGCTTGCTGCCTGATTTTGTATTGAATCCAGGCATGAGGGACACAGCTTATTATCCTGGTTGCTTAAGTCCATACCCCTGTTCTTTCTCTCATCTCCCTTCTCCCAGGCTTCCTGGCGAACAAGGCCTGGGAACCGGCCATGCCCTCTGTCCTGCAGACCCACAGTGACTCAGTTGCTTTGGAAACAATCACCATACGGGGCCTGTTGGCTACACAAAAGAACTATTCACAGGCCTCCCGCCCGGGGCCGGACACACAGAACAGTTGTCAGCTGTGAAAAATGTCCAACCGAGAACCTCCAATTTAGGGCTGTTTGCTGGGAATAATACATTTCAGTATCACCATTGCCCGCGTGTTTCCTTTGCCTTCCCCGATCAGGTCGGAGTCAAGCAGAGAACAGAAATCAGAGTCTGCTCCCGACAAGGCAGGAAATTTACCTTTGAAACGAAGGCCCTGGCTCCTTGAATGAACAATGGCCCACAACCTCCTAATTAGCATTCTTTCCCGAAACAGTGGGGTGACAGAATTGGGTCACTCCAACCCATGCGTCTGCCCTGGGAGTACATTTGACTCAGAAGATGGCCTCAGATTCTATGGAAGCTCCATTCCCTTTATTAGCAAGCAGAGGGCTCTAGGCTCTGATACAGATTTGACTCTATCCCAAAAGGTTTGAGGCCGGCATTATCCAGTATGAGCTATGACCTGAAACCTCACAAAAGCCAGATCTTGACCCTCTGGGTCATCCTGGGTGAGCAGGCCTACCCCGTGGAGGAAGCTGACCTCTCAGGCTCAATGCCAGATTACCTGGTGGTCATAGTAGGCACATGCCTGGGAGCCCCCAAGAGTTTCAACCAAACTGGCTTCTATTCACTGGAGTCTGTGAACTCTGGTGAAGTCATCTTGACCACTCTACCCATCAGTCTTGACACAAGAGGCAAGTGGCCCTGGCCTTAATGTTTTGACCTAGTGTTGCACATAGTAATATACTATGGGTAGGATACTAAGTTTTCTTGGTAGCCATGGTCTCTAAGGTTTTCTGGCCATTATCAAGCTTGAACTTGACACCACTTCCATGGGCCCCAGGGCAACCCAGGCTGTTTGCCCCACCTTTCTAAGCTGGGTCTTATAACAAGATATAGTTACTATTATTCTATATTACTTGGGGGCTGGAATGTATAATTTTACCAGTGAATAACTCTTAGCATTTCTCAAATTTGTTTTCAGAGTATCATAGGATTTACAGATGAGAGAGATATTGAGGATCCTATAATTTCCTAAGTCTACAGAGGCCCAGAGAAGGGAAGAGACTTGCCCAAGGTCATACATTTTGACTTTATGTTTGTTATAATTCCATTCAATTTGTAACTAAAATAATTTCCTGAATTCATCTTTCATTTACAACTCTATGAGTTATAAAAGTCTTTCCCTTTCTCCCTCCCTCCTTCTTCCTTCTTTCCTTCCTTCCTCCCTCCTTCTCTCCCTCCCTCCCTCCCTCCCTCCCTCCCTTCCTTCCTTCCTTCCTTCCTTCCTTCCTTCCTTCCTTCCTTCCTTCTTTCCTTCCTTCCTTCCTCTCTTCCTCAGATTTTTCCAGTGTCTCAGGTACTACCCACTGAGAGGCAGGATAGGGTGGTGTGGTGTGATAAGACCATTGGTCTGGGACACCTGGGACGTGGGTTCTAGTTCTGGCTCTAATACTAACTTGATTTCTGAGTTTGGGTGAGTCACCACATTTCTGTTGGCCTCAGTTTGCTCCTCTCTGAAATGGGGATGATGGTCTCTGCCTTATTTCCTTTACATGGCTCTAATGAACGAATGAAAACTTTGTAAATTGTCTGGTAGTATGCTGATCGAAGGTAGGCTACTTTGGGAAGTTGCGATAACTCTATTAGACCACAAGGGGGCATATTAGTACAGTTAGATTAATTCATTCCTTGCCCTGCAAGAAAGACTTTTAGGCTGGGCTGCCATATATCTAGGCAGGTTCCCTGCAAGATTGAGGGCTGTTAGCCTGGGGTGTTGCTATAAAGGAGGACTGGATTCCTTCCTTCCCATAAAAATACGGTGGGGGCATTTTCATTGTTTCCCATTCCAAACCTTCTTTATTTGGAATGGCTGAGATATGGACCTGCTCAAAGTTAGGGGATGTTCTAGCTGACCTTCCCAGAATCTCCTCCTAGCCCAGGGTGGTGCATGATTTATAGACATCCCATGTCATGAGTTCAGTGTAATGATGTAATAGAAGGGGTCCCAGAAAAGCCTGGATTCTGGAAATGGCCTTACCACTAACTCCTTGGGTAAATCATGCCCTTCTGCTGAACCTCATTTTCTCATCTCTAAAATAAGGGAGGGATTAGATTAACTGAGCTCTCCAAGTCTGTTTCAACTCTATTGTGAGTCTATAATTTTTATCATCATTCTCTTTCAAAACATTTGCCCAGGACTTATTTATAGAACATGACGGACATCTGGGATGTTTGCCACTCAGGTCCAGGAATCTTTGCACAGTGGGTGGGTGGGATTGCCAAAATAGAAAGGACTCCAATCAAAACTCAACTCCTGTCATTCCTAGCGTGTCTTCTTCTTCTTCTTCTTCTTCTTCTTCCTCCTCCTCCTCCTCCTCCTCCTCCTCCTCCTTCCTCCAGAGCATTTTTCCATATGATGCCTCATCATCCCACCTTTTTCCTAACTCTTTAATTATTTATATTATTATTATATATATAATTAATTATATATACTCTCAGCACCAGAAAATCAGTGGGTAGACTCTGGAGAGTCAAACTGTGAGCTTCCCAAAGTCAGGATTTATGTCTACCGTTTCTTTTTTTTTGCTTTTTGGAGGGCAGTTGGGATTAAGTGACTTGCCCAAAGTCACATGGCTAGTAAGTGTGTCAAGTATCTGAGGCCGGATGTGAACTCAGGTCCTCCTGACTCCAGGACCAGTGCTCTATTCACTGTGCCAGCTAGCCGCCCCAGTCTCCTCTTTCTTTATCTCTCTATAAACTATGTATTCCTCAAGGTCACTGCTTGAATCTGCTCCTCCTCTTGGAAGGGTCTGCCTTCCAGTATAGCCTTGTGCAGGGTTGGGGACCTTGTACAAGGGAAGGAGTGGGGCATGGTGGGGGGGAGAGTCATCTCCATTAAGACTGATTGACTGACTTTTATCCTTTATGAATCTTAAATGAATAATAATAAATCCTATTTAAAAAATCCTAGTTAAAAATAAATAAATCCTATTTATTAACCTAAGTAACCTGTGAAAGAAGAACTGTTAATCCCTTTTACAGAGGGGGAAACTGAGGCAAAGAAGAACTAAAAAGACTTATCCAAGATCACAAATCAAGTCAGTGGCATTACTAGGGCTAGGACGCAGGTATCCTGACTCCTAGACCTGGGATCTTTCCTCTGGAATATGACCCCTTCTTTCTGGGTCATGTTGCTTAGAACAGAGGTGTTTGGGGTTCCCTCCATCATTCCCTCCATCAGCTCAGTCTTCAGTTGTATCCCTCTCGCCCCACCTCAACATAAACAGATGGAAAGTAACTATCCCTCAATTTGTGGGAAGACAGCTTCTTTGAAGGGGAGAATATAATTTGCAGGTGAAGCAAGTCCAGGATTTTGTGGGGAAATGAATGAGTGAATGTCCTCTTTCCCCTCATCCCCCCAGAGTCTTTCGAATAAGGAGCTTTCAGTACAATGGCCGGCTGAGAGGTTTGGGGGTGACTCATCACTCCCATTCTCCCTCTATTCAGTCCACCATCCTCTGAGAGCCAATCAGCCAATTGGGGGAACATTCTGTCCTCGGCTTGAAGACATTGTTTCCCAGGATTGATATGAACAGTCAGCCTTGCTCTCTAGCTCTCCTCTCCCACATTGCCTCTCCCTTCCTCTTTGTACTACTAAAGGGTTCCAGTTAGGCCTCCAGCATCTGAGATGGTGGCAGACCTGAAATGGAAGGAACCCCAGAGATCATGAAAGCCACACTGGACAAGAATCAATCCCATAGAATTTTAGAGTTGGAAGGGACCTCAGTAGACATGTAGTCCAACCCAGACCCCAAAAGAAGCCCCACTACAACCCACCCAATAAGTGGCTATCCAGCTTCTGACGAAGAACTCCAATGGAAGGGAAACCAGTACCTCCCCAGGAAATCCACCCAACTTTTGGTCAGCTCTAATTCATGGTAATAGTAACAATCACAGTAACAATCCATGGTAATTTACATGGCAGCTAGGTGGTGCCATAGTGCACAGAGTGCTGGGCCTGAAGTCAGGGAGACTCTTTTCTTCCTGAGTTCAAATCTGGACTCAGGCACTTACTTGCTACCTGTGTGACCCTGGACAAGTCACTTAACCCTGTTTGCTTCAGTTTTCTCATATGTAAAATGAGCTGGAGAAGGAAACAGCAAACCACTCCATTATCTTTGCCAGGGAAACCCTACACGGAATCACGAAGAGTCAGAAACCACTGAACAAAATCCACGGCAGATTTTTCCTGACACTAAGCCTAAATTTGTGCCTGTCGGATTTCTACCTGCTGCTCCTAGTTGTGGCTTCTGAGGGGACAGACCCAATGAGCCTATTCCCTCTTCCACATGACAGCCTTTCAAACACTTGAGCATAGTTATCGTGTCCCCCCAACTCTCCTCTTTCCCAGACTAAAAACATCTTCCTGTCCTTCAGCCCACCCTTGGATGACGTGGATTAAAGACTGTTCATGTTTCTTGTGGATGTTCTCTAGTTGATCATTGTGGCACCCAGAACCGAAAGAAATAACGTGGATGTGTTCTGACCCATGCAGAGTACAGAGGCGTCATTGCCTCCTGATTCCTAGAAGCAGTGCTTTTTGGATTGCTCCATCATACTGAATAAAGGAGAAGGGAACATGCATCTGTATAGTGCCTACTATGTTCCAGGCACTGTGCTAAGTGCTTTACAAATATCTCAACAACCCTGTGAGGTGGGTGCTGTTATTATTTCTACTTTACAGATGAGGTGACTGAGCAGGCAGAGGTGAAGGGACTTGCCCAGGGTCACACAGCTAGTAAGTATCTGAGGCAGGATATGGATTCCAGGCCCAGTGCTATATCCATTGTACCACCTAGCTACCTCAACTGAGCTGCTGATTCATAAGAGCTTGCAGTCCATGAAAACCCTGAGATCTTTTTCTAATCATGTCTTCTCTCCACCCTCTCAGTCTTGTACTTGTGAAGCAGATGTAAGATTCCCTCAAAGAATCATAGACTTAGAACTGAGACTTTAGAAATGATTCAGTCCATCCCTCTCATTGTACAGGAGAGGAAATTGAGGCCTGGTATAGGGAAGTGAATTACCAAGGTCATACACAGTGAGTCAGGGGCAGATCAGGGCTAGAACTCTGGGATCCTGACTCAAGCTCAGAGCTCTGTTCCTATGACAGGCCAGTTCTCTGGATCTTAGGCCCATTTAAGCTATAGTCAAACCCTCCTACGTAGGACTGGAAGTCTAGACTAAGGATACTTTCCGAGGAAGTCAGAGACAGACTATGCAGGATATTCAGGAGAAAGAGCTCAAGAATCACAGATGCTCAGAGTTGGGAAGGGCCTTAGAGGTAGAGTGTGCCTTCAGGTATCCCCTTTACACCACTGGTGACCAATGGTCCGCTGACCTTCACTCAAGCTGTCTCCAGTGATGGGAGATTCATTACATCCTGAGTGAACCTGTTCCCCAGATGGATTGCTGACTGTTAACGAGCACTTCTTTACTTGAGCTGAAATCTGATTCTCTATAACTTTTATCCTCTGATCCCAGTTTTGTCCTCTGGGGTCACACAAACAAAGCTAATCCCTTTCCATGTGACAACATTTTAGGTATCTGAAAGCAGGGAGTACGCCCTTCCTCCATCTTCTGTATTTCCAGGTTCCAAGTCACTAATTCCTTTAACCAGTGTTGGTATGGTTGGATTAAATCCCTCCTGGATACATCCATTTTTCAATGCTGACATTTCCAAGGCCTTCTCACTTTCTATTTCAGTCTGGGCTCACAAGGGACCTACCCCTAATGCCAAGAGCTGTTGTATTTCATCCCTAGAGACTTCCAAGGTGGAGTCAGTGGATAATGGGAGCCCACAGCTCACACAAGTAGCAGTCCCAAATGGATGACACATTTAATGGACCTGGGATTCCTCCCTGTCTTGTCCCATGTCCTCAAGACCAACTTCCTGAAAGACAAAGCCCAAGGGACACCCCAACCAATTTTTCCTGAGTGCAGTGTTTGCCTTGTATTTTTTTTGGGGGGGAGGAGACAAGACAGCTGAAGAAGGAAACATAGAGGTCCTCGGCACACAGAGATAGGCAGGTTTGGTTCCTAACTCTTTGCTTCCTGGGGGGGGGATTATTTCAGACCTTTTGGCCTCCAGAGTCAAAGATGCTTCTGGTCCCAAGGCTTCATCCTCATCCCATCCCCAGCTGCTAGGCTCAAACGGCCATGGCAATCCAAAGATATCTGGGAGTCAGAGAGACCAGGTTGAAAAAGCTATGTGATTATGGACAAGTCCCTTTCCCTCTCTGTGCCTCAGTTTCCTCATCTGTAAGATGGGGGCTATATTTATCTGCCTATCTCACAGGAATATTAGGGGAAAATGCAAACTGAAGACTTATTGCTCAGTTATATTCCTTTTCTAAGAAGATGTTCAACTTGGCAAGTAGATAGAGTAGGGGAAAGCACGGGGCCTCCGGGGAGCTGCTGAACGGATCCTCTATTCCCAGCCTGGGATCCCCAAGCAATGGACACCCCAGCACTGGCCCGTAGTGCCAGATACAGCTGGTGCTGGCCATACCTGCTCGTGGTGCTCTATGCCCATACTGAGGGTGTTTATCAGGATGGCGATCATGATGCCCCGGTTAAAGTACTTGCTCTCCACAATTCGCTTGAGTTTGTTCCCGAAGGCTGCCCAGAGACAGGCCACCCCGCTGCGATCCCCAGCCACTTTTTTCCTGTGGGCCCCTCCCCTCCTCCTCGACCCACTCTGGGGAGGGGCCTGCTGTGGCTGTTGGATGGGGTCTCGGTGGTCGCCATGCCGCAGGTCTTGCGTGAACTCATAAACGCCATTGGTGTCTGAGTCGTAGCTCTCCAGCTCGCTCAACTCGAACTCAGGATCCTCCAAGATGTTGGCACAGTATGGGCAATTCTGCAGTTCACATGTCAGCATGGCTGCTTGGGGGCTGGGCAGGGAGCAGGGCACATTCAGGCCTGACAACCGGCTGGGAGCCCTGCAGAGGCCTATGAAGAGAAAAACATGACCGGGGTCAGCACTTTGCAAGGACACATGTACAGATGTATACAGGCTCATACAGCTGGAAGAGGGTTTGGTAATCATGGTGGCTCAGGAAGCATCATCCCATCCCACAGATCATGGACTGGCTAGGAGGTTCCATCCTGTGGTGGATATTAGAGGCATAGAATCATGGGGTTTAGAGCCGGGAGGAGCCTTGGAAATCATCTAATACAGTGGAATCAAACTTAGATAGAAACTGCTGCATGTTGACTTAGAAAACCACAAATTATGAAGATTATCCATGTTGTATTACATTTTTATTTATTTTATTAAACATTTCCCAGTGACATTTTAGTCTAATTTGGACAGCACCTGGGAGTTTTGCAGTCAGAGGGTTTGATACCTCTGAGCCAGTCTAACACCTTCCTCTTCTTAAAGATGAAATTGAGGCCTAGAAGGGTTAAGTGATTTATCTGAGGACAAAGGTAGATTCAGACCCAGGTAATAGAATCTCCAGGTCTGTGATATTTCCACTGGGCCACACTATTGAGGGGAAAGCTGAGGAGTCCTTAAGCCCTGGCAATGGCAGAGTCCTGAAACCCCATTCCTGTGTACCACAAAAGGCCTTCCCAATCATTCTGTCAAAATAGGAGCAGCTCTGAGAGACATGTAGGGCAGGAGTAATTAGCCCTACTGGACAAAGAAAGAAACTGTGCTCCAGACCGGGGACATGACCTCAGGCAACTCACTTATAAAATAAAGCAGATATTAATTTCTGAAAAGGCTTTTGTATGACCCTGAGAGTCCGGATAATGGTTTGCCCAATTGGTTGAAGTTGCCACTGTGTTTCAAGAAGGCTACATCTTACTGTGAGAAGAAACAAGAAGGTGGTGGTGGGGGGGTTTAGTGCTGTCCCAGCCACTGATTTTCTGTGTGACCTTGAACAATTCAGTCCTCTACAAGCCTCGGTTTCCAAACTGTGAAACGGAGGGGCAGGGGAGCTGGAACAGATGGTCTTGAAGGTTCATTTTTCACTCTAGGATTTTTGATTAAGAGATTCTAATCCAATTCAATTCAACTAAAGTCTCTGGAGGCTTTGCTCCGTGCTGGGCACCATTCTTCAGCGACTCTCCATTCTGACCTTGCTTCCTTTCCCTCCATCTGCTACCAGCCCAACAGAAAATAAACACCTGGTTTGCCTGTCCTGAGCCCAGCCTCCTGGCCTTGGGAACATGGTGTTCTAGTTTGTTTCTGTTCCATTTCCTGGCTAGAGGACTCCTCTCCTTCTCTGGAAGACTCCTCCTCCTCCCCTGGGTCCCTCTTGATTTTGGTGGTTTCTCACCCATCATCATCAGTCCTGATGAGGGGGTCCTGGAGGCCTGTCATCTCCCAGGGTTTTCATGTTCCAGAGGGGGATCTGGGGATGACCAAATGTGTGCTTGACACCTCTTTGGTGACCCCCTGATCCCAAAGCCTCTTGATCCTTCACTTAACCCTTGGAAAGGAAGCCCCTATCAGATATTAACATCCTAGTGTGAATATAGGTCATATGCTCATTAAGTGGTAGCTGGGATATGGTGGAAAGTACCCTGAATTAGAAGCCTGAGGACTTGTATGTAAAACCCAATCCTGTTACTTTTTTAGGTATAGGAATTAGGGTTGATTTGATCCATCAGGTCTTCAGTTTTCTCATCCCTAAAACAACTCAGTTGGACTCGATGGTCTCCAGTGTCCTTCTAAGACTTATGATCTGTATGAAGAACCAAATCTGATCATGTGGAGAGGCTGACCCCACACACTGAAAGACTGGAAAAAAAAGTGTTTGACACGTCCCCTATTTATGAAAATTATAGTCATTGACCTATTAGGTAAATCTCATGTATATACATATATACATATATGTGTGTGTATATATATATATATGCTTTTTGGAGGGGGGAAGGTAGGGCAATTGGGGTTAAGTGACTTGCCCAAGATCACATGGCTAGTTTTTTGTGTTAAGTGTCTGAGGCTAGATTTGAACTCAGGTCCTCCTGACTCCAGGTCCAGTGCTCTATTCACTGCACCACCTAGCTGCCCCTGAAATCATCTGTTCTTAAAGATGGATGGAACCTTGGACATCATTGGTTCTTAATAGATGCAGAAATTGAGACCCAGAAAGGTCCTCATAGGTCAAGGTCTCATAGTAAACAAATGGCAGAGCCTGACTCTCAGAAATGGAATGGTGTCAAAATTAATTTACATAATTTTCCCCTAGGAAATGACCTTGAAAGGTCATCAAACCTAATTGCTGCCTCTGAGCAGAATGGGATCATATGACCCCAGATTTACCTAAAGATGTTAGAACATATTGAATCACAGCTAAAGAAACCCTTAGACCCCATCAAATCTAAATCACATCATTTTATGTCTAAGGAAACAGAGGCCCAGAACAGTTCATTGTCCAAGGATATCTGGAAAATCAGTGGCAAAGTTGGGGCTCTATCCAGATTTCCTGCCTCCCTTCCCAATGTTTTATTCAATGATTCAGTTTTATAAACATTATTAAGCATCTGCTCCACAGAAACCCCTGGGTCAAGAGTGGAGGAAAATGAAATGCACCGTCTTCCTTACACCACACAGCTCTCCTACCTCAGAGGAATTTATCCTCAATATGGCATCATCACTGCAGGCAGGCCACTCCCTCTTAATCCTAATGAAAGACTCACACTCTTCCTCTAGGGAGAGTATAGATTGTAGGGTCATAGGGTTATGGACATTACCAGGGACCTTAGAGAGTCTGCCTGGAAAGTAGCAAAGTAAGTACTTAATAAATGTTTGTCAACTGCCTGATATTTAGACCAATCTCTTAATTGTATAGATGGTTGAGGGCATATCAAAGAGACACTTGCATGTAACTCTGTGAAGCATCTCTCAGGGAGAGGGGGAGAAAAGAGATTCTTTGTAAAGATGGGGCGGTACTGGCCTGGGGTCAGGAAGACTATCTTCCTCCCTGGCCTCAGACTGTTACTAGCTGTGTGACCTTGGGCAAATCACTTAAACCTATTTACCTTGGTTTCCTCATCTGTAAAATGAGCTGGAGAAGGAAATGGAAAACCACTCCAGTATCCTTGCCAAGAAAATCCCAAAGGGGGTCATGAAGAGTCGGGTAGGACTGAAATGACTCAACAAGAAGAAGGATGGAGGTCTGGCTACCTAAGGTTGGAGGGGTGGTGGTGCCTCTTGCCTCCCTCCTTGGTCCATCTCGTCTATTATTGCAATCACTCATTAAGAGAGGGCAAGGATTCTGACCTTCCCTCCTGCTCACTCCATTACCCTTCGTGCCCTGCCCTCCATCATTGTTAGTTCTCACTTCTTCAGTTTTCCTTGTATCCTACATAGATAGATTTGGAGCTAGAAATAGATCTTAAGGGACTTTCAGCTGAACCTGTTCTTCTGACAGATGAGCAAAACCAAATCCCAGAGAAGCAATGTGGTTTGGACCAAGGTCTAAGGTCTGGCAACTAGGAAAGGGCAGAGCCAGAATCTGAACACTCTTATCTGAACCTCCCTCCCACCCCAGCCCCCTTTAGAACATCAGCTCATTGAGGGCAGGAACTATTATGTTTTCCCTTTGTATCTCTAGAGCCTAGCATGGCTCCTTACACACAGCAAGTTTGATGACTTTGTTGAATGATCCCTACTTGACAGGTGAGAAAACTGAGGCCCAGAGAGGGGGAAAATGACTTTGGGTACACAATGAGTGAGAAGCAGAACTCAGCTCCTTCAATTCATTGTTGAGAAGACAGTACAGGAAAAGTGTGGCACAGTAGTAAGACTTGAAATGTTAGGAAGAGGATTTGTGTTTGAATGTGATCTCTGCCACCCACTTCCTGTGTCGCTTTGGGTCAGACATTATACAGCCTCAGTTTCCTCATCTGTAAAATGAGAGGGCTGGATTTGATGACTGCCAAGGTCCCTTTCAGCTCTAAAGGTATGAGTCTATGATCCTATAATCTCCCAGCTCCGGGCTCTTCTCCATACGCCACGATTCCCCAGAGCTGAAGACATCCCCCCTTTCCTTACCATGTTCCCCAACCAAGTGTTGCAGCTTCCCATAGGCGTCAGCGCTCAAACTCACAGAGCTGTTGTTCACTACGGGAACGGGCGGCCCACTGCCCTTCTTCCCCACAGGACCCAGAGCCAGACTACCCTTGCCCCCTGAAGGTGAAGGCAGGATGGTGGGGTAGTTCATGCTACCAAGTCCAGTGGCCAGCTTGAGCCCTGCGGCAGCCCGGGACACTCGGCTGCCCTGATCTTGGGGGGCTTCCACGTGGCAATCGGCATGGTAGATGCTGTGAACTGACTCGGCGTCATGAGGTGGGGATGGCAGGCCCTGTGGGCCAGGGGACGGGGGAGGCGGCAGCATGAGCCGGGTGCCGGGCTTCCCGCCTCTCGGCTCCACGTCCCCGCGGACGTCGGGGCTACCGCAGGGGCCCCTGGGGCTCCCGTTGCTGATGTGGTAGTGATGATGGTGGTGGTGGTGATGGTGGTGAATCAGGTGGTGAATGGAGGGGACCCGTTTGCGCCCGCGGCGCCCGACCCCCTGTCCGTGGAGGGCGCCGTTGGGGTTGACCTTCTCCCGCCGTTTCTTCTGCCAAGTGGCGTACAGCCGGAGGGCCCGCCGCTTCACTTTGCGGAAGATGTGGCCGATGTATTTGAGCAGCTCCTCGTAGCAGCTGCCCGGCTCCGAGAAGCTGGCGATGGTGCTGTCGTTGGACAGGTAGCGGGCCCGCTGCTCCTGCATCAGCTGGTTCTCGCGCTGCTTGGTTTCGGAGAACTGCGTGGCGATCACCACCAGGCACAGGTTTATCATGAAGAAAGAGCCCACCTGGCCACGAAAGGAGAAGAGAAAGAGGGGTCAGTCCGACGGGCAAGTCAGTGCAATGCACCACCTGCCCTATCGCAATGAGTTATTGCAATGATAGATGAGATGGACCAAGGGGGCAGCACCATCCCTGAAACCTTTATAGCCCGCCCAACCGCCTCATTGTACCAAAGAGGAAATGGGTCCGAAGAGGGAACGGAGGCGGGGCCTTTCTGTTACACTACGCTAACTTCCTGGGCCTCAGTTTCTTCAGCTGTAAAATTAAAGAGTGGATTTAGATGGCCTCTGATGTTCCTTCTAACACAATCTCTGGTCCTATAGAATCTGCGTCATGCTTCAAAGTCCACCTTAAGTGCCATTTCTTCCAGGAAGCCTGAACAAATTCATTCTACAAAATGATGATCTCTACTTTCTTGGACCTCCCAAAGCACTGGTTGTACCTCTTTTGTATTGTGGTGATGTGTAAAGGTGTCTTCTCTTCCACCCCTGACCCCAATTCCATTCCCCACTAGATTGTAAACCCATTAAGGACAAGGGCTACAGTTTATCTTTCCCATTTCTCTGTACTCAGCACAGTCCTTGGCACAACAGACATACTTAATAAATATTTGTAAATTGAAATCTCCCCATGTGGAAAAACTTGCACTGCTTTCTGCTTAGCTACACTGCTGGGGAGACAAGAAGGGGAGACTTCATTCTCACAAATCCACTATGGGGTGGGTGCTATTACTATACCCATTTTACAGATAAAGACATTGAGGCTGAGAGTTGCCCCCAGTCATGAAGTTAAGTGAGTGTCTGAAGCTGGAAGTGAACACAGGTCTGCATGACTCCAAATCTAGCACTTTATCCACTAAGTGTATGCAGAGGAAAGAGGCAAGTGATGCCCCCTGTGAGAAAATGCCCTTGGGGATGGTCCAGGTGATCAAGTTTCAATCTCTAAGATCCCTTCTGAAGATAACGTTCTTGGAGTCTAGATTAATGAAAGGAAGCTAAAGCATGGCATTATGGAAATAACACTGGATTTGGAGTCAGAATCCCAACCCGAGTAGTAGGCAAGTAACTTCCTCTTTCTTTGCCTCAGTTTCCCCATCTATAAAATAAGAGGTCGGACCAGGTGACCTCCAAAGTCCCTTCCAGCTCTAATGTTCTTTGTTCTAAGCTCTCTTCAAGCTCAATATCCAATCAATGTGAATTATTACTATTATGATACCATAAGTTCCAAGCAAATGGCCTGGACCAGTGGTGTCAAACTCAAATAGAAACAGATCCTTGTGGCAGCATGGTAACTTAGAAAACCACAAATCAACATTATCTGCACTGTACTGCATTTTTATTTTTTTGTTAGACATTTCCCAATTACATTTTAATCTGGTTCAAGCTACAAGTTTGCTAACTCTGGCCTGAACACCAAGTACTATGGGCGTTTAGAAGAGGAGAGGTCAAGAATGGGCTAGAAAAGTTGGGGAAGACTTCCTGAAAGAGGGGGTTAGCAGCTTCCCAAGGCACAGCAGTGACATGAGGCATCCTCCTCCCCAGGGCCAAAGGTTCATTCAGGTCATAGTGATTTATTACATTGTCCAGTCCATGTAACATTCAGGTAAACATTTCTGTTCTTCCTTGGACTTGCTACCTCTGGTCTCCTCCACGTTATCTTCCAAATCCTTACCATCCTTTAAAGCCTAACTTCTATCGGGGACAGCCCCGACTACTCAGTGCCTCACCATGTCTTCTTCCTCTGGGCTCCTCTAGCCTTGGAAACTGAATTATACCATTCAGCGCTTGATTTTTGTTCATTGGCTAACCATCTTGTGTGTGTACTTGCTCCCCTCCAGGTATGAGCTCCCTGAGAGCAGGACCCAGATTGCTTTTCTGTCTCTTCACCCCAAGTGTTTAGCTTTCCTAGGGTCAGGGTCTCCATTTGCATCCTCATCTATTTCCCCTAGACAATGAAATTCCCAGGGTAGGGGCTGGCTGAGAACATATGAATAGAGGTGATTTGGCAGGGAGAGGAGAGAGCTCAGTAAATGCTTGTTCAATTAAGTTGAAATTCGTAGAACCTAAGAGTTGGAAAGGGATGTCAGCCACCACTGAGTACAGCCCATACCTAAACAAAAATCCATTCCGAAGCATAATTGATAAGTGATCATCTGGCCTTTGAAGAGCACATCAGTGAAGGGGAACCCATTACCTTCCAATGAGTCCCATTAGATAGCTTTAATTTCTAGGGAGTTTTTTTGGTTACATGAACCAAAAATCTGCCTTTTGGCAATTTAGCCAAGTAACCCTTTGGAAAATGAGGACTACTCACCTACTGGGGGAAAATCAATCAAGAGTCAAGTGAAAGTAAAAAAAAACTACTAAATTTATATTTTGTTTTCAAGAAGAAAGACATATATAAGACTTCATTTGGTTTTTATATTAAGAACTAGAATATGAATGTTTATTCCCCAAAGAAAATGACATCATGAACCCCTCCCAATTCCACTCTATGTTGAGGAACAAGGGAGTAGATGAGGAGCAGATCTGGGGGAGAGGACAGAGAAAAGGTGGACAAACAGAGAAATAGCCACAGAAAGGGCCAAAGATAGACTTAAGGAGAGAAAGAGACAGGAAGGTTCAGTATGTTCTGAGAAATGAGGGACCTAGTCTTGTCAATACCTCGTTGTTTACTTCAGTGTTATGGCTTGCTATGGCCACCATCTGAAATGCTAACTGCTGTTTATAGTTCTTTAACTTCCCTTTATCCTTAGGACCACAGAAGTTCTATTTTTGTGTGAGAAAGTCACAATGCACTGAAGAGAGCAAATAAAGGAGTGGTTCTGTCATTTTCTAAGCTGAAATCGTCACAGCAATATCACTGTAGGTTAAATGAAATCAAAACAAGGGACTCTTGAATCTATCTGACATTAGACAGAGTTTTTCTATCTCTACCTCACCAGGTAATGTCTTGGCTCTCATGGGAAACCAGGTCCCTGTTGCCTCTAGTGGGTTCATTGAATAGATCCAAGTCTTGGCCCAATGGGACTTAAGATTTTAATTCCTGAACTTGTCACTGGACTGGAGAATTAGAATAGCATGTTTGATATCAGGGTACATAACCTCAACTCATACTTACGATTATTAGTAATATAAAATATATAAAATTATAAAAAGAATGTGCATCCATGACATAATACATGATGTCAACCCAGCCTTCCAGGGTTATAACCTAGGGGAGAGAGAGGAAAGAAGTGAGAGTTATCCAGAGAACAGATCTGGCCAAAGAGAATATAGCTTGTCTGACCCTTGACCTCCCCTTCTCCCATCCAGCTCTTTCCCCCCACAACTCTGATATGTCTCCATAGCTTCTTTAATTTGGGCTTTTCTTTCCCTTGTTTGGCCCAATATTGTAGCCAGATACAACCTGAAAGAACAGTGGTCCATCCATAGTCAACTACAACTTCTAGGAGGTACTGGGCCCTGGACTGCTCCTGGGGTTGTGGTGCTGGGGTGGTCCCTAAGTGGGTATGGAGCCTGGGGAGCTATACTATATCACACTAATATTGAACTTTTCATCTAGTACCTACTTCCCCCCCACATCTTCAGGGGTCTTTTTCACACAAACCCATGTTAAATCATCTCTTCCCAAACCTATAACTGATTTTTTGGACTCAAGGGCAGAAATTCACATCGATTCTTTTCAAATTCACCTTGTTGGTTTTAGCTCATACCTGCAGTCTGAAAAGAGCTCTCTGGATTCTGATTAGTGCTCTATTCCCTTAATAAACCAAGGGTAGGGAGCAATCTGGGTGAAGGATAAGTAGAGAGAAGAGAGCCTGGCTCCTGCCTTGATATTATCTGAGTTATTGATCTGAGGCTCCCCTGGATATGTAGGAAATGTAGCCTCAGCCAGTTCTGCCACTTTACCCATGAGGCTTTTTGGGATCATGAAAATCACAGAGTGGGAAAAAACCTTAAGAGGCCCTATAATACGACCCCTTTTACCTAGATAGGAAAACCCCTCTCTAGCACCCTGGGTCATCCGACCCCTGCTTGAACTGTTCCATTGCTAGACCCCTCAAGGTAGCCTATTCTATTTGCAAAGAGTCAGTCTGGAAAGCAGAAAGAGCAGCGTGTTTGGATTCTAGAAACCTTGGTTCAGATCTCAGCTCTGACACTAAGTAGCTTAAGTAAGTTACTTCTTTCTGAGAATTAGTTTTCTTAACTGCACAATAGAAATAACCATACTTGTACTATTTGCTTCAAAGGATTATGAAGAATGTATTTTTGTAAAGCATAATAGAAATAGAAGCTGACTTTTTTTTAGCCACTTAGATTTTGAGGAAGCGCTTTTTTTGTTTGAATCAGATTCTGTTTCCCTCTACACCGGTCCCATCTGGGCTACCAGAATTGGAGACTATATCGTTGCCCAGTGCTCACGGCCAAACAAGACAGAGTTTTGAGAAAGCGAGCCAAAACGCCCACACCCAGTCTTCCTCTACAAACCCTGTCTCAAAAATTATTCTCATGAAAATCTGAATTTTCCTTATCACAGAGAACCTATTTGAGGCAGAAAGGGTAATTTCTTTGGCTGAGGATGATATTATTATTGTTAAAATTCTTATTGATAATATTATTATTTCTGAAAAGAGTAGATGCCCTACCATTCTCTCTTTTAGCATCTTTTAGCTACTACTCTTTGGAAATCCCATGGGTGGGTGCCCAGGTGATATTTTTTTTTTGCTTTTTGGAGGGCAATTGGGGTTAAGTGACTTGCCCAAGGTCACATGGCTAGTTTTTGTGTTAAGTGTCTGAGGCTGGATTTGAACTCAGGTCCTCCTGGCTCCAGGGCTAGTGCTCTATTCACTGTGCCACCTAGCCACCCCAACCAGGTGACATTTCTTAGTAGAGACAGAGAATGTTAGAGCCAGAAGCATTTTAATTCAATGCTCTCATTTTATAGGTGAGTATCCTAAGGTCTGGAGAACCCAAGAGATTTGCCCAGTGGTACATGGTTTGCAGGTAGCTCCAGTTTTCTGTCACTAAGCCTAGTTAGTGTTCCTACCAGTGCACTACACGGCCTCAGAATTTCTGTAAACTTCAGTGTCAACCACAGGATCAGAGATTAAGAGTTGTAAGGGACTTTGAAAGACCATTGGGTCCAACTTCCCTCATTTCACAAATGAAGAAACAGAGGTTAAGTTTGCCAGGGTCATATAGCTATTAAGTATTTGAGGTGAGATTTGAACTTTCTGACTCCGAGTTCATGGATGAAGTTACAATGTGTGAGTCCTCCCTAGACTCCCTCCGCAGCAGTGAAGCCTCTTTGGCTTTATAAGGCTCTCAGGAGAGCTTCCCCAGGAATAATACAAATCCACTGGCATCCATGTGAGCTGGCATGGACACAGCCTCCCCCCCTGCCTATGCCCAACTCAGTCACTTGGAAGAGAGCACTCTTTTGCCACTCAGCATATCACTGTCCCCTTCCTTCCTCCTCTCCAGGCCCCAGCATAAGTATTTTTGTTTCTGGTTCACACAGGCAGCTGCTCTGTGGTCTTTGGGAAACTCGTAATCCCATATCAATTCAGGGATGGTTTGGAGGACAAGTCCTCTATCGTTCATGTTATAACCTCTAATCACTGCTGTGCCAAATGGCCTCAGAATTCACATGTAATAAAAGGCGAGACACTCCTCCCCAAACCTCCCAATTAGTTTCTTGGCTTCTTTCTGCATCTGCCCACATAAGCTAATGAGTATGCACCATTTGCTATGGGATAAGATGGACCTGGCAGCGGAGACATGCCCTTGTCTGCTGCCCAAGAAGTACACTATATTCAATGGCACCTTCAAAGCTCCTGGTGACTCACTCCTTTCCTGTCACAGCCATGCTTTGTAAGTGGCTCAGTACAGGAGGCAGCATGATGTAGTGGGAAGGGCATGGTGGATCTGGGCTTAGAAAACCTGGGTTCTAACTGTGATTGTTATTAATTATGTGACCTGGGCTAAATCCCTTCCTTTCTCTGGTTCCTCAGTTTCCTCCTCTGTAAAAAAGTAGGATTGGGTAAGATGATTTCTAAGGTTCCCTTTCTAATTCTAAAATCCCATTTTCTTTTGAAATCTCAGCAGCTTATGCAGCTGTTTCTGAAGCCACAGGAACCCCCCAAAAACTCTTGGGTGAAACAACAGGATTGACTCAGGTAATATTTCCAATTGGGTGTGAAAGAAAGTTTGGAGTCAGATTGCAAAGGGTTGTCTATATGCCTACATCCTTCCAGGACTTAGAGGTCACCAGCAGTCACCACTGCCTGCTCTAATTTCTAGCCTCTGTTGACACTGATGCCCAGAAAACCTGAATATGTGCTAAGGAAGATGCATCAGCACACATCCTGTACTCCATTCATTGCCAGAACCAAGTCCTTAGAGAGCATTTAGCCCAACACCTCATTTTAAAGATGAACTATCTCATCTCTCTGGCTCTTCAGCCCAGAAACTCTTGAACATCTTCATCTTTTCTCTCATTTACTCCAGTCTCCAAGGAGGATGATGATGAGGAAGTCTTTCTCCTTGCCAAGATTAGCTCTTTTACTTGTGACCTTGATCCTATCCTCTTCCATATCCTCTAGGAATTTGCTCCAATTTCTTCCTTTCCTTTCCTTTCCTTTCCTTTCCTTTCCTTTCCTTTCCTTT
>NW_027185694.1:27008429-27020728 GCF_028583685.1 Petaurus breviceps papuanus | reverse complement strand
CTTCCTTCCTTCCTTCCTTCCTTCCTTCCTTCCTTCCTTCCTTCCTTTCCTTCCTCCATCTCTTCCTTCTTTCTTTCCTCTTTTTTCATTATACTACATCTTGATATACTGGGCTGAGACAGAATAATAAGAAACCATGCCTGCTCTAAAAGAGCTCTATCTGATAGAGGAAATTCTACAGTGATCCCAAAAATTAGAGTGCCAGGATCATGTGATAACTTCTTTGAGAAGTGCAAACATGATGATATTGAAATCTAAAGAGGGAGAGATCAATTCAGGATGCTTGGGAGTGGCGAAAAAGGATGGGGGAGGGTGGGAAAGGAGGAAAGAGCTTTTAGGGAAAGGGTGCTCCAGCCATAAGGACTGTGTGAAGAAAGGCCCGAATGGGGTCTGCTTGAGTCAGAAGGCAGTAGAGGGCGAGAAGGTTGGGATGGTAGGTTGGCATCAGATTGTGAAGGCCCTTGAACACTAGGTTGAGGAGTTTGGACTTTATCCTAGGACAATCATAGTGATAATAACCACCATTAACACAACAACAATGATATTAGGACCTGTGATCACACTGATAATGGGCACATCCAGATAGGGAATGCAAATCTTCTTATACTTCTTACCCTCCCCTCAATGTACTCTATGATCCAGATACGCACCCGAAGCCTGCTGAATTCATGCCATGGAATGCTCTCTTCCTCCTCACCTCAGACTCAGAGCTCCCCTTGGTTCCTTCAAAGCTTAGGTCTAATCCTGCCTTTAGAGGATGCCTTCCCTCCTATATCTGTCTCTCCAACCCCTACAGCACTCTGCTAGTCCCTTCTCTCTATGATTTCCTTCCATTTTCACTTTATATATTAGCATATACATTTGTATGCTGTTTCTCATTAAAATGGGAGTTCTTTGAGGGCAGGGGTTGGTTTTCATCTTTGTTTTTTGCCTTTCCTTGTATTTCTAGTACTCAGCACAGTGCCTGGAACATAATAAGCACTAATAAATGTTTGCTGACTGATTGACAGAAGAAGAAAACAGCCTTTTGTTTTTTCAGAACTCTTCCTGTCTTAAGCTTCAAGGGGGCCCCCTCATTTCAGCATCCAGATTTTGGGGAATCTATTTTATAGAGAGTCCAGATTCTTTAGCTTGTCACTTATTATAGCCTTTTACAATATGGTTCCTATGTATATGTATGTATATGCACATGCAATGTATATGCATGTGCGTGTATATGTATATAAACATGCATGTGTGTATGTATATATGTACATACACACATGCCATCTCCTTTCCCATGTGTAAGTTCTGTAATTTTAAGGCAGGGTTGTACAGTGGAAGGCTCACTCTGCTGGGTGCCTGGAGGTCTGAGTTCAAGTCCCAGTTTGGGCCCTATTTAACCAGCTTTACCTGCTATCTATGTGTCCACTGTCTTAGATGCTGCCCATGCATGCACACACATACAAAAAGATGGACTGGTCTGACCCGTGTGCATCACCAGAAACGGAGGGATGCCAGACTGAATTAAGTGCCATGAGGGGTTTGAATCAGTTGGTCCCTTATGATCTATAGCTGACATCCTTCCTCATCCCCTTAGTCTGTCCTTATATTTCTTATACAATGACCCTCCTTTTCAAGTTATTGGCCTCCTGAATGACCCCACGTGGAAGGGGGTTGGGGAGTCACACCTGGAAGATAGCGATCCAGGCATAGCCGATGTTGTCAAAGTTGATGGCTCCATTGTGTGGGTTGAAGTCGCCTGACCTGCACACGTTGTAGTATTGGTTCCAGTTGATGCAGGAGTTCCGGCTGCCACCATCAGGGCCTTCCAAGGAGCTGCTGTAAGCCTCCAGGCCTAATGTACACTCAACCCGCAGCTCCCGGCGGATGGGGATGTGCGAACACTTCTGCATGCCATTGTCGCGGTGTGAAGAACAAATGAAGGGGTTCTCTTCGCCTTCATCCGTCTGATAATAGGGGTTCAGGAAGGTCAGGTTGTTATTCCTGGGGTCAGAGAGAGAACAAGGTTGAGGGAATTGTTAGAAGGTATACAATGACTTTAATAGCAACGAGAATGAGAATGATAAGGGGTAGCTCAGATGGAGGAAGCCCACAATAATCCTGTGAGGTAGTGATGGCCATATTATTAATAGCAATAGCAAATGTCCATACAAGTCATTTAGATTTACAAAGCATTTTATATATGCTTATATTAGATTATATCATATTATACAAGTATACAATGTATTATATTATATGCATCGACATTCTATATGTGTATATATGCATATATTCTCCTTTTGAGTCTCCCACAACTCTGGGAGGTAGTACGACCATCACTATTTTACAGAGAAGGAAACAGACTGAAAAAGGAAATGACTTGCCCAACTTACAGAGCTAGTTAGAATATGGAGCGATTTGCAAACCTTAAGAGTGACCTACTGCTATTATTAAAGTGATTATGATGATAATGATAAACCAATCAAAAAGCTTTTATGAAGCATCTACTATGGACCAGATGCTGTGGTTGCAAAGACAAAAAGTACAACAGCCTTTGCCCTCAAAGACTTACATTCTGCTGGTGGAGACAACACGCATGTATGTGGGCAGGTATAAATATATACCAAAAAGACATGAGGTGGCTGGGGGGTGTGGGGCAGGGGAGGGCCCTAACCACTGAGGACCTCAGGAAGGGCTCCATAGAGAAGATGGTGCTTGAGCAGAGTTTCAAAAGAAACTGAAGACCTGAAGAGGCAGAGGTAAGGGGAGGAAGATGATGATGATGTTGTTGACGGCAGGTCCTTTTTATCTGCTGCACAGTGCTAACCAGAGTATTATACTTTCAACGTGTCTTATTCTTTCCCCTTTTGCCCCCTATCTTTCACTTGACAGCTCCTTTGTTGCTGGCCATCCTGAATGCCCCACTTCCTTCACCTGCTCTTCCAATTTTGCCCCACTGAAAACTCCAATTGGACACAAGTCTGGCTTGGAAGATAAGAAACATCAAACAATAGCAGCTCCAGGAAATTCCAACTCATCCTTGAGGCAAGACTTGGAGAAGCTGGAACAGGCTTTTCTAGAAGGGGGATTGTCAGGCTAGTGATCCAGGAAAAACATGACTTGTTAGGCCAAGGTCTGAGAAAAGGGATTAGGGAGGCCTCTCCCTGGAATCATGGACCAAGATTCAGGAGTTGGGGACAGATCTGGGGCAGGGACAGACTAGACAGACTGAATTCCATGAGACCTATGAGTAATATTGGGCAATGGGTCTCCATTTCTACTCCCTGGTGTCCATCTAGATTTCAGGGCATGGGCTGGCACAAGCCCTGATATTTCCTCCTGTCCACTGCCTTAGGTCAAGAATCATCAAGATCATCATTAATGAGTATTAATCAACCACTTACAATGTTCCACATTCTAGGCGAAGTGTTGGGGTTACAAAGAAAAGGAAAACCATGGTCAGCCTAGAAGGGAACCTTAGAAATTCTTTCTTAGGCAAGATTCATGAACTTCAGATGGCAGAATTCTGCCCCTCTAGGGAACAGAGAAGTCTCAGGGGAGCAAGAGGGAAAGGAAGGAGGCAGCAGGCTCTAGGTCTGGAATCCCTCCCCAGCTGATTCCCCATTCACTCAGAAGAGCCCCTTTGCAGAGAAATCTCATTAACTTGCATCCCAAACCTCTCTAGCTATTGTACAATATCGGATTAAGGCTTATGTTTGAGCATTGTTTCTATATCCTGGCATTACCAGGATTGCTTGTTTGAGGCTTACACACACACACACACACACACACACACACACACACACACACACACACACACACACACACACACACACACACACACCCATTAAACATCTTCTAGGGCCAGATGAGGAGAACACGTCACTAGGTGACGACCTCCCCCACAGCCTTCAGGTGACCTATATTCCTTCCCTGGAGATGGAAGAGCTGAGCAGAGATGGGGCTGCCCATCCATTTTGTTACCAGCCCTTACATTTACAACTACTTGGCAAGACAAGGAGAACTGCTTCAGATGTATCCCTCTCCTCAGTAGCATCTATACACCTCAACATGCACACAAGGTGGGGATGTAAGTTTAAATTTGGAGCCCTTAGTCACTAGAGAGCAACTGTGATCACTGCTAGGATGCTGAGGCTGAGCACATGGGTGGATGTACCTGGGTCAGTCATACTGGGAGCCAGGGCCTGGAGAGGGCCTTAAGCAGCCTTAGGGACAGGGGGACACATAAGGTCCCTAGACATCCTTTCAGGAATCTGTTTACTGGCTCTACCTGCTTTAACCTATGAATCTGTGACAGAGCCTCAATATATGTTATCTGACTTAGGGCTCTGTAATGTAATACCAAGCAAAGGCAACTTCCCAGGTTCAAAATACCAGCATAGGTGCTCTCTATTTTATTCAGTAACAAACCCAGAACAGAGAAGATCAAAACATGACATCATTCAAAATACAGCATTTACTAAGTGTGATTAAATCATCTCCAAGGCCTACCCCACCCCAGGACTTTCCAATCATTCAATCAATTACAAAGTCCCTGTTCTAAATACTACTCCACCCCTAGGCTATACCTTCTTTTGGTCCACCACAAAACCCCTCTTCTCAGATGGAGATTAGTTTCCAAACATAAGTAAAATACATTCATTTGCTCAACCATAGAACACAAAAAGGTCAAAAGTTCCCCACCCCTGGATCACAATTGAATCTACCCCAGAGTTACATCAAGTTTAAACACAGCACTTAATACCCAAATGGAGGTCTTTTCTTCATCTTGACACGAGGCAAGTTCTCAGCAATCTTAGTTCCTGGGGAGACAAGGCTTAGCAAGGCCATAAGATACATTGCCAGTCCCTTCATGAATTTATCCTCTGTCTGTAGAACAGTCCTAGAACCCCTGAACACATTAGCAAAGCCCTCTCCCAGGATTTCTGTAAACATACAACAAGAAAATCCTTCTTCAGGGCTTCTGAACCAACAGAAAGGCTCCCAGACCCCTGCAACAACAGCACTGTCCTTCACCAGTGGACAGTATTCATTCTGTCTGCCGGACAGTCTCCAGACCCCTGCAACAACAGTACTGTCCCTCACCAGTGGACAGTATTCACTCTCTGTCTGCAGGACAGTCTCAGGCCTTCTTAACCAAATGCCAGGTTCCAGGACTTCTTCAACAGGACAGTCTTTCACCAGTGGACAAATCTGGCAAAATAACATCAAAACAGACAGACAAAGTACCAGCAAAACAGCCATGTCTCCTCAGTCCTTGGCAGCTCAGGGGGCAGGTCTCAAAAGTCCAGGGCAATTCAAAGCGGCCACCAGCAATCTCTAGTCTCTCCCTCTCCACGAGGTGCTACTTCCAAAAAGAACTTCCGCCTCTCTCTTGTCTCTCCAAATCTACGTCACCAGCTCCTCCCAGTCAGGACTTTCTTTTCACATCAAAAAGTCCATCCCACAGGTGGGATTAACAAATTCTGGGTTTTAATACAATCAATTTGAAAACCAAGCCCAATACAGGGGAATCTCCACATTCCATTACTATCACAGGCTCACTGATTGTGGCTTGGTCTCTGGGTTCCGTGCTCTTGACTTTGATCCCTGACTATGAACTTTCTGTCCCTGAGGTGCTGATCTGAGGTCTCTGAGGATAGCCTGGTGACCTGACCCTAACTCCTTTCACTCCTTCTGTTAAGTGATTTGGTATTGGTGTTTGTGCACATTGGCTTTATAGAAAGGGTCTAAATCTCTGCCCCTGAAAAGTAATAATAACAGAAATTCACATTTATATAGTTCTTGATGGTTTGCGATGAACTTTCCTCAAAACTACCCTGTGATATAGGTAACGCTGCTATCATTTCCCCCATTTTACAGATGAGGAAACTGAGGCCGAGAGACTTTAAATGATTCTCTAGTCAAGTTTTGGATTCAGGATTCCTGCTTCTAAGTCTAGTGTTCCATACCTCACTGCTTTTTGTAGTCTGCTTATTAGAATTATGCTTCTTGTGGGAAATTCCCTTGCCTTCAAATATGAGGATCCAAAGACCCATGATAGGACAGGAGTCAGAAGGTATTGTCAAGGATGAAATCGTCAATGGTTTTATGCCACCCAACCATAATTCACAATTCCTCCAGCCTTCTCTGTGCCTATGATATTGGCATCTCATAGCCCGATGCCCAAGAATTTTCCAGAAACATATGTCACAAAGATGAGCCCAGGCCCACACAGGGAAAGTCCCTCAGGAACCTCAGACCTCCTTAGCTATGTGGTTTTATCATTAGGAAGTCTTGATGGATTCTTTCTTTCTCTTCTTTCCACACTAGTTCAGAGGTTCTGGCAACTTTGAGGATCTTCCCCTCCTAGACGGATTTTTTTTTGATGATAAATTAGTCCATCTTTTATCTCAATTCTTACCTAGCTCTTAGTCATTGAATGGCTGATGCCTCAGACAAGCTCAGATCTGGAAAGACCTTAATTTAGAAAGGCCAAGGTCACCCACTGCATCCTGAGTCATCTCTGGTCATCTTGACTCTTGTCTTACTGCTGGACTTTGATGACTCTGGAGGACAGAGTGAGGTTGACGACTTTGCACATCTCTACCTCACTTAAATCTAATTCATACACAAGTCAAGACCTCACTCTATGATGTCACTAGTCCTTTTCCAGAACAAAGGTAGAACAACAACAAGAGCTTTCCCCTCCCCTCTTGCCGCAGGCACCCCCACAGTGAGCCTCCTTAGGGATGTTGCCCATACATGCTGCTCACCAGTCCCGCAACTTAGTTGCTCTGGATTCTTTAACATGGCAGCAAGTGATATGGTGGTGGCATGATGAATTTAAGAGTACTCCAAACCTTTAACCGTCTACATTCAGTAGATGTTACTGAATTTGGAGGCACAGAGCCTGAATTTGAATCCCAGCTCCATCACTTACTACCTGTGGGACCTCAGTGAAGTCACTCAACTGCTTTGGGCTTGTCTGTTAAATGAAGGGGTTGAAATACGGCCCCTACAATCCTTTCCAGTTCTTGGTCTATGTATAACTCTATGATACATGTTCAATATAGAAGATTTCAGAATTCCTTTGATTAATGTGGGTATCAGAAAATGTTTAGATTTTTCAGTTTATATTATTATCAATTATTTATTTGAGGATATTAACTTGGTAATCCTTTGCAACCTAAAAATGTGAAAATTATTATGATCAACAATTAGTATTCAACAGAATTGAATAGTAAACCATATGGTAAAACATAACATATTAAAGAATGTATTGTAATAAATTGATAGCATTATATCAATATTTTATATCTGTACGTGCCTTACTGATTCTAAAGAACTTTATATACTTATTTCTGGCTTCTCAAACACATCCCCATCAAAAGTGAAGTATTATTACTCCTTTTGTGTTGTTAAGTTATTTTCAGTCATGTCTGACTTTGTAACTTCATTTGGGGTTTTCTTGGCAAAGATATTGGAGTGGTTTACCATTTCCTTCTCCAGCTCATTTTACAGATAAGGAAACTGAGGCGAAAAGGGTTAAATGACTTGTTCAGGGTCACACAGCTAGTGTCTGAAACTGGACTTGAACTCATGAAAATGTATCTTTCTGACTCCAGACCCTGGAGTAAGGGCCTAGCTGCCCATTAGCCATTTAGCCTTCAGAAAAGTCACATCTTTGCTTTTTTGGGTTACTATTAGGTTTAATTAATTTATTTAAAAAATTATTAATTTGTTTATTTTTAGTTTTCAACACTCACTTCCATAAGTTTTAAATTTTTTCCCCTCCCTCTTTCTTCCCTCCCGAAGATGTCATGCAATCTGATACAGGCACTACACATACATTCCTATTAAACACATTTTCACGTTAGTCATGTTGCATAGAAGAATTATAACGAATGGGAGAGAACATGAGAAAGAAAAAAAAACAAAACCAAAAAGGAAAATAGTCTGCTTTGCTCTGCATTCCGACTCCATGTTTCTTTCTCTGGATGTTGATAGCATTTACCATCACGAGTCCTTTGGAATTGTTTTTGGTTCTTTCATTTCTTTTTTATTTTTTTTTTTATTTAAAAAAATTGTTTTTAAGCAATCGGGGTTAAGTAACTTGATCAAGGTTACACAGCCAGTTATTTCTGGGTGTGGTGCTAAGTGTCTGAGCCCGGATTTGATCCAGGTCATCCCTACACTGGAGCCGGTGCTCTTATTCGCCGAGCCACCTGGCTGTCCCAGGTTCTTTCATTTCTAAGAGGGGCTAAGTCTATCAAAACCAGTCATTGCACACTGTAGTTGTTACTGTGTACAATGTTCTCCTGGTTCTGCTCACTTCACTCTGCATCAGTTCACTCATATAAGTCTTTCTAGGATTTTCTGCTTCTCTGCTTTTAGACTGTTTCCTCCTCTGTAAAAGGAGGCTAATGATATTTGATGTATCTTTTTCATAGGGTTGTTTTGAAGATCCAATGAAGTAAATGTACATAAAGTACTCTGGAAACTATATGGCACCACACACATAAAAGTTATTATTATTACCATGATCAATTTGTTATGGGACACTGTTTAATATATTATCATATTTCATCATGTTGTTTAATATTTTATCATATTAAATATTAATCTATGATAATTTTCATATTCAATAGGTTGTAAGATACAAAAATTATCCAGTTAATATCCTTAATCAGATCATTAATAATAGATCTACTGAAAACCCCCATTGAACACGAGACTCATGATTGATAACAACATTAACCAAAGAAACTCTGTAGTTAGCCTACTTGAATAAGTATCAAAGGATCATAGCTCCAGATGTAGAAAAGACATAGAGGTCATCTGTTCCAGCCTCTTCATTCAATGGATGAGGAAGGAAAGTGAGGCCCAGAGAAACCAAGTGATTTCCTTGAGGCCACCTATAAAGTAAGTGGCAGAGCTGCTATTTAAGGCCTTGGGCCTCCAAATTTTACTGGATGTAGTTGGTTTATGGTTTGGAGCAGATTGTAGAGTCCAACATGGCATCATTATATCAGGTATTACTAGGAAACTGAGAGCCAGATTAAGAGTTACATATGCGTGCATGTATGTGAGTATGTATGCAAACATGCATATGTGTATAGGGTCAAAATGAAAGCTGTAGTGCAGATGGTAAGTGGCAGAGGAGGGGGAATTCATTCTGAGGCACTGTGACTTGAAGGTCAGCACTGACTGTTCAGTATCATCCACTGAATGCAGTTTGATGGAGTTTGGACCAAATGTCCCAAACAGAGCTTATTGTCTCATCTGCCTACCTGAACCAGTCCTTCTTCCAAACTTCCTTATTTTGTTTGAAGGTGCCATTTATTCACTTTTATTAGCTGGCTATTCTTGTAAACTTGGAGATGTCTTGTACTATTCCCTCTCTGTTACATATGCTTACATAAATAGGTATGCATATATGTTTGTCTGCACACATGCACATGTCTGCACATGAGTGTATATAAATATGCATAAATCTATAACTATGCGGTTCTGCTGTTTGTCTGACTCTTTGTGACCACACTGGGGTTTTCTAGGCAAAGACATGGCCTATATTTATGCCTCTTATCTCCTCTTACCCTTTCCCAGGGCTGGGCATATAGAGGGACTCAGTAAATGCCTGTTAGGGGAACACTTGAAGTCAAAGTCTGAAAAACTCAGAGAATAATGAACTGATTTTTCATCACAATCTATGATACAACTTTGATCATAAAAGCCAATCATCTAGCACTTATAAAGAACCTATTATGTTCTAGGCACTATGCTTAGTGCTTAAGACAGGAAGAAAGGGAAAACTATAGTTCCTGTCCTCAAGATGCTCATAGTCTAATGGAAGGGACAATACACAATCAAGAAATTTATAAGATAAATGGGGAAATTTTATAAGATAAATTTATTAGATAAAATAAGATGAATTCACAGAGGGTAGGCATGAAAATTAAGGAGGATTAGGAAAGAATTATGGCAGAAAGTGGGGCTTTAGCTTAGACTTGATGGAAGTCAGGGAGACCAGGAGGAGATGAGGAGGGAGAGAGTTCTAACAAAGGGGCCAGCTAGGGAAATTGTTCAGGATCAGGAGATGGAGTGTCTTGTGAAAAGAACAGCAAGGAAGCCATTGTCACCAGACCACAGAGTATTTGGAGGAGAATTAGGTATAAGAACCCTATGGAGAGGTCAGGTTATGAAAGGTTTTAAAAGCCAAGCAGAGGATTTTCTATTTAATACTGGTGGTAATAGGGAGCCATTGGAATTTATTGTATAGTAGGGGGAGTGGGTGACATGGTCAGACCTGTGCTTTAGGAAGATCAATTTGACAGTTATATATGCAGAAGTCCCCTCAGATGAAGGCAGGAGTTGGGGAGGAGAAAAAGACTGTGAGCCAAGCACTGAACTCATGAGGAAGGATGGAGAGTACTCTGGAGGTCTATAGGTCACAGCCACCAGAATTTTGATTGGGTGATAAATATAGATTGAATTGACCTCCAAGGAGGAGAGGTTACTGAGTGATGTTCAAAGAGGAAGAGCCAGGAAGTAGCAATAGGGGACTTCCAGCTTCCCCATCCATGATTGATGAGTTGGGAGTGGGGGTGTATAATTGAAAGGGCAGCCAGTGCAAGAAAGGTGGCCAAGGAAACTGTGCCATTAGGAGGAATTCAGGTCTCAGTGAGTTTAAGAAGATGGAGGGAGCAAGAAAGGAAATGATTTAAGATGAAAGCAAGTTGTTACTTATGGAGCAGGAAGGTCACTAATGGAAAAGGCATTTTTATATTAGGATTATTTGAGCATTGGCTAAGGCTAATCCTTTATTTCCATGTCTTCCTTCTGAGATTATCTCTCCCCCTCCCCATTTATCTTATAAATTTTTTGTTTGCCTGCTGTCTCTTCCATTAGACGGTGGGCGTCTTGAGAACAGGAACTATATTTTTGCCTTTCTTTCTAAGCATAAGGCTAAGACATTTTGAGTTGTATATAATCCTGGAATGTTAGCTCTGGAATGGACATATCTCAGAGGTCATCTCATCCAAAACCTTCATTTAATGGATGGGAAAACCGAGGCCCAGAGAGGGCAAGGGGCCCAGAATGAATCAGTAGCACAGCTGGGATCCCAGTGAAATGATTTATCAAGGGGATCCCAGCTTCAGAGAAAACCTCTCTTGATCTGACTAGAAAGAAGAAGGGAGGGGTGGAGGGTGGGCGAATCTGCATTTAAATAACACATTTTCGTTTTGCACAGTGGTGACCTTTTGAATAAAATACACGGGATTTTGATAGCTAGCTAGAGAAGTTCAGAGATTGTTTCTCTCCTCTGGCATGTGCATGGTGATGGGGGTGGGGGTAGTCAAATGGCAAACAGGCCAGAGAGGCAGCTAAACCCTGTGCAAAGGTTTGAAGGTTTAATGCCTTGAGGATGGGGGCAGAGGATTTGGCAGGGAGAGGTCGCAAGGGTGCTCTTTGTCTCAGGCTTGGTACGGAGAGAGCAGGAATTCATTTTTCTTTTTTTTTTGAAGCAATTGGGGTTAAATAACTTGCTCAAGGTTACATGGCCAGTTATTTCTGGGTGTGGTGCTAAGTATCTGAGCCTGGATTCCATCCCCAGGTCATCCTGACACTGGGGCTGGTGCTCTTACTCACTGAGCCACCTGGCCACCCCTAAGCAATTGGGGTTAAGTGACTTGCTCAGGGTTACATGGCCAGGTGTTTCTGGGTGGATGCTAAGTGTCTAAGTCCGGATTCGATCCCCAGGTCATCCCGACACTGGGGCTGGTGTTCTTACTTGCTGTGCTACCTGGCTGCCCTGATGGAATTAATTTTTCAAGTAGTCAAAGTATAGTAGGAAGAATTCTAGACTGAGAGCCAGGAAACTTGAGGTACTCCTAGGTCTGACATTGATTTTTTTTAAGTGATCTTAGATAAGTCAGTTTCTTTTTCTGGGTATTGGTGTCTTCAAATAGAAAATGCAGAAGATACCATCCCTACGAACTGTTCTTGTCTGGGTGATTTTGGTACAGCAAAGAGAACAAAAGACATCATCATCAGAGCTAAGACTTGAGATAAGGGATAGGAGTGTGCTTGGAATAGCTGATAGCACATGGTTGATGTGTCCCTATGAATGAGCCACTAAGTCATGACAGGCTCCTCTGTCCTGCTCTGGACTTTGCTTTCTATGTTCACGACACTGCAATTCTTGTCCTACATTTCTAAGTACCCCCTTTAAATTTCCTTTGCTGGTTCATCATCTAATTCATACTCCCTTAGTATAGATGTCCTTTAAAGCTCTTAATATGGGTCCCCTCCCC
>NW_027185694.1:27004396-27008329 GCF_028583685.1 Petaurus breviceps papuanus | reverse complement strand
CCTGCTCACAGCCGACCGCCATCTTTGAATGCTACCCGCTTCTCATCTTTCCTTGCTGTCTTCTTCTTTCCTTTTTCTGTTTCGCCCGCTCCCCCCTCCTTCTCTTCCCCCCCCCTCCCCCCTCTTCCGCTCCCCTCCTCTCCGCTCCACTCCTCTCCTCTCCTCTCCTCTCCTCTCTTTTCTCTCTCTCTGGTTTCATTAGCTTCCATGGGCTTAATTATCTCTAAGCAGATGATTCCTGAATCTATTTATAAGGCAATCAGTAAAAAACATTCATTAAGGACCTACTATGTGCCAGTCACTATACTGGGTGCTGGAGATAAGACAAAAATTAAATAATCCCTGCCTTCAAGGACCTTATATCAGTCCTAACTGCCCTCCTACACACCAGGTTAGAGCATTCCCAATTGGCTGGTGGACATCTCCAGATGGATTTCTATAGATATTTCAAATTAAAAATATCCAAAGCCATAACTGTCTTCTTCTTTTCCTCCCCTTCACACTTTACTCTTTCTGACAGGGGTACAAACATCTTCCCTAACTTTGTATTTTTGGGAATCATCTTACATTCTTTCCTATCCCTCACCTCTCACATTTAATTGGCTGCCAAATCTTAAAGGTAACAGTTCTCATCTCTTTTCTTTTCCTTCCACTCACATGGTCATCACCCCTTGCCTGAAGCACACTAGCCTCCTAACTGGCCTCCACATTTCCAATCTCTCCCCTTCTAATCCATTTGATATAACTACTAAAACAATATTGCTGTGACACAGGCCTGGCCATGTCACTATTCTACTCAAGAACCTTCTATGGTTCCCTATCACCCTTAGGATAAAGTAGAAATTCCTAAGCCTAGTTAGTATTTAAGGGCCTCCACAATCTGACTCCAACCTGACTTTCTATCTTCACACCACTCCCTTTCATGAACTTTGCAGCCCAACCAAACTGGACTATTACACTGTTCCCTGAACTCAGCATTTTGTCTCCATCCCTTCCAAGTGGCTGAATAATCTATATGCCAAGTTTGGAATGCAGTCTGTCCTAACCACCACCTCTCAGAATCCTTCCTCTTTGCTTACAAGTTACCTTCTGCAGGATGCCTTTCCCAGTCTCCCCCTCTTCAAATTACCTTGTGTTATTGTCTACTTAGAAGTGCTGGCTTCCTTCAAGCCAGCTCAAATGGAGCTTCTGCAGGAGGCTTTTTCTGGTTTCCTCAGTTAGTAGAACCTTCCCTTCTAGGGCTAACTTCTATCCACTCTGTATGTAAATATTTACACAGTGGCTCCTTTATTAGAATGTAAACTTCTTGAAGGAAGGTACGATTTTTGTGTGTATCTCTCTTTGTAGCCAGCACTTAATACAGGGCTTAACATATAGCAAGCACTCAATAAAAGCCTCCCGTTTGACTTAATCAATAAGTATCTATTAAATACCTACTATATGCCATATATTAGGATCGGTCCAAATAATGAAACAATCTCCACTCAAAAGGAGCTTACATTCTCATAGAGGAGAAAAATACACATAAAATATAAATACATCATAAATATAAAGTTAAGAAAAGCATACACACATATATTTATTTATTAAATAGAAGAGATTAATTGGAGGGATTGGTTGATCTGTGCATACCTTATCCTCCCAATAGAAACAAGGTCTGTTTCATTTTGTCATAGAAGGAGCCCAGGTATAGCATCCCAAAAAAGCTGGCTGGGAGAGTATACTTGAGATTCAGTACTTGGTACTGAAGTTTGTTTGCTTTGTTGTCCTTTCTTGGCTTCAACTGATAATCAGGTGATGTTGGGTAGTCTGGTCTGAACTAGGCCCTTGGCTGCTGACTTGCCCAGAATTCATGGTGTTCCCGAAGGGGTGGGGAACCTGTAGTCTCGAGGCCACATGTGGCCCTCTGGGTCCTTAAATGGGGCCCTTTGACAGAATCCAAGTCAAAGGGCTGCATTTGAGGACATAGAGGGCCACATGTGGCCCAGAGGCTGTAGGTTCCCCACCCCTGGATAGAGAGAGCATATCATTATGAGTTAAATGGAGAAAATATGCTCTGCTTTGTACATTGTTGGTTTGTCATATATGAGAGCAAGGTTTTGAACCAGTAACCTTGACTTAAGAACTAACTGGAGAAAAGGAAGTATTCAAGGAAAGGCCACTGGAAGCTTCACCTGTAAACTAAAGGCAATATGGAGCTGGTGGAAAGAACTTTGGACCTTTTTGAAGTCAGAAGGTCTGGCTTCAGGTTCCAACTATGCTTTTAACTAGTTATTTAATCATGTTCAAATAACTTCACCTTCACCAGAATATGAGAGAGTATTGTAAATTTCTTGTTTGTGTGCTAACTCTTCCATTACACTGGGTGTCTTGAGAACAGGAACTATATTTTTTGCCTTTCTTTCTAAGCATAAGGCTAAGGCATTTTGAGTTGTGTATCATCCTGGAATGTTAGCTCTGGAATGGACATATCTCAGAGGTCATCTCATCCAATATGGAGAGAGTAATTTTTATTCTGCCTCCCTCCGTCTTTCCCTCCCAAACTTATTGTGAGGATTAGATTGGATAAGAGATAAGAAAATATTTTCTAAATGCTACAGCACTGTACAAATGTAAGATCTCTGCCTCAACTTCCCTATTCTGTTTTTCTTCCACTTTTGTTTTCCTCTGCCCCCAAACTCTAAAAAAGCTAAAATAAAACAAAACTATTCCTAGCATTGATGTCCTTGGGAAAGTATGGCCTGGGAGCAACCAGCCTGGTTTGTGGGCTCAGAGAGATGCCGAAAATCCACGTTTTATTTCTTTCACTCCCTCCCAGTTCAACCTTGGCCAATCCTATGACCTGCTCAGTTCTCTTCACCCTGTGTGCCTTGTGGGACCCAGCCTGTGGGAACAGGGAGAATCATCCCTCTGGGAGAAAGTGCCCGAATAAGTGACAGGCTCTCCAAATGCTCTACACTCATCTCTGCCAAGACTACAGCCCACTCAGAATTCAGGGCTCTGGCATTTCAGCTGAGCAGAAAACTTCCAATCCTCTTGTTATTATTTTCTTTAATCATGGGCCAAGCACAACGTTCACACTTTAAGAAAAGAAATGCAAACATATCAAGGACGATAAGAGACAAGTTTTACCAAACACCACTTAAAAAAAAGGGACTTATGTGAAAATTAAATCCCACAGTGTCTGGGCTCTATTTCCCCTTAAACTTCTCCTTCTGTGAAAGCAAATGTGTACAAGGAGGCAAATTATTTGGGGGTTTTCCTGGGCTTCCAACTGGCTGAGAACAGTCTTGCATGACAAACTTCTGGGTGACCTTGGATTACCCACCGTGGAGAGGAAAACTGCCTATTGGCCAGATGGCAAAGAAATGACAGAACTTTAGGACTGGAAGGGGCCTAGTTCAATCCCTAGCATTTAATCAACAGACTGAGGCCCTGAGAGGGGAAGTGATTTTCCCAAGGTCATCCAGCAAAGTAGCATCAAAGTGAGTATTAGAATCTATGTGTTTGGGTTTCCTGGTTCAAGATTCTTCCTGTTGCCTGGCTAAAGATGTTTCGTCATTATTGCTTCTTTTCTGTCTTGCCTTCTCCTCCCCCTCCAACTTGGTTCTCGTGGAACAGGTTAGAAATCTTAGAAATCAAGAAGTTTTCTTGAATTCCTGGACCACAGGGAAAGAGAGAAAGAAGAAGAAGAGGAAAGGGAGAGCAAGAGCTTGGTCCTTGGGATTCCTACTAGATGACACTAAGAAAGAGGCATTTCTAAAGACTGCTGGACCTTTCCACTTGACTTGGAACTGGCCAGCTTATATATGTGAGTGCCTCAACAGCTAGGACTATCTTGCTTTTCTGTTTGTATCTCCAGTGCTCGGCACTTAATAAATGCATTCTCCTTCCTTCCTTCCTTCCTTCCTTCCTTCCTTCCTTCCTTCCCTC
>NW_027185694.1:26984168-27003996 GCF_028583685.1 Petaurus breviceps papuanus | reverse complement strand
CCAAAGGCAGATAGTAGCATAGTGTATAGAGTGCCAGACCTGGAGTCAAATCTGGTTTCAGGCACTGGCTAGCTATATGACCTTGGGCAAATTACTTAACCAATGTCTGCCTCAGTTTCCTCATCTAGAAAATGGTGATAATCATAGTGCCCACCTTCCAGGGTTGTTGTGAGGATCAATTACAATAATGCTTGTAAAGCACTTTGTAAACCTTAAGGTATATAAATACTAGTTGTTGTTATTAAAGTTATTATTGTTATCATTAACCCCAGTCTTGTCTGGTAACTATATGATCCCTTATTCCCTTAGAATTTATGTGCTAATTTGCTTTATATTCACACTCAGTGATTTATATATTTCTTTGAAAGTGTTATGCTTTCTTTCCCCCATGTGTTTTGCTAGAATACAGGCTTGAAATACAGCTCTGCTGCTTACTATGCGACCTTGGGTGAATCACTTTACTGAGCTTGGATTCACTTTCCTCATCAGCAAAATGGAAAAAAAAAAGTTGCCTTAGCTACCTCAATGGCTTGTGGACAAGGCCAAATAAAATAATGGATTTAAAGTGCTTTGTCAACTCTAAAGTATGATATGAGGAGCTATGACAACAATGAATAACAACAATAATAATTCCAGTGCTTTCACTCGATTACAAATAGTAAATAAATTGTTCCAGTGAAGCAGTAATCTGCTGAACACTAAACATAAAGGAATCATCGGAGAGCATCTTTTCTGGGTACTGTTTCTAGATGAGGGTAATATTAATGGGATTTAAGTTCTTCCCTGCCCATTAATAGGCATCACAGGGAGCCCATTAAGGGAAGCTGGCTTAAGAGAAGCTTGCTTATAGGAAGGCTTTCACACCTTTTGTTAATTTCTGATTAGGCACTGAGTCACTGAGGGTTGTGATGCCCTCTGGCTCTAACTCTGAGGTTAGTATTTTGATTTGGGGCTCACTCATTGGAAGAGTGTTCTTGTGATTTGACCAGATGAGACTCTGGGTAGCCATTAAGGAGCCCCCCAGCTTTGAAAAACCCAGATCTTGGTGCTTCTCTCTCTGTGGCAACTATCTATGTATTGCCTTGGTCAGACAGTTGGATCTGTCTGTTGATCTGTGCTAATTTCTCAGACAGTCAGAAGCCCTGTCTGTTGGTCTTTATTTCTCTGCTTGTGTTTTCTCTATTTTCTTTGTTTGGATTTTCTCTGAAGTTCAGGGTGCTGATTTTTCACCTGAATTAATGAATGTAATTAAAAAAGATTGTTGACCCCCTGAACAACTATCTTTCCTAGTAAAGCAGATCTAAGAACCTGTGCTAGCAGTCATCCTGGGTATGCCAGTGTGGTTGCTGCTACAATGAATTCCATCCAACATGAAGCTGAGAAGAATGGAATAGCAAGAATGCTAAGTGCAATGGAAGTGCACCGCCCTCTCCTGGGTACTGTGGGGAAGAGAGGATCTCTGCCCTCAGGGAGCTCCTAGGCTAGTGATGTCATGGTCCTCTTTGAGACTGAAGGACAAACAACAGCAATAACAACAAGGGAGTTAAGACTTGTCCATGTGATAAAACAGTAGACAATCAAGTGTTAGACTGTGTGGCTCAAATAAGAAAGGCAAAAGGATTTCAGGGGAAGATGTTCTTAAGTGGCATCGGGGAAGGTTGCTTGGAGAAGGATCCAGGAAGATATGCAACAGAATTAGAGTTAAAAGCACATCCAACCACCTCATTTGACAGATGAGGACACTGAGGCACAGGGAGATCAAGTGACTTGTCCAAGGTCACATAGCTAGCCAGCAAGTATCAGAGGCAAGACTTGAATCCAAACCTTCCTGGCTCCAAGTCCATCATTCTCTCCTTTATGGCTCATTGCCTAGGGTTTGATGGTTTGTGAAGAAGTGCTCCAGAAGGAAAAGATGCACAAAGAGATGGGAATTAGACTCATCCCTCATGGTCATTCAGGAAGCATACTTTCAGCTGTGTTTAACACAGGCAAGTGAAGAAGGAAAACTAGTTATTTTTTAAAAAGAGAGAGAAAACTTGTACACAGTCTTCCTTTAAAAACAGTAGTGAGAGATCCTTGGGCCATTAAGAGGGAAAGGAATATGAAGGAGAAAGAGAATTTAATCTCAGTCACATTCTCCTAAAAGACCACTGCATGTGAACATGGAGATTGCTTTTCACAGAAGAACATACCTGAAAATACAAAAGTCTGTTCACAGCACATCCTTCTCTGTCTTTCCAGGTCTCTTGCCTGCACTGAGGCTCTAAGCCTTCATATATTAAGGGACTACTATTCTATATCATGACAGATCTTGGAGTGCCTCAAAAATGCCAGGCAGTGGGGTGTATAATAACCCACACAGGGCAAGGCTCACAGAAAAAGAAATTTCTAGTAAAATATAAACTCTTTGAAGGCGGGGACTATATAATTTTGGTATTTTTATCCCTAGTACCTAGAACAGAGCCAGGGATACAGTAGGTACTTAATAAATGTTTGATGATTGATTGATTCTAGTCCAAACCTGGGGCAGCTAGGTAACTCAGTGGACAGAGTGCCAGCCCTGAAGTCAGGAAGATTCATCTTCCCGAGTTCAAATTTGACCCCAGACATTTATTAGCTATGTGACCCTGGGCAAGTACTTAACTGTTTTCCTTAGTTTCTCATCTGTAAAATGATGTGGAGAAGGAAGCGGCAAACCACTCCAGTATCTTTGCCAAGAAAATCCCAAATGGGGTAATGAAGAGTTGGGTATGAAACAACTGAAGAAAAACAAAGCTCAAAGCAGGGGGTTGATAAAAGTGGAGAATATGAAGGATAGGCCAAAACATCTACGATCCCCAAATGGCCTTTTGGGAAATGACTCTAAGCATACAAATCTGTTGAAGAAATCACCATCATGAGTTGGGCTTAAGTCTACTTGAATGTAAAGGCCCAATCAGGAACTTGTTAGGAATACCAACAGCTTACTTTGCTATGATTCTATAAGGCGCACAAAAACCTCTCTTCCCGATGATTCTATGAAGTGGGTGGAACAAGCACTCTTAAAAAACAACCACCACCCATTTACAGATGAGGAAACTAAGGCAAAGTGATTTGTCCATGATGACCCAGTGGCTAGGTGTCAAAGCTGGAATCTTAGCCTGGGTCTCTCCTTTTCCCACCGTGTTGCTTCTCGAAAGAGGGCAGCTTTTCTCCAAAGGCCAGTGCCAACCTGCATTCTCAGAAGGGGTCATGGCTGCTCCTGTTCTCTGTGTCCCTTCGTGACGTGACTAGTTGGTAACTGCCAGAGAGGGCAGCCTGAGGTCCCCATCAGGACATTTTTAGCTTTAGCAACCAGACGGTCCCTCCAGGTAACCAAGAGGCAAAAACAAACACTGTCACAAGCTTCTTCCCAAGCCCTTCTTGACTCCCGGGCCTGCTAACATAACCCGATCATAGAAACCAAGCTTACGGATAATAATAGCTGATACTTATTTTGTACTTTAAGGTTTGCAAAATGCTTTTACATGTGCTATCTTGTTTGAGCCTCACAGAAACCCAACGAGGCAGGTGCTGTTATTATCCCACTTTATAGATGAAAAAAAACTGAGGCTGAGAGAAGGTAAGTGACCAGATCTGGTCACACACCTAGCTGTCAGTAATTGAGGCATGACTCCAACCTAGGACTTCCTAACTCCAAGACTGCACTCGATCCATTATGTTACAAGGGCACGGACATGATGCTTTAAAGTTGGCAGAGTTCTTTACTTACCTTCATAACATCCCTGTGAAGTATGTGCTATTATCATCCCCGTTTTATGGAATAAGGAAACTGAGGCTCAAAGCATTTAGAGTCACAGGCATAAAGGCTCTCAAACCAGTGAACTGGCTTCCTTCTCAGACTGGAAGCCACCTGAGCCCATGGCCACAGCCATCATCATTGGTCCTTCTAGTGCTACCCCATCAGGACAGATGGGAGAATACCCCAGGCTTTAGTCAGGTCCTGACTCTTAGTAGGTGCTACTTCGGTCAGGTTCATAGGTTGCTAGCACTGGAAGGAACTTCAGTCCTATCTTCTCAATTTATAGCAGAAAAAAATGAAGCCCAGTACTATTAATAATTTTCCCCAGGTCACATAGCTATTAGGGCAGCTAGATGACTCAGTGGATAGAATTCCAGGCCTAGAGTCAGGAAGGTCTGAGTTCAAATTTGGCCTTAGACACCTTCTAGCTGTGTGACCCTGGGCAAGTCATTTGACCTTGTTTGTCTCAGTTTCCTCATCTGTAAAATGAACTAGAAAAGCAAATAGCAGATCACTCCAGTATCTTTGCCAAGAAAAGCCCAAAATGGGTCATGAAGAGTTGTACACAACTGAAACAACTGAACAACAATGACAAAAACAACAACACAGTTACCGAGTAACCAAGCCCCAGATTAAACCTTTGGCCCTTGAGGCAGCACAGCAGAGTGAAGAGAATATGGACTCTGGACTCAGAGGTCCTGGGTTCACAGTCCACCTTTGGTGTTTGCTACCTATGTGACCTTGGAGTCTTTCCCTTAACTTACTTGGGTCTTAATGAGTTTCTGAGTCTCTCTCTCTCTCTCTCTCTCTCTCTCTCTCTCTCTCTCTCTCTCTCTCTCTCTCTCTCTCTCTCTCTGCTTTTGAGAGAACAGAAGGAAGGGCAATTGGGGTTAAGTAACTTGCCCAAGGTCACATGGCTGGTAAGTGTAAAGTGTCTGAGGCCGAATTTGAACTCAGGTCCTCCTGACTCCAGGGCCAGTGCTCTATTCACTGTGCCACCTAGCAGCCCCATGTCCTTCCATCTCTAGACATGTATGATCCTGTGACTTCAAGTCATATGTTCTTTCCACTGATTTAATAATAGAATCGAGTTCATATTCCCTGAGTTCAATTCTGGCCTCTAATACTACTAACAATGTGATTGTATGTGCCCCAGTTTGCTCATCAGTAAAATAGGCACAATAACATCTGTGGTGCCAGCCTCGCAGGACCGTTATGAAGTTCAAGTGACATTATATACATAAAATGCTCTGCCAGCTTTAAAATGCCCCATGGCACATTTACACCACATTATTTCTTCTCGGTGAGCTTCAGTTCTCTGATCTGTAAAATGGGGACGATAATAGCACTTGCATATCTTCCTTGCCGGGCTGTTCTTAAGTGGAGACAGGTGTATGTTCTGACCTTCAGGGCCTCCTGGCAGTCTATTCCAACCAATCCCTTCTGTAGTTCATATGAACCCTCTCTCTATGCTCTAACACGAAGCATAGGGCCAGTCCCACCTGATATCCAATTGCTTGGTACTCACCTGGCAAAGTTGTTGTCTAGGAAGCATCTGTTCCTCAGAAGTCCGGCCCAGAGCTGCACGCCAACGATGCCAAAGATGAAGAAAACAAAGAAGCAGAGGAGCAGGACGTTGCCCAGCATGGGCAGTGTGTCCAGCAGCAGCGTCACCAGGATCCGCATGCCTGCGTGGGAGACAAGAGGACAGAGCACAGGCTACTTCACATTGGGAGGTGGAAGGAGCCATGCGTATGAACTCAGAGGACCTGGCTTTGGATCCCAGCTCTCCCACATACTAGCTTCATGGCCCTTGGTCTAAGTTCCTCATTTGTAAAATGAAGGGATTGAAGCAGATGGTCACTAAAGGTCCCCTCCAACTAATAAACTATGATCCTATGACCATAAATGGTCACATTGGCCCCTGGATATGATGGCAAGAGGAGATGGCAAATTTGCACCCACTTACTACCTGTATAACCCATGGCTATTAATTCTATTCTATTAAGCAATTCTATTAATCCCTTAACATTTTTGGTTCTCAGTTTCTTCTTACACAAAATTAGGGGGTTTGGGTGAGATGAAGGTCTATGCAGATTTGAAATCTATGATCCTATGACATCATTGAGGATAAACGAAATCTGAAGGCAAAGAAGAGTTCAGTTAAACAAAAGGATGTCTCATAAGGTCGTGGAGAGGTGAGGATCTGACAGAGTTGGGGTACTGGATCATCTTATCTCGGAGTTCTCACAATGAACATAAGCAAAAACAATCAATCAAATGAACAAACCCACAGATCTATGTTTGTATACCCCCATAGAGGGAATCTGTTTTGTTTGACTATGCATATTTGTTATAAGATATTTGTTTTTCTTTCTTTTCTTTTTTTTTCTAATAGGGTAGAGTTAGGAAGGAGATAAGATAGATTGCTAATAATTTTAAAAAAATAGAGAGGTAAGGGGATTATAGATGTGAAATAATGTATGTTATTTTGGTTGAATATATTATTTTTATTTATATTAAACTATAGTTTTAATTTTATTTAACTGTTTTACTTTGTTACAAAAGACCTATCTGGAGTGGGAATAATCTGTAAATGTTTGTAATGTAAAAGCAAAACACATCAATGAGATGAAAAAAAAAGACAATTATACCTCTATGCCAACATCTATTGTAAAAGATGAAAAGGCAGAGAAATCTCACAAAGAACCTGATTTTCCAAACCTAATCACCACATACTTTGACACCATGACTTGAAGGTAACAAGTGATACAGGGGAGAATGATTAAAAAGTATGTTGGGAAAGACAGTTCAGGTTTGGGAAACAAAAGAAGCCATTTAATTGTTGAGTATTCAGAAGCCTCACCCTTATACATGATGTATGCTTTCTTCTAGAAGTGAATTAGAAGACTCTGCACATGGCCAACAATAAAAACTCCACAAAAAATGAGACTATGTCTTAGATAGAAAATGACTTGTAGATGTCATACCAGGATCAGCTGTTCATGTCCAAGCAGATCACTCATCACTCAGAACAAACTTCCAAAACAATATTAGATTAGAAGAAATGATAAAGATGAGGAGATAGGATCAACATTAAATTAGAAGAAACGATAGAGCTGAAGGAATACTGCCAACAATTACGATGACGTTAACCTGACCCATGGGCTGATGATGCTGAAGTATGGGACATGGGAAAAGGCTAAGAATTAGGCTTTTATTATCACCGCTTCTTATAATAGATAAACTGATCATTTCAGAGTTCTCACAAGGAGGCTGAAAAAGCCCAGAAACCACCTTAGCCAACCAATAGTTCAATGCCTTATCAGTGAAAGGCACATGGAAGCCCAGGGTGATGCAGATTAGAATACAGATTCATTATCAACTCTTACAGAGGAGGGTGGCGGAAGCCTATGAGCAGTAACACTTCATAAAACATTGGAAAGAAGCGGAAGCTATAACAAGTTTTCAAAAAAGCTTGGCACAAGACCCAGCTGGGCCACATCATACTGAGATCATTCATAGATAAAACAAATAGACAGAACATGGAACAAATTTGACTATGTTTGTCAGAAGAAATTTATTTTTATCATCAGTGATAGTGGAACCACCAGATTTGGAGTCTAACTCCTATGTTCCTGATGTGCTTGCTATATGATATTGAATTGGCACTTAAGAAAATGAAATAAGGAATAGTGACTGGATCAGATCAAGTATACACTGAAGAAATCTGTTCTGGACGTGACAAAATATTGAAAGCATTTGAGAGGTCATTTTATATGCTATCTCAGGGAAATAAAGATACCTAAAGAATAGAAAAGATCTTGGCTATATCATTACCCTAAAAGTTAATGTCAATACTTACCGATCACTAGGGCAGCTAGGTGGCACAGTGGATAGAGTGTATGATCTGGAGTCTGGAAGACTCATCCTCCTTAGTTAAAATATGACCATAGAGGCGTGGCTAGGTGGTACAATGAATAGAGCACCAGCCTTGGAGTCAGGAGGACCTGAGTTCAAATCCGACCTCAGACACTTAACATTTACTAGCTGTGTGACCAAGTCACTTAACCCCAACTGCCCTGCCCTCCAAAAAGAAAAAAAAGAAAAAAATATCCTAGACATTTGCTAGTTGTCTGATCCTGGGCAAGTCACTTAACCTTGTTTACTTCAGTTTCTTCATCTGTAAAATGAGGTGGAGAAAGAAATGGCAAACCACTCCATGACTTTGCCAAGAAAACCCCAAATGAAGTCACGAAGAGTTGGACATGACTGAAAAACACTGAACAAGAATGACAACAACATCTGTTAGAGAGTCTCTGCCACCCTGCATTGGACACGTGGTTATAGGACCTTTGCTGTGGAGCTCCAGTTGAGGGGATCCTCTGCCCCTCCAGGCAGCTCATTTCACTTTTGAACAATTCTAACCATTGGGAAGCATTTTCTTAATGTCAAGCCTAACTTTGGCCCCTTTACAGGTTCTAGCCATTCCTGTTAGTTCTACCGGTGAAGAGGAATTTAAAAAGGTCGTGGTTCCTGGCCTCCAAGAGCTTATAATCTATGGAGATGTCTTGTTGCAGACATGTAATTTGGGGTTCAAAGGTATCTTTAAAGTCATCTAATAACCATTTTCGGCAGCTAGGTGGTGCTGGGCCTGCAGACAGGAAGACTCCCCTTCCTGCAAATCCAGCCTCAGATACTTATTGGCTGTTTGACCCTGAGCAAGTCACTTATCCCTGTCTGCCTCAGTTTCCTCACCTGTAAAATGGATTGGAGAAGGAAATGGTAAACCACTCCAGTATCTTTGCCAAAAAAATATCAAATGATATCATGAAGAATCAGACACAATGGAAATGACTGAACAACAACACAACAAAGTAACCGTTTTCTTCTATCACTAAGAGGGAGCCGTCAATGGAAAAGTACTTATCACCTCCTGTATAATTTCTTCCATTCTTGGATAGGTCTGGCTGGAGAAAGCTGCTCCTTATTTTCTGCTGAATTTGACTTCCCTGTTATTTCTACACACCGATCTGAGATCTGTCAGATTCCTCCTGTCCGTGACGGCCTTTCAGATACTTGAAGACAGCCCAATGTGTATATGTGTACAAATATACACACGCATACATATATGTATGTACATTCACACACACACACAGCCCAAGTCTTCTCTGCCCCAGACTAATCATCTGCGGTGACTTCAAACAATTTTCACATGATTTCATTTCTACACTCCTCATGATTCTAGTCACCCCTTCACGAGGGCTTCCAAGCAGTCCCTCCTAAAATGTGCTGCCTGGTCCTCAGCACAATGTCCCAGAAGTTATCTGAAGAGGACAGAGTAACGAGGCTACCTCATTCCCTCTTCTGGATACTCTGCCTCTGTCCAGGAAGCTGAAGATCATGCTAGTCCTCCTGGTCATCATGTCGGACACTACTGACCCATATTGTTTGTGAACTACCAGTAACCACTGCCATTAAGCATGGGTGCAGTGGTTTTTGAGTCTATGTAGGACTTGATATTTATTCCTGGTAAATTTCATCCTAATAATGATGGTATGCATACGAGGAGTAGTTAATCAGTCAAGTAGTATTTATGAAACACCTACTATGTTCCAGGTACCTACTATGTGCTAAGCACTGAGGATACATAGGCAAAAAAACCCAAACAAAGCAAAAAAAGTCCCTGTTCTCAAGGAGCTTACCATCTCATGGGGGAGGGGCACCAACATGTAAGCATCTATGTACAAACAAGATCTATACAAGATAAATTAAGGATGAATAGAAGGTGCTAGTCTTAAGGAGGACCAGGGGAAGTTTCCTACAGAAGGGATTTTAGCAGGGACTCAAAGGAAACAAGGAAATCCAGGAGGTGGAAATGAAGGAAATGAAGTTCCAGGTGTGGGGGACAGCCAGTGAAAATGCCCAGAATAGGGAGAGGGGGTGTCTTGTGTGAAGAACAGCAGGGAGGCTCATGTTACTGTACCACAGGTTTGTGGAGGAGAAGGTGTAAGAAGACTGGAAAGGCAGGAAGAAGTTAGGTTATTAAGGGCTTTGAATGCCAAGCAGAGGATCTTAGTATCTTTAAAGACTATGAGTGGAAAAGGAAGTGGGCTGGCCACAGAACAAGACTGATAGACCACAAAGGAATGAACAGCCAGGCGAAGCATTGGCATACTCATACAATACTGAAAAAACCAGTGAAAGATCTTCAGTGTATTGAAGAAATCCTCCATGGAGGTTTTACAGAAAGATATGGAAAGGAATCCAACAGAACAAGAAGGTGTGAATGGGTTATTTATCTCAGTAGGGGGAGAGTATACAACCAGAGGATATCAGAGACCTATGAAAATAATAAGAAAGTTTTATTTATTATTTTTATCCGTCTTTCTAGCATGTTTTGAATTCCCTCCCAGTTTTGACCAGTCACTTTCCTACAAGTAAGGCATAGTAGCGAGAGGCTTGGATTTCTAGTGCATAGAACTGAATTCAAATCCCAGTCCTGTTACTTTGTCCCTATATTGCCTACTCTCTTTTGACCCCAGTTTCCTTATCTTTTAAATGAAGAAGTTGGCAGTGATGATATGTAGGACAAAATCTAGCTCTGAATCCTATTAAGTCACTTAATCCTGTTTACCTCAGTTTCCTCATCTGTAAAATGAGTTAGAAAAAGAAATGGCTGGGGCGGCCAGGTAGCACAGCGAGTAAGAGCACCGGCTCCAGTGTTGAGAAGACCGGGAGATCGAATCCCGGGCTCAGACACTCAGCACCACACCCAGAAATAACTGGCCGTGTAACCTTGAGCAAGTTACTTAACCCCGATTGCTTAAAAAAAAAGAAAAAAGAAATGGCAAAGCACTCCAGTATCTTTGCCAAAAAACCCTCAATAACTGACCCTAGCATCCTAAAGGCTTTGAATTAAAGCTGTACACTGTTACTGAAATGACACCCTTTTACGAGGTCCTTCTCTTAAGAATGTTAAAATCACTATCCTCAGGAGATCAGATATGGATGCAGGTTAGGGAGCCTGGGACAATTTTCATTCTGTTCTGCCCATTTTGATTAGGTCTTCATTCTTGTGAATGGCCAATCCATCCACCAGATTAACAAAAAATAACGAAGCTGATAAAACTGTCATTGCTCTTAGAAATGATGACTTCGAAATTGCCATTTAAAAATCTATCTGATTTATTGCTTTGGCAGGGAAGGCACAGCTTTCTGTATGGGCTGCCTTTTCCCTGATCCAGCTCAGTGCTCTTTGTCAGTGCGATTTAAACTGGGCCCTGCACACACTGGAAGCAAAGAAAAATTATACTCCTCATTTTCCATCTAAGTGGCACTAATAATCTTCTCCCTGGGACACTTGACATTTTCTGGAGTGTCGTCCGGAGTGCTCAGAGAAGATGGCTAACAGATGGGGTCTGTCATAGACACTGCGGTACTAGGCAACCCCAAATGCCAAAGGGAATGGGAAAGGAAAGTTGTCTGGCAAAGGAAGATAACAGTCCTGAATAGGGGGAAAAAACAATATGCCCCTTGCCTGCTGGGAATCATGGTGAGCTGTTTGTTTTTCTAAGGTGAGAGTGGTGCCTTGAATAGAACACTATGTAACATGGGATTCCAGAGGGGAAGGTATGCCATATTTATTGACAATGTATTACATGAATCAGCAGTTAGCCTTTAATTTTCATTTTGGGGTCTATTCCCCAACTCTGACAAAATTGCCTAACTTTCAGATGGTCTTAAGAGAATCCTCCGTTATACTCAGTTCATTTAAGTGATCCCATATCTTGTTGTTTGGGGACATGTGACCTGATTTTCAACTGCTTTTTAAGATGATAAAAATTAGGGCTAGAGAATAGAGGAAGATGCTTTAGTTCACATGATAGTTGAAAAAGAAATAGATTTCATAATTTAAGATAATAGTTTTAGAGCTGGAAGGAACCTTAGAATCATCAAATCAGAGGGCCTGAATTCTAATCTTGGATCTTTTACTATGTGACTTTGGGGTAGTCACGTACCTTTTTGGGTGGGCCTTAGTCCCCTCCTCTGCAAAATCAGGGATTTAGAATAGATGACCTCTAAGCTAATGTCTGCTCTACATCCTATTCTCTTTCTAAAATATTTATTGATACATCCAAAGATTCCCCCTTTGGAGGAATCTGTTTTTTATCATGGTTTACAACTTGTTTACCCATATTTAATCTGTATTGGTTAGGGTTCAGACCGGCAAAAACCCTTTTAAAAAAGCCAGCTATGCAGAGTCACCCCCCCCCCCCCAGACTACCTGGGAGGAAGAAGGTTAATTAGAAACAGCTGAGGCAGAGCTACAGCTCCACAGGCCTCCAGGGGATAATGGGAGAATGGAACTTCCCCTCTAACACACTGTTTGAGGATGAAGGTTGGTGGAGAAAGATGCCTACGCTAGAAAAAAGAAAAGACTGGCTGTCCTGAGAATTTGTTGTTTTTCAGTCATGTACTACTCTTCATGACCTCATTTGGGGATATTCTTGGCAAAGATAGACTGGAGTGGTTTGTCATTTCCTTTTCCAGCCTGTTTTACAGATGAGGAAACTGAGGCAAATTGGATTAAATGACTCGCCCAGGGTCACACAGCTAGCAAGTGTCTGAGGCCCGATTAGAGCTCAGGTCTTCCTGATTCCAGACCCAGAACTCTATTCACCATGTACCACATAGCTTATCTCTATATACCAACTCTCCTTCACAGGGTTGTGAGGAAAAGGCTTTGCAAACACTAAAGTAATATAAAAAATTCCAGTTGTTCTATTAAAAGAAGAAATGTTATTTATTTCTGGTAGGGTACCTAGAGATGACTTCTCGATCAGTTATTTTAGTCACGTCTGACGCTTTGTGACCTCATTTGGAGTCTTCTTGGCAAAGATACTGGAGTGGCTTGCCATTTCCTTCTCCAGTTCATTTTACAGATGAGGAAACTGAGGCAAAAAGGGTTAAATGACTTTTCCAGGGTCATGTAGCTAGTAAGTGTCTGGGGCAGGATTAGAAGTCAAGTCTTTCTGACTCCAGTCCTCGTGTTCTATCCACTGTGCCACCTAGCTGCCCAGTGTCCTGAGAATAACAGATAGCAAAACTCTGGGGATGTAGTACATCATGGCTCCTAGGAAATTATTAAGTGACAATGAATTGTGAATGACATCAATCAAAGAACAAGATTCCTGCTGAGGATAGGATGAGAGAAGTTATTATAAGTAGCATAAAAGGAAAAGCAGACTTTTTATACTTAATGATTTTCTTTTCCTTTGAGAACTGCTTGACCTCTATTTGCCTGACAAGGTTAATACTTTGTTATAAGTAATAAACTACATCTTGTGACTCTACTGGATAATGGACTCATAGAAGAGCATTGGAAAAGGCCCTGATGTCGGGAAAGATTGAAGGCAAAAGGAAAAGGGAACAGCAGAGGGTGAGATGGATAGACGCTAGCATAGAAATAATGAACATGAATCTAGACAGACTTTGTGGGATAGTGGACCTTGAAGAAGGGCCTTGTGTGCTATGGTCCATAGGGTCATGACGAGCCAGAAGTGACTGAACAGATGAACAACAATCACAAGGGAAGAGGATAGATAGTGCCTAATTCCATTTTCCTATCTCTCCCACCATCTAGGCTGTGTAATGAATATTATCTTGAATTGAATGTAAATGGAATTGAAAATGTAAATTGTGACATTGTCAAACATGTGTGTAGTGTGTACACACAGGTTAATGAATGCTGATATGTTTGTTTCCTTGACATTTCAGCTGTCCATATCTACATGCCTGATATGGCTACCATTTTCTCTGTGGCATCAAGTAGGGAAAACTGGTCCTGAGGATGATTTTCCAAGAGCCATTAGGATTTGTTTTAGTCCTTGGACACCAGTAGAATCTTATCCATCCCCATCACAAATATAAAACTAAGCACAGAGAGATTAAAAATAGAAAAAAAGAAAGTTTCATTCTACAGTATTTATCGAGTGCCAACAGTACGCTCGACCCTGTGCAGATATAAGACGAGAAGAAAAACACCTTGGCCCAAAGAGTTTCTATTTTGTTTGGGAGACAAGTCTCATATACTCAAAAGAGCAATTAACATTATATGGAGTATAATGGTTAGATTGCATGGTGCGGACAATAAGGACCAGAGAAAGTCAGTTCAGGGTGAATTGAAATAGAGGTAGAAGGCTTCCTGGAGGATGTAGGGTTTGAGTTGGGCCTTGAAGTTTGCATAGGATTTGACTAGTCAATTTTTCACCCATAATACCAGGCCCAATTTCTCTGAGGACTCAGGTACTAGTTCAATACGCATGCCAGTGGTTCTCTACTGGCATGACTATAGCCCACATATAAACCTCAGGCAGTGGGGACAGAACCAGGGGAAAGTCCCTTGTCACTGACAGTCTGGTAAAGTGGTCATCCTGGTTCTCTAGATGAAATTGGGGATAATAGCAAAAGCAAGCATTTATTTAGTGCCCTAAGGTTTGCGAAGTGCTTTACAGATATTAAATCATTTGATTCTCACAACAATCTTGGGAAGTAGTTGCTGTTATTATCCCCATTGGTGACCTGCCCAGTGTTACATAGCTAGTAAGAGTCTGAGGCTGTATTTGAACTTCTCTTCCTCTTCCCTTTCTCCCCTCCCTTCCAGGTCTGGTGCTTTATCCACTGAGTCACCTAGCTACTTGCCTCCCTATAAATAAAATGGTGAAATGGATCCAGAGGCTGTCAGACATGGAAGGAACCTCAAGCCAATTTAATTAAAGGATCACAGGATCATAGCTCTTCAGCTATAAAGGATCTCAAGGTCATCTAGTACAATCTCTTCCTTTTATAAAAGGAAACTCAGGCCTATAGAGGGTGAATGATTTGTCCAAGTTGACAAAGGTAGTGGCAGAAGCAGGATTAAACCCTAGCTCCTTTGACTCCCAAACCAGCGATCTGGGCATTTTATCATAATGCCTCCTATCCCTTCCTTTGGCAGATGGAGCAACTGAAATCCTGATAGGGAAAAAAAACCACCCAAGATTATACAGTGACAGAATCAAGGCTAGAACCCAGGACTTCTGATTCCATGCCCAGGAATTCCTCCACTGAGATGCTGGAATATTTAAACAAATGAAAAGCCTACAACAAACTTATAAGCCTGTGATGAAAGACTTTTGTCTCATTAAGTCCCAGTTGGTGGGAAGTAGGTTTAAAGGGAGCTCATTTGAATTAGGATTTTCTCTAAAAAGGGTAAAAAAATGAGGAAGGTGGCCCTTACAGCAGGGAGCAAAGATAAGGGGCCTTATGCTGAACCCAAGTCCCATGTCTTACAGGAATCCTTTCTTGCCCAAAGTGACCTGTCTTGTCTCCTGTAATGTTTGGTATCTATAGTATACAATGTATCCCTGAATCACACACACACACACACACACACACACACCACACCACACACACACACACACACCACACAGAACAGCAGACAGACACACACACAGAACATGCAGACAGACAGACACACACACATACTGTCCTGTCTGTGGCCCTCACTGTTTCATGTACATAAAGCTTGTCTCCCCAATGGAAGAGTGAACTTCCTGAAGATAAGATTTATTGAGACTTTCACTTCTCTGTCTCCTCCTTGTGAGGGGGGTATGACTTTTGTTTTCTTCTTTTCAATACCCCCCTGACTATAAGCTCCCTAAAGAGGGTCTTGGGTCTGGGTTTCCTTTTCCTTTTGTTTCTATTTTTTGTCCCACCCTATCTCATCCTAGACCAGCTGAACACAGAATTGAGCAAAGAGCGGGGCTCGTAAATACCTGATGGATGGACAGATGGATGGAAGGATGGACTGACATCTGGATAGTTTCTGCATTGCTGCCATCCAAGTTGGTATAGTTCCCATTACCATATAGTTTCTGCTGGCCCAATTAACTATGACTATGTGACCAGATGCCTTCCTCTGCTAACCTCAGCAGAGCCAAGGTCTTTCTCCACATGGTGGATGTCCAAGGCCCAACATCTTGAGTTGGCACACATTGTAGTGGAGATGGTATTCTCTATCTGTCATGCAAATGTCAGAACCAGAGGAGGCATGTCAGCTGACAAATCAGGCAGCAACTATTTTTCTCTGGAACATCTAGAATTCTCTGCTGTGTGGGGGACACTTTGAAAGGAAGCAGTTCTTGGAATGTTAGCTGCCACCTTTTTCTCTTATTTTCATGCCTAGACTTTTCATCTTAAAAATGGAAAGGACAGTGGCAGGCATATGTTGTTCAGTCATGTCCAACCTTTTGGGACCCCATATAAGGTTTTCTTGGCAAGAATACTGGAATGGTTTGCTATTAAGGCAAAAAGAGCTTAAGTGACTTGCTCAGGGTCACACAGCTAGTGAGTGTCTGAGGCCAGATTTGAACTCATCCTTACTACATCCTTCAGACCTAGAATTCTATCCACTGAGCCTCAGCACCTAATATACGCTTATAGATTGACTGACTGACTTTTCCTGGGATGAAGAGGGAATCTGTTGATCCATCTTTTAATATGTATTTAAGAAAAAAATGTAGTGGCTCATCAAACACATTCAGAGTTAAAAAATATCATTCATGGAACTAGATATTTTGGGGAAAAAGTCATTGAATTCAGGACAAAGGACTAGATTTAAAATTGTATATATATATCTTTTCCAAATAACCAGTTGTGTAAACTCTGCTGTCTTTTTCTTTTTTCTTTTAGACTGGTTTGCCTGTGAGGAAGTCCTAACATTTACAAAAATAGGAATTTAACCTCAAGCTTCAGGAAGCTATAGAAAATGTGCCTTCCAATTCCACTCCATTCAGCTCAATTACTGTGTCCTGAGGGCCTGCTGGTGTTTTCCCAGTCCTGAAAAAAACCTTGTTTCAGATTCTAAGCCATTCAGCAAATTGTATCTTGCTTCTTACTAAAGCACAGATTCTTCTATATTTTGAATGCTGTCCCCTGCCTCACACTGCCCCTCAGCCTCCATCTTGACTGATGCAGAACTCTGTGTCAGAGCCTTAGTTTTCTTAGAAGCATCCCAGAATCATAAATTTCGAGTTCATTTCCCACAACCCCCTCATTTTATAGATAAGGATACTGAGGCACAGAGAGGTTGAGGGGTCTGTCCAAGATATCACAGGTAGAAATGGCAGAGCTGGTATTCTAACCCATGTGTTCCAACTTCACAGCCAAGGCTAATTCCCCTGCAATATCACATTTAAAGCAGGAGGAAGGGCTCCTGGCTTCCCAAGGATTTGAAAATCAGAAACTCTCCATTATCTGTTCCACTATGATGCTAACAGTCTGTACTGGTCCTGCCACCTCCATCTAGAACGGGTTCGATGATCTTATTGACTATACCTGGGTTCCAGTCTCAGATAAATCACTTAATAGCTGTGTGACCTTAGCAGAGTTATTTCCTTAGCCGCTCTCAGATGTACAATGTGAAGGCTGCATGAGATGCTCTCAAAGGTCTCCTTAGGTCCTGACATTCTTTGGCCCCATGCCGCAGGAGACAAGTTTCAGCCAAAACTTCTCAGATGATGCTGTCTGGGACCCTCCACAGAGTGGCTTTGGTGAGGATGGCAGGATCTTTGGGCCAGTTTTTCCCAATCCAGAGTCTATTGTATCTGGGGCGGCTAGGTGGCACAGTGAATAGAGCACTGGCCCTGGAGTCAGGAGGGCCTGAGTTCAAATCCGGCCTCAGACACTTAACACAAAAACTAGCTGTGTGACCTCGAGCAAGTCACTTAACCCCAATTGCCCTCCAAAAGGCAAAAAAAACAAAACAAAACAGAATCTATTGTATCCATTGGGATTATTGATTGGGATAATTGAAGAGCCTGGAAAAGGTAACATGAAGGAAGACCTTGATGAGTCTCAGGAAGAGACTCTAGTCTCTAAAAAATCTAGTATTTGAGGGGTTGGTCTGGTGTGGTATAGTGAAAAGAAGATGGGATTGGGCTTCAGAGGTGTTCAAATACAACTCCCACAGAGTTCTGTATGAGTCAAGACAGGCAGAAGTGGGGTGGAGAACAGCATTCAGAATGCAGAAAGATCCGTGATATAATAGCCAAGAAGCTATACATGGAATAGGTCAGAATCTCTGATAAGTTTTTACAGGAATGGGAAAAAACCAGCAGGTCTTCAGGACACAGTAATTGAGTTGGCTGGAATGGAATTGGAAGGCTACCTATAACCTCTGTGACCTTGAAAAATTTACACAAATTCCTTAGGCCTCAATTTCCACCTGTGTAAAATGATGGGGATGGATTACATAGTCTCTTCATTACCCTCTTAGGACTAAATGATAGGAACATTTTCCAGCCTTTTTCTATGACCTAAGGATATAGACTCAAAGGATAGTCTTTGGCTTTCTCATGCCTGAGACGTTGCCCATTCTATTTCTCAGACCTGGATTGAAGACATGCATATAAGTTGTCCCCCTTTTCACTCCCATTTTGGGTAACCTTCCCCCTCTTTTTTCATAGAAGACAAGTTGATTTTATGAACATGAAGAGAATAAAATTATGGATATAAGAGGGAACTTAGTCTGTGAGGACAAGACATTAATATAGAAGCTAAAGGCCCCCATAGGTGACCACAGAGACATAAGGAATACAGATGGCAAGAAATAATGTATGGTGGGGATTTTATTTCAGGATTGGTAAGTTAGAGATTTTAGCATAGGACTAGTAAGATTCTTTGACCTTGGAAATGGCAGAGGACAGACTCACAAGAGAAAGGTAGCATAGTGTAGTGAAAAGAGTGATGTATTTGGAGTTGGAGAGCCTGAATTCTAATGTTAATAAATGGCTTTGCCACTTGTCAGTTGTGTGACCTTGGGTTAGGTCTATGCCTCAGTTTCCTCCTCTGTAAAATGCTGTAGGCAGACAAGATGAAGTCTAGGGTCTTTCCAACTCTAAAATCATGTGACAGTTTTTCTTGAGTCTAAGTGGACTCCTGTGATCTGTTAGATCCTGGCTCATTGTGATAAAAGCCAGCAAGGTCCCATGTGGGGTTTACCCTTACAAAGAGAGGCTGGCATTTGCTCAGCTATGAAAAGTAGGCAAACACGTAGCTGCCTCAGGATGCTCTCCATGGAGCTGAATCTGCTTGACTTTCTTGAGTTTAAAGGCCAAGTTTAAAGTTTGACAACGCCTCTATTTATTTCTTCAGATAGAACCAGAGGGCTCTGAAAGGGGCTCTCTCTCTCTCACACACACACACTTGAAAGTTAATTTCTAGGTGTTTAAGGCATAATCTTTGTGACATGAAGTAGTTACAGTGCGGTCTATTGGAATGATTCTTGGGCTTGGAGGCAGGAGAGCTCTGAGTTTGAATCCTGGATCCCACATTCACTAGCTCTTGACTCAGGTTGTCATTTCATCTTCCTGAGACTGAGCTTCCTTCTCTATCAAATGGAGGTAATAAATAATTACATTATTTATAGTTACAGGGGTTTTGTGTGAAAATCATTTTATTGATCTTAAAATGCTACAGAAATATAGCTGTTACGTGATAGTATAGGAAAAGGTGACATTTGTATCAAGGCACTTCAGGATACGGAGTTAGAATGAATAGAGAGTTGGTCTTGGAGTCAGAAAAAGATCTAGGTTCAAGAGTCGCCTTTGGCAACACTGGCTGATATCACATGGTAACATCATAACAGCTCATAAGTTGACAGCACACTGAAGCTCGGAAGGCAAGAGTGATACTTTTTCTGATTTGATTCTCACAACAATTCTACAAGGGAGGTGTAGTTATCTCCATTTTTCAGAAGAGGAAATTAAAAGGTTAAGTGGTTAGCTCTGTGTCACAAAACTAGTAAGTGTTGGAGATGGTGTTTGAATCCAGGTTTTTTTTTTTTCTGATTTGGGGTCTAGCATTCTTTCCTCATCTGGGTACCACTTCCCTGCAAAGCCTGCAAAAGGAAAGCTTTTTCTCGTTTTAGGACTCTTTTCTTCCCAATTGATCCCTCCATTCTCTCTCTCTCTCTCTCTCTCTCTCTCTCTCTCTCTCTCTCTC
>NW_027185694.1:26965739-26983768 GCF_028583685.1 Petaurus breviceps papuanus | reverse complement strand
TTCTTTCCCCCCTCATTATGTCTTCTCTTTGTTATCTTTCTCTCTCTCTTTTTTCTATTTTTTTGCCTTCTGCTTCTTTTTCATTTTTCTCTCATTCTCTTCTCTCTCTCACTTTCATTCTGTCTTCTCTCTCTCATTCACTCTTTTATTCTCTCTCAATCTCGCTGTCCTTATCTCTCTTTTCCTTCTCTCTCTTCTTCCTTCCTTCTCTTATATATCCCTCTCTTGTGCACTTTCTCTATTTCTCTCCTTTCTCTCTCCACCCCTTTCTCTTTTTCCTCTTTCTCCTTTTCCTTCCATTTCTCTACCTCTCTGTTTTCCGTGACTCTGTTTCTGTCTCTCTCTGTGACTGTCTATCCTTTCTGTCTTTGAATCTCTCTCTCTGTCTTTGTCTCTCCCCATCTCCATCTTTTTGTCTCTCATTCTTATACCCTTTCCCCAGAGCACCCCAAGTTCTAACTGATGGTCAACTCATTTTCCATTCTCATTCTCTGTCTCAAGGTGCTTCAAGTTCTATGTGAATATCAGCTGTTCCTATACTACCACATAAAACTAATTCTGACTCTATGACCCCATATTCCTGTAAGTTACTTATTGTGTGTAGGTCATAGTTTCCCCATTTTACAAATGAGGAGTGGGACTTGATGGCCTCTGAGGTACCTTCCAGTTCTGTACCTATGACCCTATGAGCCCAGGACGTGACTATCATTGAACAATATGCTCCAAGAGTGAGGAAATACATAACGACTGCAACAATGTAAATGAAAAGACCAACAACAAAAGAATAAACTGACCTTCATTATAATAACCAAACTCAGCCCCGGACTTTGCTTTCATCTTTGCAGAGGTGGGGGAACATGGGTGCAGAACACTGCACATGCTGTTGGACACTTTTAATGTGTCACTAGGTTTTTCTTCCCCCCCTTTGAACTAGGTTCTTTTCCTTTCATTTAAAATCGTTACAGGAGAAAGAGAGGCAGCATGATATGGTGGAAACAAAGCTGGCCTTGGAGTAAGGAATTCCTAAGTTAAAGTCCAGGTCCCCCAGAAGATCTCTTTACTAGACATTTCTATCCCTGCTCCTTGTTCTGCCCTCTGAGGCAAGGCAGGCAAGTCAATTGACCTCTCAGTGCTCGGGGTAACTCTCTAAAGGCTAAGAGGTACCAAGGAATGTCTGCCTTGTATTGGCAAGGGAGCTTCCTATGCCCACTGAAATCACAACTGCTGCCCCTGTTACAGGAGATGGCTCACTTGAAAGGACAGGGAAGAGGGATAGATTCAGAAATGAAGAGAATGTAAAAAACAAACAAAAAAGAAGGAAAAATAAGATTTTTTTAAAAAAGAAAAATCTGTTCCACTTATTAGACTGCCTGCAAGCAGAGACCTAGGTTCAAACAGAAGAGGACTAGCTGTGGAGAACCTGTCTCTTTTGAAAACTACGTCCTACATGACGCCAGACTTTACTTGCCCTCTATCTCCAGCTACTCCCTCACCAGCCTTACCCTATCATGATTGCAGCCTGGGGCAAAACAGGAATGCTCTAGGAACCTATTGCAAAAGCAAATTTTCTCTCTTTTTTTAAATTGCAAAAGCCATAAATACACTTCTCAACTCCCTGACACTGATGATATGATGTAGAGGCGATGGAGGAGGACCAAAGGTGAGCTGGTGTGGCTCCCAGGCCAGAAGCTTTGTAGCCCCATGTGCTGTTTGTAAGCTGCTGTAGGGCTGAGCTTTGGTCAGGCCTGGCTCTGACAGATGAACTGCCCAGTTCTTAAGCCTGGGCGATGGGAAGATGTGGTAGACTTACTTGGCACCCTGTTAATGGCTCTGAGCGGCCGAAGAACACGCACGGTCCGGATGGCAGAAAGGCTGACATTGTGTCCATCCAGAGAATACTCCATCATGCTGGAGGGAAAGAGACAAAGAGAGATCAGCTCAGACTAGCAGGGGAGGGCAGAAGTCACAGAATCTCTCAGTGGAGATGGCCCCAGGAGTTCCAGGTTCTATGGCAAATCAGTGCTGGGGAGCAGTGCTGGCTAAGACTGGAAACATGAATGGCCTGCCAATGTTTTGGCCCTTAAATGGTAGGCTGGGCAGTATGGATATTATCCAGTATGCACAGCCAATGGGGAGTCAGTGGAGGTACTGGGGGATGGGAGCGGTGCTTTGAAAAGTAATCTTGTATTACATATTTAGTTTAGGTGGGGAAGGGGACAGAGACAGGATGACCAGTTAGGAGGAAGCTGCAATTGTTCAGGTGGTGATAGGAGGGGGAACTGAGAGCATGGCAGTGGGAATGGTAAGAAGGGAAAAGCCTTAATTATCCATGTTAAGGTCCCAGAAAGGGCATTTGCTAATTTGGCTACAAATAAAGAGATTTAGGGGAAAACCTAATCACAACCCAACTGTTTGAATTTTGGCCTCCTGATCTAGTGTGGACATCCTTGACTCTGCCATCATGACTGCTATGGCATTGACTTGTTTCCCTTTTGTCTTGGCCCCTTGGATCTTGCTTCATGTTCCATTGCCTCCCAACATGAAACCAGGCGGGCACTGCCATATTCCATGTCTCCTCACTGATCTCCATCCCTGCACTTGTTTAGGAATTTATTTAATCACCGGAACACACAGACCCTGCCCCAAGTTCTCCAAATGAAGGGTTGTATTTCACAGAATTCCAGATCATCTGGCCCAGTCCTCTCATATCAGAATGGAGGAAACTAAAGCCCATAGAGGGAATGAAACTTGTTGAAGGTCACAATTCACTGAAGGTAATACCAAGGTTTCTGGTTATCTCCTCACCTGCACCGCCTCAAGCTTGGGCTCTTCCCACTATAACACTCTATCTAGAGAAGGGACCATTGGACAGCTAAGGAGGAACCCATTGGTAGACTTCAGAAGAGTATGGTTTTTTCCATGTCTTTCTTCTTCTTTGGTTATCCAGCTCTGCCTGGTCCCTGTCTTTTGGCTTTGTAACTAGATTAAGGGCAGACATTCTGAGCCTCTGTCCAAACCCAGGAGCCATCTGAGGGATGCTTGTGACAGACCGATAGTCCTCCAACTTGGCTCCCATGCCTGAACCCTGGTGAGTGGAGGAGTGCAAGAGGTTCCTGAACTTATTGTATTTGGTCTGGCTGTGCCTGATGGCTGGTCTCAGAGCCCCCACTTCTGAGCATGGTCTTAACTTTAGGATGGTATCCTCTGGTCCATGACCTCAGCCTAGTCAGTCACAGTTCCTGTTCTTCCCTTTGGTTTCTCCTAATTGAACCCAGATGATCCCAGGGAATTTTATGGTCCTGATGGACAATGGTTCTATGAGTAACTATCTGTTCCAGGTACATGACCAGTGGAGCAGGATGAGAAAGTCAGAACAAGACAGATTCCCAGTTCATCAATCACATCCAGGATCTAGACTTCCCTTCCTATTATTGGCACTGGAGGGTCTTTTTCTGTCCCCCAGCTACCTGGGAGAGAGATCAGACATTTTCTGCCTTGCCTCAGAGGGCAGAACAAGGAGCAGGGATAGAAATGTCTAGTAAAGAGATCTTCTGGGGGACCTGGACTAACCCTCAGCCTTCTCTAAGACTCTGGGGCTGGCTTAGCAGAGCACAGCATTATGACATCTCAAAACCCAAAGGATGAATCATACTCAGAGACTCTATAAGGAAAACAAACTCCCAGCTGGCCTATTCCAATCTGCAGAGACGCCCAACTGCAGTCCTGGCATCCTTAATGGATACATCTCATAAGACATACAAATGTGCCAAGTGAGTAAATGTTCCCATTTTGGGAAGCTTCGAAGGTGTGTGGTATGGAGAGAGATTCCCTCTAATTGGATGGATTCGTTGGAGCTAGCCCAGACCATAGCACTAAAGCCTTCTTCCCTTCTGAGGATGACATCGTTAGGTTTGAGGCTGCCAGCATGGAACACTGGGCCCATGACTGAGAAAATAATAGAAAATAATGACTGAGAGGCCTGGATGGAGCTGAAACCCTTACTAAGGGACATGCATTAATTACAGTGAATAGTCATAGACCAGAGGCCTCAGCTGTCAGGGTGCCACCTTGGGGACTGGGACGGGGCTGCTGCTTCACATACTGTCTGGAGTGACCCCCCCTGCAGGGACCACTGCAGTCCTGCATTCAGATGATAGGATGTAGAATGTTAGAAGGGCCCTTAGAAAAGAGAACACTGACTGGCAGAGCGACAGGGACCTTTGGAACATAGGGTAGAGAATGTCCTTTAAGAACAGGACACAGAATGGCAGAACTAGAAGGGCCCTTACAAAACGGAAAACAGGATGCTGGCACTGGAAGGGACCTCAGAACACAGAACAGAGAATGTCATCACTAGAAGGAATATTAGAGACCAGTTATACCAAATTTATATTCTGTGTCCCATTAGAGGCTGCTAGCTGGCATAATGATTAGAGTGTTGGACTTGGAGTCAGGGAGACCTGTGTTTTAAATCCTGCCTTAGAAACCAACTCTGTGACCTTGGGCAAGTCACTTAACTTCTGACAGTCTCAGTTTCTGCATCTGTAAAATGGGGGTAACAACTGAATCTAACACATGGATCCTTGTGAATAATAATGACATAAAATATATAAAACAATTTTTAAAAAACTTAAGGCATTATTGTTTGTAATTATTGGTAATGAATATAGCTAACATTTATAAAATGCTTACTATGTGCCAGGCATTCTGATAAGCACTTTACAATTATTATCTCATTTGACCCTCACAACAACCCTGGAAGGTAGATACTGTTATTATCCCCATTTTACAGGTGTGGAAGCTGAGACTGTCAGAAGTTAAGTGACTTGCCCACGGTCACAAATCCAGTAAGTGACTGAAGCCAGATTTGAACTCCTGTCTTCCTGACTGCAGGCCCAGTGCTCTGTCCTCGTAGCTTCAGGCAAAGGCTAGGTCTTAGATTCCTCTCTTTCCTTCATCATTATGGCCCCAAATCTGCTTTTATTCATTCATACTCTTTATGTGATTCCAAGTTCTTTAGCATCCTAGATTCTCAGAACTGGGAGGGATCTTTGGCATTGCCTTGGTTTAACATTCCCACTCTGTGAATCGATAACTTTGAAAATATCCCTGAGAGCTGATCGTCCTTGGCTTGAATACTTCTGGCAACAGTGAGTTCACTACCTCCCAAAGCATCCTCTTCCATTCTTGGTGCACACGCACTTTAGGAAGGTCTTGCTCAGACAAAGTCAGCATCCCTGTAATTTCTGCTTACTGCTCCTAGTTCTCTCCTCTGGGGCCAAGCAGAACCAATCTAATCCTTGTTCATAGGTGGCAATTTTCCATATGCTTGCATAGAGCTCTCATAATCCCCTTACATCTTCTCTCCCCAGGCTTAACAACTTTTGTGCATCCCTTCCTATTCCTTTTCTGGGCCTCAGTTTCCCTACCTGTAAATGGAGATTGCATGAGAGCTCTTCTTAAATACTTGGACACAGTATTATTTCTGAGTAGCTAGGTAGCACAGTGCATAGAGTGCTTGGCCAAGAGTCAGGAAGACTCAACTTCCTGAGTTCAAATCTGACCTCAGACACTTACTAGTTCTGTGACACTGGGCAAGTCATTTAACCCTGTTTGCCTCAGTTTCTCATATGTAAAATTAACTAGAGAAGATAATGGCAAACCACTACAATATTTTTGCCAAGAAAACTCAAATGGGGTAGCTAGGAGGACCTGAATTCAAATCTAGCCTCAGACACTTTCTAGCTGTGTAACCCTGGGCAAGTCACTTAACCCCTTATGCCTCCAAAAAAAGGAAGAGGAAGAAAAAAATGAAAACCCTAAAAGGAGTCACAAAGAGTCAGACATGAATAAAAACTGACTGAATAACAACAGTGTTCCTATGACCATAAGGATGCTACTGTGGGGGAACCATTATATGCTGGGAGTGCTGTGTAGGCTCTGGGCCTCAGAACAGCACCGTCTATAAACCACTTCCATATGGCCAGAGCCCACTGGTCCTCGGGTGATCTCAAGGTCTCCCCCATATCCAGTCTGGGATATTGACCCAGCCAGTATCCCTGAAGCAGAGGGTCAGACCCAAGTCTGTGTTGTGGATTTGCTGGTAGACCATTTCCCCCTTTTCTTTGTGTTCCTGGTGGACATGGGCCATGGATTAAAATTTCTGCTGTTTAGGCAGAAATAATTTGCTGCAAGAAAATCCCATGACCATCTGTTGCAGCAGCTCAGAGTTGTAGCTTGGCTTGCTGTTTCTCTGCTTATCGCTTTCTTTCCTCCATAACTCTGTTATTAGTGTAATCAACTCACTTAGGGAGGCTGGGCCGGGGGTGGACAGCGTGCATTTAATCCTTATTCTTTGGCTTACTGGAGTGCCCAGAATAATTCCAATGCATCTTCAGCCCCCAGACTGAGGAGAAAGAGACTACGTTGGGCCTCGAGCTATTGTGACTTCACTAGTCCAGAAAGCTTAGAAATACTTTCCTAAAGTCTTCTGGCAAAGAGGTCATCCCATGGTACTCCAACTGTCCAAAGAAAAGGGCAGATAAACCTGGGGGGATAATAGGGATCCTGGAACCCAAGCTGATGGGGAAGGTGGAGAATGGGTGTCCCACTGGGCACCTGGTCGGGAATTATTAACCCAGTTCTAATAACTGAAATACCAAATCCTCATATTCCAATTTCTCCATAGGATCACAGGTCAGAGCTAAAAGGTACCTCAGAGACAAGCCAGTCCAACCGTCTCATTTTATATATCAGGAAACTGAGGTCTAGAGAGGTTAAGTTATTCCCCCAGAGGCACACTAGTATTCTGTGGCAGAGCTAGGATTCAAACCCAGGTCTTCTGACTGAATTTTTTTTTCATTGCCCCATGCTGCAAATGAACTTACATGCAAGGCACCATGCCAGGATCTGGGTACACAAAGACAAATGTAAAACCCGGCCTGCCCTTAAGGTGCTTACATCCTACTAGTGGTAGAGGCAGATATGACATGTAGGCAGGTATGTACATGATAATTCAAGGAAAGGATAAACCCCCCCAAAACTAGGGAGGTCAAGAAAGGACTCTCATCAGATGCATCACAGGAACTGAAACTTGAAGGAAGTTAGGGGTTCTAAGCAGAGGAGGTAAGGTGGGAGTAGATTCTAGGTACTTGATAACTTTCCTAAGCACTTGGACCCACAGAGTCCAAGAATGTCAGAGCTGGAGGGCAATTTAAAATAGAGAAAGAAAGGTTTCGTAGGGACATTTGAACAGTAAAAATAGTTTGCTAGGAAGGATTCTAGAGATTAGCTGGTCTCACCCCTTTGTTCTATGTCCCTGCCTTATCTCCTATTAGGCTAAGCTCCTCGAGTGGCCGGCAAGGGCTAGATATTACTTATCTGGCTCTCAGACTCTTGGGGCCAGCACAGGGACCAATCCACAGTTGGTGTTCATGGGATGTTTGTTGAAAAAATGTATTAAAAAATAAGAGGAGAGGTGCTCTCTCCCTCCCTTCGACTCAGTCTTTCTCTTCCCTATTTCACAAAGAATTTTGCCCAGACAAAGAGCAACTTATGTGGCATGAGTTTCTTTGATCAGATCTCAATGGGCCGGCACTTGTTATAGAGTTATGTTTCAGTCATGTCTGACTCTTTGTAACATCTTTTGGGGTTTTCTTGGCAAAGATACTGGAGTGGTTTGCCATTTCCTTCTCCAAATCATTTTTACAGATGGGGGAACAGAGGCAAACTTGCCCAGGGTCACAAACTAGTCAATATCTGAGGCCAGGTTTGAACTCAGGAAGATGAATCTTCTTGACTCTAGGCCTGGCAGTCTATCCACTGGGCCACCTAGCTGCCCTGACACCTGTTGGCTTCCAGGAAAACCTGCCAAACCTGGATGACAGGTGCATGACTCAGTTGCCCTACTGTGTGTGCATCTATATATGTTCATGGTAATGTATGTGCTTGGATGTCTATGAATGGGTGTTTATGTATGTGCATAGGTGAGAGGATGTGAGTGGATATGGGTGGATATATATTGCTTTTTGGAGGGTGGAAGGCAGGAAAGTTGGGGTTAAGTGACTTGCCCAAGGTCACACAGCTAGTAAGTGTGTTTAGTGTCTGAGGCCGGATTTGAGCTCAGGTTCTCCTGACTCCAGGGCCAGTGCTCTATTCACTGCGCCACCTAGCCACCCCTGGATATATGCTTATACATGTGTTCATGGCAGTATAAGCTCCTGGAGAATAGGGATCATCTCATTATTTTTATCTTTCTATCCTTTCCACCTGTTACAGTTCCTGGCACATAGTGGGCACTTAATAAATGCTTGTTGACTTGTGGATTTACTTCAGCTCCCATGAGGTCTGTGAGTCTTAGTTACTGACCCAGCCATGACGATGAAGAAGTCTAGACGGTTCCATGTGTCTCCCAGGTAACACTTCTGGCCGAAGATCCCCAAGGCAACCATCTTGATGACCATTTCCACCGCGAAGAAGGCAAAGATGAAGTCATCAAATGCCTAAATTAGTAAAGGAAAAGAAGAGACCAATGAGAATAAGCTCCTCTCTTTACTGCAACAGAGGAGCAGATGATCAGGCCCTACCCAGTCATTTTGTCTTTGGACTAAGGTTAAGGAACTGTCTGCAAAAAAATTTTGTCTGACTCTATTATGGAACCCTCCTTTTTCCTGCTCCCCACATGCACCCCACCTCATATTCTGGGTCTACTCAAAATATACCAACTGATTCTACTATTTATTAAACATATGTATGATCCTTGTGCTAATTTATTAAAACTGATGCACATGATCAACAAAGAAAAGTCACATTGGGACCCAGTAGCCATATCCCATTGTCTTTTGTATAATCTCAGTGTGAATAACTGAGAGCAGACTGTATTTATCCCTCAGTTTATGTGTTTAGATAAGGATGGGAATCACTTTTTTAAGCTCAACTGACCAGATTCCATCATTGGGGTAGGAGGCTCTCTTAGAGAGTTCTTTGGGATCTGAGATCACAGGATCATAGGATTTGGAATCTAAAGGGACCTTATTCACCATTTAGTATAACCCTTTCATTATATAGATGAGGAAAATGAGAAAACAGAAGGGAATGATTTACCCAAGGTTACTTAGTGACTGGAAAAGTCTGGAATTTGAATCTGAGTTCCCTGAACCCCATTCTGACTCTTTTCACTAGACCCCATCCTACCTCCAGGATATTGCAGCGCTCTGACTGGCATTCCACATCCTCACAGGGCTGGAACATGCCCAAGGTCACGCAGTTCAAAAGGATGACCAGCATGCTAACATGCTCGAACCAGGTACAGGTCAAAGTTAAGGAGAACAATAGTTGGAAACAGATTGAGACAGTCATGAAATTCTGTGCCAGAGCCCAATGAGAACAAGGAAGAAAAGATGTAGGAAGTGTTTGAACCCAGGGTCATCCCTGGATCTAGGCAACAAAAGTGGCTGTTTATATTGTAAGAGGATTTGTAAAGACATCTCTGCCTGTCAATAAGTTGACATCCTCAACATCACCATCACCATCACCATCACCATCACCATCACCATCACTATCACCATCACCACCACAATCATCATCATTATCATCACCACCATCATCATCACCATCACCATCACCATCATCACCATCACCATCACCATCATTATCATCATCAAAACAATTACCATCCCCACTGACACCATTTATATAACACTTAAAGGTTTGCAAAGCACTTGAAATATAATAATAATAGCAACAATAGTAGTCACTTATATAGCACCTACTATGTGCCAGGAACTATGATAAATGCTTTACAATGATCTCATTTGATCCTCACAACAACCCAGAGAGGTAGATGCTATTATTCTCCCCATGTTTCAAAGTGCCACGTTCAGGGAAGTGTTGCTTTCCTTCATTCTGGGTCAAAGCCTCCTGCTCCTTGGCACCTATCCCCATATGTATGAACTCCCTCTGGTGTTCAGTTTATCACCAATCTGAAGAAAATATTACAGGGAAAAGATGAGTCTGTTTGGCAACTGAGTCCACAGCAAAACACCTGAAAGAGTACAAAGCTAGAGACGAGTGCATTTGTTTTTAATGGTATATTATTAGCAATATTAAACTTCTGGAGACATGGAAAAAGAGACATTAGGTTTGGAGTCAGGAAGTATGAGTTCCAATCTGGCCTCAGACACTTCTAGCTGTGTGACCCTGGACAAGTTACTTAATCTTCATTTGCCTCAGTTCCTCATCTTCATATTGGAGAAGGAAATGGAAAATCACTCCAGTATCTTTGCCAAGAAAACTCCATGGGAAAAAAATTCATGGAGTCACCTAGAGTTGGACACGATTGAATGACTGAACAATAATGCATTGTTGATGGAGTTGTGAAATGGTCCAACTATACTGTAGAACAATTTGGAACTATCCCCAAAGGGTTATAAAACTGTGCATACCCTTTGACCCAGCAACACCTCTACTAGGTCTGTATCCCAGAGAGAAAGGAAAAGGACCTATATGTATACAAATGTTTATAGCAACTCTTTTTGTGGGAGGAAAGAATTGGAAATTGAGGGGATATCCATCAGTTGGGAGATAGCTAAACAAGTTATGGTATATGATTGTGATGGAATACTATTGTGCTATAAGAAATGATGTGGGAGATGGTTTCAGAAAATCCTGGGAAAGACCTATTTGAATTGATATAGAGTGAAGCGAGCAGAACCAGAGGAACATCATATATAGTAATAGCAATACTATAATCATTATCAACCATGAAAGACTTAGCTACTTAGATCCATACAATGACCCAAGACAATTCTGAAGGACCCATGATAAAAAAATGCTCTCCACCGCCAGAGAGAGAACTAATGAACTCAGAGTACAAATTGACATAATTTTTTCCACTCTATTTTTCTTGCTTTTTTTGTGACACGGCTAATATGGAAATATGTTTTGCATGACTTCACATGTATAATTTGTGTCATATTGCTTGTCTCCTCAATAGGTGGGGGAAGGTTGGTAGGGAGCAAGAGTATTTAGGACTCAAAGTTGAAAAAAAGGTTAAAGATAAATAAATAATAATTTTGAAAAAGAAAAAAAAACACTATTAAGCATCAATAAACCTAATTAAATGTGCTTTGCAGCACATTAAATGCTAGATGGGTCCTGCCTCTCATAAACATACTGAGTTGTGCCACCTGGGTGAATCGCATAACCTTTTAATGCTCTTAATTCTCTAAGATGTTAAGTTGAAAAATTAAAAGGTGCCCCTGCACTGGTAGAAGGAGGTTCCTTACCTGGTAGTCCCCTATATTAATGAAATCAGAGATCTATTCCTTCTCTCTGGCCTTCTCCCATAAAACATCTTATTAGTTTCCCAGGTATCTCTCCAAGTCTCCCTTCAGAAGAGCTGCTTATCCATTTGCCTTTATTCGCTTTAGCTCTTATAAGGTCACTTGGCATGTACTTTTCTTGTTCTGCTTTTTGCCTTTTCTTATCTCATCAAGGTCTTTCAAGATTTCTTTATATTAATTATACTTGTCTTTCTTAATTGCATTAAAATATTCCATTTCATTAATGCACTGCAGTATGATTTATTTGTATATTCTCTTATTGTTGGACATTTAGGTTGTTTTCGGTGTTTTTTTTTCCTTTTTTGCGATTACAAATAATGTTGCTATAAAAATCTATGAATAGATGGCATTTTTTGTTTGTTTGTTTTTGATAACACTTGAAAGGGTATATTCCCAACAATGGGATTATTGTGTCAAAGGGTATGATTATATTTGTAACTTTTACTTCATGCTGCCAGATTGCTCTCCAAACAAAGTCTACAAGGGTTTTTTGTGGGTATATTTTTTAGATCATTCATTGCTTTATAATTATTCATGCTGGTTCTCTTTCCTCCCCACCCCCAGTCTTTCCCACAATTTAGATGTAGGGGGTTTGCTACAGTAGGGATCATTTTATTCTTTGTCTTTGCATCCCTAATGCCTAGCACAGTGTTTAACTGACTGATTGATAAATTAGTCAAGACTGGGAGGGAATGTAGATACCACATAATCCAACTCCTTCATTTTATAGATCACATAATCACTCAATCAGAAAACATTTATTAAGCAACTTTCATGTGCTAGACACTGTTCTAGGTGCTGGGGTTAAAGAGGCAGAAAAAATAGGAATAACATGAAGCTCCAAAAAGAGAAATGTCATTGCACATGGTCTGGAAGCATGACTAGAAGCTAGGTTTTTTTTTTAATGAATTATCAGATAAAGGATATTCTGGGAGCTGTGGATAGATGTGCAGCTTTGCACTAGCCTAGGCCCTCTGCAGCACAGATTAGAAAATGTACCTCCTCCTTTCAATTATTTTGGTAACCATGGTAACGAAGGAAAAATAAAGTATGCATTCCTTGTAAGCTAATTAAATGCCAATTGATTATGTAAAACATGACTCAATTGCTATTTATCATCCAGCAAAATCTCAGCCTATATTTTCAATCATACTTCAACTAATCAATCAGTGTTTAATAGGGTGTGAAGTCCAACTTACACTCCCTGAGGACCCTGTCCAAAGAGAATGTCTCTAAGTCCTTAGTTCTGTGCCCTGGGTGTCTTTTGGTGATCTTCCACCCCCTAGTAGGGAGAGGGCAGAACTGGGTTGATGGCTTAGGAAAAAGAATTTTATCCAGTATTTCTCTTGGGTTAATTGGATGCCTGACATCCCGTGTAAGGTTACCTCTGGGACACAGGTGCACTCCAATAATACTGAGCAGACACAGATCTTATTGAAAGTCACAGATTGTTACACTTTCTTTGCATTTGCTGAACCTGGACACATGGAAACCTAGGCCATGGAAGAAGCCCTGGGCTGGCATTTTAGGATGACTGGGTTACAGCCCTGATTCTGCAACTAACTCCTTGTGTGACCCTGGGTAATTTGCTGTACCTATAATTTTTTCTTTTTTTGTTTCTAAATAGGCAGTTGAGTGGCACAGTGGATAGAATGCTGCACCTGGAGTCAGGAATACCTGAGTTCAAATCTGGCTTCAGACATTTATGAGCTGTGAGTCCCTGGGCAAGGAGCTTAATCTCTGCCAGCTTCAGTTTCCTCATCTATAAAATGGGAACAATAACAATACCTGCCTCCTAGGGTTGTTGCGAAGATCAAATGAGACTTTTGTAAGGTGCTTTGCAAACCTTAAATAGGGAGAGAGACTGAACATGTGATGTCATTGGTATAGAGAACTTCCATGGGAATAAATTCCCTTGACTATGTTGGCACCTTCTCTTCAACTTCTGTTTTTAGAGATTTGCGTAGAGCACTGAGGATAAATGATTTGATCAGGGTCACACAGTCAGTATGTGTCAGAGTCAGGACTTGAACCCAGGCTTTCCTAGCTAGAGGCTGACTTCCTATCTACTGCACCATATTACTCAGCCCTGTCTTGCTCACAGGTATGTTCTGAGGATCAAGAGAGATCATGAATGTAAAATCAGTTTTTAAATTATGAAAGCATGGAACATATGAAATACCATTAGATACATTTGCACTCATGGGGATGAGGGATACAGGACAGATTCTACTGTCTTTTGTAATAATACTTGAACATATTTCACAGTAGAGATGTTGCTCATTGAAAATCTCTCTCTCCTCTTTTTTTCTCCATTTGAATTTCTCATTTCGCCTCTCCTGGCCTCTGCCTCTGTGTCTCTGTGTTCCAGTTTGTCTTCCACGTAGTATCTCTGTCTTTCTGTTTACCTGCATTTTCCCTCTGTCTTTCTTCCTCTCTTTCATTCTTCCTTTCCCCCTTTCCCTTATCTTTCCATCTCTATTCCTTAACTTACCAGAGACTAGACTGAAAATCAACTTGTATAAAAACGTTTTTGCATATATTTGGAAGGTTCTTTCGAGCCCCGAGTTGTTGGGTAGAAAGGAAGTTTGAAGGGTTGTCCTGTGGAGCCACCCTTTGTACTGAAGCTTTGCTTGTAAGGACACTTCCCTAGGTCAGGGTGTCTTCCCCAGCACACGTGATCATTAGCGACATTAAAGTGTTGGTCAGCACCTTTGTCTGAGGTTGTGGGGAAACTTTGAGGAGTTGGCTGATTCAGCACCAGGGCTCTGGATAGCAGTCAACCCACAGCAGATCTATATTGCCCTTAAGTAGGACAGTACTATCTATGGGAATAGTTAAGGAGGAAATGAGGGTTGCTCATATGGGATGATTGAATATGGCTGGCTGATTTTGGTGCCTTAAGGTAGTTTGGATTTTCAGAAATAAAAAGTATGACACAGATGAGCCTTTGGGGTGTGGAAGGGTAACACAAATATAGCTTTGGGGCCCCTCAATGAGAAAATTTCCTGTCATATCTAAATTCCTCTGTCTGTCTCTCATGATGATCCATGTTCTTCTCCAGTGTTCTAAGTGGAAGGGAAATAGCTGGGGAGAGTTTTCTTGTCTGAGAGTCACTCCCCTAAATGTCCAGATCTCACCGTAAAGCTTGGTACCATTCCCACATGACAAGGATGTCAATCCTTCTGGAAAGGCTTGAGTTTGTGATGAAGGGGCCTTTCAGTGACAACTTCAGCTACATTTTTGATATGACAATTGTTCTAAGACTCTGCCCTCTTACCCTACAGGTGTATTTTGAGAGCCCAGACGTCCTTGTCTGAGGAATGCACTGAGCTCTGTAGATGGAGCTCCAATGATTCATGACCCAGGCGGCAAATGACATTCAGCAGGTATTTTGGTTAAGCAGGCTCTCAAGTGGCCCATGCAGATAAACCCCCAAAGCCAGTGCTCATTAGGAGAAGTAATGAACTTGGCTAGTGATGGATAAGAAAAGCTTTATCAGGTGGCACCCAGTGACAGCAGCTGAGAGCAGGACTATTCTTGGCTATATAGGGCTGGGAGATTGCTGGAATAAATGGGTCTAGCTGATAGAATGGCCAGACTGGCTCCTTCCCTTTGAATTATCCAAGCTGGGGCCACTTAATTCTCCCCTTCAGGCAGTGTGCTATGCAAAGCAGGCAAGAGAGAAGGACTCTTGGACACAGAGATCAGTACCAAGCACCTTATCACCAGGTCTATTTTGCTTCTGCTCCAGTCCTGATCTAGCAGTAGTAGAGTATCTCTCTAGTAGACCATGGTCATCCATCTTATCCCACAGGATAAGAACTCACATTTATATCATGGGAGTGTTAAAATGCCCATTTTAGAGATGAGGAAACTGAGACTTTGGGAGATGAAATGCCTTAACCAGGAACACACAACTAATAGCATGCTGGTTTGTCCGTAGTTATTTGTATGTTGTCTCCCTCTTTAGACAGGGACCTCCTTGAGAGCAGGGACTGTTTTTTTTTGTCTTTCTTTGCATCCCCAGAGCTTAACATAGCACTCAGTACATAATACATGTTTAATAAATACTTGTTGACTTGTCTTGTTCTGTAGGGGGAAAGAGGATTATTTAAAGACACAGGTAGGTGGGAAGGAAAGAAACATTATTAAGTTCCTACTACATGTCAGGTATTGTGCTAAGTACTTTATAATTGATCTTCAAAACAACCCTGGGAGGTAGGTGCTATTATTATTCCCATTTTGCAGTTGAGGAAACTGAGGCAGTGACTTAACTAGGTCATATAGCTAGTGTCGGAAGCTGGATTTGACCTCAAGTCTTCCTGACTCCAGGCCCAGTGCTCTATCCACCACTCATAAGCCCCTTGAATCTATGAATGAATAAGTAAGTGTAAAAGTAAATTATTAAGCATTTACTATTAAGTGGTAACACAAAGAGCTCATGTTCTAATAGGGAGAGATAACACATAGAGGAGGTTTCTGCTTCCAGGCAGATGGAAAGTCCTAGAGGTCCTTGGGGACCAAGGGCAAGACAGATGCTCATCTATCTTCTTTGCATCATTCCCACTAACAAAATCATATTAGTTTCTGATGTTGACAGTGCTTTGTTCCCACTGCCAAAACAGTAAGGTAACCTAACAGCAGCTTCCCACCCCCTGCATTCTCAAGGAACCATGATACTTTGCAAGGTAATAGATCACCAGGAGGTGACTGTCTCTGCTTGAAAGTATCTCCCCCATCACTATCTGCCCAGATACCTGAAATTTCACCATTAGAATGATAGCCAACTATCATTTAGAATATACCCGTAGGTAGAAATCAGCTCCCTTCCTGTGGAGTAAGCTCTGTCCATTTTAGGACATCTCTTGAGAATGCAAATCTCCTAGAGGGGAACATATTCAGGACCCAATATCTCAGGGTGACTGAGTGTATCAGCAGCTTCTCCCTCATAAGAAGGTGAAAAGCAGGATCAGGACCATGGAACCTAAGGAAGAAGGTAGGGTAAAGACACAGAAATGAGAAGACAGAAGTTGGCCAGTGCCACTATCGGGAGAGGGAGAGTTGGGTGCTATTCCCATCTCTATGGCTGACCTGCTGCATGGTCTGGAGCTAACCATACCCTTCTTTGGGTGGTTTGAATATCCTTTTCTACTAGATGGGGAGAATAATTCCACTCCTGTCTCCCCTTTGCAGGATTGTTGAGAAGGTCAAATCAGGTAATGGATAGAAAATGCTTTGGAAGTTCTAAGGGGATGTAATGGGAATGCAAATTTGGAAAATCTTCCCTGCCCCTAGGCTAAAGTGCACCTGAAGCCTGGGGTGAGAGGCTTGTTTTTCAGTAGATACTTCTTGATTGGCCAGTGAGTCAATAAGGTTGTTACATTCTCTGAGCCAGGAGAAGGCTATATAAGCCCTGATGTGAGGCTTTGTTTTGGGGGCTCACTTTGAGAAGTGTTCTGTGGTTTGATCTGTATTCTGGGAAGCCGTTGTCCAGGGCCCTCCCGGCATTGAAAAACCCAGATGTGGAAACCCAGATGTTGACTGGGTATAGATGTAATGGTTGGACAGTTTGGAAATCTGTCTACTTGATCTGTTTCTGTCTTGATAATTCTGCCTGTATACTTTGAAGTTCGGGGTGCTGACCTTTTACCCCTGAACAAGGTAAACGATATATGTCTGACTGATTAAAGTAAGCTTGTTAACCCATTTTGAGTTGCTTTCCTTTATCAAAGCAGATCCAAGAACCTGTATGGGCAGCCACCCTGAGGACGCTTGGGGTGCTTGCTGCTACAGGGGAGTGTGTGAAAATAGTGTAGACAGCCTCTACAAATGACCACACTTTTCACTCATCCACTCTCCTTCGGGCATCATCATCCCACCCCAAGCACAGAGGAAGTTCCCTGTTCTCTAAGGGCTGTCTGAGTAAGAGCTGGGTGAGGGCCTTCCCAAGAAAAGCCACTCTTCCAGTGAGGACTGCTTTGAATCTTTGCCTCAAGATGGCGCTTTCTGGTCTTCTGTTCAAGTCATGGTGTAACATCAATAGCCCAGATTCTGGAGTTAGAGGAGCTGGGTTTGAATCCTAGTTTTGCTATTGATTCATTGTACGGCCTTCACCAAATCACCTAATTAATTTGAACTTCACTTTCCTCATCTGCAAAAAAGTCTTGGGTTAAATAATTTCTAAGGCTTCTTTTAACTCTAAATCCTACAAAATCTTTTAAATCAAATACCCTATAACAATTCTGGCCAGAAACTCTATCCTTTGATTCTACTTCCTCCAGAGGATTCCCTGGATTTGCTGTTATAAGGACATCACTGTGACTGTGTTGCTCAGATTTAAAGAAAAGAAATCATGCTATTACAGAAACATGACCACTGATTAATTAGGAAGAGTCCTCAAGGTCCTTTCTAGGATGCCACAAGGCATTACCATTAAGACCTACTGCCAAATCCCTGGAGAGGTCTCCGTAGCCATGCTCCAGCTGAGACTAGAGACGAAGTGTCCTAGGCATGAAGGATAGAATGGGGAGAAAGGGATGCTATTTCTGTGTTTGTCTGGAGAGTTATAGGAGAGACTGGGATTGAGATATTGAGTCACAGACCTGATGATTGCTCTTCAGGTTAACAACATGGGAAGGGAGAGCTGTGTGTGTGTGTGTGTGTGTGTGTGTGTGTGTGTGTGTG
>NW_027185694.1:26963420-26965639 GCF_028583685.1 Petaurus breviceps papuanus | reverse complement strand
GAGAGAGAGAGAGAGAGAGAGAGAGAGAGAGAGACCTACACATAAACTCTGGTTCCAACATACCCTACCCCCACACTGTTTGTTTGGAGCTGGGACTAAGAGCCACAGAAGAAATCCAGTTAATGCTGAAAAGGGGGGAAGTAGAGGTCAGGGTCCACTGTGCATTGGGTTATGGTCCCTTGACTCTTAGAGACACTACAGTGACTGAAACACAGAAAGTTAGAGCTTGAAGGGACCTCAAAAATGACCTACTGCAGCTCACTCAGATAAAGAAACTGAGCAATAGGGAGGGAAGGTGATTTGCCTATGATTGGAAGTGGTGATTTCCTGCCTTTTGCCTGGTGGAGATAGTGGAGGAGGAGATTAAACCTTTGGGAATCTACCCTAGAAGCATCTGCTGAGGTGGCATTGGACACTGCAGAGATCTAATTAGGGCAGGGTGGCGGGAGCTTTTCCTCAGGACTTAAGTATTGGGGCACTGCTTCCTCTATGCCTTTCTGCCATCCCCAGGCCTAGCAGCCCTCTGCTGGATCCATGCACTGTGGTGCCATAAAGGTTCCACCATTCTCCTAGGTCTTACCTTCTGCCAAATGGGTCCTACCTTACCACTGCATCTGTCACTTGCTACTCTTTTCTCCAACTGACTCCTGAAGGTTGCCTGGTGCTATTGTGCCCAACTGAATAGATGTCCTCTGTGTACCCCTTCTCGATTGAATTTTCCCAGGGTACCAGAATTCCTAGTTATGGTTCTGCCTCACTGGGTTTCAGTCTCCCCATCTGTAAACTCTGTGTATGTGCATGTGCACGTGCATATGTGTGTGCATGTGAGTGTGTGTGTGTGTGTGTGGTTGGTTAGATGATCTAGAAAACTCCTTACATATTTGACATCCTGTGGTGATATATAAAATGGTGCTAGAAGAGGCTAGAGAGATAGAGGGGGCCAATGATTTGGGGTTGTCCAAAGCCAGGCCAAGGGGTTAAAAGTTAAGTTGGGAAGTATGCAAGGGCTCTGTGGATGGCAGAACAAGGGGAACCCTGCTCTTTACACTAAGGCGTACGTTGCTGAGACTTCTTCTTCCCCCTACTCCTTTCAAATGATTCATAAAAATTTCTCCCAAATCACCTACCATGTTGTGTATTCTATATGGGCTGGGGGCCAAAAACAACACCCACTCTTACTTTCGATTTTGTAAAACACTTCATCAATAATGCAAGAGCTGCTGTTCTTAGGATGAGCCATGGGGGTGGAGAAAAGTGTCCACTGCCCATACTGAGCTGGCATGCAGGCATCTCATTTGCAGTCTGTCCCCTACCCCCACTTTGGCAGCATCTGCTGTAACAGTATCACAGAACTGAAAGTGCATTTGACTTGGAGTCAGGAGACCTGGGTTCCAGGCCCGCTCTGTTTCTCACCTGTTCTGTGATTTTATACAAATCTCTTCTCTGGGCCTTAATTTCTTCCTTTGTAAAATGGGTAGAAAATAGTCCTGGATTTGAAATCAGCTCTTCTGTCTGGGGGTTCAAATCTTGGCTCTAACCACCTATGTAATCTTGAGTTGGCAGGGTTTTGTCTACTATAACCTTAATATATTGATCTAGGTGCCTTCACTTGAGCAACTGTATACTCCACAGGCCTTTCCCTGAGGCCTCCCCCATTCTAGTCAGACCTTTATACCTGTGAGATGCCCAGAGCAGACCTCCCCAAGAGGTTAATAACTTATTTTTACTCTCAAGCCTTGCACTCTGTATGGTTTCTGGGCATTGATAGTGGTTGGGTGGTGGAGGTTTATGTGTGCATGTGTGTGGCAAGGATCATATTTTCTTAAATATTCTTCCCTTCCCATTGGTCCCACTTCTAAAAAAGAGGAATTAATTCAATGAAGATGGTCAACAATTCAAATGAACTCAATTCAGTACCTATTTATGGAGTGCTTACACAAGACTGTATGCTAAATTTGGGGGCAATACATATAGACATGCACAGAGTAGACATTGCAGGGACCATACTCAAAGCCTTTTTGTCTTGGCAGGATCAGCTAAAGCTTGGCCTCTGCTGGCATGGACTTTGCCAAGCTGGAGTCACCTCCAGACTATGATGACACAGTGTAGTTGGTTGGCTAAATCTTAAATGTGCAGTGAATAAACAGAATATAAGCTCCATGAGGGCAAGGGATATATATATATATATATATATATATATATATATATATATATATATA
>NW_027185694.1:26933957-26963410 GCF_028583685.1 Petaurus breviceps papuanus | reverse complement strand
TATATATATATATATATATATATATATATATATATATATATATATATGTATATGTATATATTTTTGGTCTTTTTAACCTCAGCAGCTAGCACACTATATGACACATAGTATCCAATTAATAAAGTCTTACCGAACTTAACTGAGCTGTGCTGAACTGAGTTGAATCTTTATGTAGCATCTATTATGTGCCTAGCCTAATTCTAGGGCTGAGAAGAGAGGGATTTTATCATCTCAGTCCTCTCTGTTCAGCCTCCCAAGACCTCAGGGACATCAAGTTGGGCATGGGGCATGGGAAGGGAAGGAACTGAAGAGCTGGGGCATGAATGCGTGAGGATGTGAGTCTCAGAAACTCCATCCAAGGTCAACACTCAGAGCTGTTTGTTGTGTTTTCCATCTGCAGAGGAGGAAGTACAGGCCCAGCCCAGTGGCTTTGGAGCTGGAGTCTGAAGGAAGGGACAGGCTAGCTGTGTAGGGGGCTGGCAACAAGGGCTGCTGGGGAGATGGAGTTGGGATAAAATAGTTCTTTAGGTCCCTCCTGGTCCAACAATTTATACAACTAATTCTGACACTTCCCTTTTCACTCCTTGAGGAACTCAGTGTGAGTCAAACAAGGCTGCTGAGTACTCCATGGGGTTTCTTCTTTCTTTCTGTCTCCCCCTTTGGGTTCCTTTTCTTCTACTGTAGGTCTGAAATTTTGTATCTCTCCCTCAAACTCTATCCCCCTGTGCGATTTAACAGTGAAAACCCTCAGCATCAATTGAGTGATTCAATAAAGCATGTCAGAGCTTGAAAGGGCCCTTAGAAAGTACAATTTAGAATGTCAGAGCCAAAAGGAGAATTAGAATATAGAATGTCAGGGTTATTTTGCTGATGTAGAAAGCAAAGTCCAGAGAAGGGGAGGAACTAGTCCAAGATCAGACAGCGAGTAGGTGACATAATCAGGACTGGAACCCAGGCCTCCTGACTCCCTGGCTGACCATCTTTCTATTATATCATGCTGCCTCCTCTTGACCAGCAGGTTACCACAAATGGGCTCACAACTTCTGAATGGTAAAGCTGTTACACCAAATGGAGTGGGCTTTGGCCAGGCCCTTCTGTGACCCTAACTAAGTCATGGTTGTTTACTAGTATTAGGATTAATAAGTACCCTTAAGGTAATAGCACAGTGGAAAATTATGTGAAAAACAAAACTATAAAATAAGAAAGGGGAAAGAATCCAGACACGTAGTCTCAAGTTGCTGAAAGTCACATAGACCCTGTTTTGACTCCTGGACTGACTTGGCATCCTAAAGTTTTGTGGATAAAAGCCATCTCTGGGAGGGGGTCATCACTCCTCTGACTTGGCAAGACTTCGTCCTTTTGAAGGATGATGTTTCTCCTGAGATTGAGGACATTTCTCTGTGAGGAATGAAGGAGGCTGAAGATCCCATTTAGTTGTCAGCCCACCCTAATTTTCATCATACACCTTTACCTGCTAATATTCTTATATAATTTTAAATGTTAATAAAAGTATAATTAATAATTTTTGAGTTTGAGTGCTCATTCCAACCACATTTGGAACCTGAGGCCCCTCACTATAACACTGACAAACTACTATAGAATCTCCCTTCTTCCAGGGTGCCTTCCTGGTTAACAACATTGAAATGCCCAAGAGAGAAGGCACAAAAGGAAGTTCACATACTCTGGTCCATAATTGTACATACTTATGAAATAAATAAGTGAAAGCCTCAGATCTTCTAATACTCCCTGGCTAATATCATGGAGGTGATGGACATGTGAATATTTAATTTTTCCTGCCTTCATAAAGATAATTTACTCCATGGAATACTATTGTGCTATAAGACATGACAAGTAGGATGCTTTGAGAAAACCTGGAAAGACTTAGACAAACTGATGCAAAGTGAAATGAACAGAACCAGGAGAACATTGTACATAGTAATGACAATATTGCACAACGATCAACTGTGAGTGACAGCTATTCTCAGCAATATAATGATCTAAGACAATTCCAATGATGCTATTCACCTCCAGAGAAAGAACTGATGGAGTCTGAATGCAGACTGAAGTATACTTTAAAAAAAAACCAACATTATTTTTCTTGGGTCTGTGTTTTCTTTCACAGTATGACTAATATGGAATTATGTTTTGCATGACTGCACATGCATAACCTATGTCAAATTACTTGTCTTCTCAATGAGTGGAGAGAGAAGGGAGGGAGTTTGGAATTCAAAAATTTTAAAAAGAATGTTTAAAATGGTTTTTACATGTTATTGGAAAAAATATTTTTTAAAAGATAATTCACTCCATGGGGCATGTCCAAAATGGGACTTAACTTCCCAGCCAAATCTTCCCTTTTCCCTGGATTTATTTTGGTTGATGGGATCACTCTCTCCCTGTTACCTAAGCTCAAAACTAGAGGTCATCTTTGACTCACAAGCTCATAGATTTCTAACTGGAAAGGATGTCAGAGGTTATCTTGTTTAATCCCCTTATTTTAAAGATTAAGAAACTGAGTCCCTCAGGTTAAATGATTTGCCTACACGTGTAGTAAGAGGCAGAACTCAGGCCAACTAATTCCAAATCCAGTATTCTTTCTGCTGTACCACACTATCTCCAAGCACTCTTTCTGTCCTGAGCTAGAGCGAATCTGAAAATGTGGGAAGATCGATCTTCATAGAATTCTGGAATCTCATAGCTGGAAGCTAGCTCAGAGGTCATTTCTCACTTAGCCAGAATCTCCTCTATAAACAATCCTTAGCACAGACTCCCTGGCATTGATCTTTAAGTGTTTGGCTTTTGAGAATGCATGTTATCTCCCATGGGAGACACACTGAGAGCTTCTTCAGTGCAGAGAATTTCGTCTCAGACTTCTTTGTGTCCAACATTGTACCCCCTGAAGGGGTGGACATGCAAAAGTGAAAACACAGTGAATGAGAGAGAGCAAAACAAATAAAAGAAAGTAGAATAAGAAGGCCAGTTGGAAGGAATTAGGGATGCTTAGAGAAGAGAAAAGATGCTGAAGAAGATAGCAATGGGGGCTATGCATCATCACTGACCTTAAAATATCTGAGGAGGCCATCATAGGGAATGGAGATTAGATTGCACTAGGTTGAGGAGGAGAAAACTAGGGCAGGACCAAGGAGGTAAGTCAGGAGTCAGACAGTTCAGTACAAGGAAGAAATGCCTAATATCAAGAGATGTTCAGAGATAGGATGGGTTGCTTTAGGATGTGAACTCCCCATCCCTAGGAATGAAAAATTAACTTCTGGCTGACCACTTGTAAAGATGCTATGGAAGGGAGACATGCTCTAGGTATGGGTTAGACCAGATGACATCTGAATTCTCCCCATCCCGATAGGTCTGGATTGCCATTATTTCCAGACCCATTAGCCTCCCAAGTCAAGGAGGGCAAGGCAAACCCTGTGAAGAAATGAGTGGGATAGGCTCCTAACTGGCTATTCCCACTCCTCTCTCTACATCAAGGCAGGGGATTAGCAGTCTTTCAGAGGTTAGGCAGCTGCTACCTAATTTTCAAGGGCAAGCCCTTCCTGATCCCCTTTGATCACATTCCGCCATTTGGAGATTCATAGAAATATAGACTGCCCAAACTAGACATGACCTTGAAAGCCTGTAGCACAGCTTCCTTAGAGAATGAATGTGAGGACCAGAGAAAAGAAGTGACTTATATGTGGACACACCTTGAGTTAGTGGCAGAGGAAGGACCTGAAGCCAGCTTGCCTAACTTCTAGAATCACTAAATTCCGGAGCTGAATGGGACTTCTGCCATCACCCTGACCAATGCCTATCAGAAAGCATTAATCCTTTTTATAGTATCCTAGAAAAGTAACTACTCCATCCAGTGATGGAGAACTCACTACCTACCTACATACCATTGTTGAATATCTTTCTCTATAATATTATGGTTTATTTGGTTCAATGTTGTTGTTGTTGAGTCATTTCCAACTCTTTATGATCCCATTTGGGGTTTTCTTGGCAAAGATACTGGAGTGATTATCCATTTCCTTTTCCAGTTCATTTTACAGATGAGAAAACTGAAGCAAACAGAGTGAAGTGACTTGCCCAGGGTCACACAGCTAGAAAGTATCTAAGGTCAGATTTGAATTCAGGAAGATAAGTCTTCCTGATTGCAGGCTGGGTTTTCTATCCATTGAGACACCTAGCTGCCCTATTTGGCTCACCAGATACATTTTCTGAAGGGTCAGCTAGATGATATGGTGCATAGAGTGCTGGGCCTGCAGTCAGGAAGACTCATATTCCTGAGTTAAAATCTGGCCTCAGACACTTACTAGCTGTGTGACCCTGGTCAAGTCACTTAACCCTGTTTGCCTCAGTTTCCTCATCTGTAAAATAAACTGGAGAATGAATGGAAAACCACTTCAGTATCTTTGCCAAGAAAACCTTAAATGGGGCCACTTAGAGTGGGACATGACTGAAGCAAAGATACATTCTTTAAAATGCAACTACCTTCTGGGAGGTTTAAACCTTGTCCTCCCATGCTTATTCTTCCTTCTCATTATCATTCATATTTTCATATTGATTGCCTTTTGAAAAAATGTCTTCCTGGAAACATCTCCTGGTGAGATAGGTGGTGCCATAATTATTAGCCCATTTTACAACTGATAATGTTGAGCCTCAAAGAGGTTGTAATGTGTCCATGGTCACAACACTAGTAAATGACATATTTTGGAGTGGGCCTTTCCAACTATACCACATTGCCTTCTGGAAGAAGTTCTAACCTTCAGGGCTATTTTAAGAATACCATTCCCTATTCAAAGGGTTAATCAATAAAATCTATTATGGTAGGGACTAGTTGGCAACTTCTTTAGATCTCCTCCATAATGGGGTGGTTCCACAGGATCATAGATATAGAGTTGGGAGGGACCTGAGAAACCACCTAGTCCAACTGCATCATTTTACAGATGTGAGAAATTGAGGTCTAGAGAGGTTAATTGACTTGTCCAAGGTCACAAAGATAGTAAGTATCTGTAGTAGGATTTGAACCCATGTTCTTCTGACTCCTACCCATTTCATCTTGGCTCTCACTCCTGGTTCTAATTAAAGTACCCGATAATGATTATAAAAGAGAGAAAGCAATAAAGGAGGCAGGCAGTAAAAATCCCACTAGGTTTCCAACACAGTCCCTAGGCATCCCAGCGACTCAACTGAAGGAATCCCATATTGGAGTCAAGAGACTTGGCTTTTGATCCCAGCACCATTTTGTCAATAACTCTCCAACTGGTCCTGGGAAAGTCATCTCCATCTCTGTGCCTCAGTTTCTTGGTCTGTTAAATGGGGATAAGAATCCATATTCTGCCATCTCTGAAGCTCAGAAAACAAAAGTCACAAAGCTGGAGGATATGGTGGAGCCAGGACCAGAACCCAGATCTCTTGACTCCCAGTCTAAGATCATTTCACCTGGCATGGTCTCGTGGCTATACATCGATAGAATCTCTTAAGATCAGGTTTAGGTGGATACATCAGCTCTCGTGAGAGCACTAATAAACTGCTCAATTAAAGTAATGACAAAAATAAAGAAATTGGCAAGGACTGAAGCCAGTTTGTAGCTGATGACAGCAGTCAGTCAGCAAGCATTTATTAAGCACTTACTGTATGTCAGGCACTATGCTAAGTGCTTCAACCATCTTTTGGATGAACTGACCCTCTATCAATGTCCTTACTTTGTTGGTCACCAGGTTCCCCCTTGGTCTTCCATTATTTCTCTCCAAGTCAGTAGTTTATCACTGAAATTTATCTCCCTCTCTACCCACACTCCAGTGCCCAACCCTGTCTGTGCTATCAGAGACAAGACTAGGAGACATATCTCCTGCTCTCATCTCTCACCTCTCTTTCATAGGTTCTTCAAAAGGCTTGAGAGTTCATGTCATCCTATTCTCTAATTTTACGGGGGATTAAACTGAGGGTCAGAGAAGAAGTGACTTGCCTAAGGTCAGCACAACAGGAAGTGGCAGAACCAGGATTTGAACCTGAGTCTTTTGATGTGAAATCCTGTGCTTTCTATCCTATGGCACATCGTCCTGACTCCTCAAGCCTACAGAGAAGGGGTCGGCTAAGTAGGAATTTTTACAGATGAGGAAATTGAATCCCATAGAGGCTGAATCAGGTGTGTGTAGCAGAAAAAGTGTGGGAGTGGAATGCAGTTTGTTCAATCTCTGAGCTCTCTTGTCAGCCAGGATAAAGATGTTTAGGATGAAAAAAACAACAACCAGGTTTTGATAGGAAGTACACGGATTTCTTAATCACAACTGCCTCTTGAGTTATCTGCTCTCTTTACAATCACGTCTCCCATCCTCCCTACACACATACCCACTGCTCTAGAAAGGCTGAGTCCTTTGCTAGTCAGGAATGAGCTACTAACCATTCCTGATTCTGGATCTTTGGTCTTAATGCTCCCACATTAGGAATACCTTCCCCTCTCCCTTCCCCAACCTAGATTTTCATTATCCTTCAAGATCCAACTCAAGCTCTCCCTCTTCTCCCTCTGCTTTCCCCAGCAACTCTGGCTGATTCAGACTTTGTTTCCACTCCCACTGAAGCAAGCCCAGCTCAGACTCTGATCACATTTAGATTCTGTTGTCAGAATCTGATTTCTGGTCTCGGCCTCCAGTCTCTTCCCATTTAATCCCTTGTGCACACTGTCAAATTAAGCTTTCTAATTTATCGGATTTGTTCATCCCCTGGGTTAGAAACTCTCAGTAGCTTCCCACTGCCAACAGGATAAAGGAGCTTGTGACCAAAGGTCTTCTATAAACCATTTCCCACTGACTTTTTAAAAATAATACCTCTCTTTAATGAATTTCAACCAAAGTAGACTAATTCCCATCCCTTTTTCTCATCTTGCCCTTGAGCAGACCAGGTGTGAGTTCCCCTGACCCGTTTCTGCCTACTGAAAAATCCTTCCCTTCTTCAGGACCCCAGACCAAGTGCCAGGTCCATGAAGCCTGTCCTTCTCACCTTCTCCTCCTAGCCCCACCCCAGCTGGAAGGGACATGTCCTTACTTAAATTTCCAGTTCCTTTTTGTTTGCCTTTCCAAATACACTTGGATATCACATTCTAAAATACATTATAGTTATTCAAGTTCATGTCTCATATTCCTACTAGACTATGTAGTACCTGAAGTCAAGGCCTGTGTCTTGCACATTGTAGGTACTTAATGAAAATTTGACTGAATTAACACTTATAGTTTGAGATGCACAGTCCAAGCCATGAGCACCCAAGACATCAAATCCTGGATCCAAGAGCATGGGCCTATATCTCAATTCCAAGCTTTGTACAGGGCCCTCTTGAGACACCTGACTCCTTGTGGGCCTCACAGCTTGGGCGGTGGCTACATTCATGTTCTCCCAGGATAGCTCAGCCTAGCCCTGGCTGTTGATGTTGAAGATGTCTGGTCCTTTCCTTCGGTGAGGGATGATGGAAGAAAGTTTATATTCTTAGCATTCTACATCCTGGATTCCTTCACTTGTAGCCAGGGCCCCCACAAACATTGTCAAAGGAGTCAGCTTCCTGGTTTCTTATATTTTCCAAAGGATAGAATGAATTTCTTAGCAACAGGTGTGTCTGGAAAACCTTATCTCTCTTCCTGCAGGGGAGACATCATTTGTCCTTCTATGGAAACCTTTTGCTTTAATTCCAAAGAAGGATGCAATGCTATCTGTTAGCCCCGTGAAACAGGGGGAGATTGACCTGGGAAGGCTGCTTCAAAGAAGTGATCTAAAAATCAGGTTCTTGAGATAAGGGAAGGAGAAAGCAATTCCTGCTCCTTGACTCCCTCCCCCTCCCCATTACTTTGCATTATTTTTTGTATATTTTGTCTTTATCTGTGTATATGTTGTTTCCCCCCCAGTAAAATATAAACTTCTTTTGTTTATCCTTGTATCTCTAGCACCTAGCAAAATGACTGGCAGACAAAAGGCACTTAATAAATGCTTATTAAATTGAACTCAATTGAGGTTTGAAAAGAGAAGAAAATATTCCAGATTTATTCATTCAAACATGTGCTGCGCATTCAAGATATTTTCTATTTACCTGTGATCATTCTTATCTCCCTTACTTGACTTTGAGTTTCTTGAGGTCAGGAATGCCTGTCTAATTTATTATATATTTCTTCCCAGTTTGGGGAGCATAGCATTTTGCACAGAGCACTTATCTGTTTGTTGAATGAATGAACCAATGAAGGGATTATCTTCCCTACCAGTTAGTTCATGTTGGAGGAGCCAAAGATAATTAAGATTGGTCCCTCCTTTAGGAAGCTTATAGTCCAGATAGCCTTGTGGATGAAATAAAACAAAGGGAGATGAAACAAGGATATTAATAACTATAACACAGGGTAGAATGTTATATGGGCAGCTAAGTGATTCAGTGGATAGAGCACTGGGCTTGGAATGAGGAAGATTCATCTTCATGAATTCAAATTTGGCCTCAGATACTTATTAGCTGTGTGACCCTGGGCAAGGCACTCAACCCTGTTTGCTTCAGTTTCCTCATCTGTAAAATGAGCCAGAGAAAGAAATGACAAACCACTCCAGTTTCTCTACCAAGAAAACCCCAAATGGAGTTACAAAGAGTTGGACACAACTGAAAACAAAGGCTTTAAGAGAAGTACAAATATCCATGAAGGCAGAGGAGGGATTACTCTCTTCTTGTCAGGCTTGTTCAAGGAAGGTTGCATTTCACAGATGGGGAAACTGAATGGAGAATATCTGATGTGAACCTTGAAGAGCAGGGCAGTATCAATAGGGGATGATATTCTGCTTCAGAGGGAATATTCTGAGTGAATGCTTTGAAAGCAAGGACCATCTTTTGCCTTTCTTTGTACCCAGAATTTAGCATAGAGTCTGGCACACAGTAGGTGCTTCATAAAGGTTTCCTTATTTTAAATCTAGTGTGCAACCTATTACACCACAAACATCTCCCTAGTAAAACTGGTGCCTGAAACCCTTTGGTGAGCTAATATTCTGTGAATCTTTTAATCCTCCAAGATTGGAAAGAGGTGACATAAACCATGCTGGAAAGAAAACTCATACTTTTAGACTGAAGGATATGCTCTGAAGAAGGGGAAATTGTGCTTTTTAAACTGAAGAATCCATCTGGTCTTGGCACAGCAGTAAGTGGTAGGCACAGAGAGAGGCCTGTATTATGCTTATGCATGAATCAAAATGATTGTTCTGTGGGCTGTGTTAACCCAGGAATAACCTATTTCACAAGTTTTCACTTAAAAGTTATTAATAATGCCTTGTAGACTCTTGGATCATGGGATCAAAAGGATGGCTAACTAGACACTTCCCAGTTGCCACTAATTTTCAATTCCCACCACCCTAAAGGAGAATTATTCACCAGATGTAGAACAGTAATAGCTGAATCCACGGAACAAAAAAGAGAAACCTAATAAGTTTAAATACTTATTAATTAACATCAAATTACTTAATTGGGGAATGGCTGACCACATGATTGTGATGGAATATTACTGTGCTATAAGAAATGATTATCAGGATTATTCCAGAAAAACCTGGAAAAAACTTTTGTGAACTGATGCAAAATGAAGTAAGCAGAACCAGGAGAACATTGTACAAGCAACAATAATGTTGTACGATGAAGAACTGTAAATGACAACTATCCTCAGCAATACCATGACCTAAGACAATCCCAAAGGACTCACAATGAAGCATATCTGACTCCAGAGAAAGTGCTGATATTGACTGAATGCAGACTGAAGCATGTCCTTCCTTCCTTCCTTTTTCTTTCTTTCTTTCCTTTCTTGTTTGAGTCTTCTTGTACAAAGTGACTAATATGGAAATGTTTTATATGTTGGCCATGTATAATCTTCATCAGATTATTTACTGTCTCAGGGAGGAGAGTGGGGGATAGAATTTGGAATTTAAAACTTTTAAAAACAAATGTCAAAAATAGTTTTAACATGTAATTAGGGGAAAATGAAATATTATAAAAAACAAAACACAAATGAGCACTCACTGAGCACCCCTCCTCTACCAGTCTTTAGGCTCTGGAACCAAAACACAAACCAACCTATGACCTTATGCCTGGGGTCAATAATGAGGTTCTTTCCTTTCCTTTTATAGAGATTTTACCGATACAAGTTTATTCCCTGCCTGCTTTCTACCAAGCAACAAGTAGCAAACATTGATTCAATGGCAATTGAAGAAGTGCTAACTTTTCTCTAGGGTAGCCCCTAGGTTAAGGTCCCTTGAGGTTTCAGAGACTGTCTTAGACAACATCCTATTCTACTATGGAAAAAGGTAGTAGTTAGAAAGAGAAAGGAGGAGATTCAAAGAAGGAAATGGAGTAGGGAGCCAGAATTCAGCTGTATGAAGTGGAATGGAGTCCAACTGAGGCCAGTCCTGATTCTGGAGTGACTACTTAAGGCAAGGACTTAATTTAAGAATGGTGAAACATAATCCTTTCACCTTGAGAGGAAGATAAGAAAGCTTTGCCTTCTAGTCCTGGGGGTTTCCTCTTTAGCAAAGGAGGAAACAGAAAGTGATTGATGAAGTAAATAAGGAAAAAAGGCTGAAATAACAAAGATCTCAAAAAGAGGAAAATTCAATAAAAAACCCAGAGCATGTACATACATGAGAAGAAGATCCTAAAACTAGAAGGAAAGATAGGTAATAAAACTTCAAATAAATAACTAAACTCTCTTCACAAATATTACAAGATGAAAATGAACCAATGCCTAATGAAACACAGAACCCAGTGGAATCTCAAAAAAATATGGAACAATACATTCCAGAGTGGTTTGAAAGAGAAATTAAACCCATAAGAGGAGAAATTAAGAATGGATCTGTGTCAGGAGTCAAAGCTTTCAGTGCAAAAATTTGAAAATAAAACACTTTTAATGAGCAGATTAGGCCCCCCCCCAAAAAAAAATTGAATCTAAACAGTGAAGGGTTTCTTCAAAGAAGCAAAAGAAAGACTCAAGAAATTTGGAATACAAAATTATTCAAGTAGATAAGATCTGTCAGAAGAGAAACAAAAGGCAGCAGTGTTAAGATTATGCATGATCTCAATACAAGACAAAGCCACTGACATAGAAGACAAGATTCATAAAGATAACTTAAAGATCACAGGTCTCTACTTCCCTCCACCATGACAAATAAAAAACCTGAATGCCACAATGCTAAGATAATACAAGGAAACTGCCCAGAACTTCTGAATATAGAAAAGAAAAATCATTAACTTAAGTAAAACCTTCAAAGTAAATAAAAAGTCAACAAATGGGATTTTGGGTTAATCAAAACAGTTTAAGCAAAACTAATTATAGGGAGAAAGTATTGATTCAAAAGAGGAAGAAGATTAAAACATTATGGGAGACACAAATGTAGTAAAACTCAAGCCTAACTCTCATAACTTTAAGTATTAATGTACAATGCAATAAAATGAAAGAGATAGAATTGATAGGGAAGCAAAACCATGTAATCTACTATTTCAAAAAAAAATACACTTAAAAAGCAAAGCTATAAATAGGATCAAAATGAGAATCTGGAATAAAAATTACTCTGTATCAGCAGAATCCAAAAAAAGCAGGAATGACAATCAAATTCTCAGACAAAGCAAAGATAAAAATTCACAATGTCAACCAAGATGAATAAAGAATTGTGTTTTAAGGAGCTATAAACAATGAACCAATATAAACTGTATACATATCCATGCCAAACAATATACCAAATATATTTATCTAACTTCATATGGGAAAAATTAAGTGAATTGCAAAAAGACATCTCTCCAAATACAATAATAGTGGGAAACTTCAATGTTCTTTTATCAAAGATAAACAGATTTTTGTAAAAGCATATTAAACAAAAGGGAAAATATTGGACTGAGCAAATTGTTGAAAGAGTAAGAGCTAAAATATTTATGGCACTTTCTCAATGGGACCACTGAAGAATATACTTATTCTTCAGTATCACTTTTACAAAAACAGACCATATGTTAAGGCATTGAGAAATTATAAATAAATGTAGGAAAGCAAATACTAAGCATACCTTTATTTTTTAGGTCAAATAAAAAATCATCCAATCAGGAAGCAGAAACAAAAGACAGAGACCTAAATGGAGACTTAATATAAACAATGGGTGTATCAGAGAAGAAATCATAGAAAAAAATAATATGTGAAAGACAATAATAATGACAAGACAACATATAAAAATTTCTGTTTTGCAGCTAATGCAGTCCTTAGAGGAAAAAAAACACATTTCTAAAACATGCATTTAAAAAAATAGAAAAACAGGAATAATGAAATAAACATACAATTAAAAATTAGAAAGCCAACAAATAAGCCCCAAATAAGCAAAACAAGAACTCTTGAAAAAGTAGAGGAGAAATAAATTGGAAACTAAAATGACTTTAAAACTGATGAAACCAAAAGCTAATTTTTTGTAAAGACAAGAAAATTGATAAACACTTAGCCAACTTGATTAAAAATTTTAACAATTTAAAAAATAAACAAAACAAAATCACAACAAATCCCTAAGAAATAAAAATAATTTTAAGAACCTACTATCATTTGTATGTCAGCAAAACTGAGAATTTAAAATAAAGAATTATCTATTTTATGCATGTAAATACATATTTATAATATATGTGTGTATCTATATGTGCACATCTATGCATATATGTACACACATACACACATATACATATATTGTATGTATATATCTATGCATATATACATATACATATACATACACACATAGAACAGAACATGAAATAGGAATTTTAAATAATTCAATCTCAGAAAAAGGGAATCTTCGTCCAGATGGACTTATTAAAAATTTTAATCTACCTTTTAAAGCCAGGTGAATACTTAAACCACACAAAATATCACCAAAATTGAGAAAGAGGGAGCTCTACCAAACTTCTTTTTAATGAGATATAGTCTTAATACTTAAACTATTATGCATAAAATAAAGAGAACTATAAATGAATATCATTAATGGACAAAAATCTTAAATAAAATCCTTGAGAAAAGATTACAATTGATTTATCCAAATATCCTTCAGTACATTCAATTTAGATTTATTTCACAAATATAAGGATGTTTCAAAAACAGGAAAACAATATAATCATTTTAAAAATTAAAATATCCAAAGCCATATCATTGTATTAATAGATTCAGAAAAGCCTCAGCAAAGTGGATTACTCATTTAGCCTAAATACTCTACAAAGTATAGGCACAGAAGGATCTTTTTTATACGACAAAATAGTATCCATCGAAAATCAAAACCTAGTGTTGTGTTTAATGGGGAAACATGAGAAGGTATGTAAAGCAAAGATACTGTTTTTCTTGGCAGTTATTTGAAATGGTTATTACCAGAAATGGTAGCAACAGAAATAAGACAAGAAAAAGAAATTCAAGGCATAAAGGTAGGCAAAGAGAATATAAAACTATCTCTATTTGATGATGACATGATGATTTACTTAGAAAATTCTAGGGAATTAAACAAGAAAGTAATTGAGACAAAAGTTTCAATAAAATTGTAGTCTACAAAGTAGTTTTCTCCACCCCAAATCAGTAGCATTTTTGTATAACAATAACAAGGTAATAATAGAAAGGGAAGTTCCATTTGCAATAACAATAACTATAAAATGTCTGATCAACTTCCCAAAGTTCCTTTAATACTTGTATAGATAAAATTACAAAACACTCCTTAAAGAAATAAAGAATACTTAAAATAACTGGACAGATACTCAATGTTCATGGCTGGACCATGCCGATGTAATAAAAATGGCAATAATACCTAACTTAATTTACAGATTTAGTGCTATACTAATTAAACTACCAAAAGAATACATTTCAGTTAGACAATATTCTTTTGGATTAATCAATCGATAAGCATATATTAAGCACCTACTATGTGCCAGACACTGGGCTAAGCAAGTGCTGATGATACAAAAAGAGGCAAAAGAGTGCTCCTACAGTCTAATGGGGGAGACAACATATAAACGAATACATATAAAGCAAGCTACATACAGAATGAATATGAAATAGCAGATGGAAGGCATTGGATTAAGAGGGGTTGGGGAAGGCTTCCTGTACAAGGTGGGATTTTATTTGGGACTTAAAGGAAGCCAGGAAGGTCAGTAGTCAGACCAAAGGAGGGAGAGTTTTCTAGGAAAAGGAGATAGTTAGAGAAAATCCCTGGAGCTTGAAGATGGGTGTTTTGTTCATGGAACACCCAGGAGGCCAGTGTTACTAGATCAAAGAGTACATGCCAGGGAGTAAAATAGAAGACTGAAAAGATAGGAGGGGGGCCAGGTTATGAAGGGCTTTGAGTGCCAAACAGAGCATTTTGTATTTGATCCTGGAGGCAATAGGGAGCCAGTGGAGTTTCCTGAGCAAGAGGGTAACATCATTGGACTTGTACTTTAGGAAAATCACTTCAGTGGCTGAATGGAGGATGGATGGGGGAGGGGAGGAGGGAGACTTGAGGCGGAAGGCATACGCAGCAGCAGGCTGTTGAATAGTCCAGGGATACCTTTTGGAGGAATAAAAGATCTCGACTAACAAGGGAAATAAAGACAAAATGTAGCAATGAAGGGGAAATAGCACTTTCATACCTCAAATTATTTTATAAAAGAGTAAGCGTAACAAAATTGCCACTTGTTAAAAAACAGAAAAGTAGGTCAATGGAACAGACTAGACAAGGAAAAATCATGACTAAATGAACTCAGATAATTGAACTTAGTGTCTTATAAATCTTAACACATAAATTACTCAGGAAGGAACTCCCTATTTGACAAGAATTTCTGGGAAAGCTGGAGATCAGTCTGACAGAAATTAGGTTTACACCAATTTCTTATACCATATTCAACAGTAAACTGAATATGGACATGTGAACTGAATATGAAAGATTATATCACAAAATATTAGAAGAGAAGCAGATCACAGACTTTCCCCAACTATGGGTAGGGGAATGAATTCTTAACCAGAGAAGGACAGATGTGATTACAAAAGATACATGATTTCAGTGACTTGAAACTGGAAATAATTTTGCATGAATAAAATTAATGCACCTTATATAAGAAGGGAAAGGCTTGAAAGGGGAATATCTTTGTATCAAATATCTTGGAGAAGCATTGAATAGCCAAGATATGTGGACAACTAATAGAAATATATGACTAAAAGAAATTCTCCAATAAACATAATTGGACAGATTATATATACAAACAGCTCCCAAAATAAAAATGGTTAACTATTATCAAGCATGTGAAAAAAATTTCCAAATAACTAATAATCAAAAATCATAATCAAAATCAAAATAACCCATAGGTGTCACCTTACATTCAGCAATTTGGCAAAGTTGATAAAAGATGGAAATGATGTTGAGTAGACGTCTCATCCAAACCCCTTATAGGCTTTGTTAAATGGTGTGTACACTAATACATTATGGGTGCAGCAATTTGGAATTATGTGAAGATAGTGACTAACTTTGACTCAGAGATTTCATTGCATGTCACACATTCCAAGGAAGCAAATGATAAAAAGACAGGCTCTAGGCGCACCAGTATATTCATAGTGGCAACTTTTGTGCTAACAAAGAATTGAGAACAAAGTAGATGCCCATCAACTGGGAAATGGCTAAACAAATGAATGTTATTGAATGATACTGTGGTAAGAGAAATGGTGAATACACGAAAATGTTTACATGAACTGATACAAAAAAGGAATAAGCAGAACCAGGAAAACAATATACACAGTGACTACAACAATGTGAAGAGAGAAAAACAAATGAAGCTGAATGCTGCAAAATTATTATCACCAAACCTGGCCCCAAAGAAGAGCTATAAGAACCTATTCCCCCTATTTCACTGTAGAGTGTGGAATACCACATATGATATCAGATTTTTTTTGATACTTTGGAATTTAATGATTTTTTTATTTCTTATATTCATTTTTTTACTATATGGGATAATTCCCTGGGAGAGGACAGGAAAGGAGGGAGAATGGGAAATGTAGGTCATATAAAGCCATATATAGCAATAAAATTATTTTTTAAATGTCTTAAATTTTATAGACTTTTTTATAATGTGTTATTGTGGAAAAATTCTAGATTTGGAATCAGAAATCACTCACCACTTACCAAGGAGGTGATGGGAAACTTATTTCCTCTCCAGGACTCAGTTCCTTCATTTGAATTAGGAGGTTGAATTAGAAGATTTCTAAGGTCCCATCCAACTCCAAACCAATGATCCCCCCAAATCACTGCCATCCACAAGTATGATTGTAATCAGCTTTAGATGCTTTCTCCATAGTTACAAGCAGGTATAGAGAATGGTCTAGAATACATGTAGACTGACTCCAAGGTTGTATCTATCATACTCTACTGTTTAAACAAAAGTCTGATAAGCCACTTCCTATCTGAAATGCAGTCACAACAAAAAAGAACATGGGAGACTTGAGTTCTGGTCTCAGTCCTTAACTTATTATTTACCTTGGCCAAGTCATTTCCACTTTCAAGGCTTCAGTCTTCTCCTCTATGCTCTATGTGCTGCACAGCAGCATAAGTTAATTGTATGAATATTGTATACATTTATTATGTAAGTGTTGTATAAGTTTAGATTTGTATTTTTCAAAATTCCTTAAACTGTGGATCACCCATGTGTCTAACATTTTGGTGACTCATTTAGTAAAGTGAGCAATTACAGCCTCATTAAGGAAGCCAGGTGCTATGAGGAAAAGGGCAGAGGACTGGGAATCATGAAACTTGGGTGCTAACAATGACTCTGTTTGATCCTGAACAAGCCCTTTTGCTTCTCTGTGCCTCAGTTTCTTCATCTCTTGCCTCTCAATATGGTGGTCTTTCTAATCACTAACCCTAGAAGTTAAAATTTAATAAATAATAATAACAATAAAAAGCCTTACCCTTGTTAGGTAAGAAACGATTCCTGCCATTAACATTGACCTCTCCCTAAACCCTCTTCTTTATCTCCTTCCAGTAGGTGGTGAGGGAAGGAGGGGCAGTGGTGTGTGGGGCTGGAATGGACCTATGTGTTACTGAAAGAATAAAGAGTATAGAAGAGAGGCTCCCTAAATTAAAGCTCCCTATCACACTGTCCAGCCCTGATCTGTTCTTGGAAAGGTCTAATAGTTTGAACAAAGACATAGAAACCAGGACTTACTAAGCCTGCGCCATCTTTCTGTTTTGCTGCCTCTTAGACTTCATGATGTTTAAACTTCAGTGTAAATCTAATTCTTCACCCTGGAATCTGCTCCCCTCCTCCTCATGGCTGCTGGATCCCTGGAGCAGTGGATAATGAGGGCTAAGTGAACAGCCAGTGTTCTGTTTGCTCAAACAGTAATTAGTATTAGGATTCCATTAGTGCCTGAGACTGTATGGAAAATGGTACAGAAGGAATGAAAATGAACTTCTTGTGCTTGAAGGGCCCCCACAGCCTCAAGTTGTTACAGAGTCCAGGGAGTTCTCTCTTTAAGGGAGCATGCTATTTTGAATGGAAGATTTGGGTGATGAAGGGGATTCAGTGAATGGAAAACTCATTACCTGGGAGCTGTGCCACTCCCTGATTTCTTTTAACCTAACCTGGGATTCCTTCAGTGTGAGAGTTTGACCCTGGTGTCCCTCTCACTGAACCTCCCAATCTATATGCCTCCAACGTGGATACCCCATCCCCCTCAGCCTGGAATGTTCCTAACCTAAAGTCCCTGCTCCAGCTTGACTCTTTTCCCTGGAACTCCTTCAATCCAGAGCCCCAAGTCCTGAACTACTTAACCTAATACCCTTCTCTTCCAACTTAACCCAAGATGCTACCAACCTAGGAACAAGCTACCATAGTCCCCTTCCTAATCATGACCCCTTAGGAAACTCTTAAATCCAATGCCTCGTCTCTAACACAAGAACCTCTCTCCTAACACAGAAATTCCCTTTAACAGGACCCCTCTCCTAAGTCAGGGTCTCTCCAAACCAAGACCTTCCAACTTGGAATACCTTATCCCAAGAATCTCCCAGCCACCTAACCTGGCAATTTCCCAGTATAGGACCTCTTCAACTTAGAAATCCCCAAACCTGTGGACTATCCAACCCAGAATTCCTCTCCTTCAACCCAAGATTTTCTCCTTAACATAGGAATCCCTCTTCTCAATCAGGATGACTATCAATCCATAGCTCCTAACTTAGGACTTCTCCAATGAAGGAATCCTCTCCCCCTCCAAACCTGGAGTACTTGATCCCAGGAACCCTCTAACCACCTAAAAGGGGTCTCTTCTAAGCCCAGCCCTCCCAGGATGACTGGCTAACTTAGAAACATCCTCAAAGAACTTAAATCAGAATATTCCTAAACGAATATCCCTTTAATTTGTAATCTTTATAATTTAGGATTGCCTTCTGTATAGGATCTCTCTTTAACCTGAAACCTTCTCTACCTAAGATTCTTCCCAATATATGAAGCTATCCCCTACAATGGAACTTCAAATCCTTGAGGACCCTAACTTAAGACACCCTCAACCCATGACCTTCCTACTCCAAAGACCTATCATATATAGGTCATAAGAATATCGATGTCTATGTATAGATGTATATTTGTATGTGTATGTATATGTATATATATAATGCACACACATAACACACACACACATACTCCTTGCTTAGGCGAAAATCCAAATCCACCTTCTTATACTGCTACCTTAATATGTGACCTTTGGTAAGTCCTTTTCCTTTCAGTTTCAGGTCCCTGAGATGGATCCATTCACCATATTTCTATCCCCCGCCCCTAGCGGAGTGCCTGGCACACAATAATCACTTAATAAATGCTTCTTTACTTCCATTCTACCTTTATGTGTTATAAGAAGGGCAATAGGGGACTACTGGAGTTTTCTAAATAGAGCACTAACATGGCGAGATTTACCTTAAGGAAAATAGCTCTGCAAAGCATGGACTAGAGTGGAGAGAGACTTCAGGAAGAGGAACGATTAGGAGGCCATTGCAATAGTCTGGACAAGAAGTGATGAGGGGATGAACTAAAGCGGTGACTGTGTACATAGAGGTCAGGGCTGCTAGGTAGTGTGGAGAAAGAAATGGTGAGATTTTGTATATCGCTGGATAACTGGAGTGAGAGAGAATGAAGAAGTGAGGATAACAAAGAGACAATGAATTTGGGAGTCCAGAAGAATGGTAGTGACTTCAGTAGAAATAGGGATGTACGGAAGTGGCATGAATTGGAGTGGAAGGGGAGAAGATAATGAGTTCTGTCTTGGATATCTCTACCTTGAGATAGGTTTATATCATTGACACCCATTGTGCTCATTGATTACAGAATACTAAATTTAGAGCTGAAAGGATTCTTAGAGATAGATCACAATGATCATGAAATGTCACATTTATTAGTGTTTATATTATTATATTATAGTTTTATATGTATTTGTTATTATATTAGATATATAATTTTAGAATATATAATATTAGACTATATAATATTATGTGTAACATTATATATTTATAAATCCTTCCTTTACAGCCACCCTTTGAGGGAGTCAGAACAGGAGTTCTTCATGTTATAGAAGAGAGAAAAGGGAACTCAAAGTGATGTTTTTAGCAAGTGGCAGAGTGGAGACTCTGAATTCAGAACTTTTGGGCCCATATCCAAAGAGCTAATAATGAATACACCACATCACCTCTACAGATAGGTAGCAGACCAGAAAGCTCCTATTCCTGAAATTGTGGGGCTGACTTTTCTGGCCAATTTTTGTCAATGGGATCAATACTATTAATGATAGTTCACTTCTCTATCAAAATATTAAAGTTTACAAAGTACTTTCTTCTCAACTACTCTATGAGGTAAAGGCAAAGCATTAATTATTATTTGTTTTATAGATAGAGGCACTGAAGGTCAGATCAGTGAAGTGACTTCCCCAAGGCCATGTATACAAATAAGTATTAGAGCTAAGAGATGACACCAAGATTCTTGACTACAAGTAGTATCCTCTGTCTGCCATAACATGCTGCCTTCATTACTTTCCAAAGCAGCAGGTGCATCAATTGACTGCAAGAATTATTCTTAAAAATTTTTTCATCATCTTATTATACTTTCTCCTATCTGTGTAAATGCACTTTAAATATAAATAATTACAGGCAGATATTACAATTTTACTTTGAAATGAAAATCTTCATTCTACTCTCTCTGGTATGTGCAAATGTGCCATGTCAATTGACACAGCTGGGTTTTTTTGATGCTTTCTTAAATTCCAGTCCTTCTGGTAAATTGGAATGGTCCAACCAAATCTTGAAAACTTTTTCCAGATGTCACCATGAAATCCACAGATTTTAGTTCAGTTTTCTTTCTCCTTCTAAGCTTTTGATATCGTAGGCCTCCTAGATAAGCTAGGAGGAAAAATATAGGGCAACTATAGATTGACTTGGCCAACCAGTTCAGTGCCAGGGCCCATGGCAGCAAGTCTGGTTTTTGGCTCCCTTGGCTTATCTTCCCATCATAGCACTGTGAGGGCCACAGGTTATATTGCATGCTTCCACAATCCACTCACCAAGGAGGACTCATTTCCTGGCTCTTCAGTGTGGTATAGTGGATAAAGCATAAATCCTGAGTTGTGTGACTCTGAACATTTAAACTTCACCTCTGTAAAGGAATTCATGATCTTTTCCAGCACTGAATCCTATGATCTTTGGCAAGGTTGGCAGCCAGGCTGAGCAAACCAGCAAAATTTCAAGCCCATAACATGAAAATAGTAATTCCTGAAGGTGACTTTTTACTCCTAGAAATTGACAGCCTGTTGAAACTGCCAATCAGTGGGGCTGGAACATGGGAAATTCACCAACCACTTGTCTCTTTACCCAGCTGAGTCAGAGCAGAGTTCCATAGGTTTCAAGTCACAGTCAAGGAAAAAGTGGGAAATATGAGGAGAAACATTTCTTCCCCATCATCATGCAGTTTTTCATAGCCTGGGACACATGGAGCTAGCTGGTACCCAGAGTCCCTCGCCACATCCACACACGGGAATGCCAGAAGTTACTTAACAAATGCCATGTAATCACATGCTAATTACATGTTCCTGGAGGCTTCCTAATAATTACACTTAATAGGTTCAGTAGTAACAAGTGCAGATGCTGTAATTTGGGTGAGAAAACTAGAAATCATCATCTTGGTACATTCGTCTGTGCCCGACGATTCTGCTCCTTCACATATAATGTCTCTCAGTTCCCACACCAGCCCTAGGGAGTGGATCCCCTGCTACTAGTACCCCAGTGTGTGGCCATAGTATAGCAGGTTCCCAATCCTCTGAGTCATGAGACTCAGCTCACCCCGATTCCAGCTTCAGTTTACTTTCTGGGTCATGGTTTCTTTGAGCATAGGGTATACTTGGCTCCCTGACATTTTCTCTGAAAAGAGAGGGCTAAGGGGGGCCTTCTTGAGTAAAGGGGCAACAGGGAGGGTCCTGGCCATGGTATGTGTTTAGTCAGTGATTTTCCTTGCCTAGTATTTGGTATTTCCACAATCCAGCACAGACATGTCAGCATTTACTTCCTACTACATACCCTTTACATTCCAACCAAAAGAGACTGCTCACTGTCCCTATTCTCATTCTGCCCTCTCCCAGCCCCATGCCTCTGTTCCTGCCAGACCCCAGCCTGAAATAGTTTTCTGTTTCAATCTTGTCACTGATTTTACCTTTCTTTGTAGGTACAGTGACTGATATATGAAAGATATTAAATGCTCATTGACTGACTGACTGACTTCCCTTCCTTTTGGGTCTAACTCAGGTTTCAAATATCTTCCTTTTCTCAGAGCTTCTCCTTCCATCCAAAAGTGATCCCTTCTTTCTTAAAATGGAATATCTCTGCTGTACTTATCTCATTCTTCATCAGAATTACTTGAATATTTGATTATATACTCCTTGAGATCAGTTTACATCCTTCAGTACCCAGCACGAAATTTTATACATAAGTGCTCAGTAAGTATTTGTTGAATTGAATCATAGATTGAAGAAAGCCAAGAACCATTTGTAGGCTCTTTCCACTGAGAATCTTAGCCAACCAGAGAGAAGGTGACCATAATGGTGAAAAAAAAACAGGCTGGGAATCACCCAGGAAAATCTTCAAGATCTACCAGCGGCATTGATTGGAGATTAGTAATTGTCCTTGAATGTAATGGATTATCACTGCACTATAGGAAACTAGGAACATTATGAATTCAGAGGACCATGGGAAGACTAATGGGAACAGATGCAAAATGAAGTAAGCAGAACTAGAAAAACAATATAAACAGGAATGTAAAGACAACAATAACAAAAAAAGATATTAAGCAAGCCATGAACAGCCATGAGAAAATGTGCCTTTCTTTGCAAATACAGGGCACTGTAGCTGTGGTACTAGTTATATTGTCTGACTCAGTTGCTGTTTGTTAGTTTTGCTGAACTGATTTTTCTTCTTTTTTATTTTAATTCTTTATTACAAGGGATGCCTCACTGGTAAGGGGAGAGGCAGGGAGAGGAGAAAGGATATATTTGAAAATGAAGGCAATCTTAGAATATAATAAACATTTTTTAAAATTAAATATTTACTGGCTTGTCTTGATCTAGATGAGAAATAAGCTTGGAATTAAGGAAAAAATCTCTCCTTTTCTTTTCCTCAGTCAGTCAGGATATTTCTTCCTATCTCTCCTGCTGGCCCTTTGGTACCCAGGTCAGGAGATTCTGAGGGAAAAGGCAAGATATATCAGAATGGCATGATGGGGAAAGTCCTAAAGAGAGAATGAGGACATTTGTGTTGGATTCACGTTCACTGTGTGACTTGAGAATGTCCCATCCCCTCTCAGGGCATTTGTTCTCTAAAATATCAGTAGCTTGGACTAAGACCTCTTGCAGCTCTTAAGCTATAGGATTCTTCAATTCCAAGTCATCTTGTTCTGGGCCTATGTATATCTAGTACCCAGGCCTGGCACCAGCCCATCATTATGTGTTCTAGGAGCTTATCCTATCTATGCACCCTGCTGTTGTATTTGCCTCGTACCCAGCTAGCCTCCCTCCTTCCCTCTCTGAGGATCTTTTCCCAACCCCTTTCTCTTGTGGCCAAGCCACATCTTTAGCCTGCCTCTGCTAAGACTATGTGCCAACCCCACAGAGTTGGGGGAATTCTGGCCTTCAGCCTGCTCCTTCTGTCCAGGGAAGAGGGAGCCTTTGTCTCCTCAGCTATTGCAAATGGCCCCTTTCATTAGGATGAAGGGAGATGCTGATGGGATCCTCTTTGTAATCCTCTCCAAGGACTATAATTTCCAGGCTTGTTTATTGCTTTTCCTGGTTAAGCAGAGCATTTCTGCAGGAGACATAACACAAAGGCTTGTCGTGAGAGAAAATGCAGAATCTAGAAAGGAAACTTATGAATTAACCCCCTCCTCCCCACACCCTCCTTACCCACAATAATAAGGAAGAAAATGTCAGTCTCTTCTCCAAACACAAAAATATCTGGTCTGCCCTCAGAAGGGCAGAGGACTTCAAAGGGAGCTCAGGGTCAGAGCTCCAGATGCTTCAGTCCTGTCCAAGCTCCTGCTGAGAGTTGGCTCCCTGTCCTAATTCTTCTAGCCCTGAGGAGATGACTTCTGGGTAAGGACAGGACAAGTCATGACTTGTTCGTGCTCCTAGGCACAGAGAGTCCACTGCTACGCACTAGGGGATGGGAGGAAGAAGGGAGCACAGAGATTAAATGGGGGTAGGCTCCCTGCCCTCAAGAGGTTCACTTTCTAGTCATAATGATGATCACTCAAATTGGTAAGGTGTTTTACTTGTATTATTTCAGATGATACTTGCTATACTTCTTGAGGTAAGTACAACACACCTCATTTTCCCTCTGAGATTACCACCCATTTACTTTGTTTATATCTGCTATGTACATAGCTGTTTGCATGTCATCTTCCTCATTAGACTGTAAGCTCCCTGAGGACAGGGATTGCATTTTTTTTACCTTTCTTCATCTCTCCAATGTTTAGAGCACTTAGCATGCAACTTGTCTCCTAATGAGTGTTTTGCTAAATGCTTACTGGATTGATTCTAGATGAAGGAATGGGCTCAGAGAAGTTTACAGATTTGTCTGAAGTTTAAGGATCACTGAGGCATTTTGAAGAAGTGGATAGAATGCTAGGCTTGGGGTCAGAAAGACCTGGGTTCAAATATTGCTTTTGATACTAGATGTGTGGCCCTGAGCAAGTATGTCTCCATGTCCCTCAAACAATTTCCAATAATATATCTACTCAGTCATGGAAAGGATGTGATCTCTGTTGGTGGAAGGAACTCTCATACTGTGTGCTCCCTAATACTGATAGAAAAACAAATTATTGGCATATCTATGCAAAGAATCAGAGGATTTATGGATAGAAAGAATCTTAGTGGTCAACTGGTCCAATGTCATTTCCAAAATAAAGCTACCAAAGTTTAGAGAAAATTAGTAGTTTATATTGTGAATAACAAAGTTGGGATTTGTCCACAAACTTTTTTTTAAGTCTAAGCCATTGTGTTTTTTTCTACTATAAATAATATGATATTCATTCACTTATCACATATTTTAAAAATGCCTGCCATTTGCCAAGCATGTGTTTGGATCCTCTCAAGGTGCTTATCATCTAGTAGGAAAGATAGGACCCATTAAGATAAACATAATGCAGGTTAGAAGAAGATAAAAATGATATATGAAAAGAATATGGTGTTATGGGAACAGATGAAGTAACAGTGATGTAAAAAAATAGAACTGGATCTCTGCAGGCTGTCTATTGACTTAGAAAACTAGAAATCCACATTATCTATGTTGAATTGCATTTCTATAGATTTTGTTCGACATTTCCCAATTATATTTTAATTTGGTTCAGCTGCACTCAGGAGTTGTTTTGGGGGTGGGATGGGTGTAGTAGGAGAAAGGCCTCTTGCTAGTCTGACACTTCTGAAGCAGAGATCTCTTCCAGGTGGGGCATATCATTGAAACTTCATAGAGGAGGTAGCATTTTGAACAGGACCTTGAAAAAGGGTAGAAGTTTGGCTTTTGGAGAGGAGAAATTTAAGTTTACAGCTGCATGTTGACTTAGAAAACCACATATTAATGTTATCTATTATTTTTTAATTTATCTCTTTAAATATTTCCCAATTACATGTGAGTCTGGTTCTGGACACACTGGGAAGTATTGTTGGGCCCAGGATAGGCAGCAGGCACTGTGTTTGACATCTCTGGTCTAGACTTAAGAAAATGATAGAGAAAAAGTTAATAATGGAAATTAAATTTAAAAGTGTGTCATGAGTGCCTTTTTTCCTGGGAGAGCCAGTTGCTAAACATTTTGGAAGGGAACTCAAGGGACCTCCAATTCAACCTGTACCTGCCCGAGAATCCCCTTTACAGCCTACACACTCAAAGGGGTAGTTCAGTTTTTGTCTGAAGAACTCCAATGAAAGGAAGCCCCCCATTCTGCCTCTGCCACCCAAGACAGCCCATTTCTTTTTGGGAAAGATTCCCTCATTGAAATCACTGAACACTCTATCCACTAAACAGATGCTTACTCTAACTACCCTGAAAATCTAGTGTGAGGATCAAGTATGTGAGACTGGATTTGAACTCAGGAAGATGAATCTTCCTGACTCCTGGCACTCTATTCATTGCATCACCTAGCTTCCCCTCCACTATAATGGCTTCCTCGTTTGGGCCTTTACATAGCAATCAAACATGTATTATAGTGGAAAGTGAATCTGACTTTCCACTTCTGGAATCAGATGGGCTATGAGATGCAAGCCCTAGTTCTAACACTTACCAGTTGGGTGACCTTGGACAAGTCACTTTCCTTTTGTGAGCCTGATCTCCTGTAGCAATAATCCTAGAGTTAGGTGGCACAGTAGATGGAGCACTGGCCCTGCAGTCATGAAGACCGGAGTCCAAATGTAGCCTCTGACATTTACTAACTATGTGACCTTGGGCAAGTCACTTAACCCTGGTTCCCTTTCCCCAAAAAACTAATGATGCTGTGAGGAAAGTAATTTGTAAACCATGAAGTGCTCCAGAAATGTGAGATTTAAAAATTTATTCTCTTGGCTTGTGAAAGGTGATTCCGACTCTCAGAATGAAAGGATTTTAGAGTTTGTAGGCTCATTAAAGAATACAACCCCCTTGTTTGGTAGATGTGGAAGCCAAGGCTCAGAGAGGGAAAGGGATTGGCTTGAGGTCACAGGGCCATTCTTCTAGACATTCCTCTCTGGCAAGAGGATGAAAGGTAATAACATTGACTTTTTCTTTCAGTCAGAGAAAATGCTTCATTTTCTACAGAAGTAATTTCTTTGCTGGGCCCTGGCCATAAAAGAGTAGAGAAGAGTGGGGAAGATGGTCTCCTGGGTTTGTTGATAAGATGCCCAATTAGGAAAACACTAACACCCAAAGACATAGAATTCAACCCCTCGAAATAGATTCTTCCTTTCCTCTAGGGACCCAAAGAGGGGGGAAGTTGCCTGGCAACAGTGGTCCTGACTGAGCCATGAAGAGGAATAAGGACAGAGTAAGCAGGTATAGCTAAGAGCCCAACATCAGGGGCTCTGGTTCTCTCTCTCTCTCTCTCTCTCTCTCTCTCTCTCTCTCCCCCTCTTTCTCTCTTTCTCCCCCCTTCTCTCTCCCTCTCTCTCCCCCCCCTCTGTCTCTCTCTGTCTCTCTCTCTCTGTCTCTGTCTCTCTGTCTCTCATTCATTCTCTGTTTGTGCCTGTCTCCATCCCTCCTTTACTTTTTCTTTCCCTGACCAGAAAAATAACTAATGATAATTTTTGTTGTTGTTTCAGTCATGTCCCCCATTTGTGACCCTATTTGGGTTTTTCTTGGCAAGTTACTGGAATGGTTTGCCATTTCCTTCTCCAGCTCATTTTACAGATGAAGAAACTGAGGCAAACGGGATTAAATGATTTGTCCAGGATCATATAGCTGGCAGGTGTCTGAGGCTAGATTTGAACTCAGGAAGATGAGTCTTTCTGACTCAAGATCTGGCTATTCCCTGAGTCACCTAACTAATGATAATAGCTATCATTTATGTAGCACTTTAAGATCTGCAAAGTGCTTTACAAATAAAATCTCATCTTATACTCGCAACAACCCTGGGAGGTATTATATTCCCATTTTACATGTGAGGAATTAGAGGCAGACAAGCTAAGTGACTTTTCCAAGATCATGCAGTCAGTAATATCTGAGGATGGATTTGAACTTGGGTCCTTACTTCAAGTCTGGTGTTCTATCCTCTGTATCACCCAGATGCCTCTAACTCTGCTAAAACTCTGATCCCTCTGCCTGTTAAGTATGGATATCATATATTTCTAGATTTCTTCTCCAGGGTGGGGACCTTCTACTGTTCCCCATTGCTACAAAATAAAGTCTAAACTCCTCCAAAGCATTCAGTAAAGGTCCTGGAAGAGATGGTTTCAATCAACTCTTTCCAGGCTTCCCTTCCCATTCTTCCAAAGGGGTACCTTGTACTCTGGCCAGATTTTACTGTTTGCTGTCTTTACCTTTACCATCTCTACCTTGAAGCCTTTGCTCCCAACATTTCATGCAATCCCTGCTCCAGAGCCATCTGTCTACTTACTCCCAACCTTTAAGGCTTGCTCCTGGTGCCACCTGAATCCTTCCCCTTCTCTTTCTCCCAAGCAGTAAGTGACCTCTCTCCATTCTGGAGTATTTTGTACTGTCTCCTAAACACTTATGAGACATGGTGCATAGTTGGTTGAATGTTGTCAAGAGGACTGGGTTTCTATTTCAGACATTTACTAGCTGTGTAACCTTGAGTGAGTCACTGGATCTCAGTTTTCTCACCTGTAAAATGGGGATCATCAGCATCTACCTCATGGGGTTGTTGTAAAGATCAAATGAGGCAACATAGGAAAGGATTATAAACTCTAAAGCACTACATAAATGCTACTTAACTGTCATTGGACCATGAGCATCTTAAGGACAGTGGCAGTCTCCTTTATCTTTGCATTACTCTCAGTGATAAGCATAGGACTTCTGTCCAGATCTCTGAGATTCAGGGATAAGGAGGCCATAGGGTCCATATACAGTCCCAAGCCAACATTGGCAACCAGAGTAAGAAGCAAGATAGGCTGATGAGACTTTGAGACATCGTTTTAATCATAGATCCTGCTTGTAACTAAGCGCCTTCCATTAAAGGCCGAATGTGAAGGACCCCCATGGAAGAGGTGGGTGTTTGAACATCAATCAATGTGACAGAAGACATACTCCCTTTACCATGCTTTTTCTTCAGGGTCCTATTGTATCTCACCCAACTCTAAGACAATTTTTGGAAGTGATTGTATGACATGGGACATACTGGCAAAGTGTCACCCAAAATGGTGTGCCCTCATCAAAGAAGGTCCTGTGCTCTATGAGCAAAGCAGAATTGAAGTAGCTCAAAAGAAACACAAGAGGTGCAAATTTAGAGAATTCACACCAAATATTTACATGAATTATTTGTGCCTGACCTGTGGTAGAGCATTCTGAGCTTGTACTGCTCTGATCAACCACAGTGGGACACACTGTAACTTGACCCTAACATAGTGATGTCATTTTGGTCCTCTTGAAAAATGAAGGACAACCAACCAACCAAAATATTATGCCATTCTTATCTCTATGCCTTCTCTTCCCCAGAAGCCTCTGAGCTGATAGATTCCATTTAAGCTAGCTGGGAGAGGACAACATGGCAATGCGTATCATTTGGATGAGTTGGGTGTCGCCAACTGCAAGCATTCCAGGGAAATGGAGGACCACCACACCTTACTATCTTATCTTGCAACTACATCCTAAAGTCTTCCCAAACTTTCTATGTACGCTGATACTATGGCCTCTAGATCCCTGAACACTGTTATCTGACCTGCTGGTGCAACCCAAAGACTCCTGGGTCTTGTCATCAAAGGGCACTTAAGCCCTTAGGATATCTGGGGCTTTCTATCTGCCCTTTAGCTGAACTCTTTTACTTGTTTTTTATCCTCCAGTTAAAGTATGAGCACATAACAGCAGGGACTGTTTCCTCAAAGCTTAGCACATAGAAAGTGCTTAGTAAATACTTTTCAATTCATTACTCAACTAAATCTTATTGATTCATATCTTTTCCTTTCTTTCAACCCAAATGGCTCATCTTGTAATATCTACTTCCACATCCATGAAGCTTTCTAAATCTAGTCCAGTCATGATGACCTCCCTGTTCTCTAACCACATTTGTGTGACTTGTGTGTCAATCCCACAATTCAACTCAAAAAGAATTTATTAATCACCTAATATGTACAAGACAGGGTACACTAGGTACACAAAAAGTAAGTTAAAAAATATATATATATATACTATACTATACTATACCATACCATACCATACCATACTATACTAATACTAATACTATACTATACTATACTATACTATACTATACTATACTATACTAT
>NW_027185694.1:26900831-26933947 GCF_028583685.1 Petaurus breviceps papuanus | reverse complement strand
CTATACTATACTATACTATACTATACTATACTATACTATACTATACTGGATTTCCTCACTTCCTTTCCATCGAATTGTTGCTAGCTTACAAAACTTAATTGGCACTGCCCACTTACCAACTCCAACTACAAGCCCAATTCCCTAGTCCTACATTCAACACCAAGTTCTCTTCTAGACACCAAGTTACTTCAAATCCTGACCAAGAGACAATGGAAAAAGAAGTAGAATATATCTCATCCCTTTAAGACCCACTTTGATGTTGTCGGGTCATTTCAGTTGTGTCCAACTCTTTGTAACCTTATTTTGGGGTTTTCTTGGCAAAGATTCTGGAGTGATTTGCCATTTCCTTCTCTAACTCATTTTATACATGAGAAATTGAGGCAAAAAGGGTTAATTGACTTGCCCAGGGTCACACAGCTACTGTCTGAGGTTAGATTTGAACTCATAAAGATGAGTCTTCCTAATTCTAAGCCCAGTGATCTATCCACTGTGCTGCCTAGCTGCCCTTAAGAAACACTACCCAAGGCCTAAAGCAGGGAATAAGTCCCATGACCACATGCAACCTCCAGGGAGGGCACTGAGTCATTCTGTCATGGAATCTCTTCCAGGTGCTTTGGAAGAAAAGGAAAAATTCACAGTGGATCCTAGCCCAGAACCTATTGAAACCAGTGGTAAAAATGCTCAAAGGCAAGATGCCAGTCATACATACTCAATGAATATCTATTGGATGCTACATCATTGCCAAAACCCTACTGTCAATCTCAGCATAAGCAACACTGCCTATAATTTCTGTACTTATTTTATCCTTACTAACTTGTCTCCTCACACATAGTTGTAAAAACACAAAGAAAAATTCCCAACCATACAGGGTATTATTGCAATTTTGAAGTCAGGACAATTTAGCCGTGGGAGAAGGAAGGAACTATCTGGTGCCAATAGGCCCAGTGAAAGCAACAATCTTTTTGCCATTCTCTGTAGACAACATATAAAGCAAGGAGAGTCATAACCTACTTGTAGGTGTCAACTGGAAGAAGAGAAACCAGGGTTAAGTAGTGCAGTTGGGGACAATCTGATTACCTCAGTCACTTTCACTTTGTGTAGGTATTTCTATTCTGGGTGTTCTCAAAAAAGTTTTCTGCATTGGGTTGTTCAGTTAGCTGCCTGAGGTCTTAGGCATAGGGTACACTGAAGGACCAGGCAATGATTTCATGCCACAATGTTAGCAATGACTATATTATTGAGAAAACTTTTTGAGTCCTTCCCTATGCTCTTGGGGAATTTGTGTCAGAAGTCATGGGACTCTTACAGTCAGAGATCATGGACAACCCTGACACAGGGGGTAGTCATTGACAGACACAGTCTTGACTGACAAAGGTCAGTTTAATTGGAGAAATGATAAGTGAACATTGGATTTTAGAATTTTTGAGCACTAGCAAGGGTTTCTAGAGGTCATCTGATGAAATTTTCTCATTTTATAGAGGGGAAAATTGAGGCCTAAGATCACAAAGTGGCAGACGTATTCTAAGCACAAATCAAACAGGGTTCTGTTTGTGTTATTTCTCAACTAAAACACCACACACCCAAAGCAAGTCTTCCTTTGAACTGAAAGGTTCCATGCTTGGCCTCTGTGCTGAATTGTAAAACGTTTGGAGAAAAAAAGTATGAGGACTGAGCTCAGTGTCACAGATTCAGGAAGCCTAATTGTTGTGGAAAGTTTCTTCTAGACTTTTTTTGTAGATGACCAGGAGCCAAGCTTACTAATTGTTTCCCCTCCCAACAAAACAGACAAACCCTCTTCCATATAACAATAGAACTGTATTTGAAAGCAGAGGATCTAAATTTAAATCTCGACTCAAATACTTGGTATCTTTAGCAAGGCCTTGGAGAAAGTAATTTGCACTTCTGGTCCTCAGTTTCTCCATTTGTAAAATGAAGGGTTGGAGTATGTAATTTTTAGGGTCTCTTCCAGTTCTAAATCCTATGAAATACCCCTTAAAATTATTTCTTTAGGCTAAACATCTCCACTCCTTTAACTGATTTTTATAGAACAGGGTTACTAGGTCATTCACCATTCTTAACATGGGCCTTAACATATTACAATAGTTTCTATGCAAGGAGTTTCAACACAAATAAGTATACCAATTAAGGGGCAGTTAGGTGGCACAGTGTATAGAGTACCAGGTTTGGAGTCAGAAAGACTCATCTTAGCAAGTTCAAATCTAGCCTCAGACACTTCCTAGCTGCGTGACTCTGAGCAAGTCACTTGACCCTGTTTGCCTCAGTTCCCTCATTTGTAAAATGAACTGGAGAAGGAAATGGCAAATTACTCCAGTATCTTTGCCAAGAAAACACCAAATGGGGTCATGAAGAGTCAGACTTGACTGAAATGACTGAACAACAATACTAAATAAGCCCTCACACACACACAAGATCTAAACCAAAAAGACACGAGCAGTATTTCGGGGTATGCAGATCCATGGGGAGAAAGAGGGGATGCGCATAGGAGGCAAGGATCATTTCTGTATTGAAAGATCAGGGAAGGCTTCACTGAGGAGGTGAGTCCCTCTGTGAATCTCTCTCTCTCTCTCTCTCTCTCTCTGTATGTATGCATAAATGTGTATATATATGTATATATGTATGTGCATATACATATACATACATACATATATATATTTCTATTCTGTGGCCTTGTCTTTCTGTAACTCTTTCAGAGAGGATCCAATTTTTTGTTAAATACTTCCCAATTATGTTTTAATCTGGCTGGGTCATGCTCAGGAGTATTAGGGGGCGGTGTGTGCCACCCCTCATGAGTTTAACAACTCTGCTGTAGGCTACTGATACAGTCCTCAGGTGAGCTAATTTTTCTGAAAAGAAGGCTCTGGAAACATCAGATATCCAGGGAAAGTAAACAAATCACGGTCCAATAAATTGTTCTTGTCCAATAAATTAGGAGGTGTGTGTGTGTGTGTGTGTGTGTGTTTGTGTTTTAAGTGTTTCCTAAGTACCGGTGTAGCCCTGGACTGTGAATCTATTATTTCTCACATTCTCTACATCACTGAACCATCTACTTCTCTGGTCACAAATGTCCTAATTACATCCTTTCTCTACCACTGAAAGTCATCCCTGGTAATGGGGGTGGCTTGCCTAAGTCCACCAGGTAGCTCTCCAATGTCCTTGGGGTCACCCCAAGTTTGGATTCTTTAGAGCCTGTGGTTCCCCATCACTTGCAGTCATTCAGCATCCCTGGAGAAGGTGAGCGTGAAAAGGACAGACTTCTGAGAGGGGGCATAGTTTGGGATCACTGACAATATTGTACAGTTTTCCTACATACCATTCGACCTGCTTTCCTTCTCTTAGTTAGTTCTTAGATTAGCTTCTTTTCCTGAGCCTGTCCAAGACATATGTACAGACAGATTAACTCAATGGCCTGCCCATCTGAATGCCTCTCATCAACCGGACAAGAGGCATATGTCCTATTATATAATAAGGGGGGGAGGGTTAACATGATAATAGCTTGTATTTATATAGCTCTTAACTTTATCCCACTTTCACATCCACAATCTCATTCATTATCTCATTTTATCCACAATAGCCTCAAGAGAGAAACTGGGCAGAGATTTCTATTATATAGAGGAAGAACAAAACTGCTTAAGAGATAGAGGGATGACGCCATTGGCCCAGTCACACAGGAATTAGCTGCAGAGCTGAAGAGGGGGTGGTATCCAAGGCTTGTAAATCCCATGTGGTCTGAGACAGGTACTAATGGGGGAACCTGTGGGATGGGGCTTCCCATGGTGCTCCCCCTCCACAAGTGCTGTGAGGAAGCCCCAGGGCCTGGAGGCACTGATTGTTGTCTCACAGACATAATCTCTTTTGCCTATAACCAGGGATCACCTTCTTTCATTCCCCTCATTCTGTAAGGAAATATGTGTAATGGAAATACTGGGAAGGATTGAGTCCATTTTTAATCCAATTGCTGCAACATTGCCTGTCTCTCCCAATTGTGTTTCCCCTAACTCTCCTCAGCAGCCTGGCAGTCCTGGTATCTTGGGCGAGAACAGCCTCACATGTAATCACGCAGATAGCCTTGAACATTACTTTGCTAATTGGACCGTGATTTGTTCACTTCCCCAGGATCTGTGATGTTTCCAGAGCCTTCATTTCAGAAAAGCTAGCTCACCTGAGGTCTGTCAGTGGCCTACAGTCAAACCCATGAGGGGTGGCACATGCAGGGGGGGGGCCCTCCCCCCACTGCTGGGAAATACTTAACAAAATAAATAAACATACAATGAAACAGATAATATTACATTGAAAAACTAAGTCACTATGCATCCCACAGGGATTCTTATGTACTGCTTGTTGAGTGGCCCCTGTTTTTGTTAGAATCTGCTATGACCCGCCTACAGCTTTCAACTCTTAGTCTCATGCTCCAATTTTGCATTTCTTCACAAAAATGGCCTCACCAATGATAAATGGGCATTTATTAATTTTATCACACACTAATTATAACATAGAAATATATTAATGTTATATTACTATATCATCTTAATTATATAATTATAATGACCATTTATTAATGGCTATTGGATTTCCAAGTCACAGTATATTTACTGTGTATACATTCTGGATTTCATTATCTGTTACATTTCACCTTCTGGAGAACAAGAGTTCCTTGAAAGCTCAGACTATCTCATACTTTTACATCCCCAATGCTGAGCACATTATCTGGCATACAATAGGCACCTAAAAATACTTGTTAATTGACTGACTCATTCAAGGGGAAGGGATGGTAAGGAAGTAGTGTGGCATTATCAAAAAGAAATCTGACCTGGGATTTAAGGGCACTGGATTGTAATCTCAGTTCTGCCTTTACTGTATAATCCCAATTAGTCATATCTCTTGCCCTCTTCCTTGGCGTCAAATTTCCTTCCTTATTATACACCAGATTATACCCAATGCCCTTTGGAGTATCGTCCAGGACTACCATCTCACGTGCTAAGGACCCGTTCCTACATTTGGTGTTCTGTGATCCCCAAGCCTGTCCTGTTCTGCCATTTCATGATTCACCAGGCAATTCTTATTAGCCAGAAGAAGGGCTGGTCTAGAGCTGAGAAGAAGGATCACAGTCATAGCAATTCATGAGGTAGGAAGCCTTGGGGAGAGATGGACTGAGTGCCAGAACAGAAAATTGTGTCCTGGGTGAAGGGCACCTCCTCACTCCCCACTCGGCCAAGGAAGGCTTGGGTGAAATCCCATCAGCAGTAAGTGGCAGCATCTGTCCAGGGAGGGGGGGGAGGGAGGGAGGGGAAAGCCGGGAAGCCCACTGGGCTGTGTGTGGATGTAGCTGCCACACAGAGGGAAGTTTCCATACAGGTGGCCTCATCAGGGGGCTTTCATGGGATAAAGCACGGCCCCTCAATGGGCAATCGAGTGCATTGAATGTGCTATGGTGCAGGGATGGGCTGACTGCCTCTGAAACTATGCTGAATTGGATTCTGATTATCCCCCAGGCATCAGAAGGGAGGAGAAGCAATTGAAGCAGCACCTGTGACTGGAACCCCATAGAGCCGGCAGTGAGGAGGGACCCACCCCAGCTTCCACTTGCCAGGGTGTGACAGGCTTAGTGGTCCTGAAGGGTCTGACTGGAGAAGCAGAAGCAAGCACCCACCTCCAAAGGCCTGGATGAAGGCCAGAAAAGCACCAGGGTCTGCCTGCCCAAAGCTGCCAGTCTGCACAGTGGTTACAATGCTGGGTCTGGAGTCATAAAGAACAGAGTTCAGATCTAACCTCATACCCTCACCAGGGGTGTAACCTCGGGCAAGTCACTTACCCTCTGTTTGCCTCAGTTTCCTTACCTGCAAAATGGGGATAATAACAAGCATCTACCCCTCAGGGTTATTTTGAGGGTCAATTGTGATAATATTTGTAAAGAACTGAGCATATAGTTCTAGAGGAATCCAGTGACCAAGGGGCAAACCCACAGTTCCCCACAGAGGGAACCTCAGGCCCTCTTGGGGCCTTGACCTGGGAAATTTTAGTGACAACGATGAAGGCTTACATTTATATGTGTGCTTCATAGATTAAAAAGTGCCACAGATATCTTATCTCTATCTGCTGTCAGTCCTTCATCCTATAGTTCAAATAGCCTGACCATTTTATTTTGAAGACCTCCAACCTGTCACCACCAAGACACTACCCCCAAATTCTGGACAATCACTCCTGATTCCTGTTCCTATACACCAGCGGTTTCACTAGGGATTTTATTTTACACAGGAAACACGTGTCAATTTGGAGTGTCCCAAAAGTCTTAGTGCACCCTTAGTTTAAGACTGACCAGGCTATGTAGTCTGTAGAATAGAATGGTCTAACTGAGGACAGAGATAAGATATCTGAGCACTTTTTAACATACAAAACACACATGTTGCCCTCATCATGGTCACTATCATCATGATGAAAACTTCCAGGGTTTCCTAAAGCTTAAAATAGCACTGAGACTTTTGGGACACCCTGTACATTCATCTAAAAATTTCCATTTTGTCCAAGTTAGATAAACAGTGGCATTACTTAATCCCAAACTAATCAAACCCCATCTGAATTTTGAACCTGCCCCCATCCACCCTCCCCCACCCCCCAGTTTCTGATGAAGAGCTAGGATCCTTATTCCAGGATGTTCCAGGCATCTTTCAGTTCATGTGAGTTAGTCTAGTGGTCAGGTTACATCACCATCGCTACCAGGGCCCTACTCCCTGCCATTCCTTAACGGTGATGTTGACTTATGGGAGAAGACCTCACAGGTCACCCTAGCTAAACAGTCTGGCCTTGGTTCTTCTCTGATCCAGAAGCATCAATGGTTCCCTATTGTAAAATACAAATGCCTCATCTGGTCATTTAGAGCCTTTTGTAATGTGACTTCAGGCTACATATCCAGCATTGCTGTAAAATTACTCCTATTCACAAATCTATGTTTCAGTCCAGTTAGTCTACTTGCCTCTATACCCTCAAACAAGGTTTCTCTTTTGTCAGGAATACATGTTCCATCTCCCCCCACCCCTTGGAGTTTCTATGCAACCTCCCGGGAAAAGCCTTTTTTGATCCATGTTATCATTGGTCTCTCCCACCTCAAATGATCATGTATACCCTTCTCTGTTTGTGTGTTGTATTCCCAGTGGTTAGAATGTAAGCTCCTTGTGGGCAGGCACTTTTCTTTTTGGCTTTAGATTCCTAAAACCTAGCAGAATGCCTTGCACATAGTAGGCAATTAATAAACACTTTATGGATTAGCTTGCATTGGAGCCTCAGTCTACCTGCCTTCGATTTCTATCTAGGCTTAAAAAAATCCAATCTAAGCCCTGTTCCCCATGGCAACTTTTCAAACACTTGAAAATAGTTCTCTGTCTTTCCTAAGGCTTTTATTCTCCTGGCTCAACATCCTCAGTTTCTTCAGCTGATTCTCACATGAAAAAGTTACTAGTCCCTTCACTATCCTAGTGACACAGCTAGTAAGTGTTAAGTATCTGAGGCTGGATTTGAACTCAGGTCCTCCTGACTTCAGGGCAAGTGCTCTATTCACTGTGCCACCTAGCCTCCCCCTGAGCTCTTATTATGGAGCTGAGGACCCCTTTTAGGGGGGAAAGATAAACCAGGTGATGATGTTTCTAGGATTTCTCCAGATTGGATCGAGTTCCTAGAACTAAACACACCCCTCCAGGTAGGCTCTGTGAAGAGCATATTAAAATTATACCATCACCTCCTTCATTCTTTAATTATTAATAATTAATTATTAATATGGGACTCTTAATTAGACCTAGAATACTCTCCCTCTCTCTCCCTCTCTCTCTCTCTGTCTCTGTCTCTCTGTCTCTGTCTCTCTCTCTGTTTCTCTCTGTCTCTCTGTCTCTGTCTCTCTCTCTGTCTCTCTGTCTCTCTCTCTGTCTCTCTCCGTCTTTGTCTCTCTCTGTCTTTGTCTCTGTCTCTCTCTCAGTCTCTCTCTGTCTCTCTCTCTGTCTCTCTCTCTCTGTCTCTGTCTCTCTCCGTCTTTGTCTCTCTCTGTCTTTGTCTCTGTCTCTGTCTCTCTCTGTCTCTCTTTCTCTCTCTCTGTCTCTCTCTGTCTCTGTCTGTCTGTCTGTCTGTCTCTCTCTCCCTCTCTCTCTCTTTCTCTCTCTCTCTCTCTCTCTGTCTCTCTCCGTCTTTGTCTCTCTCTGTCTTTGTCTCTGTCTCTCAGTCTCTCAGTCTCTCTTTGTCTCTCTCTCTCTGTCTCTCTCTCTCTGTCTCTCTGTCTCTGTCTGTCTGTCTGTCTGTCTCTCTCTCCCTCTCTCTCTCTTTCTCTCTCTCTCATTGCCATGTCACACTCTCAACTCCTATTAGGCTTGCAGTGCACTGAAATGCACTGATCTTTTTTACATGAGGCCCTCTTGTTTGAGGAGGTGTCAGAGCCAAGAGCTCTGCACAGAGAGCACCTGGACTGGACACAGGCAGGAGAGCTCAATTTCATTCAGAGAGTAGCTATTGTGTATTAGATCAACTCCAGCCAGGAATGGGTGGGGGGAGGACAGGGGAGTGAAGAGTGAGAGTCAAACAGAAAGAGAGACTCACTGCTGTGTATCTGAGGCCAGGGTGGGCCTCCCTATTTTCTCAAGAGATTTTAAAGATAAAAAGGCTTGAGGTCTATCTTCACCCTATCTGGGCCTTTCTTGCAGATCAAAGTCTCTCTTCAGGAGGCTGGGTTGGACTGGAGCTGTACTAAATGAGTCAGGAAAAGGCATTTGCCTGTGGGAAGGAGATCCAGACCCTGCAGGAAAATTTCAAAGCTTGGGGGAGAAGGCCTGCAGAAGTTCCTACCTAAACCCCCAATGTCTGTCTTTTTTTCTTCTTCTCAAGTTCTCCGAGGGTCTCCTCGTCTGTGTGAGAGGATCCAAAAACAGGCTCCCTGATGGAAAAGAGGTGTCTGGCTGGGAGGATACTGGAGCTAGAGTCCCAGGACCTTGCTTCAAATCCCACCTCTGACACTTAACTAACTTGTGACTTTAGGTGAATCATTTAACCTCTGTCATCTAAGGTCCCTGGGCCTTAGTTCCTTGTCCATAGAATGAAGGGGTTAGACTGGCTAATGTCTAAGCCCTTTCCAGCTCTAAATCTATAATCCATGTCCTGAGGATGAGAGACAGACTACTACAGCCCAAAGAAACCTTTGGATACATTGCATAAAAAGGTGTCTCTATATGACTCAGAGGTAATTGTTTTCTTTTTCATCATTGTTTAATCATTTCAGACTCTTTGTGACTCTGGAGTTTTCCTGGCAAAGATACTAGAGTAGTTTACCATTTACTTCTCCAGCCCATTTACAGACGAAGAAACTGAGGCAAACAGGGTTAAGTGACTTGCCTAGGGTCATACAGCTAGAAGGTGTCTGAGGCTGGATTTGAACTTGCTAAAATAAATCTTCCTGACTCCAGGCCTGGCATTCTATCCACAGAGCCATCTAGCTGCTGCTTACCTTTTCCCTTCTTCCTGTATCCTCACTTCTTTAATCCCTATCCCAGCCATGCTGCCCAAGGAAAGCTCCCGATGGGCCACTTAATGTTCTGACTTCTGAAACTCCTCTAAATATTAATAATTCCTCACATTAGTAGAGAAATTTTTAGATGACAAGGTCTTACATTTGTTATCTCATTTGGCTTTCACAATAGCCTTTTGAGGAAGCCAAGAAGTCTCTGTTTTACAGATAAGGAAAGCAAGGATCAACTAGTGGTGCAGCGGATACATTTCCTGGGCTGGAGTCTGGAACACTCATCTTCCTGAGTTCAAATCTGGCCTCAGACATTTATTAGCTGTGTGACCCTGGGCAAGTTACTTAACCCTATTTGCCTCAGCTGTAAAATGACTTGGAAAAGGCAATGGTAAACTACTCCAGTATCCTTGTCAAGAGAACCCTAAATGGGGTTACAAAGAGTTGCACATGACAGAAGAAAATTACTCAAAAACCAAGAGTCAGAGAAGTTCTAGGATTTGCCTGAGGTTACTCAGGCAAATGTCAAATGTCAAACCAAGGTTTCCTGATTCTGAGGCTCATTGCTTCTCTTCCTACCTACATCAAGCTACTTTTGAAACCTAATGATGCTCTGGTCACTTTCCTCCAGATTCTTCCCACGACATGCCTGCAGGCTCTCCAGAACTCCTAGCAAAGCCTGCATTGGCTCCAACCCACTCACTGCAATAAATATTGTTTCTCTACCTAGAATTCTGCTTGAGGTCATCTGCCACTTCCTGCCCTGACCCTTGCCCATATCCTCACTTCCCTAGGCTCCTAGTGTCCAATTCTTTAATTCCATCTTTCCTCCCCTTCTCAGTCTTGCATCAGATAGACACAGGCTCAGGGCAGAGAGCCTAGAATGGAAGGACTTCTTCAAAGTCCTCTAAGGTGCTAGGGACTATTTCCACATCCCCTATAATGCCAACTTTCTCTCCCTCTATTTAGGAAGGGAGGAAGGACTTGTTCAAAGTCCCTTAGAGCACTATGGACCATGCATTTTCCTAATCCCATATAAGGCCAAACTTCTATCCCTCCTTCCAGGAAGGGGAGGGGGGAATCTCATGCTAGAGGAGTCATGAGTGGCCCACATTCAGAAAGAAGACTGGCTGGCTTTCATTTCTTTTGATCCCTTTTCTCCTCAGGCCTTCCTTCTCCTCCCCAGCATGTTTCACCATCCTATCATGGGGCTGTCACAAAGGACTCTGCTGTTTAATCATTTCAAATGATTTATGAAGAGGATGGAGAGGATAAACTTGAGTTAATTTTCATGGATTTCTCCTTAACCCTCTACCTTTGGAATTTCTGGAGAGGATTACATGACTTACTGAGTAAGAAGGCATATTGGAATGTCTAATAAGAGGGAGTGACAGTTTTTGTCTGTACTTTTACAATCCTGATAAGGGAAGCATTGGGGTGTTATGGAAAGGGTGCTGGATTTGGAGTTAGAAGACTTGAGTTCAAAACTCAACTTGGCAACTGTGTGACGTTGGGCAAATCAAGTCATTTAACTTCTTTGGGTCTTGGCTTTGTCATCTGTAAAATGGGAGAATTGAACCAGATAGCCTCTGAGGTCCCTCTTCTAGGTCTAACTCTGGGATCCTATGATGATCCCAGGTCTCATGGGCAGCTCCATCCAAGGAAAAGAGATCTAGATATAGGCTCCAAAGATCTTGGTTTAAATCTAGCTCCCATTTCTACCTGTGATAGTAATGGAATATAAAGATTGCCCTGTATTGGCTTGGTTTTGAAATTGATTGTGTTAAAACCCAGAGCTTGTTAATCCCACCTGTGGGATGGACTTGTTGATGTGAAAAGAGAGTCCTAAACTGGGAGGAGATGGTGACGTAGATTTGGAGAGACAAGAGAGAGGCAGAAGAACTTTTTGGAAGCAGCACCTCGTGGAGGCAGAGAGAGACTGAGAGAATTGCTGGGGGCCACTTTGAATTGCCCTGGACTTTTGAGACCTGCCCCCTTAGCTGCCAAGGACTGAGGACACATGGCTGTTTTGCTGGTACTTTGTCTGTCTGTTTTGATGTTGTTTTGCCAGATTTGTCCACTGGTGAAAGACAGTCCTGCTGAAGAAGTCCTGGAACCTGGCTGTTGGCTAAGAGCTCCTGAGACTGTCCTGCAGACAGAGTGTGAATACTGTCCACTGGTGAAGGACAGTGCTGTTGTTGCAGGGGTCTGGGAACCTTTCTGTTGGTTCAGAAGCCCTGAAGAAGGATTTTCTTGTGGTATGTTTACAGAAATCCTGGGAGAGAGTTTTGCTAATGTTTTCAGGGGTTCTAGGACTGTTCTGCAGACAGAGGATGAATTAATGAAGAGACTGGCAATGTATCTTGTGGCCTTGCTAAGCCTTGTCTCCCCAGGAACTAAGATTGCTGAGAACTTGCCTCCTGTCAAGATGAAGAAAAGACCTCCATTTGGGTATTAAGTGCTGTGCTTCAACTTGATGTAACTCTGGGGTAGATTCAATTGTGATCCAGGGGTGGGGAACTTTTGACCTTTTGTGTTCTATGGTTGAACAAATGAATGTACTTTACTTATGTTTGGAAACTAATCTCCATTTGAGAAGAGGGGTTTTGTGATGGACTAAATGAAGGTACAGCCTAGGGGTGGAGTAGTATTTAGAACAGGGACTTTGTAATTGATTGAATGAATGTAAGGTCCTGGGGTGGGGTAGTACTTGGAGATTATTTAATCACCCTTAGTAAATGCTGTATTTTGAATGATGTCATGTTTTGATCTTCTCTGTTCTTGGTTTGTCGCTGAATAAAATGGAGAGCACCTATGCTGGTATTTTGAACCTTGGGAAGTTGCCTTTCCTTGGCATTACATTACACTACCTTACTGAATGAACGTGGCAAAAATATAACCCCTTCATAAGTTTCACTTTACCTATTTTTATGATGAGGGTTTGACACCTTAAGATCCTACCATTCTATGTTTATCCCTTTGGACCATTTCTCACCTTTATTGGGGAAACAAGGCCTTAGTGGCGGACTTCTAGGCTCTGGGGCAGAGCCAATGAATGATATATTTTTGGAAATCTATCTTTTGTCTTTGCTCAGGACTGGCCCTACTAAATAGCTTGGGAAAATGGAGGGTTTCCTGTCCACTGGGCAGTCAGAGAAGGGCTAAGAGAACAGACTTCTCTCAGGTTCCCTACTGGTTTGTGCTAACCCAGAGAACAGAAAGTAGGAGAAGGAATTGCCCATCTCCACAGAGAAAGGACTAGCTGATTTCTCAAATCAGGGACCTGGTTAGTTCCCTATGGATTTGTGGGTTATTTTTCTCAGGATGTCCTGAGTTTAGTGTCCTGCAAGAGCCAATGATGCTTGTCAGGCCAAGGAAGCACTCACCAGGAAAGAAAACTTCATGCCATCCATTTGAAGGGTTTTACTGTCATTATCATCAGGGATACTAGTGCTTAGGGAGCCGTCTTCAGCAGCAGACATGGCTCAGGGATGGAAATCCCTGTTTGAAAGCACTCAGCTCTGTGCTAAGTAGATTGCTGGCAATGAGACATATGATTCTGGAGACACGTTGGCAATTAACTATGAGTAACTGCAGGCAGGATTTTCCAGCTTAGCCAAGTAAGGTTCTAAAACATAGCAGATGTGTCAAACCACCAGGTTACCTTGTTCTCTGTAATTTGGGAAAACCTGTCTATGGCTATTCCTTCCTTTACTCAATTGTACCTTCCCATCCAGGTTCCAAAACATGAACTGATGCACCAGGTCTTCTCTCCAAACCCATTCTCAGAAAATCAACCAAATCACTAATCAGTATTCACCAACTCCTTTTTGGTGTCCAGTCTATGGGACAGAGAGGAAGAAGAAGCAGGGACCTCACTCTCAGGGAGTTCCTTGCTTAGTCAGAGAGACAAGATTCACCATCTTTAGGATGTTTGAACAAACTATGTGACAATATTAAAAGAGATCTCATGGGCACTATGGCAAGATGTAGATGAGAGTTCTGAAGTTCACCGGGGAAGGGGGTAAGGTAGTTCAAAGCTTGATCAAAGAAGGCTCCATGGAAGAGGTGGGCATTAATTTTGGCCTTGAAGAATGGCAAAGATGATCAGATGAAATTGTCTCTCTTTTACTCACCATTCCTTACACACTGAGTTTGCTCATTAAGTGAATGCCAGAATATCAGAGATGGAATGGGCCTTTAAAATTATCTTTTCCAGGGACTGCCAGGTAGCACAGCGAGAAAGAGCACCGTCTCCAGTGTTGAGAAGACCTGGAGATCGAATCCTGGGCTCAGACACTTAGCACCCACCCAGAAACACCTGGCTGTGTAACCTTGAGCAAGTTACTTAACCCCAACTGCTTTAAAAAAAATAAAATAAAATTATCTTATCCAGTAGGGAGCATTTTACAGAGAGGGAAACTAAGGACAAGAAAAGGCAATTGAAACATAAAATGAGCCAGTGGTATATTTGGGATCAATTGACCAATCAACAAATATTTATTAAGCATCTATGTGCTAGGCACTGGAGATAAAATGAATAAAGGCATCAAAGTCCCTGCCTTCCTGCATCTTAGACTAGGGCTTTTTTCACACTGTCACACTAATTCATGTTCAGGTCTTCATAGTTACAGAATCCAACATCTGAAAGAAGCCTCAGAGGTCATCTAGTCCAACCCTAGCCCTGAAAGAGGCATCATTCCTGCAAGTCTCCGACTAATACCCTACTGAAGACCTCTAATGACAGAGAAATTCCTACCTCTTTGAGGCAGCCTATTCCAATTTGGGACAGCTCAGTTTGTTAGAAATCTTTCCCTTCTGTTTCCTAGTAACAGCTAGGGCTTGGATTAGCTTTCCAATTTGGAAAGTGCTTTACACAGGTGACTCATGAGTCATGGCTGAGCCAGTTGGATATGAAATTCAATCAAGGGATGCCCAGGCCACCTCTGCGAGAATTTCAGAGAGAGGTCTCAGAGAGAGGTCTCACTTTTTTCCAGACCTGTCTCGCATGGGCATTGGAAACCTTTATGCTAGATGAGTGATTGATAGCCATGACACAAGTGCTAAACAGGACCCTATGGATGGGGATCAGAGGTGCAATTCAACACGGCAGCCTGGGCAGGAAACGATACTCTAATGAGGGATTTTCAGGCAGTGTGGCAGGATTCTGCTGGTGATGGTGGTGGTGATTTCTGAAGTCCCTTTCAATGTCAGCCATGAATCTAGCCAGTCTCTTGTTTCTTTCTCAGTTTGCTGAAAATTAGCCTTAATGCCTCCATTCTAAAACAAAATACTCCCAAGAGATCAACGAAAGAGGAAAAGGACCTATATATACAAAAATAATTTCAGCAGTTCTTTTCATGGCAGCAAAGTCCTGGAAACTAAGAGAGTTCCCATCATTTGGGTTGCTGTTTGTCCTTCATTCTCAAAGAGGACCACGGCATCAGGAAGGTGATGTCATGAGTTGCAAGTGAACTGGATTTAAGTGAGGCAGGGCTGTGCAGAGTCACCAGCCTCATTCTCTTCTCCAGAGCCATTTGGGTCCAGTGGCAAGATATAGATCACCATAACTGGAGATGGAGATGCAGCTGGAGACCTTGACCTTTTTAAGCTAAGGTCTTTCCCAGGTCTCAGTTTATCTGAGACAATGCCCATTCAGTAATTAAGGATAGGTAAGAAATGAAGCAAGGAATGGCCTCTTTTACCTTGTTAAAAAATCAATATGACAGGGGGAAACCCTTAGGGTTTCTGGCCAAAACAGAAACAACTTGTATTCATACTCACTCTGAGACATCAGAATCCAAACAATGAACAAATGAAGTTTGGGCTGGGACTTATTGTTGGCCAATCAATGAGAGCCAGAACGATTTGAGTTTAAGGCATGGTCCATAAAAAAGAAATCTAGCTTGTAAACCCCAGGATATCTTGCTAGGTTTCAGCAATCAAAATTTATATTCCTTTGGGCAGAGCACCCACAAGTAAGGATATAATTCCCTATGTGGACAGAGGGAGAGGAAGGAGTGAAGGGAGAGAGGAAAGAAAGAAAGGAAGGAAAGAAGGAAGGAAGGAGCATTAATTGGGTAATGGCTGAATGAATTAGGGCATATGAATGTAATGGAATGCTCTTGTGCCATGAGAAATGATAAAAGAGATGCTTTCAGAGAACCGTGGGAAGACTTTCATGAATTGATATAGGGTGAAGTGGGCAGAACTAGGAGCACAATTTATATATTATAGTTGCAACACTCTAAAGATAAGCAATTCTGCAACATAACAAAATTTATGGGATGCAGCCAAAGTAGTACAAATAATACAATTTTATATATAAATATGTATATATACAAATAATAAAATAAAATTTTCTTCTGGGAAATTTTATATCTCCAAATGCTTATATGAATAAAACAGAGAAAGAAAAGATCAATGAATTGAGCATACAACTAAAAAAGTTAGGAAAAAGAACAAATTAAAGATCCCCAATTAAACACCAAATTAGAAATTCTGAAAATCAAAGGAGAGATTAATAAAATTGAAAGTAAGAAAACTATTGAACTAATAAATAAAGTTGGTTTTATGAACCCTCCCACAATAAAATAGATAAGCCTTCAGTTAATTCTATTAAAAAAAGAAAGAAGAAAACCAAATTGTCAATATCAAAAAATGAAAAGAGGAAATTAAAGCAATAATTAGGAGTTATTTTGCCCCATTATATGCCAATAAATCTGACAATCTTAGTGAAATGGATGAATATTTACAAAAATATATGTTGCCCAGATTGACAGAAGAAACAGAATACATAAATAATCTCATTTTAGAAAAAGAAATTGAACAAGACAAGCAACTTTTAAAGATTTAAGAACTCCAATCAATGAAATGACCAACCATGATTCCAGAGGGCCAGTGAGAAAGAATGCTATCCACCTCCTGATGAAAGGTGATGGATTAAGAATGCACAGCAAGACAAACAGTTTTAGATGTGGCTAATGTGGAGATTTGTTTTTCTTGACCCTGCATATTTGTTACAAGAGTTTTGTTTTTGTTTTTTCCCCGTGTGGGAAGGGGAGGTAGATTGGAAGGCAAAGAAATGCTTGTTGATTGGAAAAATAAAATTTAACTTATTTAAGTTTTGAAATCTACAGGCCAAAAGCAAACATAGAAACAAACAAACAAAAAAAAACCCAAACCCAAACCCCATAGAATTCTGTCCACTCATTAGCCTGTTCTTGGAATGCCTCATAAGAGACGGTGTCCCTGTGAACTCTCAAAGCTGCGTATTAGACAACAGCAGCCTTTCTGGATCCAATGTTCTGAGAGTATCACTAGCAGAGGAGATGGTTCAGAGGGCAAGGGGCCAGGTCAAAGATGCACAGAAGTCTTGGCAAAGATTGTCGCCTATTAATCACCCTGCTATGCACTAGTAAACACCCTGTTTTTAAAATGCAGCTTAGCTCTGCTCACTTCCAAGAAGAGTCAACACACTCAGCTGCTTCCCAATGTGGACCCTTACAAGTATGCTTGCCTTAATTACAGAGGTACATTTGCCATATGAGTCAGCTGAAACTGCAAAGCTTTAATTAAAATTCATTTGGATTTCCAGACAGTTTCTACAAATTGTAGCCAATTTACATTTTTGGTTTACACACACACACACACACACACACACACACACACACACACACACTGCAGACCTAAATCTCTTCATCTGAAAAGGTTGAGATGGAAGGGAAAAGCAATTTAAATAGTGCCTACTATGTGCCAAGTGCTTTTTTTTTTTTTACAAATATTATTTCATTTGGTCCTCAGAATAATCCTGCACAGTAGGTGTTATTATTATCCCTATTTTACAAGTAGGTTAACTGAGGCAAAGGTTAAGTGACTTGCCCATAGTGACACAACTTATAAGTGTCTGAGGCAGAATTTGAACTCAGCTCTTCCTGATTCTGGGCTCAACACTATATCCACTGCCTCTAGAGATTGCTCAGAAATAGAAACTTCTCATGATTGCCCAAACCAGAATGCTCTGAGCAGAGGTGAGTGAAGGAATTTTTTTTAACAATTTATTATTAAAGGAAGGTAAACTAACTGTGCCTTTGATATATTCAGTGCTTACTTCATGCATACTATTGCTGGGCTGCTTTTGACATTCAAATAGTCAATTTGTTCAATACTAGAATTCCATGTAATCATTTACATCCTCTTTACTTGTACCCCTTAACTGACCAGAGTCTACCACTGAGTTCAGTCAAGTAATCTACTGGTTGTTTTAGAAAGGAAATTAGAATTTAATTTAGAGCTTATAGGTTACTTAGAAGACATGTAGTTCAAGCCTTCTCATTTTATAGATGAGAGAACTGAAGTCCAGTGATTTACCCGAGGTAAACCCTAGCAAAGTCAGGATTTGAACCCGGGCCCAGTATTCATTCCATGGTGCCATGTTGCATTCTCTATTCTATAAGGACAAAATGAACCATGTTAACTAATGGATAAACTGCATTTGAAAAGACCAATTTGCTGAAGTCAAATTCCATGGGCCCAGGAACCTCTTAAGATCAGCTACCACCAGCCAGTCTATCTGACTTCAAATCTCAGCCAGTCTGAAGTTGAATACTTCAAGAGACAGGTAAGCTGATGTCTGGGACAGCAACTATGCAGAGATTCTAAACTAAAGATCATCTAAATGAGATGCCACATCAGCCAAATATGATATTTCTTTTCAATTTTTCCAATACCACATGGTTAGCCCATGGTGCAGTGGACAGAGTATTGGATTTAGAGTTTAGGAGATAAAATTTTGCCTCAGACACTTTCTAGTTGTGTTACCCTGGGCACTTAATCTCATTCAAACTCAGTTTCCTCAACTATAAAATGGTGATAAAAATAGACCTTACTTCACAGGGTTGTTGTGATGATCAAGTAATATAAAATATATAAAGTGCTTTGCAAATCTTAAAAGTATTATATAATGTTAGCTATCATCATCATTTTGGTTGTACTGCTAGTTTCTCAATGGCACATGAGTAGTATACTTATTTTACTATAAATTGATGTATATAGTTTTGGGGGCCTAATAAGTGCTTTTAGGATTCAAAGTTGAGTCTTCTTAGTTTTGAGATTAAAAATCTAAATAAGAATTAATGAGTCAAGGTACAGGGATCTTTGCTATGAAACAGCCCGAGCTCTAGAGGTGGAATTCCAGAAATACAGATGTTGGAGGTCAGATAGGACCTGAACAAAAATTTCTTTCACAAGAATCCTTGACAAGTGGTGAGCCAAACTCTTCTGGAATATTCCTGGTTATCAGTGTTATATGCTCTCCCTAGATGCCCTATTTCATTTTTAAATAACTCTTTCTAATCAGTAGGAAGGCAGGCCAGCAGCACACATTATTAAGTGTCTACAGTGTGTCAAGTGTTGTGTTAAGCACCAAGAATATAAAAACAAGCAAAAAGAAAGACAGTTCTTGCCCTTAAGGAACTTACATTTGAATGGAAAAAGATAACACATAAAAGCTTCATGCAAAAATAAGGACAACAGCTCTTGATTTTTTTGGAGTCAGATGAACAAAAAATTTCATATCAACCTTTCATTCAAAACCCATATATGTTTAAGTAAGGGATGTTTTCTAGAGGCAATGTACTGCGTCATTAAAAAAAAAGTTCTCCAACTCTTTTCCAATGTCAGGAGGAATTGAATTCCTCCTCTCTAAAATTGTTTATAGGATCAAATATGAACTCCCCAGTCCGACATTTAAGTCTCTTTACAACGTAGCTCCTTGTCTTTCTAGCATATCACTCACCGTCACACACTTACCATTCTAGTTCCATTTGACTATTAATTTTCCCAAACTTGACATTCTATCTCTTGCCTCCATGAACATGTACAACTGTTCTCCATGCCTATGATTCACTCCTTCCTTATCTCTTAGGCTCAGCTCAGGAGCTACTTCCTCTGGGAATCCTTCACATATTCCACCAGTAGGTCATCTCTGTCTCTCTGTCTGTTTGTCTGTCTCTCTCCCTCCTCTCCCTCTTCTCTCTCTCTTCCTCTGCCCCCCACCCCCCATTTTTTCTGCTCTGTACATGGTGGATCTCTCTCTTACCACATACTAGACTGTTGGTCTGTTTTTGGGCACTTTTAAAACCTCAACACCAATTGCTATGCTTTGCACACATTTGTTTAATAAATTATTTTTTTATTGAATTTAACATTACCCAAATGCCTTCAAATCAGTCCTATGAGAGAAGTATTCAATTATATGGGTATACACACGAGAAAGATGTTCCTATTGTGTGCAGATATACTTTTCAAAGGGGACTAAAATTTTATGTACTGGAAAGAAAACTTATATGTGCTACTATATGCTTGGATCCAAAAAGTGGCAAGAATCTTTGTTGTATAGTGGAAAGAATAATGTAGAGTCAGAGGACCTGGATTTTGTTCTTGTTTTTTGACATTTACTTTGTGTGAGTCTTTCCCATTCTAGGTTTTGATGTCCTGACCTGTAAGATGAGGGGTTTGGAACTAAATGATTTGTAAGGTCTGTCTATGCTAGCTCTAAAATCTATACTCTGGTGAGTAGATCCTTTAGAAATAATAGCTGTCCTTGGTGCTGAACCAATCTCCACTAGAAACCAGAATTAACACATTTATTTGCCACCCTACCCATTTTTTTCTAAATCAGTTGCAGAATAAGAATCACAGAACTTTAGAGATGGAAGGGGCCTCATGGGTTGTCTGGTCCTATCTGTACCTGAACAAGGTTCTCCTCTACAACATCCTTGACAACTAACTGGTCGTCTCACTTTTGCTTGAAGAGAGAGGTCTGGTAAAAGAGGCACTGGGGACGTGCTGGAGGCAGCTCATACTGGCAGGGCCAACTGTTAAGTTGTCAGTGTGAGCTTGATTTATTGTTTTGCTGATCATCTTAGACTTAAGAAAGGGATGGAGAAAATGTCAATAATGCAAATTAAACTTCAAAATGTGTCCTGCCACACATTCCTCCCCCTCCCCCAGGGAGTTGGTCAATAAATATTGACATTCCAGAGCACATTGTTGCTCTGGAACCCATTAACTTTTCATTCTTCTTTATGAAAGCTCTAATTGCTATAAAGTTTTTCCTTACTTCAAGCCCAATTCTGAATCCTTCCAACATCTACCTATTATTTCTACTTCTGAACTCTGGGGCCAAGTAGAGCAGGTCTAATCCCTCTCTTCCATGACAGAAGTCGCCTCCCTAACCCCATAGAGAAGCTCTTTTTGGAAGCATGTGGTTAGAATGTGCTGAGGAAAGAGAGGAGGAATAGGATTAAAGCCTGCATACTGGGGAAAATTAACCAGTATTTTGCACTATCTCTCCACTGATAGGAAGGCGGAGACGAAGCCTCCTGGGGGAGAAATCTCATCGATACAGCATTTCCGACTTAATGTGGAAATTGGGAGTAGAAACAACACTATCATAGGTACATTCATCATGAGCACCTACACTTAGGGCTTATTAGGAAAACTGCACACATCCTCCATTTGAAGCAAGGCCTATACTTAAGCCACTTTAATAGCACTTCTCCTCTTCCCCCAGATAGGCACCAAAGCTGAGGAGGACTCCTTGAAAGTCAGGAGTGATGCAGTTTTATATTAGGCACAGTGAAACCCACTTGACTCTTCTGATGACTGAAAAATTACAACATTTGATAGGAGAAATATTATATATGGAAACACCCTCTTCCAGGGTTGGAGGGGGTGTGAGCATGGCTCATTTTTTAAGCTTTTATTAATCATGACTTATACTGGTTCACAGTGGAGCCTCTTAGACCACTGTCATGGTGTCAAAGTATTCATTTAGCTTAAAATAGAGATGCTTACAGGACTTGGAGTTAGGAGATATGGGTCCTGCATCCAGCTATACTGCTAAAGAGCTAAATGACTTTTTCATAGTCTGTTCATTAGACTGGGAGTCAGAAGTCATGTGATATGGTCTTCTCTTTTTACTTTTGCTAATCCTGAGATTTGTGGTGTTCAGCTAAGTCAGTTAATGCCTCTTTTCCTCAGTTTGCTTTTCTGTTGAACTAATATTTTTAATCTCTGAACTAACTCACAGTGTTGCTGTGAGAATCAAATAAACTGCAAAACACTATATAAAAACCATCTATGACCATCTACAATCATTTGATGACCAATATTACTCATTTTATTAATAACAAGAATATATGTATATATATATGTAAATTGTTTGCTGTTGAGTCATTTTTCAGTTGTGTCCAACTCTTCATGACCCCATTTGGGGTTTTTGTGGCAGACATATTGGAGTGATACACTGTTGAGGACCACAGGCAAGTGGGATTCATACCCTGATGGCTGAACAAGCCTTCTCAGATGTTCAGGCCTGCTGATGGCCTGCATGGGTTCCCCATCCCCCAGGAAGCATACAGGTATGAGGATTAGGTCTTCGAGATAAGCCTGGCATTTATACCCATGGCCTGGGACAAAGAAGTATAAAATATTCACAGGGGAAAGCAATTAAGAAGCATCCTATAAAAGCCTGAATGCAGAGTAATAAAGTTGGCTCTTCATTTTCACCATTTGGAGAGTCTGGTCTCTTTTTATACACTAGCAGCCTCTGGGTCAGTGATTCTTTCTTAGTCCTGTCTGAGGATGACAGGGCTACCACTCTTTCTCAGCCCTGCTACAGGACAGCAGGTCTCCCCAACATTGGCTCCCTGCAATTGACCATTTCCTTCTCCAGCTCATTTTACAGATGAGGAAACTGAGACAAAAATGGTTAAGTAACTTGCCCAGGGTCACATAGCTAGGAAGTGTTTGAGGCCAGATTTGAACTCAGGATGATGAGTCGTTCTGACTCCAGGTCCAGCATTCTATCCACGGGACTACCTGGTTGCCTTTGACCTAACTGCTCACATTTCTATAATGGTTTAAGGTTTACAAAATACTTTAAAAAATAGTATTAATGATAATGAAGTGTAGGATGGCATAAGGGATGAATACATGACCTCTGCTACTGTCTGGCTGCATGACTCTGGGTAAGTCATTGAAGTTCAGTTTCCCAGACCATTCTCTAGAATTCTAAGTTGCTGAGAAGGTGCTAACCTGAATTAGTGGAAGACATTTCTTATTAGGAGCTTCCTACACTGATAATGTTTCAGGTCTGGTCAAAATGTCATTAAAAAGCTTTGTTAAAGATACTGAATATTAAATCGAAGCATTCAACAGCCACCAATCATGAAGCCCCATCAATGTCACTATTTTGATGTGTGGTAAGGCCTCCCAGTGGGTCAGCCCCATCCTGCACTACCAGAATGCTGAAAGGTGGAGCTGAATCCATCCACAGTTTCTTTTAGTAGAGATGAGGTTTTTCTCACAGGTACTCCTGCCACAAGCCTTTCCTTCTGTGCAAAGCATTCGCAGGCCAGTTAATGTAAACTACTCCTTTAAGGCCTGATGACAGCAGAAACCTGGTCCACCCTCTCCTATCCCGTGGGCTTGCATCCCCAAGAGCTGTTGTTGGGAAGGGTTCTGCCAGAGCTCTCCTGCACCCTATAGACCTCTGTAATAGTAATGAAATTTGAAGACCCCTTTGTATTGCTAAGCTAAGAGGTACTTAGCACCTAGTTTCAAATTAAGCTCTGTTAAAGAAACAGAAGGTTTCAGCAGCCCTTGTTGCTGATGTAACAGGGGCTGAACAGGGTGGAGCTATACCATATTTAAGGAAGAGCACAAGCTGGAGAATCAAAACTTCTTGGGACAAGCATCTGGAGGCAGAGCAGCTGCTGCCAGGGGCAGGGGGAGAAAGGAGGTGAGAGAGAGACAGAGAGAGACAGAGAGAGAGAGAGAGAGACAGAGAGAGAGAGACAGAGAGAGAGAGAGACAGAGAGACAGAGAGACAGAGAGAGAGAGAGACAGAGAGACAGAGACAGAGAGAGAGACAGAGAGACAGAGAGAGAGAGACAGAGAGAGAGAGAATTTCTCTCATAGAGCATCTGAAGGAACTTCCATGGAGAAAGTGATTTTGGTTTTTAGAACAAGAGAAAGTGATTTTGATTTTGAAAACAAGAGAAAGTGATTTTGATTTTGAGAAGGGAGCTGCTGAAGACTTCCGAGGGCCAGCTGGAGCTGCCAGAGGAAGTATGACTTTGGTGGTGGTGCTTTGTCTGTCTGTGGCTCTGTTAAGTTTTCTCTTCCCAGGAACAGAGACTGTGAATGACTTGAGATGGACTGGACACTGTGAGCTTCAATGTGGAGTAGTACCTGCATGGAGAGCTGGACAAGGAGCTGGGAGCTGTCTGCCTTTGAGCCCAGGTGACAGTTGGTCAGATGTGGGCAGGAGCTAGGACCATGGAAGAGGAACCATGGGAGCTGAAAGCCTGTCCCAAGTCCAGATGAAAAAGGCTCTTTGTGGATACTGAGTAGTGACTGATAAAATTATAACTTACTTGTGACTGAGGGGTGGATGGCCCGTGTATTTTCTACTACCCTTTAAGAGAGTACTGAGTAGTGACTGATACTGTAATTTTATTGCACCCTATGGGTGGAGAACTTTGATTACTGTACTTTGTGTCCCTTAAGAAGGCCTTGCCTCTTTAAGGATGAGTGGGTTAAGGATTAAGGAGGCCCTCTTCCTTAAGACTGATTGAATTAAGGATTATTGAATCATGGAGTTACTAAATGATTGTACTTTGTTGAAAACTATGTGACCACTTCGGTGAAAACTATGTGGTCATTTTAGTGATAAGTTTTTGAGTTGTGACATGGTGAATGCTGTATTTTGATTTTATATGATAAGTTGTAACATTGTGAATGCTATACCTTGATTTTCTGTGAATGTTTTGCTCTGATTTGTTATTGAATAGAGAGTTCACTATACTGTGTAATCAGAATTTTAAAAGCTGTTCACAGAAGCAGTCCTCTGTAAAGCCTTCTTGGCTTTACAACCTCTGAAATCCAGTGCACAAAAAGTAAAGAATCACTCATTTATTCGGTTGAGAATTACTGAGTGCCTCCGTTGTTCAGAACTGTTGCACTGAGTGCTAGGAGAGGTACAAAGTTTCAGTAAGACATAATTCCTTTCTTCATGGAATTTGCAGTCTAGTAGAAGAATAAAATTCAAATGTTGGTAACTATGATATGCTATATTACATCAGTGCACTAGTGGGGTTGTCTTTTAATTGTTTTCAGTTGTGTCTGACTCTCCGTGATCCCTTTTGGGGTTTTATTGGCAAAGATGCTACAGTGGTTTGCCATTTCCTTCTCCAACTCATTTTACCAAAGAGGAAACTGAGGCAAACAGGGTAAGGGACTTATCCAGGTTCACATAGCCAGTAAGTATCTGAGTCCTGATTTGAACTCAGGTCTTCCTTATTCCAGGCCTGTCATTCTATCCACTGTGCCACCTTGCTGCCCCTCATTACTATGGTACAAATAATAATAATTATAATAATAGCAGCTTGCCTTGAGGCAAGTATTAAAAGTACTATCAACCCCATTTTGTAAAGGATGATCTTGGTGCTGGGAGACTTTAAATGACTTCAATCAATCAACAAGCATTAATTAAACATTCATTATCAGTCAAGCATTCTTCTAAGCCTTGGGAATACAGAGAAATAGGGAAAAAGAAACAATCACTACTCTCGAAAAATTTATATTTTATAGAATAACATATATAAGTAAATACCAAATATAGGGCAGCTAGGTGGTGAAGTGGATAGAGTGCTGGGCCTGGAGTCAGGAAGACCTGTGTTCAAATCCTGCCTCATACACTTACTAACTGCAAGTCACTTAACCCTATTTGCTTCAGTTTCCTCATCTGTAAAATGAACTGGAGAAGGAAATGTCAAACCACTCCAGTATGTCTGCCAAGAAAACCCCGCATGGGGGATGAAGAGTCAGACACAACTTGAACAATTCAACAACAACAAAATATAGAACTGAGGACTAGACCTGTGATTCATTGGTTCCTAGAACTTCTGGGGGAGAAAACTCCCTTTACCAATGTAGGTACAAGGCACATTCCCTATAACTTACAGTCTTGGGCACTGGCAAGTTAAATGCTTAGTTCAGAGTCACACAGCCAGTGTGTGTCAGAGAAGGGACCTGAACCCACTATGATAGAAAGAAAGCAGACAGAAGGAAACTTTGTGGTAGAGGCAAGAACAGTTGGAAGGGGGTGGAGATCAGGAAAGGTCTTGTATGGGTGAGGTCCTCGAAATAAGCTAAGAGGCAGGGGGAGGAGGGAGTGCTTTCCAAGAATGGGAGGCAGTCTGGGCAAAAATCAGAGATGGAATGAATGCCGTGTGTCAGGGGTGGCAAGAAGGTCAGTCTGGTTAGACTGGGAAGTGCATGAAGCGGGATAATGTCTAACAAGTCTAGTGGAGAAGCAGGCTGAAATGGACTGGGAGGGGCTGCCCTGGTTATATAGCTGATAGTGATAAGTGGTGGAGGTGAGATTTTTACCCAGGGCTCCTGATTTCAAGTCGAATGCTCTTTCTACTACACCTCATAGGGTGGAGGTCATTATCAACAAGATTGGTGGGGTGGTGGTAGGAAACAAGGAAAGCTTAATGAAGAAGATAGAGTCTGAGTTAGGCTTGAAAGGATGGGTCAGAATTTAGCATCTTGGGATGAATTTGCCTAGTCAAGGCCTTTCCATGTATCTTACATACTTTTCTAGGTGGACAAGAATAGACTTCAGGAACAGTCCTTCCCACTAATTAAGTGGCTTTACAAATAGATGTATTGGCCTTGACCAGAGGCCAAGATATGGAATTCAGATTTATTCAATCTGACAGTTTAATAGAATATTCTATGCTTTTTTTCTGCTTCTTCATGGGTAAAGAGCTCTGAATTGGACAAAAGGACTCCAACAACAGAAAGACAAAACATACTTTCATTTCCTTTTGATGGCTTGGAAGCTTCCTGAACACACATCAGCACAGATGTGCCAATACCTCTTGCCTGCTGCTGACATTAGGTGTTGATAGAGAATGTGATACATCCAGGTTTCCAGACAGGCAGCAGCCAGCTCCCCTGGTTCAGTCTAAGGTCTCAGCCCATGCTGGGGCACCGCTGAGTGAAAACTGGCCAGAGGGAGGAGTGTCCACTCCAGTCATTTGGGAGGCCTGTAGTCAGTGTTAATTGTTACTCTAAAGAGTTAGGACAGAGGAGTTCTTGGAAGTCCAGAGTACCTTCTTTCTGTAGGGGGATTCCTATCGTATGAAGCAGAAACACCAGAGGATTAGGCACATGTACAAGGATGCTCCAGGATGCTTCCAAAGCTGTTACCTGAAGGAGAAATTCCCTTACAATATTCATGACAGGAAGTTATCTGCTGCCACTTGAAGATCTGTAGAGATGGGAACTTATTAGCCCTATCCTCACCCCTGCCACAGCTCATGCCACTTTGGGACACTTCTAATGGTTATATGACCTAAAAGCTGATACCATTTAAACTTTCTGCTCCTCCCTCCCTCTACCTCTACCCCGTAGCTCCCAGTTCTGCTTACCGGGCCAAGTTCAATCGGAATAAATCTTCTTCTTCTTCATGGAAGTCTTAAGATATTTAAAGCCAGCCATCACATTCTTCCCCCTCTGTGACTTAGGTCTTCTCTCCAACCTAAAGCAACTTTAGCTATTCCAACTAATCCTTCTAATTCATGGTATTATTTCCCTTCACCATCCTGCTTGTCTCATGAACACAATCCATCTTAGGGACATAGAATCAGATATATTTAGAGTAGGAAAGTGCTTTAGGGATCATCTAGTTCAATCATGTCGTTTTAGAAATGAAGGAACTTTGTACCTGCAATAGAGGGAGGGATTTTCCCAGTAAAGTTTATCAATATTCTTTCTAAGAGGTGGCACCCAGAAATGACCACAATGCTCCAGATATCGTTTGACTGAAGCAAAGGGTCAAGGGACTACTATTCCCTCATTCTAGACTCTAGCCTTCTATTAACACAGTCAAAGATTGCATTAACTTTTGTACTTAACACATCACCCTGTCCTCTCTTATTGAATATGAAGTCTGGCAGAGCACTGTAAGCTTCCCCCTCATAAACTATTGATAAATCACACTTTCCTATTATGCAACTAACTTTTTAGCCCACATATAGAACCTTGTATTCCTTAAATTTTAGTGTCCTGGAGATTGGGACTTTTTCTCTAGACCACTCTTAGTTCAGAGACTGTACACAAATAGGAGGTGACTAACTTTGCCCTTTGAACTGTATTTTACCAATCCCTGCTCTTGGTGATCTTTTTGGAGACTGACTCCATTGGCTAGTGAGCTAGCAACACAATCCATGAATTTAGCAGCAAGTGCTTCATCCAAGTCATTGATAAAAACGTTGAAACAAACAAGATCAAGGAAAACTCTTAAAGCTTATGCCCTGCTACAATCTTGTTCCCAAATTTTTATTTTTTAAATTCACTGCCTGCGTTTTCCCTTCTAGATTCAAGAAGTGTTCCTTTAAAAAAATAAAACCCTATATCACAAACATATGTTAGGGATTTCCTTCATGAGAGAAGGATCAAGTTACATATATACACACAGCATATATATCTAGGTAGACAGATGATATAGATTGGATGGAGAGATGTGTGTATTTCTACACAGATGGGACAAGCCTAGTTAAATGATTACAGAATTAGTTGTCCAAAGCTCAAAGCTTTCATACTTGATTTATTTGCCTTAGTCTTGCCTTAAATAGGGCTCAACCTGACTCCTCAATGTCCATTCTCTAACTAGAAAGTGACCTACAGGTATCCTCCCTTGAGGTTCCCCTCCCTGGAGGGGTGGCTCCTTTCATTAAGAGGTTCAGACATATTTCAGTTGTAACTCCACAAAGTCTCAGAATACCCCCTCCTTTCAATCCCTAGAGCCTTGTCTCTGACAGCAACATTGAAGCATCATGGTTTGGGGGGAGGCCAGAGTGAACATACATGTCACCAACATGATGGGTGACCTTGCCTTCCAAAATCCCTAACCTCTTTTCTTCATCAATTATGAGTCTATCCTCTAGAAACTTATCTAACCCCCTGGACAACAATTTATATTTTGGCCTATTCTACCTCTTGGGATAATGATTTCAATATGTTTCTTCATTTTTGCATGAAAAATGATCCCCAAACTATCTCTTATTAGTTTCAAGTACTATATCTCTTCAGCTATTTAGGGGAAGATTTATATACAAAAATAAAATAATTCAGGATATCTTCCCCAGAGAGGAGAAGTCTTAGGGTTGGGGTAGTACAGCTATTCTCAATCATCTGAAGGGTTTCCAGGTGGAAGAGGGATAAGATATACTCTGTTTGGCCCCTTGGAGCAATGGTCGAAGTTGTCCAGAAAGGTAGTCCTAGAGTGAAACAAGCCATCTGAAAAGGCAGGAAGCTCCCAGTCAGTGGTCTTCAAGTACAGACTAATTGAACACTTGTCAAAGATGTCATAAAAGGGTTCTCTCCTCGAAATAGATTGGATTAGGTCACTGTGGTGGTTCCTTCAATCTCTGCTATCCTGCTTCTTAAGTCTAGTTCCTGATTAGGTCATCCTAACCAAGAGCATCATGTTTGAGAAGGCAGGAGGGGAACACAGGCTTATATCATTGTCATCTGGAGTCTGTTGTTCTATCAACTCTCCAACTCTTGGGAGGTGTCTTTCCCCAAAGTGGGAGCTGCTCAGGAGCAAGCATTGACTTATTTTCTTCTTTCCCCAACACTTAGCACACTGCTCAGCACACAGTAAACTCTTAATGAATATTTTAAAAAAATAAATAATTTAAATGTTCATTTGCTGGTGGGTGAAAAGATACTATGGTGGTTTGAGTCACTGTCTCATGTCGAATCCCTCCTTTCTGCAATCTGCAGCCCAATAGGAGACCTTTTTTTTTTTGGAGGGGGGAAGGCAGGGCAATTGAGGTTAAGTGACTTGCCCAAGGTCACATGACTAGTAAGTGTTGTGTCTGAGGTCAGATTTGAACCTAGGTTCTCCTGACTCCAGGGCCAGTGCTCTATTCACTGTGCCACCTAGCTACCCCAATTGGAGACCTTTGAAACCCAAACTCAATTAAATGAGCAGAACCAAGAGAACATTGTACACAGCAACAGCAATATTGTGCAGTCATCAACTATGATAGATTTAGCTCTTCTCGGCAATACGATGATCCAAGACAAGTCCAAAAGATTCATGATGGAGAAAGAACTATTTTCATTTTTTGTTGTTTTTTTTCCCTTTTGTTCTCATTCTTCTTTCACAACATGACTAATGTAGAAATACGATTAAAATGATCACACATGTATAACCTAGATCAAATTGCTTGCTGTCTTAGGGAGAGGGGAAGGCAAGGAGGGAGGGAAAAAAATTTGGAACTCAAAATTTTACAAAAGTGAATGTTGAAAACTATCTTTACGTGTAATTAGAAAAAATAAAATACTATTAAGTGGGAAAAAAAGAAACCCCAAATCAAGACTTGCACTCCTCCCTCAAAGAGCATATTTTTCTTCACTTTTCTAATGCATTTATGAGACAATATTGGACATCATTGTTATCTCCCTATTAGACTATCAGCTCCCTGAAGGCAAAGATTTTATTTTATCTAGATTTTCTATCTTCCTCTGTGCCTATCATGGGGCATTGAACATAGGAAGCACTTAATAGAGAGAAAAAGCATTTATTGAGGATTTACTCTGAGTGAGGCAACTGCATTTATTAGACACATACTGTGTACCTGGCAACAAATAAAAGAATAAAGCACTTTTTAGGTGCTTGCTATATATTAGGCACCATGCTAAACTCAGAGGCTATAAATACAAGCAAGAAAGACAGTTCCTGCCCTCAGGTAGCAAGTCAGTATGTACAAAATAGCTGAACAGAAGTTTCTGCATCTATATGAGCTCAGCAGTGCCTTCCCAAACCAAACAGGGAAGATGTATAATATTATTCACAATTCACTCATATTTCACTTTATGTTTAAATTACATTCTTATCCTCATTGGCTCCTCACACTGGCCCTATGAAATAGATTATGCAAGGATTATCTCCATTTTACAGATGAGGAAACTGATATACAGTGACATATCCCAGGTCATCCTAACAGAGCTGGGTCTCAAACCCAAGTCTCTTGATATGAAGTTCATGGCTTTCGGTTTTTCCCACAACAGCAAGAGCTTCCTATATCACGCACTTCCTGGGCTGACCTAGGCCGCTGCTAACCCCCATTAGCCTGAGTAATGAGGAGCTGACAGCATTGGAGACTAAAGAAACTGGTGTGGACAAGCCCTCAACAAAGGGCTCCTGAGCCTTCTCAAACAGTAGAATTATCCTACCACATATATATTTAATCAAAGCAAAGCCGGTATTAGCAAGGATTAGTGATGAATACAACTTAACCTCCCAGATAATCCAATCCAGACCCTCTGCTTACTAAACCACATTAGGACAAGCTGAGGACAGTTTGTTGGGACTGCCCACCCTGCCCTGTGCTTAGACAGTGCTCAGATGCTGCTGACATAGGGGAAGAAAAAGCATTTTTCCTTTGTTATTTCAGAGGCTAACTGTTTGGCTCCAAGGGACAGGAAACAAATTCATAGGATTTCAGAGTTGGAACAGCCTTTAGAGATCACCTAGGCTGAGGTTCATGTATTGCAGAGAAGAAAACTGGGGCCAAGAGAGGGGAAGTCACTTTTCCAAAATCACATTACAACTTGGTACCAGATTTGGGATGTGAACGCAAGTCTCTTAGACTTTCCGTACAATAATCTTAGATTAATTTCCCTTGAGGTGAGAGCAATAGATGTGAATGAGTGGATAAAAAAGAATTTAGCATGATTTTGTGGTGGCAAGACATGGATATGGCCAAGAAGTGGTATGGTGGTCCTGACATTGGGAATGATAAGGTGAGAACTCATTGATCACACTCTTTTAGAGGGTATTTGCTTTGTAAAAGTACATTCTGGAGAAAGTCATGCCTACCCTAGGCTGGTAGAGGGCAGTGGGTTGCTTTGGGCAGTGAACCTTTTCCAGTTTTCTTGGGTCATCCAGTCCAGGACTTGAACAGGAATCTCTATCTACAACAATCCCAAAAGATGACCATCCAGTCTTCCTTTGGAAACCTCTAGCAGATTATAAGGAAATTTTTCCCAAGTTAAGTCACCAGCTTTAATGGTTTTGGTGAGATGGAGGAATAACAGCGGTCTTAATATTTGCCCTGCCACTGCATCCTAAGGACCTCTAGGCCTCCTCATCTCTTCTTTCTCCAGGTCCCTGAGGGCCCCTAAGGACTCTTGGTCTTTGCTCTTACTTCTAATATGCTTTTAGGATTCTTTCAATCTTCTGTTGCTCACAAAAATGCTTCTCAAGAAGATACCAAATCCCTGGTCACACTCTCCAGCATTGGTTGCTCCTTCCTTCATTCTCCACAGATTCAATGAGCCAGAAGGAGTAAACATGTTCATCCCCTGATGCTGCCTCAAAGCACTCCCTCCGTCATCACTGCTCTTCAACATCCTGTTTTTGATTAATGCTCTCTGGCCATGGTACCCTGCTCAGGTCTTCCAGGTATTCTATCATCCATCATATTACCTGGTCCTTACAACTACTTTGTAGAGGAGGTAGGGCAGATAGCCTTACTCCCATTTTATAGATGTAAAAACTAAGACTTTTTTTTTGCTTTTTGGAGGGCAATTGGGGTTAAGTTACTTGCCCAAAGTCATACAGCTAGTTTTTGTGTTAAGTGTCTGAGGCCAGATTTGAACTCAGGTCCTCCTGATTCCAGGGCCAGTGCTCTATTCATTGTGCCACCTAGCTGCCCCAAAACTAAGACTCTTGAGTATATTTAAAAAAACTCTGTGAGGTAGTCAGTACTGATGTTATTATTCCTATTTGATAAGTCTGGAAACTAAGACAGTGTGAGGTAAGGGGACTTGTCCAAGGTCATACTGTGAGTTAGTGGTAAGTCTGGGACTGAGCTTAGATATCCTGACTCTGAGCACAGAAATCTTTCCATTACATCAGCAGCTGGTTGTTTTGGTTACCTTGTGTGGAAGACAAATTAGGAGGGGGAGGTTGCATCTCACACAGAGAAAGAAGCAGAATTTTCACATGCAGGGCCCCTTCTCTATTTCCTCTCTCTGCCTTCTCACTGAAAGCTTGTTTCCTAAAGAGGCTACTTCCCCTTGTTTACCTAAAACACCCTGTGGACCAATATGGGGCTGGAGGAAGAGAGGGGTGCAGGTGGGGGGGGGAAGTAAATCACAAAGAGGCAGATTTCAGTTCAACCTGAAGGAAAAGCTTCCTAACAATCAAAGCTGTCTAGAAGCAGAGAGACTGCCTTCTAAAGTAGTGAGTTTCCCATCTCTGGAGGTCTTCAAAAGGAAGATGAACTATCACTTTTTAGGATTCTTATGGAGGTGATTTCTGCTTTGGATGTGGATTGGCCTAGATGGCCATGGAGATCTCTTTGGCATTGAGATTCTCAGATTTTTATCAATCACTCTTCTGTCTCATTTTGGGAAGGAATATGGACTATTGTTTAATATACACATGCATTCATATCTATCTATCTATCTATCTATCTATCTATCTATCTATCTATCTATCTATCTATCTATC
>NW_027185694.1:26894067-26900821 GCF_028583685.1 Petaurus breviceps papuanus | reverse complement strand
ATCTATCTATCTATCTATCTATCTATCTATCTATCTATCTATCTATCATCTATGTCATATGTAAATATATGCTCTTCTGGAACAAATTAGAAAAGGGAAAAGCAAAAGAAATCAGATATATGTGTTTGGGTGATAACGTCCAAAATATGAAGTTGGACACCTCCTTTCGATGCTCCAACACACACACACACACACACACACACACACACACACACACACACACACACACACACACACACACACCCCTTCTATTTTCCAGGAGAAAATGTCTCCAATAGCTCATCCTACATTCTCATGATCATTCTAACTTACTTTTCTAATTTGCTCCAGGAGAAGAGCATATGTTTATTCATGAAAACAACCATCCCTTCAGGAGAAGAAAAATAATACCAGTCCAATAAAGACAGGGAGTGTATTGATTGTTCCTGAAATGCTCTGGGACTTCCTCTCAATTGCATTCTGTAGCAGAAAATTCAGTTCAATTCTGTGCAACAAATATTTGCAACTGTCTGCTGTGCACAGGGAGAGCTCTCTCCTCCACTTAGGGATGTCTGGGGGATGGAGATTGGTTGCTGCCCTCGGGGAGTCCACAGTCTAGTGGGGAGAGAAGAGGGACATGAATAACCAGAATAAGTGATAATGGCCATGAGAAGTACAAACTCAGGGGTCTGAAAGATTAATGCATGAAGGGAGGGTTCACTTCCATCTGTGGAGACATCAGGGAAAACTTCATAGGAGATCACATTTGAACCAGAACTTGAAAAATTGGGAGGGTTTCAATAAGCAGAGATGGGTTTGGTGGGGAGGACTGGGTTGGGCCTATATTTCAGAAGCAAAATCACAGGACTTTCTGGGGCTTAGGAGGCTGAGCCTTTGAATTCTCTCTAGTTTCTGCCTATAGTTACTAATCAGTTTCTATCAACTTTTGTCATTGTTCAGGATGAGAGCAGATGGGGCTTCTCAAATTAGAGAGCAGAGGGAAAGCTGCATTTCACATTGGTCAGCAGCCAGAAACATCTCTGCCCCCACAAAGGTCAGGATTTCTTCTGTGCAAACAACAAAAAGACAAAGATGCCAAAACACACTCTTGCTATGTGGACATATATGTCATTCCCTCTTTGGGTAGTTTTCCTGCCTTCCTTGCTGGGTCACGATCAGAGATTATGTCTTATTTATTTATGTGTCCTTTAATATTGCCTAATACAGTGCTCTGCTGCTTTCTTAAGTATGTATCCCTTTGTTTTTATCTTAACGGGTGTAGGGAACTTCCAGTGTGCAAACTCCTTCCCTGAAACATAGCTTTAGAATAAGAATTCTTAACCTGGCATCCATGGACAGAAACCTTTCCCCTCTAAGGAGTCCATGGGCAGATTTCAGGGAATCTATGAACTTAGAAAGGAAGAAAAAATATGTTTTCAATATAACTGGCTTTCTTTATAATACTATGCATTCTGTTTCATGCATTTAGAATGCATTATTCTGAAAAGAGATCCATACTAGCTCACCAGAGAGGTCCATGACACAGAAAATGATTAAGAGCCCCTGTCTTAGAGAGTTTCCTGGGAGCACTGGCAAGCTAAGTAACTGCCCATGATCTTTTGGTTACAACAGGTCAGAAGCAGGACCTGAATCCAGGCCTTCCTGGCTCTTAAGCTTAGCCTCTATCCACTACTCCAAGATGCTTCTTGCACTCCAAGTGGTTGTTTGAGATCTATACTTGAAGTCTTCCAATGATAAGGAATATATTCCTTCCAAAAGCCATTGATTTGTATTTCATATATATCACAGGAGAATGAATTTAGAGCTGGACTAGAGTTCATCTAGGTCAACCCCTTCCTTTAATAGATGAGGAACTAGAGTCCAGAGAGGACAACCGATTTGTCTGAAAGTCACCCAGGTACCAAGTGGTGGTGGTGCGTTTGGAACTCCTGGTCCAATTCCATCAGTCTTTCTACTGTTCCCATGCTGACTGTCCTGTGCTGGACAGGCTTAATTGCTAGGAAGTTGTTTCCCATTATGTTAAGGTGAAACAGGCCTTTTTGTCGTTTCTACCAGCTATTCCTAGTTATGCTCTCTGGAGCCAAGTCTAATTCTCCTTCCTTATGAAAGTGTCAGATATTGAGAGTCAGGGTTCATATCCCACCCTGTTATCTTCTCTGGGCTAAATGAATCTTCCTTCATATTATTTCATTCTGATGTCCTATCCCAGCCTAGTCATTCTCTTCCAGTTTCTTAACGTCCCTTCTAAAGTATAGTGCCCAGAAATGGACACAATACTACTGGTGGGATCTAGCAAGAAATTTATATAGGCTTATGCAATTATTTAATTTATTTAGAACTTTAAGTCTTGTTTCATTTATTTATTCATTCCATACACCTTCATTGATGCCTACTGTGTACTGGCCACTCTCACTGATGCTGAGCTCCCTGTCCTTCACAGAAACTGTCATAGTCTAAGCTACACAATGCAGTGCTTATACCGTGATCTTCCTTTTGGTCTTACTTCATGGATGTGTCTGCTCTCTCTCTAACCAGAGATCAGGGCTCCTCTCTTCTCCTCCAATTGTAGCCAAGCATGGTGGGAATGAAGCAGGGATGAATGTTACATGTCAGAAAACACTTGCTGGTGCATTGGTTGATGAGTGGATGGACATCAGGGAGGATCCACAGTCAGAGCAAGGTGCCTTTTCCCCAGACACTACATACATCTTCTAGTGCTTTAGCAGGGGACGGTAACCCTTACCCGATACTCCCTGGTGTTTCTCACATCTCTGAGCACTGTGTTAGAGATGGGAGGGCAGACAGCTCCTTGGTAAAGGAATGTGAGTAGTTCTTTTGAAACACTGCAACTGTGTCATCAGTGACCTTTCTAAGTGGGGCTGGGACAGCATGTACCGGGGCTTTGGTTCCCCAGGAGATGAATGGCTTGTTATCAGCCAACCTCCAGGCCACCCTTGTTAAAGGGCCTCTCCAAACAGATAGGGGCCCTGCTTTAATGCAAGGAATAGCTTGTGTGCATGTGTGAGTGTGTGTGTGTGTGCATGTACATGTGTGTGTGTGCATGTGCGTGTGTGTGTGTCCCTTCTCTAGGACCAAACACATGTTGATATTCAGTTGGGGACACAAACAAATCAGTGTCTGGTCCTACCTGACTGTCACCTGGAATCCTGTCTTTTAATTCATTCCTGGACTGTGCACGAGTCTGAGGGTGAATGTCGAAAAGAAGCAAAATTTGGTTTTCTTTTAGTCTTGGTTTTAAAGCTAGAAGGAACTTTAGCGGTACATAGGAACGAACATAGCTCAGAGGTCCAGTGAGGGGGTCCAATCCCCTCATTTTACAGGGGAGGAAACTGAGGCCCAGAGAGGTTAAGGGACTTGCCCAAGATCATAAAAGCAGCAGCAGCAGTGATAGCTAGTCTTTACATAGTGCTTTAATTTTTATGAAGCATGTTACCTGGGTTACCTTACTTGATCCTCAGAATGACCCTTTGAGGTAGGTGCTATTATTATCCCCATTTTAGAGGTGGGAAAATGGAGGCTGAGAGGTTAATTTGCTGAGCTAGTCAGTCAGCTGTTAAGTGTCTGGGGGAGGATTTGAACTTAGGTCTGCCGATCCCAGGTCTAACACTATCCTTTGTAGTGTTTGGTGACATTTGAATATAGATCCTCTGATTTGAGAGCCAGTACTCTTTCCATTGTACCATGCTGCCTCTAGTTGAGCCCCCCCCCCCCTGCCCTTTTTTGCAGATAAAGTAACTGAGTCCCAGAGAAGTGAAGTGAATGGTCACTAGTGGGTGGTGGAGTTGGAATTTGAACTCAGCTCCATTGCCCCTTTGCTATTTAGAGAAACTTCTTTATAGCATTCTTTAAAAGTAGAATCAGCTGCTTCTGGGAGGGAGTGAACTCCCCTTCACAGGAAAGTCTTCGAATAAAGGTTAGATGAGATACCTTGGAGAGAGGACTTTGAGACAGATGTGGGTAGCACTAGATGGAACCTGAGGGTGCTTTCAATTTTAATTCAAATGTAATTCCAATATCTGGAGATAGTTGTGCCAATTTTAGGGGATTTCTGATCTTGGGAGTTTGTAAAAGTCGTGGGTCCCAGTCTGTATGGTTGTGGTCTTGTCCTATCACTGATACTTGTTCCTCACTTCATCTCCTTCATCTAGTCCCTAGACTTCAGGGTGATGCTCCCCATGATCCCTTGTCTGCCCCTGGGCCTGACTTGGAGGTGAACTAGAGAATGGTCAGGCTGAAATGACAGATTTAACCACCCACTCATTCATCACCCATTCATTCATCCATGCAAAAATGGTGAATATTTATTAAGCACCCACTGTGCTAGACACTGGAGAAGACACAAAGTTTAGAGAATATTGTTTCTGCCCTTATGGAGCTTATCTATTCATCCATCCATCCATCATCCACTTATCCATCCATCCATTCATCCATCCATCGATATCCATAATCCTTAGTGTTATCTAAGGATTCCATTGCTTAGGTAGGCACCTTTGTAGAGGGAATAGGAAGATGAGAACCAGACAATACAGGGGGTAAAACTTACATGCATAAAGTAGCTAGAGTTGTTCAATAGTATCAGTCACATTCAGCCCTGTTTGGGGTTTTCTTGGTAGAGATACTAGAGTGATTTGCCATTTCCTTCTCCATCTCATTTCACAAATGAAGAAACTGAGGCAAACTGAGTTAAGTAACTTGCCCAGGTCACACAGCTAGTGAGTATCTGAGACTGGACTTAAACTCAGGAAGATGAGTCTTCCTGACTCCAAGTCTGGCACTCTATTCACTCTGCCACCTAGCTTCCCCTATTAGTCGGATGTCCCATTTTAGAAGGAATATAGAGAAGCCAGAACACATTCAAAAGATGACCAGGATGGTTAGGGAACTCAAATCACACTTATGCCATGGTGGGCTGAAAGAACTGGAGATATTGAGTATAACAAAGAGAAATCTTGGTGGGACATGATCAAGGATTGTCATGTGGAAAAGAAATTAGACAGTTTTACATAGGAGGAAAATTTCTAGCCATTAAATCTGCTGCAAAGTGGAAAGGGCCTTTTGGGAGGTGTGGGTTCCCCCCTCAAAGGAGGTCTTTACCCAAGGGTTGGATAATCAGTTGTTGTTGAGGGCTTTACATCTCAGGTAAGCATTGACTTAGAAAGCCTCTGAAATTTCTCCTCCCTCTGAGATTTGAGAATTCTTTAGGCCAATTTGAAGGGAAAAGGGAGGAGGTTCTTTTAGCTTGAACCTAAAATGTAAAGCATCACTCAAATATAGTAAGCAAAGAACTGTCATTCAACTGCGGGACAAGAACATAGGGATGTTTTTGCCAGCCTTGACAGGACCCATGACATTGAACAGAAGCTAGGTTTCCCTTAATAATGAATGTGTTTGCAGAGAAGATAATGGGGCTAGAAACATTTAAAAAATGATAATCAACACTCACATGATACTTTGTTTTTAGTGCCTATTTTGTTTTAATGTCTCACTGTTTAAAAAAAATCCTGGCAGAGGCATCTGAATCTAGGGGTTGTGAGGATCTCTGGATCTCTAAGAGAGAAGCCCTGGTTTTATAGTTCTATAGAAACATTTTTAGGATAGTTTAGCATAAACTGTTCCTGATGAGAGAAGAAATCAGGGCCAGGTGGGTGTAGTAAAGGAAGGAAAGCTTCTTTGAATATGAGTGTTTGGCCCCAAACAGGCCTAGAACTGCTTTCCAGGCAAAAAGGTAAAAAGTGGGGTAGGATGGGGATACCAGGGGAGCAGCATTACACAGTAAGAATGGGCACTCATTTGAAAAAACAAAACAAAACAAGCAAGTATTAGAGGAGGGGAAGGAAGAGAACATAATGATGGTATCTGGGTCAAGATCAATCAGAGACACAAACAGAAATGATATTATACAAGAGACCTCTTGCCCTGAAAGAGGAAATAGATGAGACATTCAAGAAACACTGAAATGCTTTGCTTTTTGTTCTCAAAGACCCAGGTTGTGTGTCCACTTTCTCTGATTTCCGTTGCATCTGAAAATGATTTCTCTACTCTAATATATTTTATAGAACTTAGACTAGATCCTTCCTTTGTCCTTCTCACAACTACCTCTTGCTATCTGTGTATAGGTCAAATCTCCCCTATTAGCCTGTAAGCTCCTGGAGGGCAGGGACTGTATTGTTGTTATTTTTTTTCCTCACCAACTATCCAGTATAGTGCCTGGTTTAATAAGGTAAATGTTTAATGAACACTTGTTGAATTGAATAGAGGAATCTCCTACACAAGGTCTTCTCTTATTCCACCAGATGCTATTGTCTCATGGACCCCAAATTACCTTCCATTTTCTTTTTATATAACTTGTATTTGCCTATATGTGGACATGTTGTTTCTCTAATAGAAGATAAACTCCTTGAGGGCAGTGCTATTTCACTTTTGATTTTGTGTTTTTATCATCAGCACTGTAGTAGGCACTTTTTTCTTTTTCTTTCTTTCATTTGTTTTCTTTCTTTTTCTCTCTTTTCCCTCTTTCCTTCATCCTTTCCTCTGCCTTCCTTCCTTCCTCCCTCCCTCCCTCCCCTCCTTCCCTCTTTCTTTCTTTCTTTCTTTCTTTCTTTCTTTCTTTCTTTCTTTCTTTCTTTCTTTCTTTCTTTCTTCCTTCCTTTCTTTCTTTCTTTCTTTCTTTCTTTCTTTCTTTCTTTCTTTCTTTCTTTCTTTCTTTCTTTCTTTCTTTCTTTCTTTCTTTCAT
>NW_027185694.1:26870052-26893967 GCF_028583685.1 Petaurus breviceps papuanus | reverse complement strand
TTTCTTTCTTTCTTTCTTTCTTTCTTTCTTTCTTTCTTTCTTTCTTTCTTTCTTTCTTTCTTTCTTTCTTTCTTTCTTTCTTTCTTTCTTTCTTTTTCTTTCTTATCTTTCTCTCTCTCTCTTCCCCTTCCTTCCTTTCTTTCTTCCTTCCTTCCTTTCACTTTATCAGTGTAAATAACCCCCCTCTACCAATTTAGATCAATAGCTTCTTTGTAACCTATGGTCTTAGAGAGATGTCTGGGACATTGAGAGCTGCAATGAATCATCTAGGGTCAACAGCCAGTCATATGTTAGAGGTAGGACTTGAACCCAGGTCTCCTAACTCTGAGGCCAGTTCTCTATTTATTACCACTTTATAACCTCTTGCTTAGTACATAGCAGGTGCTTAACACATGCTTATCATTTGACTAATTGAAAGGTGATGAACTGGGAACCAGCCAAGAAAAGAAGAGGATTAATTATGGTCTTAGAGTCTTAGAGGCCAACTGAGATTTAGAACCCTGGTGTCCTGATACCAAGTTCAAGGCTATCTCCTCTTAATCAGCTTATTCCAAGGGAACCAAGCATTCAATGGAAGAACTTTCCCATTTCCTATCACCTATTCAGAAGTTTACCACTCTCTCTGGCACCATCATGAAACAAAGTAAAAGGTTTTACATCTGATTGCTTTCTGCAGGATCTCCAATCTTAGAGCAAGATGCATAACTCCCTTGGACTTGACAAAAATCTTAATCATGACCCACAGAGTTCAGAGGAGCTGTTGGGAGATCATTGTAGCTGATGGGCCATGGCTCCCCTAATTGAATGCATTTGCCTCTGTCTCTGGGATGAGGGCAATCCCAGGAGTAGAGGTGCCACAATGAGTCAGTTTCACTTGGCTGCATTTGGACTGCTTCTGGATGGAAGTCCCTGATGGTCCAAGGCTTCCCAATCTATTCTGCTCTCTTGGACTGGGGAGAGAATATTCGTGAGCAATTTCTCAGTTTCCTTCCAAACAGACTGACAAGTTAATAGACTGAGAGGCTGACGGGGAAAGTCATATTGGACTAGAAGAAATGATAGGTCTTCATTAATGTGGCATGACAAGCTACCTGTTTGTACCTATACATCAATTATCAAGGAGTTCCTCAGCTCCTTCCCCTTCTCCCTCCTACCCAAGAGACCAAGCTTAGGTTCTTCTAGGCTGTTGGAAGACAGTTAAAGAGAGGCACCAACCCCACTCTGTCCATTCAGAGGGTTGACTGAGGCTGTTGTTACCTCATGCTGGGCACATAGTAGGTGCTTAGAAGATATTTGTTCAGAGGACTTTAACTGAATGTATTCACGTATAGGGGGAGAAATGATTAAGATATATTGGATAGAATTCCACAGCTGAAAAATGACAGAATTTTAAAGTTGGAATGAAACTTAGCAATCATATAGTCCACTGCACTCATCTTTACAATGTGGGAAACTGAGGAAGGCGAAGGGAGAGCATAACAGAAGGTGAAGAGTATTGTTAGAAGCAGGCAAAACAAAATGGAGAAATGACCATTGACATCAAGAGATGATATAGAAAACAAAAGGAGAAAGAATGGTGTCACTATACATTTCTTACTCAGAGCCTGTTGATTATCCTACATATAATTCTAGCAACCTCTCTTATATAGCTACTAAGTGCTAGAGCTAGGATGTAAACCCTGATCTTCTGAATTTTGGACTAATACTTCCCTTTGACCATCCTGCTGGAGTAGATCATTTAAGCAAGGCTGACTACCAATGCATAGTGAAAACAACTGCAGTGACAAGAGTAGATAAGCAGGACTGAATAAAGAAGGGACTGTGATACCCACGCTACAGAAGGATGAGGCAGAAAGGCCAACTGACTGTTTTCAGTTAGGAATGACTTGTGGAAATAGTTTAAGTGGTCAGTCTTCTGGCAACTTCAACCTTTTGGAACAAAGCCCTTGACTAAAAAAAAAAGCAAAAAGATACCCTGTGAACTCAAAATTGCCATGGATATCGAACTGGGTGTCAAGAAGGTCTGGGTTCAAATACTCCCTCAGACACTTAGTAGTCACGTGACCATGGTCTGTGTTCCAGTTTTGGCAGTATAAAGTGAGGAAGTTGGACTTAGCGGTCTCTAATGCCCCTTCTAACTCTAAATCTGTGGTCCTCTGTCTTTCCTCAGAACCAGGGTTGAAGCCAGGACTGTTCAGTACAATAACAAGAAATAATAGAAAAATTGCTGGTATTTTTAGAACTTCTATTTGACACCAATCTTCCCCACTCTGTGGTTGCAAAATGATAGAAAGAGAGGAAAGGGGTGGCTAGGTGGTGAAGTGAATAGAGCACTGGCCCTAGAGTCAGGAGGACCTGAATTCAAATTTGGCCTCAGACACTTAACACAAAAAAACCAGCCATGTGACCTTGGGCAAGTCACTTAACCCCAAATGCCCTCCAAAAAAAAAAAGAGAGAGGAAAGACCGGTCAGTCAGACCCTTGCTCTAGTGAGGCAGCCTGATTGTGGCAGTCTGGGGTCCCCAAGTGTTTTCTCTTTCTGTGTGTTTCAGTGTGTCTTGCTGGTGGTGTGCCCATCCCTCTAGGGTGAACATTTTCTGCAGGGGGCATGTTCTGGGTGGATGTGTTTCCTGGGGGGCTCACATGTGGATGTGCAAACAAACTATTCTAAGATCTGAGCCTTGGAGCTCAGTAGTGACTCAGTTTGAGTTGATTTCATTTATTGGGCTTAGAGAAAACTTGGAGGCTTTGAGGTCTATTCCCTTCCTTCTGGGTGTTTTCAACAGGAACCAGGGACCTCATTTTTTGTACATGAATCTTTTCTCCCTAACTGGAGGGTAAGCTTCTTGAAAGCAGGAAACACACTTCTCCTGTCTCACCTCATAGTACCTAGTATAGAAATGGTCACACAATAGGTGCACTTAGCAAAGTCTCCCTGAATGATTGACTGAACCATCTGCCAATCTAGGTAGTTCCGCTTAGAGCTGAGAATAATTAGAGCTGAGGAATCTCCCACATTTACATGTTGATAATGAGTCTTTTCTTCCAATAGGTCTCAGTAAAGCACTTATTAGTTATGCTTAGAGGGTACAAGTCACCACTGAGTTAACCCCTCCTGAATGTAAAGACAGAGACAACCACATATTTGTTTTCCCACCAGCTCCCCAGTGCTCCCAAGGCCATTAAGGGTTTAACTGGAAGTTCAAAACCTCCCCTACATTCTCAGTGACCCACATCTACAAGGGTTGCCAAGGCAACAGGCTCTGAAACAAGCCTCTTCCTTCTGCTTGGCATTTGTGCAGTCCCTGGCACCCACACTCCTGAGAGTGTTCTCTTGCGTTTCTGCCTAGGAAAATGTGAATGAAGTTGTCATCTCGCCTTGCATACCAGCCAGGAGGAAACACTCATCCAACAGACATGGACAGAAAAACACAAATGAGGTGTCAGGGTGGAAGTGGAATGGGGGTGGGTAGGGATATGTCTAGAGTGCTCTCCAAAGTCCTAACAATCAAGCATCTCTAGAAGTTCCTTTTCTAGTCCAGTCACTCATCACTGAAGAATGTTATTGATGGATCGATCAACCACAAACATTTATTAAGTACCTACTAAGAGGTGGGTACTCTTTGAGGTGATGGAGATACAAGGACAAATATGAAACAGGTTTTGCCTTTAGAGAATTTACGTCTCTTGGGGGGAGAAAATGAGGGCAAAATAAAGTATATATACACACATACGTGCATACACCCATGCACTTATGTATCTTCTATGGGCGCTAGGTTATTAGGACTTTGGAGAGCACCCAGACATATCCTTACTCACTGCCTTTCCACTTCCACTCTGATGCCTCATTGGTGTTCTTCTGTCTGTTGGATGAGCATTTCCTCCTGGCTGGTGATGTAAAGTGAGACAACTTCATGCACATTTTCCTAGGCAGAAACACAGAGACTATACACATATATGCACGTGTAGTGTATACAAAGTAGATAGAGGGTAAATGTTTGGGGAGGAGTGCACTAACAACTGAAGTGGGGGGATGGATCAGGAACAGCTTCCAGTAGCAGAGGTTACTTGAGGAACAGTATTTTTTTTCTTTTTGGAGAGGGGAAGGCAGGGCAATTGGGGTTAAGTGACCTGCCCAAGGTCACATGGCTAGTAAGTGTTAAGTGTCTGAGGCCTGATTTGAACTCAGGTCCTCCTGACTCCAGGGCCGGTGCTCTTTTCACTGTGCCACCTAGCCGCCCCTTGAGCAAAGTTTTGAAGAAATGAAAGATTCTAAGAGGCAGAGCAAAGGTAGAAGAAGGGAGTGAGTTCAGGTATGAATATAGCCAGTGTAAAGGCACAGAGATGGGGAATGGAGACTTGTGTGTGAGGAACAGCAATCATGTCAGTATGGCTGGGCCACAGAGTACGAGAAAGGGAGGAATATCCAAGTTTGCAATGGTAGCTTGGATCCAGGTTATGAAGAGCTTTGAAAGCTAAGTTGGGGATGATGTATTTGACTTTTAGAGACAACTAAATTGGGAGCCATTGGAATTTACTGAGTAGGAAGATGGCATGGTCAGACTCAAGATTTAGGAAAATCACTTTGGCAGTGGATTGGAATGGAGACAGGAAGACCAACTAAGAGGTTATTGCAATAGTCCAAGTGAGACATGATGGTAGCCTGAACTAGGGCAGTGGCAATATGAGTAGAGAGAAGGGGTCCTACATGAAAGATACTGCAGAGGAAGAACAACAAGATTTGGTGACCAGTTGAATATGTGGAGTGAGAGCAAGGAATGAAGGATAATGCTTGGGTGGCAAATGTGGGTGATTACAAGGAACCTGGTGGCTTCATTGTGACCTTAAGAGATCATATAACCCAACATCCTCCTTTTAATGACTCATTCAAGGTCACACAGTGAGAGCCAGGGCTCAAATCTGGGTCCCCTGACTCCCATTCCAGTGCTCAGTCTTGTGTTTAGCTTTTTGTGGGAGAGGTTGAGAAGGAAAATCAGAACAGGTCTTCAGAGCAAGCCTGTCCTGGCAGGCAGACCCAGGCTAATAACTGAGAAGACTGTGTTACAGAATAAAACTGAATTGGCGAGAGGCCTGCTAGCTCTTCTTAGGCACACTGACTACCATTCAGATGGTGGCTACCAACTGAATTAACTGGTATATGGCAGGTATCCAGTGGGTTCTGATTGACTGAGCAGCCAAGTATTCTGCTCCCCTACAATGTTCTTTTCCCAAAGTAAGGGTATTCACAACCACTTGAGGCATTCCAGAGAAGTTGATGAGGGTAGCAGAAGCAATGGGAGTTTTCCAGTTTTCCCAAACTGACAGAAATTTGGGCAAGGCTGGGTTTACAAGTCACATGAGCCCTCTGAGGTTGCTGTGAATCACAAACAGATATCACTTTTTTATTCTGCTCAGACCCTTGTTTCTTATCCATCATCGAGCCTGAACCCTGAAGTTGACCTTTCCCACCTGGATAGGAGTCTTGAGTTGGACCCTAATATTTGCCTCTCTGGCTCTTCCAGATCCTTGACTTGTCTCCCCAGCTCTTGGTCATGGTTTACCTGCCTTCATTGCAGACTCCCAACCTATGTAGGAACCTTTCAGTCACTGCGTCCTGTTCTTCCCAAGTCAAAAAGGCTCAAATGGCATCACAGACCCTGCTCCGTGCCAACGTCTGGCACATAGTAAGGAGAGAGAACATCAGGGTCTTTCAAGGAAGTCCTGGGAATAGTGAATTCTGTCTCCTTCCAACTTATGCCTATATTCATGGCCCTAATTAAGGTCAAAGGTGGACTCTAGCCTTTCCAGGTAATGGGAATCCTACTGTTTGTTGCCTATCAAAGGCACATTATCAGACGTCTGTGCCTGTTGTTGAAGGTATTTAAATTAGCATCCTCAAATTTTAATCAATTTACTTAATTTATTATAATTTAATACAATTATTTGTGATAATGATTATTTATCACTTTATTAATTATCTTTATTTCATTCTAGTCTGCCATTCTAATATGAGTCCTGGAGTTACAAGACCGGGTTTCCTATCCTGGCTCTGTGACAATTACTAGCTCTATGATTATTGGCCAGTCACTTATTTTCCTGCAAAATGGAGATTCAAGTACTTTTGACTAACTATTCCCAGAGCTATTATGAGGAAAGAGCTTTGTAAAAACCCAGGAGAAACAGAACCAGATTCCCCCCTCAACTGCCACCATCATCATCACCTGTTTTCATTTCCCTGCTGATAAAAAAAAATACTGGAGAATTCCCTGTTCTCTCTCTTCATCTAACTCTATCTTCTGAATCATTTGGGAACAGGGCATTCAGAGGTTGTTTCTAGCCCAAACTTCCTGGTGTTCCTCTTTTCCTGTCATTCTATTGCTGGCATTTAACCCATGCCCCTTATGGGGCACTGCAGTAGCTTAGCCTTTGGTGAGAGCAAATTCCAAATCACCTCTAAAAGTCAAGCTCTTCAAGACAGAGTGTGGTATGGGGTCAAACAGTCCTCCAATCCTGACTTTGTAACCTTGGTCAAATTGCTTCATCTCTCTGGGCCTCAGTCATCTCATTTGTAAAACAGGAATAATAATGCTTATACTACCTACTTTATAGGATCCTTGTGCTGAGAATGAGCTGTCAGTCTTAAAGCACTTTGGAAAAGTGAGCTCAGTATTACTACAGGATGGCAGAGAGCTCCCAGAAGAAAGCTGGATTCCTGTTGTTTTTAGCTCCCAGGAGCACAAGAGGGCTGTTTTTCTTCTAAATCAGTTGGTGAGCATCTATTACATACCTACTCTGTGTCAACTACTGAGCTATGCACTGATAATGCAAGTACAAAAATGAAACAGCTCTGCCCTCGAGGAGCTTTTATTCTATCGCCTATCACTTGGTAGCCCACTTAGCATCTAGCTACAGAAACTCATGGAGGATTAGTCCCAGACTCAGGGAGGAGGAGTTGCTGGATGAGACAGAAGCAGAAACCACAATGGAGGAAGGGACAAAGTCATGATGGAATGTACTAGTGATGCCTTTACTAGTTCTGTGAAGTCCAGGATAAAAGAGTCAACTCTCATGACGAAAAATGCTATCCACTTCCATAGAAAGAACTGGTGGAGTCTGAATGCAAATTGAAGCATACGATTTTTCACCTGCTGTATTTTTTCATGTTTTTTCCCTTTAGGTCTGTGTCTTCTTTCATAACATGACCCATATGATAATATGTTTGACATGATTGAACATGTATAACCTATATCGAATTGCTTACTGTCACAGGGAGGGGTGAAGTGAAGGAAGGAGAAAGAGAATATGGAACTAAAAATGTTAAAAATCAATCTTAAAAATTGTTTTTATATTGAATTGAGAAAAAATAAAATATTTTAAAAAGATATAAAAATTTACCTTTAAAAAGGAAAAAAAGAAAAGAGCTACCTTCCCTGTAAACCCCAAGAGCTCTCCCTCGTCAAGGCCCCCATCTCTGAAATTACTCTCAGACTAGAAGACTAGCTAAGTCCCTGAGACATTGGACAAGGGGGGGTAGGGTTAACTAGAGAGAGGGGGAAATTATTTTAACTGTTTCTGGGCTCAGGTGTGAAAGTTTTGCTTTTTTCCTAGGATAAATAAACCCCATCCTATACTGTATGCTTTATCAGCCTTAGTACTTTCAGGGGAGCTCAGGGCACTTTTTTATGTGGACACCCAAACAAATTCTGTTGTTCCCAGAGGAAGTCTCAAGTAAGGGTAAAACAGCCTACATTTGGATATTTCCAGGAGGAACTCTGGGTAGAGGAATAAGCCATGAAAGAGCATGATTAGATGAGATGCTCTTAAGATTCAGCCTAATTGATGTAAATGCAGCAGGCTATGAGGTACACTGATAAAAAAGGGGATCTCAGGAATTTTTAAAGAGGTGATCTGACATAGCAAGAAAAGCAGGACTTGGAAGGCTGCTGACATAGTTGTCTGTGTTTCTTGGTGTGTGTGTATGGCAGGGGGAAGGGCATCAGGGGATGGAGGTAGCATTGCTTTATTGTTCTATATTCATACCCCAGTTTTCAAATCATGGCCTGTCACTTTTAGGGAATATCCATTGTTGTTCCCCCAGTCCAAGCTATCAGCTGAGTTCATGCAGTTCTCAGAAATCTAGAATTCATGATGCCTAGCTTTTTTGGCACTGACATTGAGAACTTCCTTGAGGATGGACCCAGGGGGATCGGCCCCAGCATCCTGCTGGGTGGGGGTGGTGGAAGTAGCCAAATCAATTGTGACCCACAGAGGTTAAATTCTATTTTTTGTTTTGAAAAGGGTTGGGGATGTTTTCCCCAGGGAGATCCCTTGGGTTATCCCTGGTCCTTCCTAGTGGCCTAGAAAATGGGGTTAAGATTGGGTAAGGAGATGCAAAACACATCTGGATTTAAAAGAGTGATAAAGGCCCTGCAGCTGTTTCAAGGAGACTAAGGGGGATTTATTTACAGGTCAATGTCAGTCTTTTTCATTCATTTCTTTCATGAGCTAACAATCTTATCCAGGGATCAGTAACACAGGAAACTGAAAACTCGACAAACATTTACAGCACAGAGGGATAGTGTTCACTGGAGACCAGGAGGTGATGATAAGGAGAGGCCATTAGACTGAATTCATATCCCATCAACCTATGTTCAGAATGAAGGAAGAGATTGATAGTCCCATGATACTAAGGTCTAGTCAGAGCTCATCTGGAGTTCTGTTTTCAGTTCTGAGCACCACCACTTTTTGAGAAGGAACCTGGAAAAATGTGAATGTGTGTGACCTAGTAGGGTGACCTAGATGGGTAAAGGCAGGGGTGGGGAACCTGCAGCTTCAAGGTCACAAGTGGCCCTCTAGGTCTTCAAGAGTAGCCCTTTGACTGAATCCAAATACCCGGATTTGTTCTGTGAAATTTGGATTCAGTCAAAGGGCTGCATTTGAGGACTTAGAGGGCCACATGTGGCCTTGAGACTGCAGGTTCCCCATTCCTGGGCAAAGAGATACTCTACCTGTCTCATTAGATAAACTGGAAATATTGAGGATTTTTAGCCTAGAGGGGGCAAACGAAAATGAATGGGGGGTCTTATTCAGGTTCTTCAAATACTTGAAGGGATGTTGTGGAGAAATGGGATTAGATTTTTTCTGTTTGGCCTCCAAGAGAAAGAACTCTGATTAATGGGTGTCATGAAGGCAAATGTTAGCTCTAAAGACTACTTTGTGTCAGAACAAAGCCTCTGACACAAGGATTATGATAGCCTGGACATCAGGGGCATGCTGCTAAATGTTTAACAACCAGGTCTTAACAACCCGATCTCCAAGGAAAACTTAAAAGTATGTATGACATACTTTCAAGTTTAGTTTCCATTATGAACATTTTCTCCATCACTTTCTTGTGTTAAACAATCAGTGAAACAATAAATCAAACCCTGATTTGTAATGCTTGCCTACGATGGCTCCAGAACATCTCTGATTACACCCATGAAATACTTTTATAATATTAGGCAGTCAGTAATGTGGGGATCCTTGTTCAAACAGGGATTGGATTAGATAAATTCTGAGTCTGCTCTCGACTTTGAAGGCAGATACATTTATCTTCTTCTTAAATATTTTTCACTTGTTTTCCAGTGTGTTCAACTTTTTGAAACCCCATTTGGGGTTTCTTGGCAAAGACATTAAAGTGTCTTGCCATTTCCTCCTCCAGCTCATTTTACAGGTAAGGAAATTGAGGCAAACAGGGCTAAGTGACTTATCCAGGATCACACAGCTAGTAGATGTCTGAGGCCAGATCTGAACTCAGTCCTGACTCCAGGGCCAACACTGTAATCACTGTATCCACCTAGCTGCCCTACGTTAAACATTAGAGCTATACAAAAACAGAGCATGCTTTCTGGTAAAGTAGTGAGTTCTCCATCACTGGAAGTATGAAAGTAGAAAAATCACTTAAGAGTCAGCGCACCTAAATTCTAGTCTTGGTTCTGCCATTAACTCATCTTGTGCCCTCATTAAAATCCACATCCCTCTCTGGGATTCAGCATTCTCTCTCTTGCAAAATGATTATGAGGAACTAGGTGATTTCTCAAGCTTCTCTGACATTTTATAAATCTGTGAGTTTCCCCTCTCACTTTATTTTTCTGGGCTAGTCACTTTTCTTCTGAGTCCCAGTCTCTCTTCTCTGAAAAATAAAGAAAACAATCCCTGCTCTGACCCCCTAAAAATGAACTGCTCTGAGCATAAAAGGAGAGGATGAATGTGAAAGTGCTTTGGGAAATGTAATGGGCCAGGCAGATGTGAAGGAGCCCAGACTGTCTGGCAGGTTGTGAGCTGGGAGAGGAGGCACACACCAGGGGAGAATGTGTCCGTCTGGCTCCTGTCAGCGGCGTCAAGTTCACCTGGAAATGGGACCCTTTCTAGTGCCAAAGGGGCCCCAGTCTCATTGGAGGGGAGCAGGAGATTCACCAGCCACATAAATGAAGGAAGCTTCCTGAGTGTTAGGTCTGATACTCCCAAACAACTCCCTTCCTCTCTCCCCCATTACTGCACCCTCTAGGCCAGGGCAGCTTCCATTGGGGACAGAGTTGTTCTTTTGTGTCTGTATGCCAATCAAGGAGACACCAAACAAGTGAGAAGCTTTGTGGACAGCTTTTTAAAAAAATATGACAATGGGTATTTAGTTAAACTCCACAATGACATGATATGAAACATACTTTGAACTGAAATGTTTTGTTTATCTCATCTGGGACAGTGCATAGAAAAAAGTCCCTGCCCTCCCTGGAGCAGAGTATGGAGGGTGGAGACTGGATAGGGGGTGACGTTTAGGACTCTGAGCAGGAAAAGTCAGGGTTCTGAAGTAGGTTTAGCTATGCCTCACCTTAAGGGGAACCCCATGGGGCAACACTCTTTCCCCCTTTGCACCCCCCCCCCCTTAACCAGGCTGGCTCAGTGACCTCTTGGGGCCATTGTGGAGGTAGCTGGTGGTGCTGGACCTGGAGTAGAGAGAGTCCTGGGTTTGAATCCCACTTTTCATGCTTGGTTAGCTGTGAGTCCAAGGGGAAGATCATTTAAATTCTCTGAGCCTTTAGATTCCTTCCCTGTAAAATGGGGGAATAATACTGCCAGTACTGAGAGACAAGGGGGGACATGGATAGAGAGCTGGTCTTGGAGTCAGGAAGAAATGGGTATGAGTACTGCCTTGGCCACATAATGTCCGCATTCCCTGATAAGGCATTTGGAACCTCCCTAGAGAGGTGTTCTTGGGCAACATAAGTGACAGAAATGGAGTGGCTACATAAAAGTAAAGGAAGTTTCTCATAGAGAATACCAAAGAAATCATAGATTCAGTTAAAAATACCAGTAAAACTTATCTTACAGGATTGTCCTAAGGAGTAAATGAGGGAATGGATGGATGGACTTGACCAACCATAAATAAACACGGCCTTTTATTGTTAGTAGCAAAGCCAGGATGAAAACCAAGTTGTCTAGGCCAGAGTTCCGAGTTAGGATTCAAGGAATCAGGTACATTTATTTCCATCTTGCAGGTGGAGAAACCCAAGACGAAAGAAGTTTATTGATTGACTCATGATAACAGAAACAAATCCTATTCAATGAGTCTTCCCAAACTCTACTTGGTTACCAGTTCTGTGCTCAGTGGTATCTTGGTGAGGTAAGAGGAGGAAATGGGGAGGCTTCTCCCCTATAGGAGTCACAACCCCAATCTGGATGCTGTATCCACTTCAGACAATAAGTTCCTATAACTGATCTCTCTTCATTCCATTCTGGACACCCCTTGGAGCCACAACCCAGTTATGCCTAGCATTCAGGAATCTCAGACAAATGGGTGGACTTTATGGGCAGATAACTAACCACCCCACCCTCACCCCTCTCCCAATAGCTAAAACAATAGCCCAGTTCTGGGGGAGGAGGATCTAACATGTTAGCATTTGGGGCTGAGCAGCTGAGGAAGGATCGTAAGGGACAGACAGCTGAAAGGGTTGCCAGTGCATAGAGAAGAATTCTAGAGGGGAATGGAGAGGAGAAATCCAACAAGGCACACACCCTCTTCAGAAAGTGGACTATATATTACTGTTACAGACACAGGATGGATCTGTTGCAGGAAACCCAAGTCTAATCCTGATCTCTCTTGCCCCTGGGGACCTACAGCTCTCATGGTCTGAGCTGTGCAGTTGAGCCCTCAGTGTTGGGATTGCTTATGTGATAGCAAAAAGCAGTAGCTCTGGGTACAAAAGACTTTGGGTTCAAATCCTACCTCTAATGCTTACTACCTGTATGATATTGGGCAAGTCACTTAACCTGAGACCTCAAGCTCTAAGTAGATTAGACTAGATGGCTTCTGTCTCCCTAGCCAGACTAGCAGCTCAGATAGCATAGAATTCTCCCCCTCATCTCTTTCTTTCCCAGTAGCTTTATTTGCTACCTGGTCAAAGAATTTCAGAGCTGAAAGGCGAACTTAGAAACTGTTCAGTTTGTCCCCCTCCCTCCTCCTCCTTCTTCTTCCTGCCTTCCTCTAGCTCCATTGAATCACGGGTCTAGCTGGTCTTGCAGAGGAAGGATTAATGAGGAGTTAGGGCAAAGTGTAATGACCTTTCATCATTAAGGTGATAAACCAGTGGGGCCTGACAGGGGCCTGGAACCCTCTTTCTATGAGCATCATACTTTCCAACTAATTTTTCCCTTCCTGCACTGAGAAGGCTCCCTGGGACCCAGACGGCCTCCAGAATCCATGTTCCAGGATAATTACCACCATTAACAAGGATGTTCCAGTGATGTTCAATGCCAATGATTTCCCGAGTATCCTCAATTAATTAAACTTCTTTCTGATGGGCTTCTGGGCATCCCCTTCCTTCCCTCCTCCTTCCAAAGGATGCCTTGTCTTCTGGTATCTAGGGGACCTCTTGTCTACCATGACAAGTTGGGTTTTGGGAAAGAGGAAGGACCCATGATCTTTGTCACCCAAGTCATTCTTTTGTGATCCCTAAGCAACCACCTTATTCATTCATTTATTCTATATACTATAGAGGAAAGTGAATCTGATTTACTGGAGGCATGGGTTTTAATCTTAGCTCTAACACTTGCCAGCAGTGTGACCTTAAGTCATTTTGCCTTTATGGATCTCAGTTTTCTCATCTCAAAAAAGGGGCTCATTCACGGAGCAAATATTTATTAAGCAACTACCATGCACAGGGCACCAGGAAGAGAAAATGAAAAACAGGCCCTGCCCTTAGCCAATTAGCAAGTAGGTATGAAGTGCCTACTACATTTATTCCATGCATTGTCTTGGGCTCTGGGGTCACAGATATAGATGTGAAAGAAGGATCTTCTCTTCTACTGCACAGGGAGAGGTAAACGTTCCATTTATCCAGATAAAAAAAGCACGAGATAGTCAAAGAGGGAAAGGACCTTGACAACAAGGATTATCGTCAGGAAAAGCAGCCCAAGAGGGTGACTCCTGGGTTGAACTCTGAAGGAATCTAAGAGTTCTAAGATGTAAGGGAGAGGGGTCTTCCAGGCAAAGGGGACAGCATATGGAAAGGAGTGGAGTCAGGAGATGGCATGGCAAGTTTAGGCAGAAGCAAATAGGGCACTTTGGCAGGAAAGTGAGTGAGGAGAAGCAACATGCAATAAGTGAGGAAGAAAAACAATGCACAATAAGGAGAAATAGGCCAGAGTCAGAGTGCAAAGGTCTCTAAATCCCAAACCAAGTAGATTGTATTTTATCCTAGAGACAATAGAGAGCCATTGAAGAATCTTGGATTCTCAAGCATAAAAGGTTACATTAGAGACCACACAAGATCCTTGCAAGGAAAACACTTTGTAAACTGTAAAGCACCATAGAAATATGAGTCGTTACTCAAGAATCATTTATTATATGCCTAATAGTATTAACTCATATTTGCATAATGACATATAGGTTTATAGAATGCTTTCCTCACAAAAGCACTGTGAGGTAAGTAGTCCAAGAATTATGTCCATTTCACAAAGGAGGAAATGGAGGCTTAGAGAGAAATTGAGTGGCTTATCCAATGTAATACAGCTAAGGATCAGAGATAGGATTCAAGCTCCATTCTACTAGCTCCAGATCCAGGCCTTCTTCAGACGCATTGTTCATTCTACTTTAAGTATAGCACTAGTGGGAGATGTAAATATAATTATGAGATGAACCCTGCCCTCATGGTGATAGCAATGTGTAGGGGAGGGAGAACATGGAAATATCCCCCAAACACAGTAACTATAGCACAGACTCAAACTTGAGAACTGTATACAGTATAGACAAAATACTGCTATGTGATGTACCAGGGGGAGGGAGGATCAATTAATCAACAAGCATTTATTAAGCACTTACTGTATTCTAGGAACTGTGCTAAGAGGAGAGGATTCAAAGGAAAACAAAGACAACTCAGCCTCTTTCCTCATGGAGGCTACATTCTAATGAGTAGGGGAGAGAGATTAAGGAATGAGCCATGGAAGGGGATGCATTTGAGCTGAGCTTTGAACAGTGGGTAACAGGTGGGGACAGAAGGACAGAGGACATTCAAGACATGGGGATGAGTGTGAGCAAAGGCACAGGGGTGGAAATGTGGCAGTCATGGAAGGTTAAAGAACAATTTAGTTTGGTGCATACAGAGGGATTTATGTCAGACAAGGCTCAAATGGTAGATTGGTGCCAGATTATGAAAGTCCTAGAATGGCGGGCAGAGTACACCGGGTTTTATTCAGAGGGCAGCAAGGTTTCTGAGCAAAGGAAAAAATCCTTTTCGTGGATCTGCGGACACATGCGTCTCACATTAGACTGGCTAGCAGGAAGCATGGTATCTGGAGGCCTGGGTTCTAATATCATCTCCAATGCTTATTAGTTGTGTGATCATAGATAGCTTGTATTGCTTCTCTAGGCCTCAGGTAACTATAAAATAGGTAAAAATAAAATATGTAATAATAATAGCAGCAATAACTAACATTTATATGGCATCTGCTATATGCCCAGTACTGTGTTAAGCGCTTTACAAATACTACCTCACTTGATACTCAAAACCCTTGTAAGTAAGTGCTATGATTATCTCCATTTTCGGAAGAGGAAAATGAGAAACAGGTGGACTGACTTGCCTGAGGTCACACAACTAGTGTCTGAGGTAGGATTTGAACTCAGGTCTTCCTAATTCTAGGCTCAAAACTCTATTCACTTACTGTGCACCACAAAGCTTACCTCTGTATACGAGCTCCCTTTCACAGGGTTGTGAGACAAATGCTTTGCAAACATTAAGGGCATGCAAAACCACCATTTGTTCCATTAAAAGAAGGAATATTATTTCTTTCTGGTAGAGTACCTAGGGATGACTTCTTGCTCAGTTGTTTAAGTCATGTCTGACTCTTTCTGATACCATTTGGAGTTTTCTCAGCAAAGATACTGCAGTGGTTTGCCCTTTCCTTCTCCAGCTCATTTAACAGATGAGGAAACTGAGGCAAACAGGGTTAAGTGACTTGCCCAGGGTCACATAGCTAGTAAGCATCTGAGGCTGGATTTGAACTCATGAAGATGAGCCTTCTTGACTCCAGGCCGGACACTCTATCCACTGAACTACTTAGCTGCCTAGGGATGACTGTCATAGGAAAAAAATGAACCCTCAGATCTCAGAGTCCAGGACCCTTCTCTTTATTATCCAGTCATCTCATCGGGATGGGCTTTCAGACAAACAGCTAATTGAGTGCATGAGGGGTTTTTTTCCCTGGGCCAGACAGGGACCATGTGCCAGTTTGACCTGGCTGACTGCTCTCTGGGCCTTGCCATTCACCCTGTACCCGAACCCTTAGGACTTTTGGGACTTGCCATCTGCCTTACAGCTGAGCTTTTCTACAGAGGTTGTCTTCTCCAATTAACAGTATGAACTCCTTGGGAGTATGGCCTGTCACACTCTTCTTCTCTTTGTATTCTCAGTGCTTAGCAAAGTTCTTGGCACAGACTAAGTGCTTACTAGATGCTTTTTTTCATTCACTCATTTGCTCACTCATTCATTCACTCATTCTCTCACTCATTCATTCATTCATACATTTATTCATTTTGGCTCATGGGCAGTAAAGGATAACCAGATGGGGAAGAAGCTGAGCTGTTCAACTTAAAGAGTCTCTTAGAAAGAGGCATTTCTGCCAGTGTTTCCTTTACAAGGTGACTGGAAAGCTAACATTTCTCAGCTCCACCAATGGCAAGCAGAGATTTCCTGAAGGAAGTAAGGGCCAAAGTGAGATCCCAGTATAGTGTCTTCCATACATTAGGCACAGAGCTGATGCTCATTAAATCAATGAATGCAGTCCCAGATCTCCATTGAAACAATATGGAATAGCATGGACCATAGATTTAGAGTTACAAGGAACTTTATCTAGTCTAACCCCCTCATTTTACAGATGAGGAAACTGAGGTTTCCTGAGGTCACACAGGTAATTAGAGGCAGAGTTGGATTTGAACTCAGGTCCTGGGACTCCAAGTCCAGCATGCTTCCTACTTTGACATGCTGATCTGGAGGCAGAAACCTTGGGCTCTAGACCTTGCTTGACAACAGACTCCCGGGTTGACCTTGGGGAGCCCTTTTCCTCTGATGTTTAGCTCCTCCATCTCTAGGATATAAAGTCCTTGAAGAAAGGGACTGCTTTCATTTCTGTCTCTATATCCTCAGCACAGCTCCTGGCACAGACACTTCTTTGAGGTTTCTTGGATTGAACTGAATCAATGTGTAAAACGATGGGGTTTGATCGGACCGGCTCTGAGGATCCTGACAGCTCTGACATTCCATGACTTTGTGAGACGTCAGGGAGCCCTGTTCTCCTTCTGGGCTCCCAAACATAAAGACCTAGAGAACCTGCTCTGATGGGGGAAGGTCAAAGGAGAAAAAAGAAACAGAAATGGGAATCCAACCCTGCCACTGAGGCTTACTCATTTAAATGACCTGAGCAAGTCCCTTAACCGCCCTAAGTACTCAGTTTCCTCAACTGTAAAATGACTGCTTCCATGCGGTCCCTCCTGGATTTAAATGTATGCTCTTTTGTGCTCTTAAAATGACAGGATCCTAAAACTGGTAGGGACCTTAAGTGTCATTTAGCCTTACTTTTTAGATGAAGAAGCCAACATCCAATGAGGGGAGGATTTGAACATAGCTCCTTTGACTCCAAATTGAACTACTGTACCACCATTGCCTCCTTAAAAGCTTGATGTCATATTGACTGGGAATTTCCAAGCTTTCAAAATACAGAGATTAAATATATATATATATATATATATATATATATATATATGAAGAAGCAGATCATATACCTCTCACTGCTATAGGGAGGAGATACATTCTTAACCAAACAGGGGCAGGCAGAGGCAATTAGAAAAGATAAAATGAATAACTTTGGTTACATGAAACTGAAAAGCTTCTGCACAAACAAAATTAATGTGTAATAATAAGGGAAATGGTCAAATGGGGAACAAAATACACATATCAAGTTTCTCCAATAAGGGTTTGGTATCTAAGACATAAAATGAACACACACACACTCAGAGCAATATAAACAGAAAAAAAAAACAAGTACAGAAAAAATTAAAAGTTAATGAAAATAGCAAAGAAGAGATGAAAAGCTACAAAAAACCTGCCCCCTGTCCCAGCCCTTTACAAAAAGAGTTGTCCAGGAATTGGTACATTGCATAGATTTTCAGACTTCAGGATCTATTGGTTAATTTTGCTGATTTTTTCCCCTCTCATTTCCCCCCTTTTTTCGTCCTTAAAAATATTGTTTGTTATATGGAGTGGCTTTCTGGGAGGGAGGGACAGGGGAAAATTTTTGGCAAAGTAGGAAAAAAGACATCAATAAAAATGTATTTTAAAATTTATGTGGAAACAAGATGAGTGCCTGTTATCCTGTCTGCTCCCAGAGTTGTACCAAAGATGTTGCTGGTGAATCTACCAAAGGATAAGCTTGTATCCTAATACTTTCATTCAATTACAAAAGCATTTATTTTGTTGATCTGTGCAATAGTCCATAGAACATTATATATATATATAAAACAAGAATAGCTATTTTTCCCAGTACTGTTTTTCTAACCTATTGAAGAAGATAACATGATGATGATGATGATGATGATGATGATGATGACAGCTTTGCTGCCTGTTGCCTGTATGACTATGGTTAAGTCACTTAACTGCGGGGCCTCAATTTCCTTATCTATAAAATGAGGGGGTTGGGCTAGATGACCTCTAAGGTGCATTTACAAAGGTTATAAATTACCTTTTTCTGCAGCACTTTTCACTTTATAAAGTGTTCCTGCACCCATTATCTCATCTGATCTTCACAACAGCCCTGGGAAGAAGGCAGGGTAGGGATTATTTCTATGGGAAGCCATAATCTCTCCCTTTCTAGGCCTGGAGTGGCTGTGGGACTGAAAGATGAAGGCATTTGGCCTAAATAAGGTCTCGCCCAGAGAGATCAGCCCCAGACTGTTATTAAACAGGATTGAAGGAGCTTTGAAAAGATTTGAGCTTCAGGAAACAAGATTGCAATTTCCTCTGGCTTTACCTTGGGCTACCCCCACCGACCAGGAGCCCTTTTGCAATGCAGCCAGTGGAAGCTGCTTTCTCACTATCTGTTGTGTGCCCAGTTTGGTGCCGAATGGTGCTCCCAAGGAGAGGGGAGGAAGGAGGAAGTGGAGGAATAGGGAAGGGGAGGAGGAGGGAGGAGGAAGGGGAGAAAAGGGGTAAAGGAAGGAAGAGGCATAAGGAGGGGAAGAGGAAGAAGAGGAGGAGAAAGAGGAAGAGGGGTAAGGATGGGGAAGGAGGGGAGGAGGGGGAGGACCAGGAGGAAGAAGAATAGGAGAGAGGAGGGGGAGGAGGGGAAGAGAAGGAGGAACATGAGGAAGGGGGGAGGAGGGAAGAGGAAGAGTAAAGGGAGGAAGGAGGAAGAAAGGGGAAGGAGAGGAGGAATAGAATAGAGGAGGGGAAGGGAGAGGAAGAGGGGGCAAGGAGGGGGAAGGAAGGGAGGAGGGGGAGAAGATGACAATTCTGGCTTTGCCTTTGGGAGGCTAATAACCTGGGGGTGGAGCACAGAGGACAGAGGAGGAACAGATTCTTCACCTCCCCTTGGGGTGTTCATAGTATATAGAAAGGAGGGCTTATGTAGAAGAGGAGCAGAGCAAAGTACTATCCTCAGGAAGCATAACATCTGTGGTGGAGAAGGGAAGAATTTATGACCAAACAAGAGATAGAGGACATTATGAAATACAAAATGGATAATTTTGAATACATTAAATTAAAAAGGCTTTGCACAAACAAAACCAAAGCAACCGATATTCAAAGGAAACCAGAAAGTTGAGAAACAATTTTTTTACAGTCAGTGTTTCTGATAAAGGTCTCCTTTCTCAATAAAAAACTCAGTCAAATTTGTAAGAATACAAGTCACTCCCCAACTGATAAATGGTCAAAGAATAATAACAGGCAATTTTCAGATGAAGAAATTAAAGCTATCTATAGTCATATGAAAAAATCCTCTAAATCATTATTGAATAGAGAAATGAAAATTAAAAGAACTCTCATACCTATCAGATTGGTTAATATGACAGAAAATGAAAATGACAAATGTTGGAGAAGATGTGGGGAATTGGAATACTAATGCATTGTTCGTGGAGTTGTGAACTGATGCAACCATTCTGGAGAGCTATTTGGAACTATGTCCAAAGGGCAATCAAACTGTGCATACCCTTTGATCCAGCAATACCACTACTAGGTCTATATCCCAAAGAGATCACAAAAAAAGGAAAAAGGACCCACATGTACAAAAATATTTATAGCAGCTTTTTTTTTTCTGGTGGCAAGGAATTGCAAATTGAGAGAATGCCTATCAGTTGGAGAAAGACTGAACAAGTTGTGGTACATGCATGTAATGGAATACTATAAGAAATTCTTTAAGAAATGCTGAGCAGGGAGATTTCAGAAAAACCTGGAAAGACTTACATGAACTGGGGCGGCTAGGTGGCACAGTGAACAGAGCACCTAACCTGGAGTCAGGAGGACCTGAGTTCAAATGTGACCTCAGACACTTAACACAAAAACTAGCCCTGTGAACTTGGGCAAGTCACTTAACCCCAATTTCCCTCCAAAAAAAGCAAAAAAAAAAAAGAGACTTACATGAACTGATGTTGAGTGAAGTGAGCAAAACCAGAAAATCATTGTATACAGTAACAGCAACACTGCGCAATGATCAACTATTAGCTCTTTTCAGGAATACTATGATCCAAGACAATTCCAAACTACTCATGGTGGAAAATGCTATCCATATTCAGAGAAAGAACTATGGAATCTGAATGCAGATCAAAGCATATTATTTTCACTTTTTGTTGTTTTTTTCTTTCTTGTTTTCCCCTTTTGTTCAGATTCTTCTTTTACAACATGACTAATGTGGACATGTATTTAACATGATTGCACATGTATAACCTATATCAGAATGCTTGCTGTCTTGGGGAGGGGGAATGGAAGGGAGGGAGGGTGAAAAATTTGGAACTTGAAATTTTACAAAAATAAATGTTGAAATCTATCTTTACATGTAATTGGAAAAAATACTATTAAATGGGAAAAAATAAAAGTGTGCCCATCATACATTCTAATCCCCTCTAGAGCTAGACATTAAACTTTTACTAGCAAAACCCTGTTTATCAGTGAGGATTGGAGTAAACAAGGAAGGCTGGGAGATGAAATAATAATCTATCCCCTGTTCTTTCTTCACTACAGGGCTATTGTGAGCATCAAATTAGATCACAGATGCAAGGGTGCTAGGTAAACCATGAGCTTGCCAGTGGACGCATTATTATCACTATCAGGCCTTGTTTTGGAGAAATACTGTGCACATTAATTTCCTCTTTTGGCTAGAAGGTTTCTGAGGTCCTTTCTAGCTTTTGGGCTATAAGTCAATTAACTGCCAAATTCACTCAGGAAGACCTGAGTTCAAATTTGAACTCAGAAACTTGCTAGAGTCTGTGTGACCCTGGAGAGGTCACTTAACCTGTTTGCCTCAGTTTCCTCATCTATAAAATGATAATAAAAGAACCTATCTCCCCGGGTGGCTGTAAGGATCAAATGACACAATAATTGTAAAGTGCTTAGTACATAGAAGGTGCTATATAAATGTTAGCTATTATAATTAATTATTGTATTAAATAGAAATGACCTGAATGAAATTGTGCTTGTATTGTAACTAAGAGCTACCCTGGCCTCCTTTAGTCCTCTTAGCTAACCAACTCAGTAACTGCGGAAGGGATGAGATTTGATATCGGCTCTGTTCTCCCCTTCTCCGAGGGATTTAACAATTTCCTGGCAGATGGAATGGAAACGGGATGCCATGAATAAAAAGAGGGGATCGATTTAATCAGCGGCAGCAGCAGCCTAGGAGAAGTTCCCCACCCCCACCCTTTCCCTCACTCCCTCCACCGCACAGAAACGTCACAGGGAAATTCAGGAGACCCTCAACAGCTGTGGCTCCCGGCCACGAGGGTATTGTGTGCAACCTGGGAAATAGCTGCGGCACGACGGGACCCTAAGCCTCATGTCCTCCTGGGGGGAGTCAGAAAACCTCTCTGCAGGAGGCTTCCATCCCGCTGACAGCTGATGCTGTCCGAGCCTGCTGTTGCCCTGGAGAGAGGGGCTTCCCCGCCCCTGCTTATTTTGGGGAGCCAGTGACCTGGCAGCATGGCCTGGGCCTAAGCCGGAGCAGAGGAGGAGATTAGGGAGGGAATTCCCCCAGCAGTCCCTGTCCCCCATCCCATTCTTCCCTTCCCTCCTTCCACCCAACACCTGCTGCTGTCTCAGGCTCCAAGTCCTGCTGGGTCCCCTCTCTAGAGGGATAGGAATGACAGAGCATTTCTTCTCTGAACTCCCACCCTCACCCTCACTCCCTCATAAACACATAGGGAAGGCCCAGGAATGTTCCTAGCTGAGCCAGAAAAACTCATTCCTTAAGCCTCAACGTGGCCTTAGGCCAGAATGATATTCCAATCAGGCAACTGGCTGGATCAGAGGGTTGGGGGTGGGTAGGGGGGACGAGGAGGATGTTGCCCCTGGGTAGGTGTCTAGGGAGCCATGAGTCCCACAAGTGTGAGCTTCTTTGCATACATCAGTACTGTCCTAATAGCCACTGGATGAGCCCCGAGGGTTTGCTCTGGGGGGAGGCAGTGTCCACTTTCAATCAGAGGAGCCTTGCCAAAAAGCCCTCTGTTCCCCCACCAGCTTGTGAGCTCTGGAGCAGGGCACATTGTGAGCGCCATCAGCATTGGTTTCCTATTTCATTTCAGCTTTTTTATCTTTCCCAGCACCTGGCAGGGTGCTCTGTATACAGTAGGCTTTTTAAGAAGAGGTTACTGCTACAGAAATATGTTTTGCCTGACCTCACATATATAATCCATACCATATTGCTTTTGCTGACTTCTCAACGGGTCGGAGGAAGGGTGGGATGGAGACAAAGAATTTGGAACTCAAAAATTTTTAAAAATGAATATCAAAAATTTTTAAAAATGTAATTGGGAAATATTTAATGAAACAAAATATATTAAAAAAAGAGAAGAGATTACTGCTTCTAAGGATTTTCTTTTCTTTTGGTTCAAAGGGGGAGGTAGTAGAAGGGACAGATTATAAATGCCATAAAATAAATAAATAAATTTGTAAAAAATAAAAAAAGAAAAGAGAGGTAGTCACTGACACAGTGGAAAAACCACTGGAATATAGAATCAGAAGAGGAACTCTACCAGAGTCTCTTTTTGGCTACTTACTGGGTACAAACAACATTGTGACCTTGGGCATATCGCTTTTCCAGCCCTCAGTTTCCTCTTCTGTAAAATGGAGTCAGACTGAATAATCTCTTAAGTGCCTCTGAGCTCTGACAATCTATATTCTATGCCAAACTATTACTCCCACAGTTACCTTACTGGAGTGTTCCTTTTCCCCCCCCTTACCTTTCCCAATCCTGCTCATCCTTCAAGTTCTAATCAAAGCCCACTTTGTTTTTTACCCTCCTCCCCCTCCCCAATCCTGCTCATCCTTCAAGTTCTAATGAAAGCCCACTTCCTCTGGGAAGCCTCTCTGATTGGTTCAGCCCTGAGTGATACTCCCCAAATCATTTGGATAGTAAGGAGAGGAAATGGGCTTTGGATCCAGGACACCTGACTACACACCGAGCTCCTTCTGCTTCATTGTGCTGTTTCCCCTACCACTTGTAGGTAGGGGAAACTTTTGAAAAGTAGGAAAAGTGATATGTGGGTCATGAAGACACTGGAAAGAACAATGACAATGTTACTATAGACATACACATACATACATGTATGTACTATGCACACATGTATAAATTCATGCATATAAAGTGACACACATATATTATCTATATTGCCCATGTATACATACACGTGCATAAATTTATGTATATAAACAATAGACACGTATGTATATATACACACAATATATCTACATGTGTGTATATGTATATAAACTCATTGAATCTGCCCAAGTCTCTCTTCCCAAGAGTTTCCACATGCCATGTTCTAAAACTGGTTTCCACCATTATCTCTATACTGGGACAGACTTCAAGTCCCACATGCTATCCACTGCCCCCTTCTTAACTACCTTTTAGCTTTAGAATCAGGGACCTCAAATGTCAAGTTGGAAGGAACTTTACAGAACATCTGGTTACCCATTTTCTTTCTCATTTTGCAGAAGAGAGAACTGAGATGAAAGGGGGAAATGACTTAATCAAGGTAATACACTTAGGGAAAGGAAAGGAGCAGGCTTCTCTGTCTGTCCTCAAGCTGCCTATCTCCTTTCACTAAACGTCCAGTTTCATGGAGCTCCAACACTAGACCCCCCAACCTTGTGTGGGGTGCACAAATCTCATTGGCGAGGCAT
>NW_027185694.1:26866507-26870042 GCF_028583685.1 Petaurus breviceps papuanus | reverse complement strand
ACAAATCTCATTGGCGAGGCTTATGTAGCCTTTCTGGGTTCTAACACTAGACCTCCCAACCTTGTGTGGGGTGCACAAATCTCACTGGGTAGGTTTGATGTAGTCTTTCTGAGGCCTTCTATGAAATTCACAAAGCCTGGGAAATTAACAATGGTGAAATGCTAAGAAATCATTAATTCCCAAGAGTTGTGCTTCAGTCTTAGAGGCCGGGCAAGAGTGGGCACTGATTCATACCCCTGACCGACCTCTCCTCTACGGAGGACCTTGATGGTGTCCTATTCCTTTGTGGAGCTGAGCCCCCGGAGAGGCAGTGGAGACTACTGGAAAGTGTGTTGAATTTGGTCAGGGGACTCCCAGCTCTGCTGTTGCTGTCTAGCTCTGAGCAGTTCATTTCCTCTCTATATGTGTCATAAGGTCTTTGATCCTGGAACTAGAAAGGACATTCTAGGTCACCTAAGGCAATCTCCTCATTTTACAGAGGGGGAAACTAAGGCATCTGAGAGAGTGAGTGATTTGCCCAAGGAATAAACAAGAGTCAAGCCTCACCCTCAGATCCCATTACTCCATGCTTATTATTTTTTTCCACTATATAATGCATAATTTTCTCCTCTAGAAAATGAGCGGTTTGTACAAGAGCTCTAGACTCTGGAACCAGCCTTGGTTCTGTTCCTTGTTCACTGTGCGTCTATGGACAAGTGGCTCTCCATTTCCCTGAACCTCAAGCTTCTTCCTCTGAAGAGATGTCCTCTTGAGTTTTTTTTTTCCAGCATTACCAAGAATAAATCCTATGATTGGAAGACCGCTAAGTTTCCTTCCAGTTCTAAAATGATCTGCTTCTTCTCTGTGAGGGCCAACATGACCACTTCTATGGCAAGTCTGGAGCCTGACAAAATGAACGAATGGATGTGAAAAGATAACACCACGGGGGACTTGCTGGGGTTGATGGGATAGGCTAACTCCTCAGCAATTTCTCTATATTCTCGAGAAGGAGGCTGGGACACACTGTGTGCCTGCAGGAAGCACTGATTGAATAAAGTTTCTCCTATTTTCCAGCCTCTCTGGTTGTTGCCATAGCTACAAGGTGCTGACGAGGTAAAAAAAAAATCACATGTGCAAAACAATCGAGGAGGCTCCTTCTTGGCTGCTTGGGGCCCAATTAAACCTATTTCCAAAGGGATTAATTGGGCCCCAGTCTAGAGAGGATGGGTCTAGGGACCCATCTAGCTCACCGTCTGCTCCACCAGTGTTGCCAGAATTAGGTCCCACTGCACAGGGGTGGGGGAACCAATGAGGAAGAAGTCCCAAGGCAAACTGGGCTGCCCCACACAGGTGAAAGAGGCACCAATCCCCAAGTGACATTAGAAGGAGAAGTCAGCCACTGGCCCAGAGGATTTGTCCCCCCCACATTTGTGAAATTCTATTATTAGGGCTCCGAGGTCAAATGTTACTCCCTGGATGACTACAAATGCCCCAGGATGGGGTAGGGATGGAGAGAGACTTTGGGCAGCCTTGAATAGTGGAAACATTGCTGGGCTTGGAGATCTGAACTTAGATACTGACTCTGATACAAGCTGTTTAACTGTGTGATCACAGGCAAGGCTTTCAAAACCTCAGTTTTCTTATCTATAAAACAGGTATGTCATACTATCTACTATAATAAAGTGCTCTGTAAATCTTAGAGTTATGCATAAATATGAACTGTAATTAGTACAATTAAGGTTTATATAAATATATATGTATAGGTATATGTGTGTATGTGTGTGTGTGTTTCCATGAGTCTGAGAGATGAATACTCTCAGCTCACCACTTTCTCTCCTACATTTCCATTCCCTCAAACCTGGGGGCGTGACACCTAGTCTAGCCTCTGGGAAAAGGATGGATCAACATTTGGATTCCAAAAATGATTCCTTTTAACATGTGGAGGTCATAGGGGAGCCAGTGTGGTATAGCAGAAAGAGGACTAGGGATCTGGAATTAGAAGATGGGGATTCAAGTCTCAGAAGTATTATCTATGAGCTGTATGATCCTGTTCAAGTAATTTCTCCTTGTTGGGCCTCAGCTTCCCCATCTCTAAAGAGTATATCAATGTCGATATCGATAGAAATATATATGTATATGGTTAAATATATTATATATACAGTGAGAGAGTTAGAGATATTTGATAGATATCCATCCATATATACATATATACCATAAAACCTTCTATAAATCATAAAAGCTCAGGGTTCTAATTCATTTAAGTTCAATGAACATTTATTAAGTGCCTACTGAGTGCAGAGTTTTGTGCTGAGTGCTGGAGAACATACTATAGGTAAAACATGATTTTTTCCTTCATGGGCTTTACAATCTAATAGGGGCATATGACAACTACAAAAACAACTCAAAATAACCTAGATGAACCAGAAGGAGAAATATTCTGTATGGTGGCTCCAAGTCTTGATCATCCATTCTCTGTTTCAAGACTTCAAGTGATAAGGGAGCTCACTCACTACTTATTGAGAAAGTCCATTCAACTTCGGCATAGCTGTCACTGCTAGAAAGTTCTCCCTCAAATATCTGTGGGATGAAATTCTTAAGAGCAGGATTTAGGGATTAGGGCACTTGAGGGCTGAGAAGAAAGCCTAGAGAAAGGTGTAACCTTTGAGCGTGGTGCAGTTAAGGAGGGGTGCAATGGAAGCACTGAAGTCAACAGAGGGAAAGTTTTAGGGTCACTGATTGCCTGGAGGGACATGAAAATTGGGAGCAAGGCCTGCATGAGCAGAATCCAGGGTTGCCTCAGGAGGTCTCTTCTTTCCGGCATAGGAAAGTGATAAAACTCAGTAGAGCTTCAAGAACTATAGGACACTTTGCCATACAATAAAGCACTTATCTCCATTAGTAGAGGAATTCTTTCACCGGAGCTCCTTAGATGACATCATGGGTCTGGCTAACCAATCTATCTATCATCTATCTATCTTTCTGTCCGTCCATCTGTCTGCCCATCTGTCTGTCCATCCATCTGTCTATCTGCTATCTGTCTGTCTATCCATCTATCTGCACAACCATCTATCTATCTATCTATCTATCTATCTATCTATCTATCTATCATCTATCTATCTATCTATCATCTATCATCTATCTATCTATCATCTATCTATCTATCTGTATGTGTTTGTATATATGCATGCAGTGTGCACACACTAGAAACCATACATACACACATGTGCATATATGAACTATATGATGTGTATATCTATAGATCTACCAATATCCATAGATACCCAATATCTATAGATCGACCTATAGGTACAAACAAGCTATACATAGATTATCTAGATGTAATCTATATACAAATATAGATATAAATATTGATAGATATAGATATGGATCTATAGATATATACATATATACATACTGTTTAGCATACACATATAGGTATATGTAAAAATCTATGGACCTATTTAGGCATCTATATAGGTCTATAGATACAGAAAGCTACTTAGATGTGGATATATATATATATATATATATATATATATATATATATATATATATA
>NW_027185694.1:26859572-26861507 GCF_028583685.1 Petaurus breviceps papuanus | reverse complement strand
ATATATATATATATATATATATATATATATATATATATATATATATAAAACACAGTCCCCACAATAACCCTGAGAGGTCTCAAGATGTCATGAAAAAAAGCACAAGATTTGGAACTGAAAGCCTTGGATTCCAATCCTGCCTGCCTCTGTTACTTACTGACTGTGTGGTGACCTCAGGCAAGTTTCTCTGAGCCTCTCTTTTCTCTCCTCTGTAAAACAAGAGGTTGGCATGACTCCAGGAGCTTAAGCATGGTCCCCACCTCCTGACACAGAGGTGATAGCAAGATGCAGAAAGAGACATATTCCTGGATGTGAACAATGAAGGAATTTGTTTTGCTTGACTAAACATATTTGTTTCAAGGGTTTTGCTTCTCTTTCTTCTTTTCTTTCAATTTGTGGAGAGGAGGTAAGAGGTAAAAAATATGAATACTTATTAATTAAAAAAAATGAGATTGGACTCAGTCCACAAGTTTCATCTAGCCTTCTATCTATGATCCTAGTAATATCATCTGCATAGTATAGGTAAGGGAACAAATTCAAGAGAAGTTGTAGCATCATAGGATTTCTAGACAGAAATGACCCCTGAGAATATATATTCCTATGCCCAAGGTTACAAAGGCAGGAAACAGCAGAACTATGATTTGAATCCATGTCCTCTGACTCAAAATCTAGAGCTTCCCTTTCCACTCCCCTCTCTGGCCCCCGACTCTGGCCCCCAATTCCATAACATGAAGGGATTTGCCCATGGCAGCACAACTTCTAAGAGTTAGAACCTGGTCTGGAAACCAGGTCTCTGGATTCCAAATTTACATCTCTTTTATCACAGAACTAAGGCCTGCTTTGTGCAGATCCTTATTCTGGGAGGAACAGAGAAGATTATGAGGTGGTTTTGCCTTCAAGGTGCATATAGTCTAGTGGGAAGAATAAGCCTTAAGCACAAATAATTACAGTACAAGGAAGAATGTGATCTATAAATACTCATCTGTGGCTTACAACTCCCAGGCTAGCTGCACTGACGCAGGGGCTACCTGCTGATGCAGCTATGGGAACAGCTGGCCCAGCTGTGAATGTCAATATTCCCTCCTGGGGATATGTTGCTTCTTGAATATAATCAACCTCTCAGCTAACCTGGGGCCAAAAATAAGAAAGAAAAGCTGCCTCAGTGAAAAGAGGCCAGAACTAGATGGCCTAGCTCTGTCCCTAACTCACTAAGTGACCTTGGGCAAGTTGTCTTTTTTTCCTTACCTGGGAAACTTGAATAATAGTCCTCCCCTGCCTGTCTCAGGGGAGTGGTTATGATGGCACCGTGAGATCACAGATGATAAAATCACTTTCAAAGGAAGTGCTCAATTATAAATTAATCCAACAATTCTGGAAACAGTTTGGAATTAAATTAGAAATGTCACTAAAACTACACAGACCTTCTGATCCATGATATTCCCTCTTCCCCAAGAATGGGAAGGGGAGGAGATCAAATATAGAGGAGAAACTGCCATATAAACAACAAAAAATACTTATAGCAGCACAATTTGTGGCATTAAAACAATGGAGACAAAGTTTTGCCCATTCATTTGGGAATGGCTGGACGAAGGAATTATGCTTTAGGAATGTAATCTGATAATACCACTGGGTCTTAAGAAGTGGGAAATATGAAGAATTGAGTGAAAAATGGGAAGATTTGTATGAACTAATGCAGCTTAAAAGGGAACAGAACCCAGAGAAAAATTTAGTCAATGACATCAATAATGTAAAAGAGGATATCCCTGGAAGACTTCTGATCCTGGACCAACGTAGTGAGCAAGAGACTTCAAATGAAAAACAAAAGAATAAAAAAGTCTCTCTGATTCACATAAATGAATAAATAATTTTTTAAAAAAATCCTATAAAGCAGAGAGAGACAGAGAGAGAGAGAGAGACAGAGAGAGAGAGAGAGAG
>NW_027185694.1:26796598-26859472 GCF_028583685.1 Petaurus breviceps papuanus | reverse complement strand
AGAGAGAGAGAGAGAGAGAGAGAGAGAGAGAGAGAGAGACACAGAGACAGAGACAGACAGAGACAGAGATAGACAGAGACAGAGAGAAAGACAGAGACAGAGAGAGACAGAGAGACAAAGATAGAGACAGACAGACAGAGACTTCAGATGACAGACAGTGAAACAGGCTTCCCTCCTCTGAGGACTACTGGGGTGGAATTAGGGATACTTTGTTGGACACAGCCAATGTTTTCATTCATTTTGCTTTACTGCATTTATTTGTTACAAGGAAGAGGGCTGTGTTTGTGTATGTGTATCTGCATGCACGCAAGTACTGCATATGTTTGTGTGAGATATTGAGGAAGCAAGAATGACATTTAAAAAAAGGAGCATTGGTAAAACATTTAGGCTCTAGGATCATAGAAGTAGGGCTAGGAGTGATCTTAAAGGCAATCTAATCCAGTTTCTTCATTCTAGTTATGGGAACGGAGGTCAAGGGAGATAAAGTGACTTGCCCCAAAGAGAAAAAAGACTGTACTCTATTTAAAACCTAGTACATGGTTTGGGAAAGATGCCCCAGAATCCTGCTACTTTTTCCGACAGTGGGTAGTCTTCAAAGTTCAAAGAGGATGTGAGATAGGGAACTTACCCATGAATCAGAAAATACTCTATGATGACAAGGTTTTCCAGAAGGGATCCTGTCCTCTGCTTAGTTATTTCTGCTCTCCATACTTTAGTTCCTTCTACCAGAAGCCAAAGAAAGAATGGTTATCTTTAGAAGATGCCCAAACTGACCACCCAATGGGAAGTAGATGTAGAAAGAGTAACCTTAGGGGTGGCCAGGTAGCACAGCGAGTAAGAGCACCAGCTCCAGTGTCAGGATGACCTGGAGATCGAATCCTGGGCTCAGACACTTAGCACCCACCCAGAAACAACTGGCCATGTAACCTTGAGCAAGTTACTTAACCCTGATTGCTTTAAAAAAAAAAAAAAGAGTAACCTTAGCCTAACTTCCATTTTGTGTTTCTTAAAGGTCCTTGGGGATGGACTTCCCAGATTTCCCCCTTTCTTGATTTACATTCTCAGATTCTTAATCCATTCTGCTAATCCATTTCCATTTTACGGGTGACTTCATCCCATTCACATTCAGATTTATAATTACTATTTGTGAATTTCCTTCCATCTTATTTTTACTCACTATTTTCCTTCTAAGCCTCTACTTTCTAGCCTATTCCTGTTACCTTATTTTCATTCTCAGACATCAGGGCAAAATCTTATCTTCTTGCCTGGGCTGGCTATGAGACCTTAGGATGTAATTCTGGGAGATATGTAGCCGCAATCACCAGATATTTCTAAGGAACAAACAGATAGGCTGCTGGTTCTCTGAGATAATTTGAATAAAAAAATGGCCTGGAGACAAGAGGATGGATACAGGTTACTCTTTTCTTTCTGTAAATTCTGTTTTCTTTTCAAAAGCATCACCCTAATCCAGGTGATCTCAATCATAGACCACACTTTCCAAATTCTGAGAAACCAATAATTTAAAAATTCTATTTGTGCCTTAGGTATCATTTCTGTTTATTATGAACTTGAAGCATTTAACTCCACTGGGGTCCTACCCACCAAACCCTGTATTTCAAATATAAGACTGAATGTTCATTTACTACACTAGGAAAATCCTAGAAGGTCAGGGCTAGAAGGGAGTTTAGAAACTATCAAAGTCACCCTATTTAGTTTATAAATAGAGCCAACCAAGGCTTTAAAAAGACTTGCCCAAAGTCATACAGCCAGTTAATGGCCAGCCTAGTGACTGAATTTGGTTTGCCAAACACCCAAGTCTCCTATCTCCCAGGATTTCTTCACTACTTTGAATGACACATAATCCAATCCAATTCCATTAAATGCACATTTACCAGGACTTATTCCGATCAAGTCTGTGAGCTGTGTTGTGCTGGCAGGGAGAGAGAGGGTGGATGGGAAGATAAGTTCACTCAAGGCTGCCCAAATGAAGTTCCCTTTGGAAGAAAATTCATCTCTGTCAGCCCTCTGTATTGGTACCTTTTTTCTTCCTCTTTTTAGAAAGGACCCTAAGATGACAAAGGGGATTTGACAACTAGGGTCCTTGGGTTGAATTCTGATGATGGAATGCCAACAACAGAGTGAATTTCTGGCTTAGAGAGTGATATATTGGGGCACTGGGAGCGGCTGGTTTAATTACTGTTCCAGTCTGATTGTGTCTTCTGGGTGACCCCTCTGCTCATCCCTGCTCTCAGGAGAATGGAGTACACAGTTCTCTTGTGAACTGGCTAAACTCCCATTGTCCCTCATTCCAAACCTGAAGGTGAAGGGATTGAAGTAGAAAGTTAACCAGACCCTCCCCTTCCAGCATGGAAATGTCCCATTGGAAGGACCTCATGATTTTTCCAAACCTCATCTTTCTACTCCCTTTCTCTACTACATATTATAACCTTTGCTTTGGCCTTCTGATGCCCTCCTATCAGGTTCATTTCTGCCTTCACAGCTTTTTTCCTTGAATGCCTTCCTTCCTCCTAGCCTCTTTTCTACCTCTCTAAATGCTACTCATCCTTCAGGGTCCAGTTCAAGATGTATGTTCTTTCAGGAAGCCTTCCCTGACCACTCCAGTGCAGACTGACCTAACCCTTCAATGAGCTCCTAAACTTCCCTACACATAACAAATTATTGATCACACTTTCTTGTATCCTACATCACGCTCCAACTGTTCCATGTGGGAGTACAGCCCCTCAAGGCTAACTGAGTTCACTGAGGGAAAGCTCCAAATCGCCTCCTTCCTCTTCCCTTTTCCCTTCTATTGCTTTTCTCTCTCTGTATCTAGAACAGGGCTAGAGTTATAGAAATAATTTAGTGAACGCTTGGTGATTTGGACTGGACTGAAATACACATAGATTTGAAAAGATATTCTCCATGGGGAAGAAAGATTGAACCCCAGCCTTCTATGGACAATATTGTCAGGGCACCTATGTCCTAATCCTGGTTCTGTTACTTATTAGCTGTGGGGCAATGATTCAAGTCCCTCCCTCTTTCTGGACTTTAATTTCTTCAGCAACAAAATGTATAGACTGGTATATTCCAATGGTTTCCCCAATCTGCAGACCTCAGACCCCCAAAAGGCCACAGTTATTCTAAAGTTATTCACAAATTTCTATGTGCACCAAACACTGATATTTTGGTCTTGACAAATACAGCAACTACTAATACATAGGCACCCTCAAAATTCATTCATGTTGTTGAAAGGTAGCCTCATAATCAAAACAGTTGGAAGCCACTCCACTAGATGTTTTCCGTGGGGCTGAAATGGAGTTCTTATTTCCTTACTAGATATTGAATATTGAGGGGGAAAAGTAGGGACCTCTCCAGTGCTTCCATTCCTCTGGTCTGAAGTCCCAGCTCAACACCGCATAATGAGGCTATCTCCCAGGGGCTGTGGAGATGGCAGGGTTTGTCAAGCAGAGAGACATGGAACAATACACCTCCTTGCTCTGATGTGCTCAGGAGCTATTTCAAAATACCAAGAAGATAAGGAGAATGGAAGAGGAGAAAGAAGGGGGAGTCTGGGCCATGTTCAGACAAAAGGCCCTGCTCCTTATCAGCAAATAATAGACTCAGTTTCTTTGCCAGGTACTCCCAGAGATCCTCTGAGGCCACCAAGTCAGCTTATCCCATGGCAACATACACACACACAAAAGGGCAGAGAGAAAGCACAGAGAAAATGAGGCAGAAGGAATGGCAAGATGGAGATGACAGCCCAGGGAACACAGAAGAGAAACTAATATCCTCTGGTTCCATGGACACAGAGGCTAGACAGGGACCTCCAACCTTAATTCACCCTCTTTTTGAAATGCGTCCTCTGCGCCAGTCTCCTTACAAATTCCGGGATCAGTCTTTCTTCCAAATCTTTGCTCAAATCATTCTTATTGCCTGGAATGCCCTCCCACCTCTTTTCTATTTGTCTCAATTTCCTTTAGGGCCCCCTCAAGTATGAGCCCCCACCATGAGTGTTGTCTGATGTCTCTCCCTGACCCTTTAAGACAGCAGGCTCTCCTATGATTCTTTATATGAGGGATCCACAGACGCCTTTAGCAGTGTAGTGAATCCTAGGGATTCTCAGAAAAAAAAATTAACTTACAAAATTAAATACATAGGATTACAAAAGAAATAAATTAAATTGAAATATGGATGTAACTTTTTCCCATCCAAATTCATAGCCTCCCTGGAATCTATTCACAGACCCTAGGTTAAGAATTATTGTCGATAACTTAATTCACTGTCTCAACTGTTCATTTTGTAGCTTAATCATATATTGCCTATAAAATTCTCTAACCTTTTCTTGAGAGCTGGAGAATATTGCCTCTCCCCCCAAGACTGGGAGTGAGTGCTCTAAGGGCAAAGTCTCAGTCCCCAGTCCTTCTGTGAGGTCTCTGAAGGCAGGGAAGGCATGGCTGTTCTGCTTTTCCATATGTTGGCTAGGCCTGTTCCTCTGTCTCCTCTCAGACTGTAGGCTACCTGAAGGCAGGGCCAAGAGGTTCTTTTTATTCCTTCTTCCTCCCTCTCCTAGACTAGGAGCTCCCTGAGGGCAGGGCCAAGAGGTTCTTTTTCTTTCCCTTTTCTTCTTCCTCAATCTCCTAGACAAGGAGTTTCTGAAGACAAGACCACCAGGTTCTTTTTCTTCTTCTTCCATCCTTTCCTAGATTAGGAGCTCCCTGAGGGCAGGGACAGAATCAGCTTTGACTGGAACTGGAACTGAGTTCAATTATAAGCCTGGCTGAATTGAATTGGTTCTGGTTGAACTGAAGCCATCTGAATCCGGACAGCATCAGCAGCCCTAAATTCAGCTCCAATTAGGAAATCTCTCTCGTTGATCTGAGGATCTTAGTGACTCACTCTTCATTTGGGACACAAACCTTTGGGAAAAAGGGAGAGGGAGGGGCAATGGCCACACATGGGGAAGTTTGTTTTCAGCTTAGCTTTGGTATGTGCTTCTGGAGTGGCAGAGATTCTGGAGTTAGCCGGGGAACATGGGGATGTTCCTGAGGCCACAGGCCATCCCTTCTCTTCCCCCCACCCCCAAGGATAAAATTCTCTTAAATATTCCAGGGCCTTGGAAAGCACAACCCATGGTGGGAGGGGGAATGCTGATAAATCACGCCCCCTTCCCCACATCTCTTCCAGTTCCGTTATTTTTATTAAGAGCACTAGAGCCCCTAAAGCAATAACTATTAGCACTTGGTAGTGAATGGTTCTTTGTCTCCTAAAACCCAGAAGTAGGTCTGAAGTACTGTAGTTCCTTCTGTGGTCACAGGGGGTACCTGACTGCCTGAAGGATTCCAAAGCAAAAGCTGACTCTGATTCCAGGAGCCAGGTATCCTGCTTCCTGCCATCCAGGCAGGGTTGGCTGATGGGTGAACGAATGCCCTGTACCTCTCTGAGTTCTTGACCCAAGGCTCAAAATCCATACCCCTGGTTTGATTTTTATTTTCTGGGATTTGAGAAGATTCAATTCAACAAACAGTTATGAAGCATTTCCTTCATATAAGGTAGCCCAAATTAACATATAAAATACATACAAACGATGCCATCAAAAAACAGGGGCTTCAGTCTAAGGAGTGTGTGGGAGGGGAGAGGAAGGAAGAACCAGCCTACAGTGGTTCTCAAAGGGTGTGCCCCGGTACCTGCCCCAGTTTTGACTGGGTGTACGCCACAACTGTATGTAATTTAACACTTAAAATCCCATAGGAGTGTACATTCCTAGATTTTGGGAATTGTATAGACCTTACACTTATAATCACATGAATGTGGGAGGTGTCTCCCTCATCGTAAAGAATAATACTGTGCCCTGGGAGACTTAGGGAGCTGTAGTCTAATGGCATGGGGATCAGACAAGCACTCAAATAACAAATAAATAGGAGGAGATCAGAAGAAGGAGAACTTTCTTTTTACTTGGGAGGATGGGAAAGGTTGATTGTAGAAGACCAATGATTTATTCCAGTAAGCATCATTTCTCACAGAACCTTTGTGCCCTTTAATCTTCGCAAAAGTCCTTTGGCAAGTAGGAATACTGTCCCTGATACAGGGATGAAAAAAACTCAGAAAAAGAAAGTGACTTATTCAAAGTCACACAGTTTATAAGTAGTAGAGTTGGGATTACAGCCCAGATATCTTGACTCCAAATCTAGTATTTTTTTTACTGCATCTTACAGCCTTATGAAAACTATGGCAGGCAGAGGCAGAAAAAGGCTCTCCTCTTCTCTATCCCATAATGCCATTACCCACAGAAGAATATCATTTCCCAAGGGATCACTGGATGTAAGGGAAGACTCATCCTGAAGAAAGCAGCAGCCTATTTCTCATCTCTCAGAATACCAAACCCTGGAATTAGGGAAGGGAAGAATCCATGTGGAGACCCTTGCTGCCAAGGGCATTTATTTATTTTTGCCTCTTTTTTTTTTAAGGGGCAATTGAGATTAAGTGACTTGCCCAAGGTCATATGGCTAGTAAGTGTTAAATGTCCGAGGCTGAATTTGAACTCAGGTCCTCCTGACTCCTAGCTGCCCCAGAGGGCATTTTTTATGAGTGAACTAAAGGGTACCGGTGTGGACAAATGAGTTGGGTAGTATATTGCATTAAGATTTAGGAGACAGGAGATCTAGCTCTGGTTCGAGGACTATGGAAAGCTGCCTCTTCTCAGACTACTGTGACCTAGTTCAACAATACAATTACATATTTATTGTGCTTAGTGCCAGGACATGGCCCCTGCCCTCAAGAAGTTCACAATCTTTGAGGTGGAGTTAAGACATGGATGCAAATAACTATGGTGCAAAGTAGAACAGAAATTTATGGGAGTGTTCCAACAGAATAGCTAGAGAGATTAAAGAATAGGGAAACCACTTCTAACTGGGGGCCATTCACCAAATAATACCAAACCTGTAAAAATGCTGACTTTCCCAAACTGGGGGGCCAAAAGGTGACCAAGACTTGAGGATCAGATCTGTTGCTGGCTTTCTGTGTAACCTTGATATGTCCCTTCCTTCTTTGGGCTTTAGTTTCTTCTTTTATAAATTAAGGAAAATGAGACTAGGTGGTCTCTGAAGTCCTTTCTAAGATTCCAACCTGGAAGGCACAGAAACAGACTAGACTGTATTTCTTTGTCTTTTTTCTTTCTCTCCCTCCCAAGGAAGCCAGGGCTGAAGGAGTGACTTTTCTATTCCAAAAGGGGCCCTGAAGGTGGGTCAGTGGTGTGAGAGGGAACACCAATCACTTTGTTTAGGGTATATACAGTCTCTAGAGGCAGCTGGTGGCACATTGCATAGGGTGCTAAACTTGGAGTCAGGAAGACCTGAGTTCTGATGCTTACTGGCACTGGGACCTTGGACAGGTTTATTTAGCCTCTGTTTGCCTCATTTTCCTTAATTGTAAAATGGAGATAAATAATAACACCTACCTTGCAAGGTCAAATGAGATAATGTTTATAAAAAGAGCTTAGCACAGTTCTTGGCACATAATAGGTTATTATACAAATGCTTATTTGTCTTCCCTCTCTAAATAGGCAGATCTCTTATAAGAATACTGAAAAGGCAGGGAAATATTCTTGTGAGTATCTGTATATATAATGGTACACATTTGCAAAAGCATTGGCGGTTCCCTGGGCAGGGGGAATGATTACCACGTACCCATCAGGAATCATTTCCTTACTGGTCCTCCCACCACACTCTAAGCTACTTCTGGCCTGTGGTCCTTTTGTGAATGCTGCTCCCTCTGACATGGAATGTCCTTTCCTTGTTTCTTTCCTCTTCTCCCAAACCTCCTATTCAAAGGCCAGCCCAATTCCCACATCCTCCAGGAAATCTTGCCAGCCCACACTCAGTTCATCCTCCTCTGACTCCAACAGCCCTTATTGTCTCTGCTACAGCTGATCATTTTATTAAATTCTGTCTTGTATTATTCTCTGCTCTAGGTGGGAGAGTCCTGTCTCACTCAATTCTGTCTCACTCAATGTGAATTTGCTGGGTATACCCCCCACCTGTTCTCTGTATCTTTTTTTTCAGATTGGCAGAGAATTTTACCCCAATCCAGGGCTGAGATCTGTTTCTTCTCTGCTTTTTCCCAAGATGGGAGGTCCCTTAAGACAGGGCTTGAGCCTGTTCTTTCTCTGTCTCCCCCAGAGTATGAATATCCTAAGGGCAATGCCCAGGTTACTTTTTCCATCTTCCCTCCAGCAAAACTGAACTCAGCTCACTACATAATGAATGCCTGATTATAATTCATTGGCACTATAATTCACATGGAGGAACTATGAACTTATGGTCTGAATTCTTTCCTAAAATGAAAGAATTGAATAAAGACTCATGTGACCTGGGGTGGAAATCTGGGCTGAGATTGAGGATACCTGGGTCCTGGATGCTCTGGTTCTGCTGACAGGCCCCTGCTTGACCATGGGGAAAACTACTTCACTTTTATAAAACCACAAATAGTAAAAAAATGCAAATTAAAGCAACTCTGAGATAGGAACTTATGATACCTCACACCCATCAAAGTAGGAAAGATGGAAAATGTTGGCAGAGCTATGGGAAAAGAGGCAACTTAATTCAATGTTGGAGGAGCTATGAATTAGTTTTACTGCTTTGGAAAGTAGTGCAATTCCATTGAGGATTGTACAAGAAAAATTATAAATTCATATACTTTGACCAGCAATCTTGTTCCTCCTAGCTTGATGCCCCTCAGAAAGTTACAGACAGGAATAAAAGACCTATATGTACAAAATATTCATAGCAGCATTCCTTATAATAGCAAAAAGTTAGGAAGCAAATATGAGTCTAGTGATTGGGGAAAAGGCTGAATAAATTGCAGCATATGAACATAATGGAATGTTATTGTTCTACAAGGAGTTATGAGTATGGAGAATTCAAAGAAATATGGAAAGGCTTGTTTGAAGTAATATAGAATGAAGAAAGCAGAGCAAAGAGAACAATAACAGCACTAAGCTACATCAAGTGAAGCCAACATTAAATGGTCACATTAAAACATACAATTTAAAAAATAAACAGTATATTACAAAAAAGTACAGATGCAGATCACTCTTTTGTATGGTTTTCCTTAGCTGGCTTTGGGTGGGGGGAAGTATGCTTTGTGGGTTGTTTGGGCGTTTGTTTATGTTTGCTGTGTTAAAACAAAATTTATCCATTAAAGAGGGTGAAAAAAAAGAAAAAAACATTAAAACTACTTAGACTCTCTGGGTTTCAGTTTGGACAAACTGGCCTCTGAGTCTTATTTCCTGGCTTTGCCAATTTGCCCATCTATAATTCTGTGATCTCTTGCATTGTCTTTGGCAATTATTGAATGTTAAAAAAATGTTTAAATAGTCTGTCTCCCCACTCAGTCTGGGAGTTCTAGGAAGAGCAGGGGCCATGTCTTGCCCCCATCCCTCTCCCAGTGCTACTAAACACGGAGATGGGCTCACAAGAGTGAGATGTGTGGAAGTTTGGTAAAGCGGGGACCTGGCAGGGGAGGGTATTAAATTAATCAGTTTTTAAAGGAGAGAAGACCCTAAGCATGTGAGGTCACAGAGGGATTGCTTTGTCCTCTCTACCCTGATTGCTGCCAGCAGTATTCACCCGGCCCTTCAGTGTGCTAACTTGGGTCCCCCCCACCCCTTCCCAGCCCAGCTCTGGGCCCACGAGTTTTAATTTGAGATGAAACAGATCGGTTTTAAATTATCATGTAGAGAATGATATCATTATACAAATGTTCCCCCACCTTCCTCTCCCCTGACTTTTTCACTTGGCTGTAATTATAGAGCTAATTTGGGTCTCTGTATTGTTCTAACCCTGGCAGATCCCATCTGTGTCTCTGGGCGAGGGGGATGAGGGGCCGCTCAGCTCCCCATTGGGACCAGGGCACAGAATCAGCCTTACACTGAGGAGGCAGCACAAGGGATGGGTCCTTGCATCCTCTGGTCTCCTTCACCCCAGCCAGAGAGGAAATACCATCCTTCCACCTGTTAGATGCTCACCTGAGAAACCCAACTTTCCATTCGAATGCTACCCTGAGGGCAACCAGAAGGAAGTGGGAAAGGAAGCACTGGTACATCTGAAAGTGTGCACGGGAATGTACGCTCACGCCCCTCAGTTTTTGCGTTTACCTCCACCTCCTTGTGTGGCTGTGTGTGAGAACACCATGTTGGTTCAAGCCTTTGTCAACCCCCTCTAACCTGGGCTGCTGCAATAGTGACCGACCTCCCTTCCTCAAGTCTCCCTCCTGTCCAAGCTATCCTCCACACAGCTGCCTAAGGCATATTCTTAAAGGGTAGGCCTACTCACATAGCTCTCCACTCAACAAATGGGAGTGGTTCCCTCCTACCTCAAGGATTAAAAATAAGCTCACTAGACCACTGGGACTGGAGTCTTACTAGTTGTGTGACCCTGGGCAAGTCACTTCACCCCAACTGCCTTGCCAAAAAAAATCATAAACTCACATGTTTGGCATTGGAAGCCCTCCACAAACTAGCCTCAACCTCTCTTTTCGATTTTATTATATATTTACTCCTCTTCACAGAAAGTATGGTCCAGTTACACTGGCCTTCTTCCTGCTCTCCATACATAGTGATTGATCTTCAGTCTCTATGTCTTCACACTGGCTCTCTACTCCCCATGCATGAAAATGTACTCTTTCTCCTCCTCCTCCCAATTTTAGAATCCCTACCTTCTTTCAAGACTCGAGTCATCTATTACATAATCTGTAACCCTATTATTCTCCCCATCTTTTAGTGTCTCCCCCTCACAGTTACCTTACTTATACAGCATATACATAAACATACACACACATGCATATATGTGTATATGTATATGTGTGCATGTTTGTTGTGTATATATATTTATATTTGAGTATGTGTATATACAATTATACCTTCCACATCATGACTTCCCCTGTTGCTGTTTTGATATATTTGATATATTCAAAGGGAAATTTGGGGGGAGTTTTATGGAAGCTGCATATGACACATGAAGGCCAGCAGATGACACATAAAAAGTTTAGAAATTAAGAAATGCATAAAATATGTGGATAGTATTGTATAATAAAAGCCCAAATTTTATGATAAGGTACTATAAATGCCCCACAAAAGAAAAAAATTCAGACATCTTCTTTGGTATGAAGCGAGGGTAAAAAAGTTTTACATGGGTTTTCTAGATTGTGGGGGTGCCATGTTCCCTAACCCCTGTGATGTGGAAGAGATAACCATACACACATACACTCTCTTTCTCTCTGTCTTTCTCTCTGTCTGTCTCTCTCTTTGTTTCTCTCTCTCTCTCTCTTTGTTTCTCTCTCTCTCAGCTATATTGTAAATTTCTTGGCAGTAGAGATTTTCTCTAATTGTATTTGTACCCCTAATGCCTAGCACAGCACTTGACACATACCAGGAATTTGATAAGTGATCAATTGATCAGAAATCAAGGGATGCTGATTTTTAATTCACATTCACAGTACCAAATCTGCTATTCACTCTAAGTGTGTAATCATGAAGAAGGCACTTAACTTCTCTGGAATTCAGTGTCCTCATTTATAAAATGAAGAGATTAGACTATATTACTTCTCAAGTCCTTTCTAACTCTGACTCAATGATTGTAAGAATTCTGATTCTGTCAAGGCTCAGATCAGAAGTCCCTGTGTCTTTGCTCAGGCTGTCCTCGAACGCCCTGCCATATAGTCTCTCTAGCCAAATCTTACCTATTCCTCAATGTCTAGCCAAGGCCCATCTCCTTGAGGAAGTTTCTTTGGATATTTTAGCTCATATTTTCTGACATCCTTCTGCACTTATGGTCTACACCAGTGGCATCAAACTCAAAAAGAAATGGGGCCACTAAATGTATGCTTGTGGGCTATATATTAACTTAGAAAACCAAAAATTAACACAATCTCTATGCTTTATTGTATTTTGACTTATTTTAAAACATATTTCCCAGTGACGCTTTAATTCCAATTACACAACACTGGGAGGGCTGTGGGCCACCCGTGTGTTTCAGCCCTCTGGTCTATGCCATGCTCTTTTCACTCTCCCTCCATAACCTCCAAGTGCCAGCCTCTCATTGTACTTTATCATGGTAAAAACTGGTTTTGTTTCATCTCAGATTCCCCAAACCGAGCTTCTTGAAGATGGTGTATGGGTTTCTTACAATTTTATCTCCTCTAAACTGGGAGCTCCCCCAGGTAGAGCTCAGATCCACTCCTCTTCTGTCTTCCACAGACTGAGGGCACCTTGAAGAAAGTATCTGCTTCTGTCTCTTCTCTGTCTCCCTACAAAACTGTGAGCTCCCCAAATGAAGGACCTAAGTCTGCTTCTCCTCATTTTTACCCCTGGTGCCTCTTCCACCCACTCAGTACCCCTGAATCTAGAGTAAGTACATCAGAAAAGACTTAACATTGAGTAATGAAATGGGTGGCATAAAGGCAGAGTTGGTTAAAACAAGATTGGGAAAAACCAGCCCTGAATTGCAAAGCATTATCTCTAAAACATGACAGGACTCCTAAGGTGGCCCTTTGGGGCAGGAACAATCTTGGGAAAGGGCACCCATCACTTTGATGAATGTAGGTGTGTCTCATGCAGGCATGGAATCTGTTCTCGATTCCTCACCCCATGTCAGTCTCATTAGCTGATCTGACATTTACAGCGAGGAGGTGAGGAAGTCCCTGGTTCTCCTCTGTTAATGCTGTGGCACAAGATGATATGAAACCCAGCTTCCACTGCAGAGGCCCCTAAACATTTCCTACTTCTCGTGCTCTCATGCTATTTTGCTTTGCCCTCCAACTCCTTGAATTCCCTTCCTTTACCTATTTATAGCCCATTCATCCCTCAAAACCCAAGTCACCTCTTCCATACAGCCATTCTCTGGTTCTGATCCAAGTCAGGTAGGTTGTACTAGAATTTGCCATTACTATTCTCCGCCCCCCCCCCACCCCTTTGTAATATGGGGAAACTGAGGAGTAGAGAGGCCAAAGGATACAGGACCTGTGGTCAAAGAGCTAGTAAGTGTTATCTGTATACATGGCTCATTCCTAACAAAGAGACAGTAAGAACACAGGCCCTTGCCTGAGTCCTTTGCCTGGAGGACTCTCAGAAATGTTTACTGCTTGAGCTGCTGATGGACTAGCTTATGCCCCATGATGTTTCTTGTCCAATAGGCTCCTCAAAGCAATATAATGTAATTTCTTTGCTCTTTTTATGGTTAGGAGGGTTCTTCTCTCTCTTTGAAATCTTTGCTCTCCCCTGCTGCAAGATCATGGAAAATCAATTTAATATAAAATTGGTCAAACCTAGATCTGCATGTGCCAGTAGGAGCTCAAAAGACCACAAATATATGGAACCCCTTCTAAGTTTTTGCTGTCATCCGGCATCCTCTCTGCCTCCAGGTCCCAGTTAAGGAAAGATGAGCCACAAGCAGACTCCTCGCCTAGACCAGCTCTTGGCCAAGATGACATTGAAAGCAGCCAGTTGCCTGTGGGTTTTGCCATGGGCCCTTGGGAGTCTGAGCAGGATCACAGAGAATCTGGGCTGCAGTGCTAAGGCTGAAATCACTGGGGTATCTCTTCCCTGGCCGTTGTATTCATAGTCACTCCCTGGGAGAAACCTGTGGTCCAGCTGTCTGAGGGCTGCCTGTGGGGCCCCACATAGACTTAGCCAAGAAAGGTCCAGTCTGTTCTCTCTTTAACAGCTTTTCCTAAATGTGAAACTCTGTTTACTGGCAGTCCCACATTTCTTTAAGATAGCTAATGTGCTTTTAGGTTAAAGGCAGTCTTTTCATTATGCCATCTATTTAAAAAAAAGAAAAAAAAACATATTTAAGCCAGAAGATCAGTACAGACAGAAACATCTGATAATACAGAGAGTCCCCTCAAAATGACTGCTAAACCTTTTATTCTACCTAGCATCCCTCTAAAAGGCTTTTGATATTTTTCTGGATAATCATTTCAGCCTGTCAACAGGATTGTAAGTTTTCATAATGATACAATTGGTGTATGATGTTGTTTAAGGCCTGTCCAAGTTGGGCTAACTAACTGCCATCTGTGACCTGTGGGCTGAGGTGCTTCCAACAGCAGAGTGTATTGTAGGGGAAAGAGTAATGTATTAGGAGTAGAAACATTTCAGTTCTTGGGCAAGCCATGGCCCTTCTCTAGGCCTCAGTTTCCTCCCTAGAAAAAAGGATGAGTTTGGATTCATCCATCTCTAAGGTAACTTTTAGCTCTAGTGATATCTTATGAGCTTATAAAATGGTTGACATCCAACAGAGGGAAATCCGTATGATCCACAGGCATAGTATCAAGGGATGCCCATAGAGTGATTTGAAAAGTACCAAGGAGTCCCACCATCCTGAAATAGAACCCCCACCCTTTCCTGGTATGACACCTGAAATTCTTACATTACACTTTCCTTCCTCTTGGGGTTACACATTGCTCTTTTTTTAGGCACCTTAGTTAACCTTTGTGTATATGAGCTATTTGCCAGATGATGATAGTAAATCAGATATTATCCCATCCCTATTTACCATATGAGTTTTGAGAGAGGAAGGAAAGAAAGAAGGGAAGGAGGAAGAAAGAAAACATTCAGGCGCTCACTGTGCCAGGTACTGTACTAAGTTCCTTATAAATATCATCTTATGTGATACTCATAACTTTAGGAAGGAGGCGCTGTTATCACCCTCTTATTAGAACTGAAGAAACAAAGGAAGAGAGAAATTAAGTGACTTACCCAGAGTCATAACTAATAAGTGTCTAAGGCCAGATCTAAACTCAGATATCAAATGAGATGATGGACCTGTTAAAACACAGTGCACATATTTCTATTTCCTTAATTTTGCTTTAATTGCATACAATAATGAAAAAAGATAAAGCAATGAGTAATATTTTTAGATTCTCAAATAATTCTGTGTAAGTAATTGAGTAGAAACTCATTGGATCAGAAACCTACAGTTTGAAAAGTACAAAACCATGTAGTTCGGGGGTTCTTAACTTTTTTTGTGTCATGGACCCCTTTGGTTACAGACCCTTTCTCTGAATAATGTTCAATAAATACTTAGGATTACGAAGGAAACTAGCTACATTGAAATACAGTTATCAAAAAAAATTTTTTTAAGTTCATTGACCCCAGGTTAAGAACTACTACCCTCTCATTTTACAAATGAGGAATCCGAGGCCCCAGGAACTTAATTGACTTGCCCAAGGTCACTAGGCAGGAAGTATGTAATACAAATAGTGTTTGAACCCTGGTCCTCTGATGCTAGAACCAAAGGTTTGTTCCACTGCCCCATAGTTTCTCCTAATGATGATTACCATCTCAGTTTATGATGCCTATAGGAAACCTGGTTGTTCTAATCATAAAGTCATAACCAATGCATCACCTTAGACCTGCTTAGGTTAATTAGAAGCAAAGCAACCAGAAGTCAGACAGCACTCTAGCAGGACTGGTTTGTGAAACTTAAGCCTTCCAACAGGTACTCTTCATCTTTTCTAGCATTATTTCTCTTTCTGAGTTTTGGGGCCCAAAGATGAGTCTTTTCCACTGTTTCTGGTTCACTCCTCCTGAGAATGGCCATATGGCTCTCTCATGGAGGAAGGGGCTGCAGGGTGCCTGCTGCTCACAGGAATTCACTGTAGCCAGAAATAACTTCATCCTCAAAATACTGAATTAGTATAACCCAAGGGGATTTGAAAGATCCTTTTCTTCATGGGAAAATGGATTTGAGTTCAGCGGGGCAAATTTCCATAGTCCCCCCTCTCCTGTTGGCAAATATGTCACAGAATACCATCCTTTGTCTTGAAAGGTCACCCCCTCCTTTAGGGGAGATGCTGTCAGAACAAACCACCCCTCCCATGGAGAGATGCTGATTGGCATTCATTAAGGAAAGATCATGAAGAACTTGCCACCAAATTTTTGCCTGTGATGGCACAGGAAGGAAAAGCCACATTCCCTGAATTAATTCGAATCTAGAAACCAGAATGAGAGAGATCATAGTCTTACTCTATTCTGTTCGGGTCAGGCCACATCTGGATGGAGTATTGTGTTCATTTCTGGGTGCCATATTTAAGAAGATTATTTACAAACTGGAGCAAGTCTAAAAAAAGTGACCGAGATGCTGAATGGACCACAATCATGCCACAGGAGAAATCATTCAAAGGAACCTGGAGTGTTAACTCTGGAGAAGGAGACAGAGGAGGACATGGCCACTGTCTTCAGTGGCCTCTTATGTGGAAGAGGGATTAGGTTACATTTTTTTCAAAGCCCTAGAGTACAGAACTATAGGCAGTGGGTGGAAGTTGTGGAGAGGCCAAACTTTTAGACTAATTATAGGGAAGAAATTCCTAATGATGACTGATGTCCAGCTTTGGAATGAACTACCTCAGAGGAGAGTAAAAGAGTTGTTATTGGAGTACTTTAAGCAGAGATTGGACAAATGTTTGTTGGATAGAATTTAATTCAATTCAACAAACTTCAAGCATATTTATATAAGGTCCTGTGCTTGAAATAAAACATAATAACCCCAGCCCTCAAGAAACTTATATTCTATTAAGAGGATCCAATTTATACCCAGATAAATAAATACAAGAAAATTTCAGGAGGGAAACAGCACTTAGTACTAGGTTTATCAGGAGGGGCTTAGTGTTGGAGGTAGACTTGAAGAAAGCTGGGGATTCTAGGATGTGAAAAGGAAGAAGCATGCCAGGCCTGGAGGACAACCTGGGCAAAGCCACAGAAAAGGGAGGTGGAATGCAGGGATTGCATTATTTCAGAAAGCAATTGTACTAGATGACCCTCAGTCATCTGGCCTCTCCCACATCTGCCAGTCCATGTTCTGTGGCTTTGAGGGGAATAAATCAAGTGCTGTGGGAGTTCAGAGGATGGAGAGATGATCTCCAGGCTAAGGAATCAGGTGAGGCATCATGGAGGAGAAAGCATCTGAGCTGAGCCTTGAAGGATAGTTAAGATGCTGAGTGACAAAAGATGGGGACTCAAGGGAGGGCTAAATGGATTTCAGGTGACTGTGATAGCCCTGTCCTTGCTTTAGCCAGCTCAGAACCAAAACCATCACCTCCTTGTTACAGGACCTAGATTCTAGCAGTTCTATGTTTTCTCAAATGACCCATAAATCGGAGTCTGAAAACTGAGCAAATGAAGAGAAGAGAGGTCACACTTTCTGGCTCTTAGGAAAGAACTCTCCACTAAAAACAATTTGAATTCCCTGCCTGATGTCTGAAGTTAATGACTTAATGTAATTGCAGAGGCATTGGCGGCCTGGTCTGCTGTTTACAGTGAGGACCTAGAGTGGGCTCTTTCTGGTAGGGAGGAAGGGATTAATTCCAGGCTAAATAGTTGTCAAATGGGATTACACCAATATTTGACTTACATCTCAGGCAAATTGAGGTGTAGGGCTCTCCAGTCCCCACTGAGGGTCCTCTTAAGACCCTAGCTTTGTGTTCTATGCACAGAGAAATACCTTCTCTTCTCTTTACCAGATGCATTGTTCTTCCCTTCTCAGAGCAAGAGGCTACCCTTGGGACTAATGGAGGAGAAGGGGAAGGACAGGCTGCAAATTTAGCCAGGGAATGGGGGCCCAGGGAGGAAACAAACCCAGAAAGGGCTTTCCAGGGCATCTGACCCTGCTGCACCCACTCTGAAAGAGCAGAGAAAACCTAACAAGTGGAATATGAGGGATGAGCTGAGGAAGTGGGACCTGGACAGTGGGACATGAGGGACTTACAAGGGGGTGTGATGGAGTCAGCTTATACAGATTATTGAATTTTCACTGTGTAAGCAGACAACTCAGACATCTGCAAATGCTACAGAACAGGGCTTGATTTATTGTTAGATTGTCTAGACTTAAGAAAGGGATGGAGAATATTAATAATTTAGATTAAACTTTAAAAGTGTGTTATTTCTGTGTTTTATTTATTTTTTGAAAGCTTGTTGTTAAACATTGACCGGCACATCATTGGATTTACTCCAAAACAGTTTCCTCCATGGTCTGTTGGATGAAATCTGAAATTCCATCACCAAGTCCTTGCCAATGTCTATAGGTTTATTTCTCCTGAATTTTAGACCTTAAGCTATTATCATTCATTCATATTTTAGGCTGAATAAGCTCATTTGATCTTTTTCAGTAGACATAGAATGAAGAATCACAGACTAAGGGAGCTAAAAGGGACCATTTGTTGTTGTTTAGTCATGTCTGACTATTTGTGACCCCGTTTCTTGGCAAAGTTACTGGAGTAGTTTGCCATTTCCTTCTCCAGTGTGTTCCCGTTTTATAGAAGAGGAATTGAGGCAGATAAGGGTTTAGTGACTTGCCAAGGGTAACATAGCTAGTAAGTGTCTGAGGCTGGATTTGAACTCAGATCTTCCTAACTCCAGGGCCAGTGATCTATCCACTAGACCACCTGGCTATCCCTATAATTCCCCATATTTTCTTGCTATTTAGTAAATGTTCTAAGATGGGCTATGTATAACCATGTGGCACTTTGTGAACTGGACACTGCTTGCTTCTGAAAATCATAACTTGCTCTCTTGGTTCCCTGGAGGACCACTCAGCTTTAGCAGACATTTCCAAATGAAAATTCAAGAGCTGAAAGCAGTGACCATCCTCACATCCCTTGGGCCTCACTATTCTCAAGAGGACAGCTTACACTGAGGGGTAAAGTCAGGCCCCACACATTTTGGTCTACTTTTTTTAAGGTCAGTCAAATTAAGATAGCAAGGATGCCTAGTTATGTCTGCTAGACTTCCTGTGCCCCTCCTCTCCATCTTCCCAAATCCTGCCCATTTCTGTGGTTCAGCTAAAGTCCCACTTCCCTTCCAGAAAGCTTATCATGAGTACTTGTGTCTATACTTCACTCCCTCCCTTTCTGACTTCCTATATTCCTTACTGTCTACACCTTACAATCTAGCCTTTAATTGTACACTGCCCCATGTTGTTGGGTATCTAGGTGGAGAGAGTGTTGGGCTTAGAGTCAGGAAGAATCTTCTTCCTGAATTAAAATCTGGCCTCAGAGACTTACTAACTGTATGATCCTGGGCAAGTCACTTAATCCTGTTGTGGTAAGTGAGATATGTGTTCCAGCATAGTGGTTTCAAATTCAAATGGACACAGATTCCCTGGGGGTGGTGGTGGTGGTGGTTGCATATTGACTTAGAAAACCTCAAATTAATATTATCTATACTGCATTATCTTTTTATTTATTTTGCCATACATTTTTCAATTACATTTTAATCTGGTTCTGGTAGCACTTGGGAGTTTTTCCAGGCTGAAAGTTTCATCCCTCTGGTCTAATACATGGCCTTAAACCAAGTAGATGTTCAGTCAATGTTTGCTGATTTTATCATAGTATTCTAGAAACTAGAAAGGCACTGTTAGGAAGACCTTAGGACATAAAACACCAGTCCCACAAGGGACCATTGAAGCTAGAACATATAGTGTCAAAGATGGAGGTGACTTCAGAGATCATCTATTCCAATACCTTAATTTTGTAGCTATGAGAAACAGTCCCAAAGAGGAGAAATGTCTAGCCCTTGGCCTGTCTAGACATTCTGTGGGCTTCTAAAGGATATGAATCAAATTTCTTCTCCTCTTAAATCCTCTGCAATGAAGCAAGCATAGAGCCAGGCCATTGGTAAAGGCTAGTTTTCACAAAGTTGTCAAGAGTTAGCCTTAAAACTGAGAGTTGTTTTAATAAGATTTACAATGGATTACTGTAAAATAGAGTTCCTTGACTGGTACAAGGTTGAAAGGTAGTACAAAAAGTCCCAATCATGAATGGCACTACATTGAAGTTCTTACAAGTCTGGAGGATTTGCTTCCTATCACAGTCCCAAATGATAACAACTTAGGCCCTGGATGTACTGTCTCATTGAGGGATGGGCAGCCCAGCATCAAGGTAAGGTATGGATCATTGGACTTAAAACAGTCTCTCTTTTTTCAGGACTAAGGAAAAAAATTCCTTGAATCAGAAGGAATAAAGATGAGAACAATGCAGACTGTCCAGTTTCTAGATTTTTTAGATATTTTAGACTTGTTATCTCTTAAACTGGACCTTAGTTAACCTAGGTCCATATTCTGCTTGCCAACCTCCCTCCAAGGTCTTCCTTCCCCTGCAATATCCAATTGACTCTAGAGGAGAGAGTGAGGCTGATGACTTTGCCTCACTTAAATCCAATTCATGGACAAGTCAAGATATTACCACCACAAGAAGCAACCTCCTCTCCTCTACACCCTGCCTTCCATCTGGTGTCCAGACTAATAATGTCCCTCAGACCACTACTTTTATTAGGCCCTTACCATGAACCTAGATGGCTCATTGGATAGAGCACAGGGACTGGATTCAGGTAGACCTGAGTTCAAATATAGCCTCTGACACTTACTAGCTATATGACTTTGGGCAAGTCACTCAACCTCTGTTTGCCCAGGAGGCAGCTTAGATGGCTCAGTGTATAACATACTGGGCCTGGAGTCAGGAAGATCTGAGTTTAAATCTAGCCTCACACACTTCCTAGTTGTGTGATTCCTGGCAAATCACTTGACTCCTGCCTGCCTCAAATGTAAAATGTGGATCATAGTAGCATCTGTCGCCCATGGTTGCTGTAAGGATCAGATGAGATAATATTTATAAATTACATAAATGCTAAACTATTATTTTTGTTGTTGTTTGGGCATTTCAGTCATGTATAACTTTTTGTGACCTCATTTGGGTTTTTTTTTTTAAGCAATCAGGGTTAAGTAACTTGCTCAAGGTTACACAGCCAGTTACTTCTGGGTGTGGTGCTCTTACTTGCTGAGCCACCTGGCCGCCACTAAGCAATTGGAGTTAACTTGCTCAAGGTTACATGGCCAGGTGTTTCTGGGTGAGTGCTAAGTGTCTGAGCCCGGGATTCGATCTCCAGGTCATCCTAACACTGGAGCCAGTGCTCTTACTCTCTGCGCTACCTGGCCGCCCTTCATTTGGGGTTTTCTTGACAAAGATACTAGAGCAGTTTGCCATTTCCTTCTCCAGCTCATTTTACAGATGAGCAAACTGAGGCAAATGGGGGTAAGTGCTGGGTCACCATGGAATGAAGGAACCATGGGTGGAGGGCATTAAGACCAGAAAGAACAAGAAAGGGCCCAGCAAGACACCTAGGGTTGGCACTGAAAAAGGGATAAGGGGCTGGATTGGAACATCCTCTTGTTCTGCATCACTCCTGGTTCCTAGCTTTCTCTGATGTCCCTTCAGTTACAGAGCTCCCATTACCACCATCCTCACTAGTTTTCATTACAAAAGACTAAATCTTTTAAACCACAGTAGCTTTCCTCTTTCATGTTATTCTCTCAATTCACCTTCAGCCTCTCCCGCCACAGTATTGTGACTAGAGTCTAGGTTTGTTTCCTCCTTTTGGGGCAGCAGGATTTAATGTAAAGAGCTCTGGATTTTGGTGTCAGGCCAGGTATGAATCCTAGCTATGCTACATGTAGCTGTGTAACATTGAGCAATCAATTGTTATTTATTAAGTACCTACTATGTGCTAGAGCAGCTAGACTGGTTTTTTTTTTTTTAAGCAATCGGGGTTAAGTAACTTGCTCAAGGTTACACAGCCAGTTATTTCTGGGTGTGGTGCTGAGTGTCTGAGCCCAGGATTCAATCTCCAGGTCATCCCGACACTGTAGCCGGTGCTCTTACTTGCTGAGCCACCTGGCCGCCCCTCATTTGGGGTTTTCTTGACAAAGATACTAGAGCAGTTTGCCATTTCCTTCTCCAGCTCATTTTACAGATGAGGAAACTGAGGCAAACGGGGGTAAGTGACTTGCCCAGGATCACACAGCTAGTCTGTGGTCAGACTAAAACTCAGAAAGATAAGTCTTCCTGATTCTGGGTCCAGTACTCTATTCGCTGTGTCACCTAGCTACTCCAATTATTAAGGGTAGCTAAATATCTTACGTCCAAATTGAACAAAATTGTCTAGATGTAGTAGGGACACAGTAGGATACAGTAGAACCAACATTTCTCTAGTCCTGGACACTTCTACCCTACGATTGCAAATATTCTTCTGTTTGCTATATCAGAGGCTGTTGAATCATGCTGAATTTTCTGTATGTTTTTCTTTTCACACAAATTGCTTCCTAGCTACTAATCCCCCATCTTGTTCCTGTTAAGTTGATCTTTTTTAACCCAAGTACAAGACTTTATATTTGCCCTTTCTATATATCATCATATTAAATGCAGCCTCATGTTCTACCTTGTCAAGATTCTTTTGGACCCTGATTCTGCCATCCAACATGGCGTCCCTTCTAGCAATCTACAGACTGGATTGTGCAGCATCTCTGTTTTCATCTGAATTATTGATAAAAATGTTTAAAAAGCCAGCAGCCACAGGCCCCTGGGGAAATAGGTTGGAAAACTTCCAGGCTGACAAAAACCCATTAACAACCACTTTGGGTCAACTAGTTTTATGTAACTATCCTATCGTCTGACTCCTATTTCTCTTCTTCTCCACAATGAGAACATAATAGATTTTTGTCAAATGCTTCGATAAAAAACTCACACATATTCATGTATACATGTGCACATACACATATGTACACACTCATGTATATATGTGTGTATACATGTTGTTGAGTTGTTTCAGTTGTGTCTGCCTCTTCATGACTCCATTCAGGGTTTCCTTGGCAAAGATACTAGAGTGGTTTGCCATTTTCTTTTCCAGTTTATTCTTCAGATGAGGAAACTGAGGGTGAAGTGACTTGCTCAGGGTCACCCAGTCAGTAAGTGTCTGAAGTCAGATTTGAACTCAGATCTTACTGACTCCAGAATCAGTGGCCTATCCACTGTGCCTCCTAACTGCTCCCATGTGTATATATGGCTGTGTGTGTATATGTCTATACATATACAAGTATGTGTACATATATTTACATATACACAATACACATTCATATATATATATATATATATGTATTTAAAATACATCAGTAATCTATCAATCTAGTAATATTGCCCAAGAAGGAAATGAGAGAAGTCTGGCATGATTGGGTCTTGAGGAAGCCTCATTTTCCTTGCTAAATAACCATTCTTTTAATAATGTGTTCTAACTTTTTGCCAAGGACCAAAAAATCAAGATTGCTGGCTTATATTTTGAAGACTCTTCTCCTTTTCCTTTCCCTAAAATTGTGACAACGTTATGTCCTTCTCCAGTTCTCTAGGAGCTCTCTTGTTCTCCACAGTCTTTCAGAGATTACTGATAGCAGCCTAGCAATCTCATCTCCCAGTTCCTTCACAGCACTTATCTATGATGCTGTTCATCTGTATTTGGTGACTTTAATTCATCAAAGGTAGAGAGATATTTTCTTACTATCATCCTACTTATCTTGCGTTTCAATTTCATATTAGCCATTTTCATTCTCCCTTTTCCAGTTAAAAGGTTATTCTCCTTGGTAGAAAAAAAGGAGATACATAATGTTGTCTTCTCTCTGTCCTCAATTATCATTGTTCTGTTCATGTTGAGGAGTGGTCCCATCCTTTCTCTGATACTCTTCTTCCCTAATATACCTAATTATCCAAACACATATACAACACATCTAATTATATTCTATAGCCTAGCTAATTATATACAGCTAAATTCAACTCAAGAATTACATAATAAGCACTTACTATGAGCAGGGCATTTTGGGCCAAGTTGAAGATACAAAGATGAAAAGCAGTAACAGCCCCAGACGTGATGGAATTTGTATTCTCACATACATAACACATTAATATATGCATGTGTAATTTATATTTTATCACATATACATATGTATAGAATATATGCACACACTCATATATTAATATATAATTTACATGATCTCATATATGTGCATACATGTGTCTGTATATTGCACACATATACACATATGTACCTATGTGCACGGATACACACATCCAATAGCAAATCAGCAAACTAACAAAAATTCCTACAGCTTTGTGCACAACCCTGCTATTGGAATTGAGGGAAGAACACAGAGAAAGCACAGATGTGGCCTCTGTCTTTTAGAAGCACACAGCCTATGTGCAATATAAGTTCTTTTAGATTGAGAAGACATGCATGACATAGTCAAAAGGGCACTAGACTGAGACTTAGAAAACCTGCATTCAGGTAGTGGCTCTAATAATTTTCTGCTGTGAAAATTATATTCTCTAAGAATCACTGGCCTTATCTGTACAATGGGCTTATACTTCATAAAGGCAGAGAAATGAAAACATTTTGTAAATCTTAAAGCACAATGGTAATGTGAGTTATTATTAATATTATTGTTCCCCAACAGGTGTGTGTGTGTGATGCTTTTTAAGTCAAACTATAAACTCTAGTGAAAAGAGAAAATAAGGCACTAAGGAACCTCAATTCTAGTTTTGGCTCTGACACTAATTAGGCTGTGTGGCTTTCTTCAAATTATTTTGTGTCTCTGAGTGCCATATATTTCTTCTGTCAAAAACATGATCTCTGAGGTCCTTTCCGGCTCTTAGAGTCTGTGATTAAATGATTTCCTTCCTTCCTTCTTCTATCCTCCCCCCACCCTCACACACACAGCACAGCTGAGTGCAGAGTTGGGTTCCCTGGGGGGGGGCTCGGAGAATGTTTGCTGATTGATTGAGGGAGGAAAGGAGGAAAGAGCCAGTCCCGCATTTACAAGTTACCCAGATCCATCTCCGACAGAACAAGTGTATTCATGTTTCCCAGTAGGTTGTTGTTGCCCTCAAGGATGAGCTATGAACTCCTTCATTTCAGATCCCAGAAAGCTAAAAGAGTCCAAGCAAACTCATGTATTCCTGCCTCCCCCCCCCCATTCCACATCCCCCCAACAAACAGACACTAAGGAATTGTGTGTGTGTTCCAGGACATAATCTATCAGTGCTGGGGCTGGATTCTGCCTGGATCTCTGCCTATTTGTAATAGGTTGAATTCCTGGAGGCTTAAGGGTTTTAAAGTACTCTCTGAAACAGGTTGATTGAGTCTTTTCTCTCTCTTCAAACTGGAAGGAAGGCATTAAAGGATGAGTTGCGTGTAGAAGGCAACATATGGATAAATGTCCATCTTAAGGCTGATTTGTGTTTTGTGTTGGTATCCCAACATGAATCCACACAGTTTCCCCATGTGAGCTGGAAGGAGACACACAGCTTCAATACAAATAAATATACTTGCCAATGAATAGCAGCCACGTGCTGAAATTCAACACTTTGCAATTTCCCTGTAAATCCCTTGCTTCCTTACAATGGTTGCTTAGCAACCAGGCGCTTATTAAAATACACATACACACACACACAACATGAAGAAAGAAAGACTTAGGAAAAAGGGCTCCTGAGAGAAATCCTAGCACTGTTCACTCAACCAATTTCATGCTCCTCAGTAAAACAAGGCTAATGAACAAAAGGATTTTGTCTTTTCTTTGAAAAGATTTACTTTCAAACTGCCTTCATAAGAACATCTAATCTCAAAGTTGGGTCAGCCACATTTTCCCTTTTCGTTGGTTGAAATTTGAGCCAGAATGTTAAAAGTATTTTTTCCTAAAGGTTATCTGGGAAGAATGATCAACCTTTGACCTAAATACAAATGCTACTCTGCCCCTAACTCTAAACTTAATGTTGGTCCTAGAATGAATCCTAATCCTAGATCTGATACTATGTCCTGTATCCAAACCTAATCCAGGTCACAGGCTGAATTCTAACCCTAACCTGAAGCCAGATCCTAATTTAGGATTGAGGGAAAGAGTATAAGCCTTAGAGTCAGAAGATCTGGGTTCAAGTTCCAGCTCTTACCTCTTTAAGCCTCAGTTTCCTCATCTTATAAAAATGCATGCTTTATAAGGTCTCTGGCAGTTCTCACATTCTATATTCTAAGGTCCTACTTTAATGTTCTAGCTCTAGCACTCTTTGTTCTAAAACCCATCTAGAGCTAGCATTCTGTGAGTCTATAGTGGTTTCAGCTCAACAAATCCAAATTAAGAACCTACTATGGACAAAGTATCTTACAAAAGACAAAAAAAAAAAAAAAAGAAGAAATGTCCTCAAAGAGATTACATTCTACATTGGGGTAAAATGTAGACCCAGGTAGATAAATCTGGGGTAATTTGGGGGAGGGATCAGGGTAGGTATCACAAAGGACATGGCACTTGAGTGGAGACTTTAAGGAAGAGAAGAATTCTGAGAAGGAAGGGAGGCGTGAGTGCATTCTGGGAAAGGCGTGTTCGTTAAGGCATTGAGAAAGGAGGTGTTATGTGAAGTTCAGAGTGTCTCGTGCCTGAAGGAGAATAGTATAAAAGGAGGCTGAGTCCAGACTTCAAGGCTTTAAATGCTGGGCTAAAGAGTTTGCATTTCGTTCTAGAGATGATATGGCGTCACTGAACACTTTTGAGCAGAGTAATGATATGATCAAATCTCTTTAGAGGATAATTGTGACACCTGGATGGAAGAGGAATTGAGGGGAGGAGTACGCATGGACGTGGACAAGGCACCTACTCTCTGGGGTATAAGGAGGCTAGACTAGAGTTTTTGAAAGTCCTTTCCAACTCTGATAATCAGTATTGTATTGTCCCAGTACTCCCGAGCCCCAGCCTACAACAAAGATGTTTGCCTGAGAAGTACATGGAGAAATGAGGGTTTTACATTATCAACACCACTCTGAAAAGGCAAAAATTGTAGATTTAGAAACAAAACAAACAAAATCCTTTCCTTATAGAGAGCTGAGGCCTGAATTTTACTGAGTGTAAAAAATTAGATATTCCATAAAGCTGCATGGTACCCCTGACATATGTTATCCACATGATGGACATATATGTCTAGCCCTGTTAGGAATACATGTGTTTCAAGTTATTTTCCCAGATGTTGGGAATGGCTACATGGAGCCATTCCTAGACTTCGTCTCCAGTCTCCCTTATTACCTTTGCTGTGTATTTGTAGACTTGCTGTTCATGGCCACAGGTAGACTTGGAGAACAGAGAACACAGCAATATTAACTGGCCTACAATGCCACAAAACCTGTGACCTTGGCCTCATTATTTCTGAACTCTAAACCCTCAGCCTCCCCCCTTAGTGATATCATCTGGCTGTTACTGCACCAGGAAGCACACGAAACATGTTTGGTCTGGGCTCCACAGCTAATTGGGGATGCCTCACAGTCCTGGTGAGTGTTGGGGGTAAAGGCAAGAATCAGATTCTTTGGTCAGCACTTGCTAACCAAGATGATGCTGAGATCCCTTTCCACTTTCCCCAAGTACAACACTTTGCTCCCTACTCAGAGACAGTTGGCGAGAGAGAGAGAGAGAGAGAGAGAGAGAGAAGAGTAAGCCCATTTAACTTGGGTATAAATTAAATGAGGGGGTCTCCCAAGATACAAAGACATGAATGGGAAGGAGGGCATCTTCAGGTGGGAGAAGAATCAGACAAGCCAGGGCTAAGAATGCTGGCCTCAGGTAGGAATTCTCAAAGGTCTCCTGGAAAATACTTTAAAAATTAATGCAGCAGGGATTAACACAAACTCCATTACCTGTTGGATTTCAAGTAGCTGGCTCCCCTGACTTCATGTTTAAATGTCACAGCGTCAAAGGCCACTTGTCAAAGTGGCTTCCCTTCACCCTCGACCTTTTTTTAATTTGTGAAGGTCTTTTAGTTAACTACTGAAATTGGCCTTGTCCCTTAGGACTGGCTCATACAATAGAAACAGCATACCAACAGGTTACCTCCTTCTTTTGGCTAAAACCATTCCTCTTGTCTGGGAGATGTCCTCCTTACCCTCACTCCTAAGCCCATCTAAATCCCATTCATCATTCAAGGCTTAAGTCATGTTCTGCTTTCCACACGAGGCCTTCTCTTACCATGGGTTCACCTTCTGCTCTATTCTCCTTGCTTCAGTCCTGGCTATAGCTAAGTGACCTCTATGGTGCTATTTGGAAATAACAAATCTCTGCTCTAACTACCTATTTGATCTTGTCTTCCTCATCCCTTTACTTCTCTTCTACGAAACTCTGAACTTCTGATGGCAGCTTTCCCAGTGTGGGGAGCAGAAGCCACAGGATGGGGTAACTGCACAGGTAGGTGGAAGTATTCTCTAAGATCAGGAGCTGCTAGGTCACCATGGAATGAAGGAACCATGGGTGGAGGGCATTAAGACCAGAAAGAACAAGAAAGGGCCCAGCAAGACATCTAGGGTTGGCACTGAAAAAGGGATAAGGGGCTGGATTGGAACATCCTCTTGTTCTGCATCACTCCTGGTTCCTAGCTTTCTCTGATGTCCCTTCAGTTACAGAGCTCCCATTACCACCATCCTCACTAGTCTTCATTACAAAACACTAAATCTTTTAAACCACAGTAGCTTTCCTCTTTCATGTTATTCTCTCAATTCACCTTCAGCCTCTCCCGCCACAGTATTGTGACTAGAGTCTAGGTTTGTTTCCTCCTTTTGGGGCAGCAGGATTTAATGTAAAGGGCTCTGGATTTTGGTGTCAGGCCAGGTATGAATCCTAGCTATGCTACATGTAGCTGTGTAACATTGAGTAATCAATTGTTATTTTTTAAGTACCTACTATGTTATTTATTAAGTACCTAATATGTGCTAGAGCAGCTAGACTGGGTTTTTTCTTTTTTTTTTTTTAAGCAATTGGGGTTAAGTAACTTGCTCGAGGTTACACGGCCAGGTGTTTCTGGGTGGGTGCTAAGTGTCTGAGCCTGGGATTCGATATCCAGGTCATCCCAACACTGGAGCCGGTACTCTTACTCACTGTGCTACCTGGCCACCCCTAGACTGGGTTTGAAGTCAGGAAGACTCATCTCCTTGAGTTCAAATCTGACCTCAGACACTTACAAACTGTGTGACCTTGGGCAAGTCCCTTTAACCCTGGTTCTGTCAGTTTCCTCATCTGTAAAATGAGCTGGAGAAGGAAATGACAAACCATTTCAGGATCTTTGCTAAGAAAACCTCAAATGGGGTCACAAAGAGTCAAACATGAATGAAAATGAGGGCTAGGTAGCCCTCGGGGATATAAAGATTAAAAAGATGAAAAAAAAATGATCCCTGCCCTCAAGGAGCTTACATTCTAGAGGGGAAAACATATATATACACAAGAGAAAATACAAGGCATACATAAGGTAAATACAAAGTGATCTGGGAGATGGGCACTAGTAGCTGGGGGAAATCAGGAAAGGCTCCTATAAGAAATGGCATTAGGACTGTGCTTTGAAGGAAGTCCAGGATGTAGAGGTGAAAGAACTGCAAGGATTTAAGGCTAGCACAGAATAGCAAAGGTACAGAGATAGGAAGGAGATGAAATGTTGCCTAAGAGGCCACTTTGGCTGGAACACAGTAAGTGGGGGAAGGGGGGATTAATGTGTAATCAGCCTGGAAAGATAGGCTAGAGCCAGACTGTGGAGGGCTGTCAATGCCAGACATGATTCTAGGAATAGGGCGCTGGCTCAGTGAGTGGACACAGCATCTGTAAAGGAACGAGGTTACCTAGATGCTCTCTAATGTCCATCCAGCTTTCAATCTATGACCCTAGGAAGCAGGAGATGCACCTGGCTGGCTAACCTCAACAAAAGACTTTCAGCCAGAAGTTCCTAAATGGAGTCCATGAACTTTTAAAATATTTTGATAACTATATTTCAATTTAATTTGTTTTCTTTTTAATCTTATATATTGTTTTATACTTTATACATTACATATGTATAAATACATTATACATAAAATACATTTTATATATTTAAAACCATTATTCTGAGAAGGGAGCCAGCCACAGACTTCACCAAGCTTCCAAAGGAGACCATGACATGAAAAAAAGGTCAAGAACTCAGGCATTCCAATTGCAAGACTTTTTTCTCCTCTAAATGACTGGCCGATGAGACTGATGGGAATTTTACTACTTTGTTTGTATTAAATGAAGAGGCCATAAGCCCTCTAACTAGAAGAGATACAAATACAGTCATCTCAGGGGTGGCCATTCTAATCCAGGGGGATGGTATAGTCTCAAACTGAGAAGACTAGAAATAATCCACTTTTTGGCTTTGGAGCATACTTACTTATGAAAGTTAGCAGGATAATATTAAAATTTTAGGTAGGGGAAGAGGATACAGCATTTAGTATCCATAATCCAGACAAAAGGATAAATGTTTAGCGATAATGGAGAACTGATTGTGTTTGTAGATTACAACCCCTGGAGCATCAAGGAAGAAACTAGAAATTAGGACGTCCCTGACCATGGGAGTCAGGGTTTTCACTTCCTTAGCAAGGTCAAACACTGGGCTGGCGCATAGTGGATACTAAGCAGATTTATTGGATAAATTAATCTATCTGGTCAGATCTTTCTAATCCCTGATCTATTTTGGGTCTTTTGGGGGAATTTGAATTTCAGATATGTCAGACATCCTGGTTTGATGGGATTAAATTTCAGTTGGAATTCTATAACTGTTAGAGCTGGAAGGGAATTCAGAGATTATCTTGTCCAGAAAAGTGAAGAGGCTGAAGGAGGGGAGTGATTTGTACAGGGTCACTGGGTGAGTCAGGGGTGGAGCTGGGACTAGAAGCCAGGAGGCTTGACTTCAGAGTTCAGCAAGCTTCCCATCGCACACATAGGTCTCTTTCCCTAAGTCATGGCTCTCCTTCTTTCACAGCCTGGATGGTATTCATCTGCAGAACTGAGAACTGGTCATCCTTTTGGATCAGTCATGGGGTGGGGATGGAGTGGTAGAATTATTTCTCACTCCATGCCCATTTTCTTAATTCTACCATTAGTGACATTTATGCCAGTTGTACTGATGGAAAAACACTTCCTGACGTTGATTCAATCTGGTGTTTCCAAGTGAGTTCTTCTCGCCTGAAATCAGTTACAGTGTGTGGGGATATAAGGTTGAATAACCACATTCATTTATTTAAACCGATTTTTGCCATGTTGATGGAGAGAAGTCTCAAAAGAAGCATGGTCTCCAAGCCTGAAAATATCTAGGGTTTCTAGATCTATACCTCAAAAAGATCAAAGAAAGAGGAAAAGATCCTCTATGTACAAAGATGTTTCTAGAATCTTTTTTTTTGAAACTAAGGGTGCCCATCAATTGGAGAGCAGTTGAACAAATTATGACATAAGAATGTAATGGAATGATATTGAGCTGTAAGAAATAATATAATAGTTTCAGAAAGACTTGTCTCAAGTGATCCAGAATGGCATGAGTAAAACCAGAGAATGAATTTATACTATAACAATATTTTGAAAACAAATATTTTTGAAAGACTTATGAACTCAGTCAGTGCAATAATCAACCATGACTCCAGAGTACCAATGAAGAACCATACTGATACCTGATAGAGAGATGATGGACTCAAAATACAGAAAGAGATGCACAACTTTTGTACATTATCAAAATTTGGAAATTACACCCCTCCCCCCCACCATGGAAATCTGTTTTACTTGACTGTATATATTGGTTACACATGTTTTTTTTCTTTTTCTTTCATGGGGATGGGTGAGGTAGAAAAATAAGTGACTGATAATTGAATAAAATAAATCAATTTAAAAAAAGAAAAAAGATCCACTGTTCAGAGAAAGGCCAGGCTTCCTCAAAGGTCCTGTGATGTGCATCAGAAGTAGGACAGTTCCTTCATAAATGTGGTTCTCAAACTGATGATGGCATTTGTAATCCCTAATTGTGCTCCAAAGTCAGTGAAATCACCTTTAGCTTGAAAGAGCTCCCTGAAATAAAAGCATGCCTAAATCTGCCTTTCTGCTACTTTCACTAGTTGCTGCAAGTGGTCTTGACACTGGACTTGGATGATCCTGAAGGAAAGAATGAGGTTGAAAGATCTGAGGCTCCGCCTCACTTAAATCTCATTCACATCCAAGTCAAGATATTATCTTCATCATGTCCTTGGTCCTCTTTGAGAATGAAGGATGAACAGCAACAATAACACCTGCTGCTCCTAGTCTTTCCTTCTGGGGTCAAGCAGAACAAGTCTAATCTCTCTTTCAAGTGACAATCTCACAAATACTCCCCTCCCCTCAAAAGCTAGCATGTGTCTCCCTTGGGTCTCCAGGTTAAATATCCCCAATTCCTTCAACCAGTTTTCATGACATGACCTCAAGTCAAGCACCATCCTGAATGCTCTCTTTTGAACACACTCTAGCTTCTCATGTACTTCCTAAAATGTGACACCCCAACCAAAATGAACATGATGTTCTAGACATCTGACCAGGCAGAGTAAAGGAAGGCTATCTCTTTTCTTTTCTTGAACACTGTACCTCCCTCAATGAAACCAAAATATTGTTTCAGCTGTAACGTTCCAGTAATGGTCCACATTGAACTTTCACTCTGATGAAATGCTATCTAGTCATGCCTATTCCAACTTATAGTTACTGTGTTGGTCTTTTGGATGGAGGAAATCCAGAGGTAGACAAAAATAACTCATATGGAAAATATATCCGGTTTTTGATGAACAGTTAATTCAATATAACCCAATATGGTCTTAGACTACTAAAGGAAGTATATGTCCAGAACTTGGGAGCTGATGGTCCTATTATACTTTTTCTTGGTCTAGAGCAGCATGTTCAACTTTTTAGAAAGGATGTCAACAAATTGGAGGGCTTCCAGAGAAAGAGGACTAAGACATTGAGAGGATGAGAACTCATGCCATGTAAAGATCTATTCAAAGAACTTGGGATGTTTAGACAAGAGAGGAGAAAACCTGGGGGGGAGGGGGATATGATAGCTATTTTCCTGTAATGGAAGAGATGATACTTGTTCTTTTTCACTCCAGAGGAGCAAGGAATAGAAGATGCTAAGAGGAAGATTTTGATTCAATGTAAATAAAAACTTTATAGTAACTAAAGCTGTTCAAAAGTGGAATGAGTCACCTCAGAAGTTAAAGTGATGTGACCTCTCTTTCCAATTCTTAGATCTTTGCTTCTAATGAAATCTGACCCAAGAAGAGTTGGGGCAGATTAGGGCTCCCTCTCTTTGTACTTGTGCAGATCTGGAGATCTCCTCAGCAAGGTTGGTCATATCCTTACCTTGTGAACCAGAAAGTTAAAGAATATATTGAGTTTTCCTGAGCAGCACAATCACCTTACTTCCCAAATGTTCTTACATCTCCATTACCAGGAAGATTATCGATCCAACATTCACTGGGATTCTTCAAGCAGACACTTAGAATGACTGACAGAGAAGGACGTCTTGTTCAGGCACAGACATGGCATCTGAGGACCCTCCTCACTCTGAAATTGTATACTCTTCCTGAGGCCCCCCTTACCTCACAGACTAATGTGAATGAGCTTTTAAAAGCAGAAGGGTGAAGACAGAAAAAAAATGCCTCGTTTATTCCTGATCTTGAGTAATATCTATAAGGCTAAGATGTTTTTCTACACTACTTGTGATTGTTGTTTTGACTTATGCAGACACATTGTCACCCCACCCCCTCCCCTCTAGAATCCTTTAGAAGCCAATTTAAGCAATGTGGCTGGATTCTGCTTATCAACAAAACCATCATTTCTATTTCTCTATCACAGAAGCTTTATAACTAATAATTATAGATGGGAATGACCAAGAATGCAGCTGTCCCTCCCCATTTGGGGTTCAATCAGTGGGACTAGTGGTGGTTGGGGAAATTATCTTTTGATTTGTAAGCTAAGCAAAGTTGAAATGCGATCCCTTAGAGAGACAGAAATGCAGAGTCCCACAATATTTCTTTTGTAGAAGATGGCTTTACTAATGAGCTGCCTTTCCTGTCTGTCACCACAGCATGCAGGGCTGCCAGATGCCACAGCACAGAAGAAAGGGCTGGCTAGGTGCTGAGACTAGGGCTCCCAGATCATTTGGGCTAAAGTGGAGATGGCCCAATCTGGGTTGCCTTTTTTCTTGGTTCCCTGCTCCTTTCCAGTCTCCCAAAGTAAAGCTCTTCTGCCCGTTTATGGAGTGAGGCACTGTTTGCCTCTGGGAAGCCTTCTCTGATGACTAGATTACTGCAGGGCTCCTGTCCCTCTGAACTGCCCCAGCATGAACAGTCTGTACTTGGCCCTTTTTATACATTGCTTAGTGGCATCTGTGAATTGCAGAATTTATAAAATCCCAGAACTGAAAGAAATGTTAGAGGTCATGTAGATCAGAGGTATCCAACAGGTGGCCCAGTACTCCAGACCAGATTAACGTGTAATTGAGAAATATTTGACAAAATGAATAAAAATATAATAAAACATAGGTAAGGTGAACATGTGGTTTTCAAAGTCAATATTCAGCGGTCTCTGTTTCTAAGTCAGTTTGACACCATTGATCTAACATGTAACCACATATCTCAGGTAAGAATCTCTTCTATGGAAGTTATTCATTCACGAATTGGAGAGTCAATTGTTATTATTCAGTCCTTTCAGTCGGTTCAATTCTTCAAGACCTCGTTTGGGTTTCTTGGCAAGGATAGTAGAGCAGTTTGACATTTTCTTCTCCAGCTTATTTTACAGATGAGGAAACTGAGGCAAATGGGGTTAAGTGAATTTTCCAGGGTCACAGAGCTACTAAGTGTCTGAGGCCAGATTTGAACTCAGGTTTTCCTGGCTCCAGGTCTGGTACTCTACCCACTGTACCACCTAGCTGCCCCACAGAGAGTCAGTATGGTGTATTTAATAGAAAAAAGAGCTGAGTGAACCATTCTCATGGTTAAGTTTCCATCATCATATTTAGAGCTGTAAGGGACCTCAGAGGATGTTTAACTTAATCCCTCTTATTTTAAAGATTGAGGGTTAAGAGGCCCAGAAGAAAAGTGATTTCCCCAACTTCACACAGGCCAAGCAGCCTAGCCAAGGGTAGAAAGAACTCATATTCTGACTACATAGAAATCAACTGGCCTTCCTCCTAAACCACACTGCTTCTCTCTAACCCAAATGGACCTGGAAAATTTGGGAAGCTTTTGGGGCTCCTCTATTTATCTTTCCTATAAATGGAGACTCCGCATATCCCTGCTCCCTCTAAACACATTCCACCGGACTAATAAAAAGGGTTTTCTGGCACAGAGAAGACATAATACCAGAGCCTCCAAATTTCTGCCTCTGTCCTTTCTTCTCCAACAAGGGCTATTAATAGCTGTGATATTTAAAAAAGAGTGGCATGGACCCTCAAAATTTGATTTAAAAGTAAAATTGGCTGAACTCCTGGTTAACTTCCCAATGTTATTCATCTTTGGAGACAGTATCCTCTGCTCTAGTGTGGTGTACCTTCATTTCTTATTGAAGGTACTAGAATGGAGAGAAGTCCTTGGGGATTTCTCCTGACAAACTCAGGCTCATTTCTACATCTGGCCTTTTTTTCCTTCCTCCCTCCTAAGATGATGGCCTTGTGGTCTTGATATTTATGGAAGGACTTGTCCTTGGAAGGGGTTCCTTGTTATTTAAAAGAAATAAAGTTCAGTGTACTTCTGACCATAAAGCCCAATGACAGTGTAACTTCAGTAAAGTATAGTTTCTTGGAGTTCCTGGGACTGGGACAGGACTGAATGGGGTGAGAGACAACTGAATGCAAGTACCCTGCTTTCCTCTGGACTGCCGTAGGACTGTGCTCATAAGTCTCATAGGAACTTTTCTCCCAGCTGGACTTGCTCATTGACAATCTCAAACATAAACAATGTTTCATTTGTCTCAAGTAGCAATGATAAGGTTTTCAATTTTCCTCCCAAGGGGGTGGGGGTAGGCTGTCCAAGTTTTGGTGTTATTGAGACAGGGAAAGTTCTGCTTTGGAAACCCTGAGATTCTGAGCAATGAGGGAGGAGGTGACCTGTCTCGTCCCCAAGGGCTCCAAATACTTTATGGGACATATGGGTAATGAAAATGAAAACAAGTACGCGCTTAGAAGCATGAAGTTTCTCTGAATTGTTTCTTCTCAATTCAATTCAATTTCAACAAACTTAATTATTAAATGCTTACCTACTATGTGCAGGGCTCTGAGTTAGTAGGCTTTGGGGATCCAGAGAAGAAATAAGATGTAGTTCCTGACCTTTAGAAATGTATATTCTGATAGGGGAAATGAGACCATATGCACACATATACAATTTAAATTGGAATATGGTGAGTTCCAAAGAGAAGGTCCAAGTAAAGTATTATGAAAAATTTGAGGAAGATTATATGACTTTCAGGGAGTCAGTCAACAAGAATTTACCATGTATGCCCTTACTCTGTGTGCCAGGCACTGTGCTAAGTTCTAGGAATACAAAGAAAGATAAAAAGATGGTTTCTACTCCCAAGGAGTTCACATTCTCACAGGTAGGAAAATAACTAGCTATATGCAAGATGTATACAGTGTAAATGAAAGTAAGATCAGAGGGAAGCCATTGGGTAGAAGGGGGGAGGGTGGGACAGGCTTTCTGGAGAAGGTGGAAAGTGAGCAGAGTCTTAAAGGGAAGCTAGGAGGGGGAGGAGAGAGAGAGAGAGACAGAGAGAGAGACACACACACACACAGAGACAGAGAGAGACAGAGAGAGGGAGGGGGAGAGGGAGAGGGAGAAGGAGAGGAAGAGGAAGAGGAAGAGGGAGAGGGAGAGGGAGAGGGAGAGAGAGGGAGAGAGAGGGTGGGGGAGAGGGGGGGAGGGGGAGGGGGAGGGGGAGGGAGAGGGAGAGGGAGAGCATTCCAGACCTGTGGCAGGGCCAGTAAAAATGCACAGTATCGTGAGATGGAGTGCCCTGAGTGGGACACAGCAAGTACACCAGTGTGGCTAGCTCTTGGAATGCATAAAGAGGAGAAGAGTGTTAAGATTGGAAAGTTTAGCTGGGGATATTGAGGAAAAGGCAAGGTTTCATGGAGAAAGGGGACCTCGAAGAACTGGAAGGATTTCAAGAGATGGAAATCATCTGCTCTAAACAGGGGGCCAGTCCTGAACAGAGGCCTGGAGACTCAGGAGCTGGAGTGAGAACAGGAAGCATAGAACAGTCCAGTTTGGCTGGAATGCACAATATGAGAAAGTGAGCACTGGGAGGCAAGTCTGGAATAGCACCTGGAGTAAGGCCTTCAATGCTACCAATAGGTGTTTACATTTTGTTCCATAGGCATTGATATTTAAGATAATCTAGTACAAACCACTCAGCCTCACACCGAAGGTCCCACCTACCTCTCCAGTCCTGTTACACCCTTTTCCACTCAGCTTCTCCTCTATTCAGGCCTGTTTTCTCACTCCCTAGCATACTCAAGGCTAATTCCCACCTCTTAGCATTTGTCCATGGAGTCCCTCCACCTGGAATGCCTCTCTCCTCCTGTCCACCTACCCAGATCCTACCCATTCTTCAAGGGCAAGGTCATGCTCCAGGAAACTGCATAGTGATTATCCCCCTTTCCAGACTGCTTATAGCATCATTTTTTCTTATGCATTTAGTATATTCTATTTTGTATCATATCTATTTGTGTCCATATCTTGTCTCTCCAGATAGACTCTAAGTCCTCTGAGGACAGGGACCAGGTTTCTTTCCAAGCCCTGGTTGTATCTTGAGCATAGAAGGAGCTTAACAAATGTTTGTTGATTTGGTTAATGTTCTGTCTCCTAAAATTCAATTAGTGCTATCTTGTCTTGTTCTCCCCAGTCAAATTGTAAACTCCATCTGGCCTAGTCTGCTGTTCCTCCTGTTTCCCTCATACCAGGGGTTTTTAACCTGGGGTTCACAGACTCCCATGTAGACCACAGATAGATTCATGAGGATTCATGAACTATATTATAAATAAATTTAAAAAATATTGTTATGATTATTTGAATATAATTAGTTTCCTTTGTAATCCTATGAATTTTATTTTATATATTAAACAACATAATTCTGAGAAGGAGTCCACAGACTTCATGAGATTTCCAAAGGTGTCCAAGACACACAAAAAAGGGTAAAGACTCTTAATCAGGACTGTAAGTTCCCCCAAAGAAGGGGTTTGGTCTACTCTTGTGACTACAAACTCCCTTCCGACCATGGTCTGAGTCTGAACCTTCTCTGCCAAGATTGTGATCTTATAAAGAACAGGTTTCCTTTTCCTTCTAGTTCCTTATACCCCATCATGTCAGAGGACCTGGTGGACTCCAAAAAATCCATAGTGAAGTCCACTGACTTTTCATGTAGATAATGGGGTCAGGGTTGTGATAGAGGAGAGAGGAAACAAAGGTAGAAGGAGACCCAAGATCCTGAAAAGGAAAACAGATCACTCCTGTCAATGAGGGTCCCATATTCAAGTTCTACCATCTTGGATGCAATCTGGACCTAAGAATAGATTTGGATGCAAGAAAAATGAGATAAGGACCACACTGACATGAAGAAACAGTGGCTCAGAATTCCCCAGACTGTGATTCCTGGACATGATGGGTCTGGTGGAGATTTGAGGGGAATTCTGCTGTCTCCCTGATGTCCTCCCCTCCTTGCTTCAGGGATTGGAGGCCTGGCCGCATGGTGGATGAATAGGCAAGAATCTGTCAATGCAAATTAAGGCAGGGCTCCCGTAGCAGGTGCAAACACATTTCATATTGAGGTTGCACAAGCCTAGACAACAAAGTCTAAGAAGATTGAAGCAGGCTGCATGCAAATTGCATGTGAATTATTCATTTGCTCAACATGCCTTTATTGAGGACATTCTATGTGCAAAACACCATCGGTAGGTGCAGAGGCTGGAAGAAACCGCATTACATCACATACATCCAAATTTGGTGGAAACCCTTATGGAGGAGCTGATGAATCCCCTATCCCTGACTGAGGCAGTAATAACCTGATATGGCAATCAAACAACAACAACATCCCTTCCCCCCAAAAAACAACAACCAATGCACTCTTAGATGAATTTGTCTTAGAAGAGAAATAGTGTAGAGGGTTAAGAAGCCCTGATCATGCCACATCCAGGGTACTGTATCCAGTGAAAGACATTTTCTTTGGGTAATTTGACAAGCTGGAAAATGTTTAGAGGGTCCTTCCATCTCTGAGTGCCAGGGTCCTGTGACCTGTGGTCCAGACAAACCTGAAAGAAGAGGGAAGGACTCAGAAGGTGTTGTCAAGGTCAAACATTGGGACACAGCATCACCACCACCAAATAGCTCAGGATCCTCTGTGTCCAAGACCTCAGGCAACTCTAAGCATAGTCTGGCACATAAGATTATCTCTAGAGACACACAGCACAAGAATAAATTCAGGGACAGGCATAGTAGCTAAATATATGACTTCTGTTTTTAGGAATTCAATCAGTCCTAGGTCAGGCTCTGAGATTAACAAAGCTTATCAAACTTCAGCATAATATGAGAAGGAGGCCTGAGCCTGAGAGTTCAGAGGCTTAGAGAGACCAAGTCCAGGTACTTAAATAACTCATGAGCCTCATATGAAAAATGAGCCAGGGCAATTTTTTTTAATGTACTCCCTACTTGGCATTTGTTGGGGTTAATTAGCCTCCCCAGTCTTCCCAGGCCTTGGAGAGCAGGGCCTGGGTCTATTCCTCCTCCATCTTTTTCTTCAGACTATGAGTTATCTGAGTATGGAGCCTATGTCAGCTTCTCTGTCCTTCCAAGACTGTAAAGTCCTGGTGGACCGGGCACAAGTTGGTTCCTTTCTCTATTTGCTCCAAAGTCAATGGGCTCACACAAGACAAAGACTGGGTCTGCTTCTTTCCCTATTATGCAAATAGTTCTTATTACCGTGTTAGGAACTTAAATAAATATTGGGTTGATTGACTAGCTAATACATAGACTCTGATCTCTGAGGTATAATGCTTCTCCTTAAGTCAGATTTTCCAAACTCTTTTAAATTTCTCTTTAAAAAAATCCAGATGCTTAATTTTTTTCTCTTTCTTTCTGTTTCTTCTTCTGTTTTTTTTTTTGGACAGTTTTGATGTATCTGTTTGGCTCTCACCATTCACTTTCACCTTCTAAAAGTCCAAATACAGAGCAGCTAAATGCAGACCTCTTCTGCTTCTGAGCATGAGTGGGACATGATGCAGGGGGAAAATAAAGGTCTGGAAGTCAAGAAAGGTGGTTAGGGTATTGGACTGGAGAGGCAGGAAGGAAGACCTGAGTTCAAATTCTATCTCAGGTACTTATTAGCTGTGTGACCTTGGACAAGTTACTTGGCCTCAGTTCCTTCTAAAAAAAATGAGGGGGTGGGGCGGCAAGGTGGCACAATGAATAGAGCACCGACCCTGGAGTCAGGAGGACCTGAGTTCAAATTCGACCTTAGACACTTAACACTTACCAGCCACATGACCTTGGACAAGTCACTTAACCCTAATTACCCTGCCCTTCCCTCTCCAAAAAGTAAAAAAAAATGGAGGGGGTTGGGCTTTGTAGTGTCTACGATCTCTCCCAGATCTAAATCTATGATCCTATGATTTTGGTTGCTTTTCTGCCACTTAACACTAGGTCACACCTGGATGGATGTGGTCTTTGGCTTCCCCTCCCCCACCTTCCTTTATTTTACCTGAAGACTGACAATATTGTAGCTTTTTGTTTTTTAGAAAGCTCTTCTAATAAGGAGAGGTGGGAGGGAAAGGAAAATAAAAACAAGCTTGCAGACTAGAATTACTTATAGTGACCATAACTGATATTTTTTCCAACAACATAAGGTGTCCTCATAACAGCTCTTGGGTAGACAGTGTACCATTATCCCCACTCTACGGATGAGGAGACTGACCTCCACTTGCCCATGACAAAATACAGTTAGTAAGCAGAGAGTCAGTAGCTGAACCCAGGTCTCACAAAAGCCAACAGAGAGAATCCAGCCCGTGATCCCCAGGTGGAGCCTAAAAGGACTATTTTTTTTTTATCTTCACATCCTTACTACCCAGTACAGGACCTAGCAAATAGAAGGATCTTAAGAAATGTTTATTGATTAACTGATTGAGAAGCCGGTACCATTTCCTGGACTGACTAGCTCCAGTCCTATTATTCATAATGGATGGTTGGGTACTATAAAAAAGAGTCTTTGCCTGGGAGTCAGAAGGTCTGGGTTTTGTTCCTGCCTCTACTAAGTAACTCACTACATGACTGAGATTCTTAGCGGCCTTGTCTACAAAATGAGTTGGTTAGTCCAAAGGCTCTCTGTGCTCCTTCCAAGCTACGTACGATATACTGTCAATCTGTGGTTCTTGTCTCCTGGTCTAGCTTCATTGGGAAGTCAGGTGCCCTATGGCTTCAGGAGACCTTTCCCCTGCCCCAGGGTCACAGACCTTAGGGTAGAAAGAACCTTAAAGGTCACCTAGTTCAATATCCTCATTTTACAAAGGAAGAAACTGAATCCTAGAAAGTTTAGTGGATTGATGAAGATCATACAGATAGCCAGGGACAGAAACTAAATTCTAACTTGTGCCCACCTCAGCCGAATCTGAATTTCTTTCCAATTCATAGCTGACTCCACACTGGCCCCTTCCTACCAACTTCTGCCCTCTACACACAGCTTCAGTACTTAGGGCTTCCAGGAGGCATCAGGAGACATTATCAAGGCCCTACCAAGTAGAATAAAAGATGGGTCACTGATCCCTGATTTTCCCAGAGAGAACTCACAACCAAGATGAGAATGAAAATTTCTCCAGAGGTCCTAATGTGGGCAAGCTTTGGTTCCCCCAAGAGAAGACAAAAATGGATAGGTTCATGGATTAGGTTAGGTTTTCTGAGAAGCAGAGGATAAAGATGGGGCATCTTCCTTGTCTCCAAGGCAGAATGGCGACCTGTCAACTGTCTCAACAATGTTAGCGGTTGTTTCCCAGCATGAAAAACATTCAACTTGAGAAAAAGGAGGAGGAAAAAGTGTTTGGATTTTACAAGACGTTCAATCAAGTGATTCCAGTTTTCAATCAGGTGCTAATTAGCGCTTTGTGCCACCGTGCTTTCAACGTGTACAGCAAGAGCTGTGCCAGTACAAATATTTCAAATGACACATTATTTTTGTTTAATGGGTTGAAATACTTCAGGCTCATGTGATAAGAACCCAGCTGAGCTATTATACCATCAAATTTGCAAAGAAGTCAAAAGTATCGCATTTAGATTCTCATTAAGCAGGAGAAGAGAGTCATATAGGATGAGAAGGTTGGTGGAGGCCACACAGGTATCAAATGCTCATTGGTGATGTAGATTGATGCCTGGGTCACTTAAGGGCAGAGGCATCTAGCCTCTGCTCTTTCAGTCCCCATCAGTCCTTCTGATTATCTTCCATTTGTAAGGGTATGCTATTTAGACCAGGAAGACCACACCTCATTTTATAATTAACAAAAATTAGGCCCATAATGATGAAGGGACTTGCATAGGGTCACAAAGGAAGGTAAGAGGAGAAGCAGGATTTGAATGGAGGACCTCAGGTTCAGTGCTTTGTCCACAATATACTGCAAGGTTTCAAAGTGCTTTCCTTACCTTTGAGGTAGGTTTCTACAAATATTATTTCTGTTTGACTGCCTTTACCCTATAATTCCATGCTGTCTTTTGTAGGGACCCATGACAATGGCTGAATGACATAAGACTGAGAACTGCTTGGAATCATATCTTCAAGCATATTTAAGCATCTGCTGTGTGCCAGGTGCTATGCCCGGTACTGAGGATCCAAATATAAAAGTCTTTGCCAGTCACTGCCCTCAAGGATCTCAGACAATTATCAGCTGAGATTGGAAAGGAAAGGGATTTTCAGCTCAGCCCTTCAATAAAACTCTACCACACAGAAATCCTGAATGACCCACTCATGAAAATCTCCCTTGAATGATACTATACTCATCTTCAATTCAGCCACCACAGAGTAGAACAGTGAAGGAGAAGTTATCTCATCCCCACCATCCACTCCACCTTGCCTCCAGGTTAGTACATATGGGCACTGGTACATCTTAGGCAAAAAAGATGTCTGCCCTGCTCCTGGAGATCTCTGGGGAATATGACACTATAGATTATATTGGCCACCTCCAGCTAGCCTTCTTTCCCAAGTTCTGCACTCAGTCTCAGGATAATAGGATCCTAGATTTAGAGTTGGAATTTTACAGAGGAGGAAACTGAGGACCTACAGGTTTGGACAGTTTTCCCAAGCTCACAGAGGTAATGAGATGTAACAAAGTATAGCGAGTGTATGCTTAACTGAATTTAGAGTATGGAGGACCCATGTTCAAGTTGTTCCTCTGACACACTGGTTGTTTCACTTGCATTCTCAGTGCTCTAGGCAATTCATTGAGACTATAAATTGGAGAGGTGTCCCCCTACATTGGTAGGGAGAATCTAGTTAACCAATGAAGTCATAGATCTGGTCTTTTAACCTCTCTATGCTTAGGTTTCCTTTTATGTAAAATGAGGGGCTTGGCCTTGATGACCTCTAAGGTGTTTACCTGCTCTGGATCCATTACTCTGTCATCTTATAAGTGAGGTAGCATTTTTGATAGATAAGATAATGTCCAGACCTGGGGATGGAGTTAGATGGGTTGTCCATGGAGGATGCCATGGGTGGTTTTTATGGGTTAAGATCCTTTCACTATACCTCTTCCCTCATCAGTCCCCCAGAATATGATCTCCCCAATAGCAGGGATCATGCTTCCTCCTCCTCCTTTCATTTTTTTTTTGTGAACTTAACATCATCCACAAAGACAAACATTTCAATAGACCAAGAACAACAAGAAATAACACTTGGCAAATTCACTGAGTTCAATGCACATTGGGAGCTAGGCCCTTCATCTCTCTGGGCCTTAGCTGCCTCTGATAAAAACAAGGGAATTAGACTATTGACATCTAACCCTCCTTCCCAGTGACCGATTTTCCTATATCTTCTCCATGTTTGCCCCTAGAGGCAGTGTTCCATACAAAAGGCCCACACAGACACACACAAAGCCCACACACAACCATCGATCCCTCTCTATGCCCTCTCAATACATTCACAAAGAAATCAAGAAACAGTTCCCTTGGGTAAAGGCTATGGATTCACACAAGGCTCAAATCTACTCAGCTTCGATTCCCCAAATGAATCTAAATCACTCTGGACTTTGGAGCCAACCAACTTCCCACTGAGAAGAAATTCAAGGGTGCCCCAATGTCACTGCTGCAGAGACCATGTAACTAAACTAGTTTTGTTTCTGTATCATGTAAGTGTTGCCACTCCCCCCAAAAAGCATGTTCAGTGAGTGGTCCACTTTTCTAGTTGGGGGGTGGAAACATAAGATCATATATTTAGAACTGGAAGGGGACATTAAGGTCATTGAGTACAACCCCTTCATTTTACACAGGAGGAAATCGAGGGTCAGAGCACTGATTTGTCCATGGTCACCTAGCTAGGAAGTGTCTGAGGCAGGAGTGGAATACAGGTCTTTCTGACTCAGGTTCAGCTGTCCCTGACTTACAGTTTATAATGACTTACAGTACTCAACTGGTGGCCTTGCCTGCTGCCTCAAAACTTTGTCTCTTGTCTGACTGATAGGATTTAAATAAACTTTTCCTCAACAATGTTGACCTTCAGTGACTACAGACTTCCAAGTCCATCAAGGCTGAGGATTAGGAAACAAGGGAGAAGGAAAAGGACAGTTCATTTATCTACTCCATCTCTTGATTCTTCTACCTGAAGAAGGTAAGACTAGGGGAGCCATAATTTTTGACTTCAGATATTTGAAGAGCTGCTATGTCGATGAAGGAAGTGTACATGTCTAGTCTTCTCTAGAGGGTGGCTGACTGAGTTGCAATGGGTATAAATTATAGGGAGGTAAGTTTTGATTGGGCAGCTAGGTGGCACAGTGGATAGGGCACCAGGTCTGGAGTCAGGAAGACTTGAGTTCAAATCTTGACCTCAGATACTTACTAACTGTATGATCCTGGGAAAGTCGCCTAACCTTTTGCCTCAGTTTCCTTATCTGTAAATGTAGCTGGAGAAGAAAATAGAAAACTACTCCAATATCTTTGCCAAGAAAATCCCAAATGGGGTCATGAAAGGTCAGATACAACCAAACAACCACAAAAAGTTTTGATTCAATAAAAAGAACTTTCTGATAACTAGAAATGTTCTGAAATGGAGTAGATTGCTTTGGGAGTTGGAGATTTTCCTCTCATTGAGTGGGTTCATGGAATCATAGATTTAAAGCTTGAAGGTATCTCCAAGGTTCAACTCCATCATTTTAAAGATGAGGAAACAGATCCAGAGAAGTGACATAATTTCTCCAAGATTACACAGGTATTAAGTAGAAGAACCATAGAGGCATGGGTAGGATATTGGACTAGATGACCCCAAAGCTTCCTTGTAACTCAGAGAGTCCAACATAGAGCCTGGGAGATGAGAGTGGGGAATAGAATGTTCTACTCTGTTCCTTCCCTTCCCTACTCCTTTTTGATTAACTTAGTCCTAGGGAATCACAATTTGGGGGCCAGGCAATCTGGAGACTCAATGTCCTAGAAAATCAGGGGTGAAATATCCCTGTACCTCCATCTTGAGCAGAATGATGGAAATCCTGGGGGAACCTGAGTAGGCTGATGGCAATCATTCAAACCAGACACTGCCAGGGTACCAATTTAACTTCTGCTCCCAATCAATACCTTTAATAACACCATCCATTATGCCAAACCACTAATTCTTGGAAATTTATGCAAAAGGAAAACAGAACAAAGGATTTTTCATGAACTGAAGAGAAGACTTTTTTTTAAAGCAATGACTAGAAAGGTAAGGGCTTTTCATTTGAATATCATCTCTTCTCCCAGTTTGCCACACCTATCTCTTCCCCTTTCCCACCTTTCCACCCCTTTCTCCCCCATGTTTCTTTAGGGTCTTAAATCCCTTTGGATGTTCAGCTGACCTCACAGACAAGTTCTGTTAACAAAGTTCCCCTGGGTCTTGGGGGCTGATGGCTCCAAGGCTTCGAAGGTAATGAATATTGCAGAACCTTTCCCCCAGGCCAGAGCTAATAGGAAGGGAAGACTGGAGTGGAAACAGGCACAGAAGGAAAGAGGCTAATGAAAGGATGTGCATTCCAAATCATTGCAGGGGTTTTATTTGACTCTATAGCTGAAAAACATTCTCAGTTTTAGTACCACTCATGGCATTTGTATTAGCAGGAGCTGGGCTCTGGGGACTCTCCACAGATGTTTGGAATCATTTCTCCCTGTTTTGCTCTTTTTAAAAGAAATAAAAATAAATAAATAAGAGGAGGCATTTTTAGGCATGGCACACCCTTGAAGTCTGTGTGGATGGGCTAAAATTACACTTGGCTTCACCAGCAGGATTGCTCGAACTTCCCGCATTCCAGGCTTTCCAGAATAGTGCATCTCTCAGAGGCTATGGCCATCCCTTGTCTTTGTGTGTGTGTGTGTGTGTGTGTGTGTGTGTGTGTGTGTGTGTGTCTTCAGGGCTTTGCTTTCACACCTACAGCTTGCCAGTGGTAAGGGAAGAAGGGAGGGCTTGGCTGGTTCTTGGCAATGGAAGCTCATTTCGCTCATCCCTCTGCCTCTGCCCAGATATGTGTGTCTTTAACCCTGGGAGATAAGAAGGCTTTAGGAAAAGACATTCCTCCTCTCACCCCCAAAATAAACCAACTTCCCCCCTTGTGAAGCACCAGGGAGTTGGGCCTAGATGTCCTCCAAGGTGTTCCAGCTCTAAATCTATGTTCCTTCTTTTGGTTTCCAGGTCTTATCATTTCAGTCCCCTTCTGTTTGTGTTACTGCTCTTGGCGAGAGATTTGATGCTTATATTCTGTTTTCTCTGCAAAGTGTCAGTTTCAGAAAAGAATAGGGGGCTAGGATTTAAGAAAACTGGTCTAGTCCCAGCTCTGATTATGTGTGATCTCGGAAGAAAATGTATGTCAGAAGCAAAGGGGACCTTAGATATCACTTCTCCATTTTATAGATGGAGAAATTGAGGCCCAGCGCAGTAAATGGCTTGCCCATGGTCACACAGCCAGTTGATACCAAAGTTGAGATCAGAACTCAGGTCTCCTGGTGCTCAGACAGGCTAGGGCTCTTCTCATAATCCCAGAGGCAGGTTACAAACTTTATTTTCTTCAGTTTATCTTCTCTCTAAAAATGTAGACTCAACCCTTTCTCCTCCTGCCTATACCCTGTAGATCAAATCAAATGATTTTTAAAATTTTAGATAAAAATAAAAAGCATCATAAGAATGTGACTAATCATTTCAAATAATAACAAAAGGCATGTTGAAATAAAAAAAAATTCAACTGTGAGGATCGCCATGTTGACTAATTGAAATGAAATGAGATTGTATAAACTATATCAGATTGTTTGCTGTTTTGGGGAGAGGGGAAGGGAGGGATGGAGGGTGAGATAGAATTTGGAACTCAAAAATTTTAAATAGTGTTTAAAATGGTTTGAAAATGTAATTGGGGAAAAGAATAAAATATTACATTACATTATTAAAAAAGAGATGAAATGAGATGACTTGGGTTACAAAGTGAGTTTGACACCCATACATCACTGCAATACCTCTGTGGTCTCTGACACAATGCATCCTTCTACAATCACAGGTCTTCCAGTTGAGGACTCCATGCTTTCTCCTAGTAGGTCGTAGTGATTTCCCCGTCACTAATGGCAATAAGTCCCTGCTGAACCCTGCTCAGTATCTAGCCATGCGTTTGATTGACTACGTGGCATTTGATGGGAGAGACAGAAGAGGAACAGACCTGAGCCTTGATCATGGTGGCTTGATGGTCTAGAAAATGAGAGAGAAGGAAGAGATTTCTGTTCTTTCCTCCAAGCCATCACAGTGCCAATCACAGTGCCAAGAATCAGAGACAGAATAGAAGCCACAGGCAGTTCATTCTAGGTCAAGGAAGTGAGGTCTCACACCCATAGGACAGGAAGTAGGCAGGGTAGGACCCTGGTGTAGCAAGCAACCAATGGACAAGCATTTATAAAGTTCCTACTCTGTGCTAAGTACTGGAGTTACAAGTACAATGCATAAAACAATCCCTACTTGCAGCGAGTTTATATTCTAATTTAATTCTATGTGTCTCTCCCATCAAATGCCACGTAGTCAATCAAACGCATGGCTAGATACTGAGCAGGGTTCAGCAGGGACTTATTGCCATTAGTGACGGGGAAATCACTACGACCTACTAGGAGAAAGCATGGAGTCCTCAACTGGAAGACCTGTGATTGTAGAAGGATGCATTGTGTCAGAGACCACAGAGGTATTGCAGTGATGTATGGGTGTCAAACTCACTTTGTAACCCAAGTCATCTCATTTCATCTCTTTTTTAATAATGTAATGTAATATTTTATTCTTTTCCCCAATTATTCTAAAAAATACATATAAAATATATGATGCACATATATGTTTATGGTTAATGGATGCAAATACATAGTGAGTAGTGGAATAGAAGTAGCTGGGGAGGGAGGGCTTAGTGTCATCAGTTAGTGTCATCAGGAAAAGTTTCAGAAGAAAATGTAAAAGGTGATACTTGAGCTGCATCTTTAAGGAAGAGATGGATTTTAGGAGGAGGAGGTAAAGAGGGAGTTTCTGGCATGGGGGGACACCCAGCACAAAGCCATGGTGATGGGAAATGGAATGGCATGTGTGAGTAACAGAGAGAAGGTCAGTTGGGCTGAATCATGTAGCATGGGAGGGAGGGTAATGTCCAATGAGTTTGAAAAGATAGAATGGGGCCAGGTTACATAGGGTTCTAAAAGTTAAACAATGGAATTTAGATTTTATCTTAGGCAACAGTCAGTCAAGAAACACATGCTATGTGTCAGGTATTATGCTAGGCATTGGTAATACAAAGAAAGGTAAGACACCACTAGGCCTTGCCCTCAAGGAGCTTATGCTCCAACAGGAGAGGCAACATGAAAATAACTCTACCTAAAAGGCACATGGAGTGTAAATGGAAGGCAATCTCAGAGAGAAGGCATTCGCAGCGGGGTGGGAGAGTGGGGTACTGCGGAGGATAATATGAGGTTGGTTGGGCAGGGGAGTCACATGGTGAAATCTGTGTTTAAGGAAAATTATTTTGACAGGAACAGTTAGGATGAATTGGAGCAGGGAGAGATCTGAGGTAGGATAACCAATAAAAACCTAGGCAAGAGGTGATACAGCTATGACCTAAGCTGAGTGGAGTGTCAGCTCAATGCTTCTGAGAGATATTGTGCAGGGAGAAACAGCAAGATAGGGCAATTGATAGAACCACACATTCTGTGTGAAGGAGAGAAAGGAGCCCAGGATAACGCCAAGATTACAAACCCAGGAGCAGAAAGACCACTGAGTTGGGAGGTAGTTATGAGGTCTCCCCCGCTGGGCCTTGGTTCCTTCATTAGTAAAACGAGGGTATTAACAAGGTTCTCTAAGACATCATTCTGGAAACCATGCCTCCCTGAATTCAGTCAGGATAGTTTCTACAGGTTTTGAGGAAAAGATATTTAATAAGCATTTTTCTCTAATCTTCTAGCCTGGGTCACAAGGCCCAGGTCAAGCTTCAACAGCTGCTGGTTTAAGTTCCTTTAAAGAAAATGCTTTTGTGGGTCTCCTCTCTCCCTGTCTCCATTTTTTTCTTTTCCAGGACAAACCAGCTTCAATCTGGAAACACCTTGCCCCAGCAGAGAGGCCTGAAATAGCTGTCTTTCAAGGCATGTCTGCAGTTAGTGTGTCTCTGGTTTGAATTATGCCCATCCCCCATGGTTTATGTGAACAGTTTGCACACCAGAGTCTCCCTCGATCTGTTCACGCCAACATGAATCTTTCCAGTCCACCACAAAACAGAATGTGTCCCTTCCCGATAAAACATTCCTACAGCCCAAAAGAGAGCTCTCTCCTTAAAGAAGGAAGGATTGGGGGTCTTGGGGAAGACAGGAAGGAGGCAATTATTGCAGTCACTAAATATGGCAAATAGAAGCCATTGGCTTCATCACTATCAAATCTACCAGCGCTTTTGGCACAGTCTTGGGTGCTGTTGTCTTTTTGAGATCTTTGGGTAGCCATCTGTGAAGTCGGCTTCACACCTTCAAATTTGGGCCTTGGCCAAGGCCCGCTAAATATACTCACCGGCCTTTGTTTTACTCAGGCTCTGGCTCTCTGGTGAATCAGCCTCTGCCAATGCTAATATGTGACTGGAAACTTGTACCCAGCTTTACCACATACTGGCAGCCTCTTCAGCTTCCCTCCCCAGCACCTTGGCTCAACGAGTAGAGAGCTACATTGCACCATAGGGGAAAAACTGCAGGGTTTGAGTTTTGGTCTCCAATGCTTATTAGCTGGTGTGGCTCTCTGAGCCTCACTCTCCTTGTCTGTGAAATGGAGATAATCATAGTTTTACTGCCAATCTCATATGGGGTTGCTGAATTCTATATGGATATGAACTATGAATATTGTTCTTGAGTTGTACTGCAATATATCTTTGGCATGAAATGAAATCTTTGTTCTGTTTAGAAGTGTAAGAAGAATGTTAATCTGTGGGATCTTGGAAGTAAGAAGTGAGGTGATACCAATTCTCTCCCTATCCCTTTCCCCACTAAAGAAGTGAGAGAGAGAAAGAGAGAGACAGAGAGAGAGAGAGAGAGAGAGAGAGAGAGAGAGAGAGAGAGAGAGAGAGAGAGAGAGAGAGAGAGAGAGAGAGAGAGAGAGAGAGAGAGAGAGAGAGAGAGAGAGAGAGAGAGAGAGAGAGAGAGAGAGAGAGAGAGAGAGAGAGAGACAGAGAGAGAGAGAGAGACAGAGAGAGAGAGAGAGACAGAGACAGAGAGACAGAGACAGAGAGAGAGAGACAGAGACAGACAGACAGACACAGAGAGAGACAGAGACAGAGATAGATGAAGAGACAGAGACACAGAGACAGAGACAGAGAGAGCTACAGAGACACAGAGACAGAGACAGACAGAAAGACAGAGAGAGACAGAGACAGATACACAGACAGAGAGAGAGACAGAGAGACAGAGATCCTCACAACAATCCTGAGAAGTAGGTGCTATTATTGTCTTCACTTTATAGTTGAGGAAACTGAGTCAGATAGAGGTAAAATAACTTTTCCAGGGTCACACACAGCTAGCACATGTCTGAGGCTGGATTTAAACTCAGGTCTTCTTGACTCCTGGTCTGGGTCTATCTGCAATGTAGCTGCCTCTAAAGAACTGGACTCACTCATCCATTCTCTGACTACTCTATTACTAGACTACCAGGTGTGCTAATTTCCTTAAATGCCTTTTGGGGTCAAGCACCCTAACTCTTAAGCAGCCCTTAAAATACTTGAAGATAGTTAGAATGTCTCCCTTGGATGGAATCTTATCTTTTCTAGTTTTTAAAATTTACTTTATTTTTAATTTAAGAAATAAAACAAGCATTTCCATAACACAGTATAATAAAAAAGATGATTGCACATGAAACTGCAAATCTATTATGCACAACCTGCTATTCCTTTTAAATATATAATAAAATCATCACGTAAAATTCTTTTTTCCCTTTTTTTCCCTGCCCCTCCCCCCCGCTCTTTTCCAGCTTACATATCTTCAAGTTCTTATAGTTGAACTCATAATCTTTTAAACATTCAGGTGCTACAATGACAGAGCCCCGGACCTGGAGTTAGGAAGACCTAGGTTTAAATCTGACCTCAGATACTTTATAGCTGTATAACCCAGGACAAGTCGCTTAGCCTCTGTCTGCCTCAGTTTCCTCATATGTAAAATAAGGATAATAGCAGCATCTCCTTCCAAGGGCTGCTGTGAGAATCAAATGAGATGACATTTGTAAAGCATTTTGTAAACCTTTAAGTGGTAATGTATAAATGCCAGGTATTACTACTACTACTATTGCTATTACTATTATTTCTGCTGCTACTAGTACTTCTACGACTACTACTACTGCTACTACTACTACCACCACCACCACCACTCCCACTACTACTACTATAATTTCATCATTCTTGTTGTTCTTTTCAGGACAAGTCTTCTAGCTTATCAATGTGCTCACGAAAATGTGAGAAGCTGAAGGGAACACTTAGGTAGGGTCTGAGCAGAGAAAAGCACAATGGTCCTTGTTCTGGACCTGATGTCTCTTCATGAGACCTAAGATCACAGTAACTTCCTGGGTACCGCATCACTCTGTTGACTCATATTGTTCATGTATTCCATTGATTCCCTCCCCTTTTTCGATGAATTGCTATCAGAGATAGGGGTAGGGAGTCTTGGATTTGGAGTCAGCAGATCTGAGTTTGGATACCACTTCAAACACCTACTAGCTGTGTGGTTGTAGCCTTGTCACAAACTCTTAGGACCTTAGTTTTTTCCTCTGTAAAATGGGGATAATATTTGTGCAGGATCCCCTGCAGGTTTGTATTGACAAACAGGTAACTTGTGTAAATCAAGTTCCTTCTTTCTGTTGCTTGACTTTCTCATTCCCAAGGAGTCTTTATCTTTGACTCTAAACTTCAGACAGGACACAGCTAACACCCAATACTTTGGAGTTTAGCTTTACTTCCCACTAATCAACTCTATGGCAAGTTCCTTTGGTAAGCAATCCAGTCTTAGACTTCTGTGCCTTCCTCTCAGTGCCTGGGTCTGATCCAATCTAATAAGCACTTGTTAGATTCACGATCTTAAGTTACTAAGTGCCTACTATGAGCCAAGCACTAGTCTAGACACTGGAGATAGAAAAACAAAATGAAAAGCAGTCCCTGACTTCAAGGGGCTGACAATCTGCTGAAAGGATAGACAAATAACCACAGGAGTGCAGACGTGCCAATTTAGGGACAGGGACACCGCACTGAAAGGATTAGCAAAGGCTGTGCTTAGGAGTGGTACTGGGTAGGTAGGAGGCTCAGTGAATAGAGCGCCTGGCCTAGAATCAAGAAGGCTCATCTTCTTATGTTCAAATCTATACTCAGATACTTAACTAATTGTGTGACCCTGGGCAAGTCACTTAACCATGTTTGCCTAAATTTCCTCAACTGTAAAATAAGCTGGAGAAGGAAATGGCAAACCACTCCAGTATCTCTGCCAAGAAAACCCCTAATGGGGTTACGGAGTGTTGGACACGACTGAAAATGACTGAACAGCAACAACAAAGATTTCAAACTCTTCCTTCTTTGTAGAAATTCAGTGCCAATCTCTAGTTGAACAATCCCAAGAGCTCATTTATAGAGTCCTTTTCCATTTAAAAGTAACAACAACAGCTCACATTTCTATATAATGTTTTGAGATGGTACTATTGAGACATGCAGTGATATATCTAGGGTCAAAAAGGCATTATATAAAATATTGACAGGAAGGCAAGAATGGGTTATTATTCCCATTTTGCAGATGAAGAAACTGAGATCCAGAAAGGTCATAGTCTCATAAGGTTTAGAATATAAGATTTTAGAACTTTTCTAGTCTAGTCCCACATTTTATAGATAAGGAAACATAGAATCCATTTAGGTTGTGATTTGCCCAAGGTCAGACAGGTAACAAGTATCAAAAGTAGGGTTTAAACCTAGATCTTTTGACACTCTATCTAGTGTTTTATCTACTGAACCACACCATGATCTCATTTAATTTAATTATTAAGGCAGAGCCAGGCTTAGGGCTCCTAGAAAAAATTAGAAGGCCAGTATTCCTTCTATCACATCACATTTCTCTTTCCTAAATGTCTATATTTCCCAAAGGAGGCCTCTCCATATACAGATAGAAGGCATCCTTCCTCCCTTCTCTTTCCCTTCCAGGGACTGAGTGGTTCTGTGAGTGTTCCAGCCCTGATTGCCCAGCAGCCCTCTACAACCAGGCCAGCCCCCTCAGAAATAATGCTCTCTAGCTGAGCAGAAAGTCTGCATTCCTCCACAGGGACCATATTCCCTCTTTCCTGGTGGGAGATCTCAGAGTTGAGTGTTAAGCAGAGTGGAATCAATCAGATGACATTTTCAGAAAGAAAGAGTATATTTTAGTTCCCTCCCCAAAAAGATGAAATAATGGCTAATTAGTACGCCGCTGAGCAATGCTTAAACGTGTGTGTCTCAAAGGAGGCAGACCCACAAATGTCAATTATGCCTCATCCATGTGGATATTAGCATGTACTTATTTTCCCTCTGCTTTGATCTCTCTGTTGGGAAGGATAGAATTATTTAAAAAATGGAACAGTATGTGCCAGAAGGAAAGAAATTTAAGGGGACTTCCCCCATCCTCAGCTCTCCCTTCAGCTTACAGCCAACATTAAGGGGACCCTTGGCCTCAATCAAAGATTAAAGGGGCCACTGGGTACCAGCTTTGCACAAAGGGGATCCTTAGAAACAAGGAGGGAATGTTGATAAAGCTGGAGCAGTAAATGGATTTCCTTTTCCCTGCACCCAATGTGCATCATAGGGTCAAAGCTTTCTCAATTACCACTGCCCCAGTCCAGGAATCTGCCCAACCCTGCAGGCAGGGTCACTCCAGGCCCATCTGGGAGGGATACAAACTGAACTGAGTTTTCTCCTGTTGAGCAGAATGTTGCACTGGTGGCCCCTTTCAGGATCATACGGGACAGTGAAAGTTGGAGCAAAGGTCAGGGAATCAAGACAGCTGGGAGTCCAAGAGGGTGGCTTGGTAGGATGGGGAATTCAATATGCACAGGGAATAAGACTGAATTTTTCCTCAAAACTTGAACCAAACCCAATCTAAACAGGCCTGGAATTTAGTTCATTTTGTTTTTTCCCCCTCTTCTGGGGAAAGAGAGAAGTGAATGGATTGTAGGTTTATAGTATGGACAACCAGAAGGACACTTGGAGATTATTAGTACAAGTGACATTTTACAAAAGAAGAAACCCAGTATCCAAGACTCGTGCCCAGGGTTACACAGGGATCAAACCATGATGGCCTTCAAACCTCGGTCTTGTGACTGTAAATATAGTCCCTTTCCAGTACACCATTTTGTGTTTTATGCCAAGAAAAAAAAAACTGGGCCATAGATGCAGAGCTACAAGGGATCTATCAATCAAAGATTAAATTAATCAGTATTTAGTGAGAGGTGTTGTAGCATAATGAAAAGAGAACCATTTTACCCTTTAGATCGTAAGTTTATCGAGGGCAGGTATTATCATTTACCTTTCTTTTGTCTCTGGCATTTAGTAGGCACTTAATAGATATTTAATGACGGACTGACTTACTGAGTTAGGAGAATAGAGTTCATGCTACCTGTATGGTCCTGGGAGAGTCACTTATCCTCTGAGTCCCAATTTCTACCTGGGGAAAATGGGTATGAGTTATATTTTTCCTACCTTTCCTTCCTTGAAGGGTTATTAGATTAAAATCCCTGTAAACTTTAAAGCACCAGAGAAGCATGAGTTAATGTTACTATTTAGAGAATAATAGTTTATGGTTATATGATACTTTATGATTGTAACACTCCATATCACGTTTAGATGTATCAGTTATTTTGATCCAAGCAACACACATGTAACACGTGCAACACACACAAGCTAGGCAGTATGTTCCTATTTTGCAGAGGGGGAAACTAAGGGCCTATGACTTGTTTGCTGACACACAGCCTGGGATTCAGTCCAAAGACCACACTTAAGGACCTAGAACTAGAAGGATCTGTTCTGTGAAATTTGGATTTGGTCAAAAGGAAGCACTTAAGGACCTGGAAGGTCACATGTGGCCTGAAGGACGAAGGTTCTCTACCCCTGTCCCAGATTTATCCCTAATAGTTAGACCTGACCAGCAATAGAAAGTGTGGTTGCCTCAGGAGGGAACAGAAAACTGTCACATGAGGTTTTCAAGCAGACTCTGATGGGTAACTTGCTGAGGCAGGTGGACATTGAATCAAAACAAGAAAAATCATTTATTAAGTGCTGACTAAGTGCCAAGGGCATGAGTTAACATCTGTTCAATGTTGAAGGAACGACATTATAGAGATTTCTTCAGAGTCTGAGACTGGCCTCGGTGACCTCCAAAGCCTTTTCTGCTAGTAAGATTTTCTAATTCTATGCTATAAATAAGCTTAACAAGTATTCTCCTTGAAGGTAGGTGGGCACAGTGGAAATTGCATTAGTGAATTCAACTACAGGCCTGCCTGCCCAATCTGAGCAGATGGGTTGGGTTGGATTGCAATTGACCCTTCTGTGTAGAGAAAGGCAAGCCCAGACAATTACTTGATAATTTTGCCATCAAGATGGCACCAAATTACTCTCTGGGAATCCTAACAGAAGTACACCTGTGTTCCCATAACCACATGGGCCTAAGCATGGAGCCAGACAGGAAATTTGCTTTTCCTTAAAGCTGGATCTGTTTTAATAATAAATAGTTTAATTAGGGAATCCCCTGTGCTCCAGTTAAGGAACAAATGCAGTGTAAAATGTATGTAAGCAAGTTACCTGCTGTTCAAATCCCTCTAAGGTTTCCTTGCACTAAACTGAATTCTGGCTCATGACTTAGAACGGAGGCTTTAATATGTACCTGTGTCCCCAAAAGACTAATTAAATCTACTTTTCCATGATAGAAAAATGAATAAGGACTCTTGAGAGTTACTGACTCCCATTTCTAGGAAGTTCCTTCGAGTGAGAGGGAAGATCCTCGTCTAGTCAGGGATGGTCAGCCTTCCGGATGGACTGCTTATGGGGTGAAGTGGGGCACTTTAACTGTCTGTGTGACTTTGGACAAGTCACTTAAGGTATTTCAGCCTCAGTTTCTTCATCTGGAAGAATGAGGGAACTGGAAAAGAAATATAACAACAATGGAGAATATGCTGAATTTGTCATCAGAACACATGGATTCAAAGGCTGGCTCTGTCACATACCAGCCCTGTGACCTTGGTCAAGCTATTTAATTTCTCTGGGTCTCAGTTTACTCATCCGTGAAATGAGAGGGTTCCATTCAGTGGCTGCCAAGGTGCTTCCCGGTTCTGTATCTATGAGTCTATGATTCAATGAATAGACGGCCCCTTAATGTTCTTTCTAAATCTAAATACTGTAATCCAAGGAACTACTCATTTGATCCTTTGGGAACCAGACACTGCTTCTATGTTACTGAAAAGATGTACAACAACTTCAGTTTGCTAAATTATTTCTGTTTTTTTTTTAAAGAAAGAAAAAGAATGGTAATATATTTGGGGGAGGTTTTGTTTTAATTTAATTTTTAAGTAAAAAAAGCAGGTCATGGAATTATTTTCTCCAACCATGTTGGGACCCCTTGATTTTTAGTAGCAATCTATTATAGAGGAAAGAGTTTGGGAGTCGGAAGACTTGAGTTACAAGCTGTATAATCTTGAGCGTGTTATTTTTCTTCTTGGGGCTTTGCTTTCATTATTTGCAAGATGGGAATAGTAATCCTTGAATTATCTATCTCCCAGGGACAAGGACTTTGTAAATTGTAAAGTGTTAAGGGTAATAGGGACTATTACTCTTACTACTGAATTCACCCTCACCTGCCACCTTAAGAAATACTTGGTTTTAGCAGCTATGGTAAGTCAGCTTCTTAGGTCCTGGGGCAAAGATGTGGGCACAAACATCATCTGGGAAAAGATCTGGGTTTGATAGATTGGGTCCCTCCCTATGCCCAAGCCTCTCTTCAAAAGTTATCTCTTTGCAGAATGCTTCCCCAGATGCCCTTCAGAAAGGAAACGAGCTGTGGCCTCTACCAGTAAGTTAGAGGTGGTCACCTTTTTCCTTAACCTGGTTGTGTCTTTGAAAACTTCCCTGAAATACAGCCATCAAAATTGAAACCCACCAGTTGGTTGGAGCTCTGCTTTGTTCTGATTTACGACACCACTGAGCAAAATAAGTCTTAAGAGAGAACAGGGAAGGACAGAAGTACCCACCATTTCATTTATTTATTCAATAATTTAAATGAATTTATTTTAGTTTAATTTTATTCCTCCATTTTAGACCTCTGACATATGCCTTGTCATGGCAGGAAGATGACATGAGTTCTACAAATTTCTACTAATTGAATTCAAGACCTAGCAGATCCTACCCAAAGTCAAACTTACAAATAGGAAGGAGGTCATGGGAGGAAGAGGCCACACTGAGCTGGGATAATTATCAATGGTTTCACAAAGGAAGTGATGCCTGAATTAGATCTCGAGTAGTGTGGACAGCCATCTGGGAGACTGTGGAGTAGTACAAACAGAAATGGCCTACGAGGTTGGTAGCTAGAGTTTTAAATTCAACATGGACTCTTTGCTAACTGCAAAGTCACTCTTCCTACCTGGGCTTGGGTTTCCACATCTCTAAAAAGGGAATAATAGTGTCTTCTCATGTGCAGTGATAAATGCAATAGAGCTTTGAAAAGCATGAAACTCAATAGAGATAAATGTAAAAGTCTTACAATTGCGTTATAAAAATCACCTTCCTAAGTTCAGGGTAGGTGAGGCATGGTTAGGAACTATTTGTTTGAAAAAGATGTGGGGTGTTTCAATGAGCTTCAGGCTCTACATAAGTTAGCAAAGTGACATGGCGGCCGAAAAACAAAAAAAAAGCTAACCCCATCTTGGCTTGCATTAAGAGAGAGAAAAATTCCAGGAATAAGGACCTGGTAGTCTCTGTATTCTACCCTAGTCAGACACATCTGGAGTATTGTGCTCATTTCTGGGAATCACAGAAGAATGTTTATAAACTGGAGAGTATCCAGAGGAGAGAGTAAAGAGGATGGTGGAGGGCCTTGAGTTCATATCACATGAGGATGGGTTTGAAGGAAGTAGGTGTGTTTAGCATGGAGAAAAGAAGCCTCTTCACTTGGGTTGGGGGAATGGAGATGGAGCAGGGATGATACAAGTGGTGTTTAAGTATTTGAATGGCTTTCATGTGGCTTTCATCTGTTTGGTCACAGAGGGAAGATGTGGGAACAGTGGATAGAAGTTGCAAAGAGGGAAACTGAGGCTTAATATCAGGGAAAAAAACTTCTTAACAATTAGAGTCATACAAAAATGGAATCGATCAACTGCCTAGAGAAGTGTGGGTTTTTCCTCCCTGGGGGCCTCCAAGACTAGTCTGGATGACCACTTGTCAATGGGCTCTAGGGGTGAAGCTTCCATTCTGTTTGTGTGTACAGTGTTATACAGAGGCAAGACTCCCTTTTGTTGAAATCACTGATTTTTCTAACAAAAGAGAAACAGTTCCACATAGTGAAAAGGAGAACTTAGTCTGGAGCCAGAAAGCATAGGTCTAACACCCATCTCTGCTCTAAAACCCGTATGGTTTTATGGAAGTCATTTTTTGTCTCTGGGTCTTTTTTTTGATCAGCAGAAATGATGATATGGAGCTCATCAGTAGTTACCAAATTGTGAGTTACACATTCCTAAGGGGAGAAGGCATGGAGTTATTGCTTGAGCCTCAGAACCCATAAATAAGCAAACATATTTCTATAGCTGTCTTCCACAGCTAAGGATGGCTATTATTTCAAATGTATGCAGATGCTACTGCGATTAATAAAATATAAAATCATTTAAAATCATCACTGAATTAATAATAGTTTTTTCATCATGCATTTTTTAAATCAATCAACCCTAAATGGAATTACTATCATGAGGGGCTTTATAATTTTTTTTAATTGAAAAGGGGTATTCACATGTGAGAAGTCAAGGAAACCACTGGACTAATTCATCTTGAAGGAGACTCTCAGTTCTAAGTCCCATCACCTGTTATTTAATGCAGGGTGAATTTTCTGGTGTCCAAGCTAGTAATTTTCATCTCAAGTCCATAGGAGGAAGGAAGGAAGGAAAAGAAGGAAGTAAACAAGCATTTATTAAGTGCCTACGATATGCCAAGCCCTGTACTAAGTGCTTTATAAATTATTTCATCCACACAATAAACCCTTGGGAGACAGGTGCTACTTTCTCCTCATTTTAAAGATGAGGAAACAGAGACAGAGGTTAAGTGACTGGCCCAAGGCTATACAGACAGTAAGGGTCTGAGGATGGATTTCAACCAAGGTCTTTCTAACTTTGGACAGCTGGGTAACACAGTGGATAGAGCACTGTGCTTGGAATCATGAAGATTCATCTTCCTGAGAAGAAATCCAACCTCAGACACTTAGTAGCTGTATGGACCTGGGTAAGTCACTTAACCCTATTTGCCTCAGTTTCCTCATCTGTAAAATGAGCTGGAGAAGGAAATGGCTAACAACTCCAGTATCTTTGCCAAGAAAACCCCAAAAATGAGGCTCAGAAAGAGTCAGACATGACTCAAACGACCAAACAACTTTCTGTTCCAGACCCAACACGAATCTCCATTGCACCATCTAGATGCCTCTTAGGTCTAGTGGTAGAAGGGATTTCAGAGGCCATCTAATCCAACCTTCTCATTTTCCAAATGTGGAAACTGAGGGAAGAAAGTAATTTGCTCAAGGTCATGCAGGTAGTAAACATCAGGTGGGGGATTTAACCCTGGTCTTTTGACTCCATAGTCCTCTCTCTACATTCTCTCTCTCTCTCTCTCTCTCTCTCTCTCTCTCTCTCTCTCACACACACACACACACACACACACACACACACACACACACACACACACATCCCTTCCTCATCTTAGCCTCCAGCTGTAATTATACATTTGATATGGGCAGATCACCTTGCAGGGAATGGCTTCTGAGGGTTTCTGCTTCCACCCACACCAAAAAGAAGCAACAAGTTGGCAATTTCAGATCGGTTTTCACTCTTCCTTGACAATTGGATTTTACTGCTATGATTACGTGTCCAGGAACAGAGCTTCCAGAATATGCCTTGTCACCCCTTAGCATGGCCAGAAAAGCCAATATCTACAATGCAATGTAACCGTTGTGCTCAGTAGTAGCCTGGGGCCATTTTGGACACCTTCCCTCCCCCTTCCCCCAACAGCTCTGTTGGTCCAGTGGTGGCTGGTGTTCAGTCATCTGGAAGTCATCAAGGGCTTCAAGGAGAGCAGTGAATAATCAACTAGCAAGGACACTTTTGTGGCATTCCTCCCTCCTCCCCTTCCCCTGTCCCCTCTCCCCAGATCACAGTGCGGTTCCCGGCTATCTTTATTACTGCAGTTTGATACTCTCAAGTGCTCAGACTAAATTAGATTCTATCAGATTTGCTCTGAGCAATCATGGCACTCCATTTCTTTGACACAGATGCTGAGTAGAGGAAAGAGAAACATGTGGATCCTGAGGTCTGAATCCTAGCTTGGTCTCCTAGCTTGCCTGCCTCCCAAGAAAATGGGCAAGGTTGGCCTCTCCTCCTACCCTCTACTCTTCACCCTTGTATGTTCTCTCTCCCTGTACTCATACCCCCTTACTAAAGAGTCTTTTGCTTAACTTGCCCTTGGGGCTGGAAAGTATTTGACCAGAAGAATTGGGTGTCCCATTATGAGCCCATAATGGGAGGTGGCAGCTAGGTGGCACAGTAGGTAGACTGTATGGTCTGAAGATGAGTTCAAATGTGGCCTCAGACACTTACTAGCTATGTGACCCAAGGGCAAGTCACTTCACCCTATTTGTCTCAGTTTCCTCATCTGTAAAATGAGCTGGAGAAGGAAATGTCAGATCACTCTGGTATCTTTGCCAAGAAAACCCTTAATGGGGTCACAAAGAGTCAGACATGAGTAAAAAAACTGAACAACAAGCCACAAGAGATAAAGGATGAATTAATAGACATTCAGTGTGTGGACTGAAATACACTGAGTCCCATTGCCCCCCACATGGTGCAGACCACATGTGGAGCACTAGGTCTAGTTCTGGTGCCGCATTAAAGGAGGGACATTGGCAAAGAATGCGTCCGGAGGAGGAGGGTAAACGAGATGGGGAGGAGACTGAAAAACATGCCGGTGCAAGGAGTATGAAGAAATTAGGGATGGTCATCCTGGTATGACTTCGATCAGGGAACATGGTATTCAGCTATCTTGAAAAAGCTCTAAAGGGCTGTCATATGTAAGACATTAGACTTGCACTGCTTCATCCTAGAGGATGAGTGAATTCAATGGGCATTTATCAAGTACCTACTATGTGCCCATTAGAGACTATCTTTTGCCTTTCTTTGTGTCCCCAGGGCTTGGCTCAGTGCCTAGCACATAGTAGGTGCTAAATAAATGCCACTTTACTGACTCAGTGTGGTAGGACTATGCTAGAAGCTAGAGAATAAAGGCAAAAATGAAAATCCCTACCCTCAAGGAGCTTACAGTCTTGTGATAAATAAATACAACATAACTGAAGGAATAGGGAGGAGTGTCTCATGGGAGGATGGTATTCAAGTTGGGCCTTGAAGGGAGCTATGGATCTCAAGAACTGGAGGTGAGGAAGACAGCGCTGGAGGCATGATGGACAACCTGTACATAGGCATGAAGGTAGGATGATGGAATGCCATGAAGAGCAAGGAGGCCAGTTTACCTGGAACGTAGTGTGTGATGAGGAGTAATGTGGAAATAGCTGGAACAGATTGTGAAAGGCCTGAAATGACAGGGAGGAGGGCAGAACTGGGACCAAGGCGGGAAGCAGGAGGGAGGCAGAGGGCCTAGGAAACAATTTGACCTGTCCAGCAAAGAGGAAGCAAGTGGTAGTTATGGGGCTTCACCTACTGGGGGATCTCACAAACATGGAGAAATTAAGTGTCTATTCATCTTACTGGTGTGTGGGGATTCCATGGGTGCTGATTTCAAGAGATGGCAAAGGCTTTTTTTTTTATAAGGGGGGATCCAATTAAAATTCTTCCCTGGACAGAGAGCAATCAATCTATCCAGTTATCTGGCATTATGTAATTACTATGCAGTATCTCTCTCCTTCTCTCTCCCTCCCATTCCCCTTCTCCCTCTTTTCTCCTTTCCCTCTTTTTCTCTTTCCTTCCTTCTTTTCTCTTCTCCTCTCTCTCCCTCTCCTCTCTTTTCTTATTGCTCTCTTTCACTTTCTCCCTTTCACCCTTCTCTCCTTTCTTTTCTCTCTCCCTCCCTCCCCCCCCCCCCTCCCCCTTTTCCCTCCTCCATGGGACGTTTCCTTCCTCCTTTCTCTCTTCCTTCTCTTTTTTTTTTTTTCTCTTTCCTTCTCTTTTCCCCCCCCCCCCTCTTCTCTTTTTCCTCTCCTGCCCTCTCCTCCTTCCTTCCTTC
>NW_027185694.1:26789438-26796498 GCF_028583685.1 Petaurus breviceps papuanus | reverse complement strand
TCCTTCCTTCCTTCCCTCCCTCCCTCCTTCCTTCCTTCCTTCCTTCCTTCCTTCCTTCCTTCTCTCTCTCTTTCTCTCTTCCTTTTTCTTTATTCTCCCCCTCCCTCTGTCCTCCTCTCCCTCTCTCCTTCTCTCTTCTGCCTGTCAGAAACCAATTTTTGGCAAGATGAGACAGCAGTGAGGTGTAAGGAAACAACACCATTACACAAACCTTTCCAGAATTCCTTGTGAGCTTTAAGAGAGGAAAGAGAATGGATTTTCCTGGGCTAGATCAGATCCATCCATGTAACACTGTCAAAGACAAGAACACATTTAGGTCTCAAAGCTCCAGAACCAAATCCACACCCCGACCACCAATCCCCAGCATCTCTCCACCTCCATCCATCCTCTCTTCTATTTTCCCTTAATTTCATATGACCCTCCAAAGCCTAATTGCAAAAATAGCATAGAATGAATTTACCCAAAAATGTCTAGTAAAGGCCAGAAGAAAGAAAGGATGGGCCAAGAGAATTTAGCCATTTGAAACAGAAAAATGTTTAAAGGCATCAAGACTAAACCAAAAAAGAAATTAAAATACTGACATCAGACCACACACAACATGTCAGAGACAGAAGGGACTGCAGAGATCATTTAGTCTAACTCTTCCATTGCCCAAATGAAGAAACTAAGGCCCTGAGTTGGGGGCAAAATGAGGATGTGACTTACCCAAGGTCATACAGGGAGTCCTGGAAACACTAGGTTATAACAAAGGCCTCTTGACTACTGTTCTACAGATTATTATTATTAATTATTATTATTATTATTTTGGTTTTTGGAGGGGGGAGATAGGGTTTAAGTTACTTGCCCAAGGTCACACGGCTAGTTTTTTGTGTTAAGTGTCTGAGGACAGATTTGAACTCAGGTCCTCCTGACTCCAGGGCCAGTGCTGTATTCACTGCGCCACCTAGCTGCCCCTGTTCTACAGGTTCTTTAGAAACAAATAACAATCATAGATATTATCTCATTTGATCCTCACAAAAACTCTGGGAGGTAGGTGCTATTGTTGCACCCATTTTATAGATGGCAAAACTGAGGCTGACAGATTAAGTGACTTGCCTCAAGGTATCACAGCTAAGCAAGTGTCTGAAGCAGGACATGAACTCAGTTCTTTATATCCCCAATACCAGCAGCCTAATCCCTGTGACACCTAGCTATCTACAACAAGAGCCTTCTGAATGTCATTCTACTGATTTTTTAGGGGAATCTTCTTGGATTCTTTTTGCAGACTCTTCCCCATCTTGCTGATACTTTAGCAATCTTCAACCTTTGCTCTCAGGAGGGATTATGTCCTCATTGTTTGCTTTCCCCCTTGTCATTGCAGTCCCAGAACAAAGAAATCTCTGGACTCCCCCAGGTACCACCATCCACTTTCTCCTCAGATATTTGGGACAATATGGGCAACAGGTGTAGCAGATAAAAAATGAGATCTTCCCCACAAGCTTGACTTTCCCAAGGATGGCACTTTTAGGGCCATAGTCAGAGGTGTTTCAGCCAGTCAACTTTTCTCCATCTTAGAAGCTATAGGTATCTAGGTTGTATCTACCCTCACATTTGGAGTGAGGGTGTGAGGGGTGAGGGAGAACGAGCAAGTAAAGATTACAGAGGTTGTGAACCCGGATGACTGGAAACATGGTGTTGTTCTCAGGTTTTGGGAGGGAAAACAAGATGAGTTTTTGCAATGCTTATAGGACATCTGGTTCAAAATGTCCACCAGACAGTTGGGGATGTAGGAGAGGAGTTCAGGAGAGAGTCTGGGGCTGGATATATCGATACTGGAATATATGGAGATGATAATTAAGCCCTTGGGAGCTGACTGGGTCATCAAGAGACAGATCATAGAGGAAAAGGAGACAAGGGTCCAGGAAATAGCCTTGGGGTATACCCGCAGTTAGGGGAATATGTCTCCAGTTTCATGCAAGAGAAAGCACAGCCTCGTCAGCTCTGAACTCGTGCCCTCCACAAACCTCAGACCAGCTTCACATCACAGGAGTTCCCTCTGCCCACTCCACAGTCCAGCCAAACTGGACTCATTGCCATCATCTGTTCCTGCCTGACATGAGTTCTTCTGTTCATACCATCCTCTGTACTTGGAATGCCATCCTCCCTCCACTCCACCTTTTGAAAGCCTAACCACCTTTCAGAGCCCTGCTGGAATTCTACCTGATCCATGTTCTCTTCTTCCCTGATCCTCAGCGTATTGCCTGAAGCATAGTAGGTGCCTAGTAAATGCTTATTAACTGACTGACACCCCCGATGAAAGTGCTGTCTCATCCCGACAGCATTCCTCCTATAGCATCTAACACACCCGGACAAGTACCATAGTTTTTTATGTCATTTCTTCATACTATCTGCATTCCACCATGTTTCCTGTTCCCAAGTCCTGGGCACATGACCCTTCACTTGATTTCCTTCCCACCCCTTGCCCAGGGTATATGCTGGTCCTTCATTGCCCGATATGCAGATTCTTCTCTCGTTTCTCTCTATCCCAATCTTACATTTCTTCCCAGACACCAGCATGAGTCCTCCTTGGGGAAGCCTTCCTTAAGACCACCAGTCCCCACTGGTATTTCCCCTTCTTAAATTATCAGAGGATCAGAGTAGAAATTGGGACGTCTGAATTCTAGCCCTGTCTGTGCTAGTAACTCTCTAGAAGACCTCAAGTGAGTAAGCATCCCTCTCCGGCCTTTGGTTTCCTCACCTGTATAATGAGGCACACAAGCTGCAGGATTTCAAAGTTCCTTCCAATCTAGACATTCCATGAGTCTAAAAGCACTCTGATGTTTAGGGAGCACCCATGTGCTCAGAGAGGTATTTTTAAAGCTTAGCATTCCCTCTCTGTCTTGCTTTGGCCTTGGCCCCATGGGGATGGAATTGAGGGGGATGGGAAGTACATTAAAATGGTAAGAGAAAAAAAAAATGAATTGAGTTTGCTCTTCCCAGCAGTTAAGACCCTGTGGTTCACATCTGGGCTGCAAACAACTCAGACATTCAATAATAAACAAAAGCCCTGGCGGCTTGAAGATGAGAAGATGGGGGAGTTCAATAGACACACTTGTCAACTGTGATATCTTCAATCAGATGATTAGAGAACCAGAGTCCCAGGTAAATAAAGTTCCAGGCTCATGGGCTTTTTAATAAAAGATGATGACATTGGTCTTGTTCACCCCCCAGTCCCCTCCTCCTCAGACTATCTGAAAGCAGTTGGTTGCACAGTTGACAGAGCATTGGACCTGGAATGAGAAAGACCTGAATTCAAATCCAGCCTTAGACACGTCAGTAGTTGTGTGATCCTGGGAAAGTCACTTTACTTCTGTCTGCCTCAGTTTCCTTAATTATAAAATGAGGATAATAATAGCATCTACCTCCTAGGGTGGTGGTAAGGATCAAATGAAATAATATTTGTAAAGTGCAGTGCTTGGCACATAGCAGGTGCCATATAAAGTGCTTATTCCTTCCTTTCCCCTGCCAGGGAAGAACTGAGTGATCAGAAAGGCAAATGAGAAAGTGTAGGCTAGAGCAGGACCAGATGTTGACCTAGGAAGACATACTGACAGATTGCATATACAGATCATCTATCCTCACCATCCTACAACAGGTTCTAGGTCAAGCTATTTGTAGGAGAAGGTAGAGAGGAGGGTCAGACTAATGGAGCAAATGGGACCTGATATCCCCACTCCTCTCTGTCTGAAAGGGCCCCAATTCAGTGTCACCTCCCCCACAGAGTCCTCCTTGATCACCCTGGCCCAATGTGTTCTTTCTCCTTCCCCTAAACTTGTGCAGTACTCAACTGGCCACACCCCCCACCCTCCAATGCTGGACTATACTGTGGATTGCCTACTCTCATTTCTTATCTATCCATTCTTTAGTTAGCCTAGCCTCTTCCTACCCTCCCAGTCTTCTTATAATTTACTCCTTTCCATGTACTCTTCAGTTCAGCCTCCTTGCTGAAGATGTATCTCCTGACCCTGAATATTCACTGGCTGTCCCACCCTGGTGCCTGGAAGCCTCTCCTTCCTTAGCATTGCCTCTTGGCTTCCTTCAAGTCTCAGCTAAAATCCCACCATTCCAAGAAGGCTTGCCCAGTCCCCCATTACTGCTACTGTCTTTTCTCTGGGATTACTTTCACTATTTATCCAGTATATATATATACACACACACACACACACACACACACACACATATGTGTGTGTGTATGTGTATGCATAATATATGTGTGTGTACATATTTGTTTGTATGTTGTCTCCTTGTAAGTTCCTTGAGAGCAGAGACTATTTTTACCTGTCTTTGTATCCTCAGTGCTGAGCACAGTCTCTGGCACCCTATAGGTGTCCTCAATCCCTGCCTTTTCAGCCATCACCCAAGGATGCAATCCCAGTGGAGAAGGTGCTTGTCATCCTGAACCAAATGCCTATCACCTGTTGCACACAGAGCAAGCAAGGTGCCTAGCTGAAGCAGCAGGGTACCCTGGTGGGAGATGGGAAGCAGTATGCACCAGGCCAATGGATCCACCACTATCACCTTCACCATCACTTCCCTTATATCCTGATGGTAACCGCCCAGGGCCTTGAACTGAAGAGCCCTTGGAATAGCAATCCTTCCGGCCCAATGTCAAATGATTCACTAACAGAAATAGATGCATCTGGAAATGACACTCAGAGATGGGATGTTTCCATCTAATTTTGCAGCTGAAATCTTCCACGTGTGCTGTCTCCCCAATTAGGATGTCCTCCCTAAGAACAGGGAATTCTTTCTTTCCTCTTTGTATCTCTCATGTTTTGTACATGGAAAACACTTAATAAGTGCCTTAATCATTCATTCATTCATCCATTCATTTATTTATTCAGTGCTTGTTGAATTGATTTGATTCTAAAAAGCTGGAGAGACATGAACAGACACAATCCCTGCCTTCAAGGGACTCCCAGTCTTGGAAGGGATTAGCAGATAACAAAAATAAATAATGGACTATGGAAAATGCCCCCAAAGTATTAAAGTAGCTTAAAGGATGAACAGATGTCATAGCTTGGAGGAGGGGTGAAAGTCAAGGATATTGATTAATAGCAGCATTTGAGTTGGACTATTGAATGTGAGAAGGGTTTCAATAGGCAGGGTGTGAGGGAGAAGGGATATCTTTATGTCCCCAACTAGAGCTTGGTCCAAGGGCCTTGAGGCCACATGTCTCCCTCTAGGTTCTTGAGTGTGGCTGGTTGATCGAGTCCAAGTTTAATAGAAGAAATCCTTTGATGAAAGGGATTTGTTCTGGGCAAGTCCCTTCTTCTATGAGCCACAGTTTCCTCTTCTGGTTTAGATTCAAAGGTTGCCAGAGACCCTCCAAAGCTGACAATTCTCTCAAAATTCTTTCTTCGATGCCATCCTCAGTATGAGACTCCCCAGATCCCCTGCACTGAGTTACCTCTTGATTAATAACTGCCCTCAATCTGCCTGGTGCGAGCACTGGGGCCAAGGTCCAAGATGGCTTTCCTGCTAGGGGACTGGTTACGAATATGCAGTAAGTGAATGGGGAACAAATCAATTTATGAAAGCCATTCACAGATGTGACCTGGTTGAGGGGAGGGGGGAACAGGGACCGCTGCAGTCCCATCAAGGCACTTCTGGGGCCTCACTGGATCGGAAAGTATGGCTTTTCCAATCTGTGGCACCACAGAGTTTGGTGAGATGGTCTTTTCAATTCTGTCAGTTTTCTATGACAGCAAAAAATAAGTTTACTTTTAAGTCACTGGAAAAATAGTCTTCCATCTTTGCCTTCCTCCCCATCAGGCACCTTTCTTAATCCAAATTTTATTTCCTTTAGTTTCTATGTAGCCATCCCTTTGGAGTAAGTTGCCAGAGACCTTCCAACGCTGACAATTCTCTCAAATTTCTCTCAAATTCTCAAAAAAAAAATACCTGAGTTCTTTCTGTTCCCCTCTTCTTTTCAAGTAATGTTCCTAATGAACTGCTGTGATCATATAATTACTCAGAGACTTTCAGTGAGTGACTCTGCATTGACCCGCATGTAGAGTACATGCCATTCCTGATGATGGCATTCAAGGCCTTCTACAATCTGTCTCCAATGTATCTGCTCAGCCTTCTCAAGGGCTCTTATCTTCTACTAAGACTGTGCTGTGGCCAAACTGTACTCTCTCTGTGTCTCATTCACAGTCTACCCTCTTCCATCTCTGGACAGGCTCCCGCTCCTGACCTGTCTCTATCTGCTCTAGTCCCTCCTTTCCTTAAAGGCTCAACTCAGATGAATCCATGAAGCATTCCCTGACCCTGGACCACCTGCCCTCGACCAGGTGAAAGGAATCTCTCTCCTTTTTAAAATTTCTCATTGTATTTTGCCTGGCTCTGCTTTGTCCCCATCACATTCAACTTTGTTTCATACTTACCGTGTTTCCCCAATAATAAGACCTATCCTGAAAATAAGCCCTCCCCTTACTGTGTAAGATTCCTCTAAAATAAGCCCTCCCCCGAAAAATAAGCCCTATTGAGATTGCTACTGTAGTGAAGGTGATCCCCTGCGCTACACACTACATTACAGTACCCTCTGTATGCACCGTCCCCCCTTCCCCCCCTGGTGAAGCGCACCGCCGTGCTCTGAGCTGCATCCAATCAGAGCTGCAGCAGTGAATGCGTCATCCTGTTCTTCCCCAGTGATTTGCTTGCTGGCACCATTGAGAGCAGTGCCGCGGAGGAGAGCTGAGGCAGGACAACATAAGCCCTCCCCTGAAAATAAGCCCTCTGATGTTTTTCTTTCCAAAAAAAAAAAAATAATAAGACAGTGTCTTATTATCGGGGAAACAAGGTAGAGTTTCCTGGAGGGCAATGACTGGGTCATTTTTCTTTCCTGTCCCCAACACCTATCACAGCATCTTTTACAAAGCAGACAATTAATATTTCCTTATTTCTTCCCTCCCTCTCTTCCTCCATATCTCCTTCCTTCCTTCCTTCCTTCCTTCCTTCCTTCCTTCCTTCCTTCCTTCCTTCCTTCCTTCCTTCCTTCCTTCCTTCCTATCTGTGC
>NW_027185694.1:26773417-26789338 GCF_028583685.1 Petaurus breviceps papuanus | reverse complement strand
CTCCCTCCCTCTCTTCTTTCCTTCCTTCCTTCCTTCCTTCCTTCCTTCCTTCCTTCCTTCCTTCCTTCCTCCTTCTTCCTTCTTTTTTTCTTTCTTCCCTCTTCTTCCTTCTTTCTTTCCTTTCCTTTTTTTTTCCCTTCTAATCTTCACACATTCTACTTCAACAAACACAGGAGACAGCTTATTGCAGCTCAGGAAGGTGAGTTGGCCTCTACCTGAGAGATTTCTCTGAGAACAGAATTATCAGAAGCAGCTATGTGGCCTGGATTCAGGAAGACCTGAGTTCAAATCCAGCCTCAGACGCTTAAGAGCTATGTGATCCTGGGCAAGCTCCTTAAACTCTTCCTCAGTTTCCACAACTGAAAAATGGAGAGAATAATAGCACCTGTTTCTCAGGGTCGTGAGGATCAAATGAGATAATAACTGTAAATTATTTAACAGAGTGTGTGGGCCATAGTAGATATTTAATAAATAAATGACTTTTTCCTTCCTTCTTTGCATCTTTTTATAGTCAGTGAAACCAGGTTCAGACAGAATGACTTTTGTAGGATTCAAACAAGTGGATGTGAAAGGGACTTTACTCCACAGGAAGAAGGATTTAGCAGAATCTGAAAACTTTGCAACTGGACTAGGGCCCTCGTTCACTGGCCTTGGCACAGGGAAGATGGGTTCACTGACTCCACTGGACTCTGTACTCAGCCACAGGCTTCCCTGTAGGGGAAGCCCTCTAATCTGTCCTGTTCTCAGCTACTGATGCTGAAATCTATTTGCAATAGTCCATGTGGAGACTGTCCTCAACCTCAGGTTACACTAAATCTTGGTGGATCCAATGCCATTGGAAACAAGTAAGCTGTTGGTTAAAACCCAGGGATCATTTGTTTCCAAGATGTTTTTGGTCATGAGACTTTTGGTAGCCTACAGTTGACAGTGGAAGCAGAGGATGATGGGATGTCCAGAACTCAGTACCATCAAATTACAGACTCTTTGAGCTGGGAAGAGCCTTAGAGATCCTCTAGTCCCACTACCTCATTTTACAGGCAAGATGACCGAAGTTTAGAGTCAATAATGGCTAATAGCTGTTATTAAAAGCTAGTATTTATATTGTGCTTCAAGTTTTGCAGAACACTTTATATCTTACTTCATTTTCTCCTCAAAACGACCCTGAGATGGCCAAGATGGGTGCTATTATCACTCTCCTTTTACAGGTGAGGAAACTGAGGTTTAGAGAGGTTAAATGACTTATCCAGGGACACACAGCCCAATCAATGTGGGAGGTAGGATTTGAACTCAAGTCTTCTGAACTCCAGGTCTAGCGCTCCACTTTACCACCCAAGGCCTCAAATGGCAGGGCCAGGATTAGAACACGATTCCTTGATTCTTGGTTCAAGTGTCTTTCTACCATTATTGTTGTTGTTTTTCAGTCATGTCTGGCTCTCTGTAACCCTACTTGGGGTTTTCTTGGTGAAGATCCTGGAATGGTTTGCTATTTCTTTCTCTAGCCCATTTTACAGATGAGGAAACAGAGGCAAGCAGGGTTAAGCAACTTGCACAGGGTCACACTGTTAGTAAATGTCTAAGGCCAGTTGAACTCAGGAAGATGAGTCTTCCTGACTTCAGGCCCAGCACTTTATTCAACATGCTGCCTAGTTGCTCACATTAGTTCTTAGGCTGTCTCACACCTTCAGGCTGGGACCCCATGGGTCATTCGAAAGCAGTCGGAGAGGCCACAATTTACTATTTAAAAAGTCAATTCCCATCCAGTTGCTTTGGGTCACCAATGTTTGAGCCAGATTTCTGACTATTGCCTGTATACTAAACTGCCTTGATATTGACTGATGCCTTTAGCGTTCATTAAGGGAATTTATCCTGTGTATGTCTTTTGCACAGAAACGTCCAATTAAGAGTAAATAACCATCTAGAACCCAAGGGTATGTGCAAATGTTTGACTAGCCTAGAGTATTGACTACTCTGGTTGGGTAACAGAACCCCCCTGTGAAGGAGTGCTCATGGAAACAGGCCGGTCCAACTTCTACAGGTCTGTCCACAGCTACATGGTAAGGGGTAAAGAGCCCAGGACACCTGGGTTCTAATCCTAGCTCATTCATTGACTGTGTATGTTTTCACTTGCTGTGTATCTCTGGGTAAGTGACTTCTCTGTGCCTGGTCCAGAGAGAATTGGACCAGGTGATACCTCAGGTCTCGTTCAGCTTTGTCATTCTAGGATTCTATTCATCTTCATATATTAAGCATTGCTAGAAAAACAGTGAGCCATCAGCGAGGTCTGGGTGGACCTTTTTGGTCAGACAACTGTTTCCTTTGTGAAGGTGTTATCTGTAAGATGACATGACCCCCACATTTCCCTCAATGCTGCATCATTGTCAAGAAATTACAACAGCCTGAGGGCTCTGTGTCTTTCTTATCTGTCCCTCCCCCACCCAAGGCTTTGTCCAAACCACCTGTGGGTCCCTTTCTTTAATATTTCTTTCTCTTATACCAATGGCCATCCCCTATGGGGGGATTTTTTTTAAAGCAATTGTAAGTAACTTGCTCAAGGTTACATGGACAGGTGTTTCTGGGTGGGTGCTAAGTGTCTGAGCCCAGATTTGATCCCAAGTCATCCTGACTCTGGGGCTGGTGCTCTTACTTGCTGTGCTAGAAAGAGCTACTCACTCTTTCCTGAGACAGGAAAAGGGTAAGGGGGAAGGGAAAGAGAGAAAGGAGGAGAGAGGAGAAGGAGAGACTCTTTCAATAGCAATGACTGTCAAGTGGACTAGCCTCAGATTGCATCCTGTTGTCCCAGAGGCCTAACCCCCTAAATAATAAATTTCTTTTTCCCAGTGATATGACAGAACATGACATAGGAGGGGTGCAAGGTAGGGGGGAGAATGGGGGAAAGTGAATTATGTTGTTATAGCAACTGGGTAACCAGTCCAGGCCTTAATCAAACCATTATATAAAAATAAAAGGAAATATATTTTTCTAATTAAAGTCATAAAAACAACATTTATCCTAAGGTGGTCATTAACACTTTACAGAAGAAAGGAGAATCATTTTGTTGGATGACTTTGCCAGCTGTCCAGTTGTGCTGAAAGTAAATGATTTAAATTCTTTTTTCGAAAATCTCCTTCCCTCCCTCTCTCCTTCTCTCTCTCTCTCTCTCTCTCTCTCTCTCTCTCTTTTTGTCTTCTTTTATTTTTTCTTTCTCCTCTTTTTCTCTCTCTCTCTCTCTCTCTCCCCTCTCATTCCCTCTCTTTTAGTCTTCTTTTATTTTTTCTTTCTCTCATTCTTTTCTACAACTATTTCTATTACTTTGAGTTTTTTCCTATCGCTAAGCCTGTTTGCCTCAATTTCCTCATCGGTAAGATGAACTGGAGAAGAAAACAGCAAATCATTCTAGTATTTTTGCCAAGAAAACCCCAGATGGTCACGAAGAGTCAAAAATGACTGAAAAACAACTGAACAACAAAAACCTCTTTCTTTCTCCTTCTTTCCTTCATTCAATTTTCCTATTGCTCATTCTTTTTCTCCTCTTTCATTCTCTCACTTTTTTCTCCTATTGTTCCCTCTTCCTATCATTCTCTTTCTTATTTTCCCCCAACACACACACACAGACACACAAACACATACAGACACACAGAGACACATACACACACACACACACACTGGCTAAACTCAGAATGGAACTCAAGCATTAGGTCTTGCCAGAGGACCCATAAACACCTTGCACTCAGAGGGCCCTGACATTCCCCATTCTCTGGAACTTCAAAGTTATACGGCTCCTAACCCAAACAGGAAACTGTGTTCTAACTCAAGTCCAGCTTTTCATTTTGGCCTGAAGATCGTCTGAAGACTATAGGTTCCACTTTCCAAATACAGGTCTCTGGAAGGGAGGGCTAGGGGTGGGGGGAGATGGTTTGTTCAGATTTCGTCTCCCAAGGTGTCACACATGGCACAATAAGGGGTCTGTAATGGAAGTAGGCAAGTGTTCTAAGAACAGCAATGGGCCTCCCAAATGAGGATGTTTTGCCATGTAGATCTTTTTTTAAAGGCGTTCCATATTGCCCTCTCTGTGGGGCTCTGATGACAGCAGACTTCACAGTGGAAAGTAAACCACCCCTCCCTGTCCCCAACCCTTCCCCTAGCCCGATTTCCACTTAACCAATTGTTTTATTGAACGTTTAAAAGGCAGAGCAGTTCAGTAGAGCAGCTGATCACCAGTGACAAAATAACCCAACACAGATGGGGGCCTGGTGATAGCATTCCAGAGTGTGGGCTGATTATGGCTATAAAGAGCCATGCTACAGGGTTGGGGGGTGGGGAGGGAGGGGGAGGGAAGGAGGAACTGCTCTGTATCTTCCTACTTGGGACTTCAGAGACTCTTGGGATAAACAGTCTAAATTAGGACTTAAAACATTCCTTGCTCCTTAACACACAGAGCAGGCCTAGGAAAATACCAAGGGAGATGTCTCCCAGACAAGGATGTCATGGTTTCTATACTTCCTAAGGTGACTCCACAGCCCAAATGAAAAACTGCAGGGGGAGGGGGCCCTCCCTCAAGGGGCAGGTGGGTCTCCCCTGCCTTCCCCAGTCCTCCTTCACCTCACATGCAATATTAAACAGGCCACAAAACACTTTGGAGAGTTTTACATTGAGAAATTGGAGGAAGCAAATAGAGGCTTAACCCCAGAGTCTGAAGAAAAACAAAAAAAGAAAAAATACATTAACAACACAACACCTCTCCTAATGGGAAAACCACTGGATGTAGGGTCAGGGAGCTTGGGTTCAGATCTTGGCTCTGTTACTTACTCTATGTATAATTTTAAATGAATTAAATTTTAATTTATTCACTTCTCCAGAGACTCAGTTTCCCCTTCAGTAAAATGAGAGCATCAGATGAGAGGATCTTTACAGTCCCTTTCACTTTTGTGTTATTCTCTAATACATAAAGAAGTGATAAGTTTAAGTCACTATCCTCTGGACTTGGGCACTCCATCTCTTAAAGTGTAGGCTAGAAGATTTGGGCTTATTCACTGAGAAATCTAATAAAATTACCTTCAAGGACTGAAGTGAACAGGGGCTAGCCAAGAAGGGAGATGGAGAATTGGCTGACAAACGGCCCACCCACACATTAGGCTCCTACAGCTGTCTCTCCTAGTTTGGAGATGAGGGGGAGACTTGTAAGTGAATAAAAAAACAAAAGGCCTCCTTGAAGCTGGGGAAAGGCACGGATCACAAGTGAAGTGGATGGAGTTCAAGTCTGGATGGGGAGGGCATCCTTTGTAGGCTCAAATCTGATCTTATTTTCTGTGGACGGGATTCATTAGTAACACCATACTAGACAAGCAGACTCCAATAATAAGCTGACATCTATTTAACGAGGACATTAGATTCTGGCACTTTCAAGAATTGACACAAGCAGTATTTTTTTGCGGAAGAGAGAAAATGGATCTGAGCAAATGGAAAGGCACAAAGAACAGTGGGATTTGATAGGGAGGGATAGGGAAGTACTGCCCATTTGTCATTAAGACAAGGCCTTTTCTGCCCTCACCCCTATTTGTGGCTCTGGGTCGCTGAGTCCCAAACTGAAAGTATCCATACTGAATTAGGCACCATCTGTGTAACTGCCAGGGAGCAGAACAGGTTTCCTTTGCAAAGGTTCAAAGTACAAGAAAGCTTGGCCACCAGTCACTAGGAGAGGGAGGAGAAACCAGGTGGAATGAGGAGAGAAGTAGGCAATCACTATTCTAGATTTTCAGGCAAGACTGTGATCTTTGGAGGGTCCCCAGCTTCTGTCTCTCATGTTCTTTCTCCCTCTAAAGGATACCCTTTCCCATACTCTGGTCTGGCCCACTGTCCTGTGCTCTCCTTCCCCAAGCAAAACTTGCTCTCCAGAGATGATCCAACAATCCTCGCCCTGAGGGGTCAGTGACTGAGAATGACTTGGATAGTGTTGTCCCTCTGCCATTCCCCATGTCCCCCAACAACAGCCTTCCAGTAGGAGATCAGAGCCTTTAGTTTATGATGCCAGAGTAGTGGATTCAGAAAACCTAGGTTCAGATTTCTCTTACCTGCCTCCTATTGGACAAGTCACTTAACATCTGTGGGCCTGACTTTCCTCATCTATGACATGAAGGCATCAGACTAGAAAACTGCTAAAGTCTCTTCCTAACACTTAGAAACTATGAAGTGTAGAATTTCAGGCAACAACCGGAGGAGGGGTGCCTATTCATGCAGTAAGGAAGGACTTTCCCAGGGCCCCGAGACAAAAATTTTGGTTGTGTCCTGTTCAAACTATGTTTTAGACCACACATCTCAGATCCATAGCTACACAGAGCTGCTTGCAGCTCCCCAAGGCATATCATGAAACGTTATTTATATTAACAAATCTTTGTGGAAGAAAAAAAAGATTTGGATAGTAGTGGTTGTGTAAAAATAATGAGTGCCATTAAAAATTATGGGCAGCTAGTTGGCACAGTAGATAGAGTGTGGGGACTGGAGTCAGGAAGATTTATCTTGCTGAGTTCAAATCTGACCTCAGACACTTACTAGCTGTGTGACCCTGAGCAAATCACTTAATCCTGCGTGCCTCAATTTTCTCATCTGTAAAATGAGCAGGAGAAAGAAATGGGGAACCGTTCCATTATCTCTGCCAAGAAAACCCCAAATGGGGTCACGAGTTGGAGGTGACTGAAAACAACAATGAAAAATTAAGAGATGAGTGCTATAGATTTAGGATGCAGGCCAATGTGAGTCTACACCACTGCTCTAAACCACCTTCTCCAACAAGAAAGTTCCCTTCCAGTTCTCAAGCCTTTACAATAGATCACAGATCCAGAGGCAGAAGGGACCTTGGAGGACACATAGACCAACCCGCTCTTTTCACAGAGAAGAAAACTGAGGTCATGAGGTTTAAGTGAATCTCCCAAGGTCACACCAGCTGGCAAGTGTTAGAGTCAGGGTTAAGAATGAGAAGAGACCTTAGGGATCATCTAGGTCAGTCTGCCCATTTTATAGATAAGGAAACTGAGGACCTGAGAGGTTAAGTGACTGATCTAAGGTCACGAAGATAGTAAACAGTAAAAGCTAGGACTTCCTTGGATTCTAGAAGCAGCATTCTTTGCATTGCACAGTACTACAGGAAAGGAGAGGATTTCCTGGGCCTCTGCTACTCACAGCCCACCCAAACCATCTCCGTAAAGACCAGATGGGGAGGAGGGAGAAGCTTCACTTGTTTATCAAATTCTAGAATCTTGATTGTCATGTACCGTTTCTTCCCCAGACATTTTTATTTTTGCAGAAATTCCCTGATCCTGCCAAGCCTAAGAAGAAGCCAGGAAATCACATCCTGCTCTATCCCCTCCCCAAATGTCTCCTCTTCCCTGTTACCATCCCCTCCCCTTCCAACCACCACCAAGAGGTTTTTTTTTTTAATGACTGCTTTAACTAGATTAAAAAAAAATCTGTCTCTGTCAAGTGGATCAAAGTGACTGGTGATGCCGGCTGTGTGTTCTTTGGGAATAGCTGATTCTCTTCTACTCATCTTTCACATTACACAACAGAGTTCACAGAGTTATCACAGATAGATGCCTTCAAGGACTTTCCGGACATCCAGGACAATTAACTTGCCCCCTAACCCTGAACACTGCTGGGTTAACTTGGGGGAGATGAAGGAGGGCACCAAGGAAGAGAAAAGAGTCACCCTGGTAGAGCTGGCAGATCTTTGTGTCTCTCTTGGCAGGCAAACGACCACTTTTGCAGCAATTCTGCATCCTTGCCCCTCCTCCAATTAGTGTGTAAGTGGCAAGGAGAGAGTTTTAGAAGGAGGGAAGAGTCATACATTGTCCCCCATCCATTCCTCCAGTGGGCAGGGACACAGAGAGAACTTTGGAATCGATTGTGAGACATGGGAGACACTGGCACAGGACTGCCCAGCATGGCACGATCACATCAAAGATAGCGCTGTGCTCTATGAGCAAAGCAGAATTGAACTAGCTCAAAAGAAACACGAGATGCACAAATTTAGAGACATCTCCATCCCAAATGGACTGTCTTGTGTCCAACCTGTGGTAGTCTTCTGAGCTCATCTTGGTCTGATCAGCCACAGTCACACACAGTGTACCTCAATCCCAACATAGTGATGGCATTTTGGCCCTCGTCAAGCACAAAGGACAACACCCAACACAGTTAGGAGGTAGAAGGATCTCAGAAGGCTTCACGGAGGAGATGAGCAAGGCTGTGGCAGGCTAAGAGAGGGTCACTGATGCAGCAATGGAAAGGAGAAGATTAGAAGGGATATGATTCCTCTCTTCAAGAATCTGAAGAGCATCATAAAGACAAGGGACCAGACTTGTTCTGTGTAATTCTAGAGGTCAGGGCTAAGATCAGTGGAGGAAAGATATAAGGAAGCTGGGAAAGGCACTTACTCAAGGCCAGAGAAACTCAATCTCAGGTGGCTGGGCACTCTTTTGCTTTGTTTTGTTTTTGCTTTTTGGAGGGGGAAAGGCAGGGCAATTGGGGTTAAGTGACTTGCCCAAGGTTACACAGCTAGTAAGTATTAAGTGTCTGAAGTCGGATTTGAACTCGGGTCCTCCTGAATCCAGGGCTGGTGCTCTATTCACTGCGCCACCTAGCTGACCCCACTCTTCCTTCCTTCCTTCTTCCTTCCTTCCTTCCTTCCTCCCTCCTTCCTTCCTTCCTTCCTTCCTTCCTTCCTTCCTTCCTTCCTTCCTTCCTTCCTTCCTTCCTTCCTTCCTTCCTTCCTTCCTTTATCTCTTTCTCTCTCTTTCTCTCTCTCTCTTTCTTTCTTTCTTTCTTTCTTTCTTTCTTTCTTTCTTTCTTTCTTTCTTTCTTTCCTCCCTCCCTTCCTCCCTTCTTTCCTCCCTCCCTCACTTCCTTCCTCAATTCTTCCTTCCTTCCTTCCTTCCTTCCTTCCTTCCTTCCTTCCTTCCTTCCTTCCTTCCTTCCTTCCTTCCTTCCTTCTTTCCTTCCTCTATCTGCCACAGCAACTCTTGAAACTATTTCCCAAGGCACATAGGGAGGCTTGTTATCTGACTAGGAGTCAGGAAGACTTGGGTACAAATCTACTTCAAACATGGCTAGTTGTGAGACCCTAGGCAATTCACTTACACTCTCTATGTCTTACTTAGCTATGAAATTTAGACTAGACAGCTTCTAAGGGTCCTTCTCCCTCTAATTCTATGATCCTATGGTCCAATGTTAGCTGACAGATAAAATCATACAATACTGAAGAGCCAAAGTAAATATATTTGTGGTGTGCATTTATTTTTATGATGGCTTTCAAGGAGGGAAAATTAGTCCCTTGTACCACATCTGCAAAATCAAAAGCTTTGGAAGAACCCAATGCTTACTTTTTTATAATTATTTTAAACTGTGAAGTGTATTTTTAAAAAGAGTATGTTGGAAATGTTTCCATGCTCTCCTTACAGTACAAGTCTAGTAGTGGCAAAGGAGCAAAGTATCACCATGCTAAAGTGAAAGGGGTGATGAAATCTGTCTTCACAAAGCTCTTCAAGCCCCTTCCCTAATCTTTTTCCAGAATCAAAACCAGCCTATGATTTAGAGCTTGAAGGGAACTTAGAAGCAACTAGTTCAACCCCCTCATTTTGATTTAGATGAGGAGAGTAAGCCCCAGAGTGATTCCCTCACCCCTCCATACACCCACAACCAGGGTGTGCAGGAGCTGGCTCAGGAAAGTCAGTTAGTAAATTTTCATTGTGTGCATTTACATTTTGAGAATCAGCAAAAACTACAAATCAAGACTTTATTTATTTATTTTTTATTAATGGGTTAGTTAATAATAAAGATTAAGCCTAAATGTGTGTCCTGCATACATTTTTGTTGCGATCTGGTTGTTAAACATTTACCAGCACACCCATGTGGCGATAATTCTTTGTTTTGTGCCTCTCATGTATTTAGGATATTTTATTTGGTATCATTATTATATGTAATTGTATTTCATTCTCCTCCCTCCCTCCTACCAGCCTGCAAGTCCCACAGGGACCAGACTAGATTATCCCATCCAGGGCACCCAGCATAGTTCTTTGCACAAAGCAGTTATTTCATAAATGTTTGTTGATTGAGTCAATCAATCAATCAATGAGCTTCCTGTGGGGTAGTCCCAGAGACGCATTTTACAGTTGTGCTGACATTTTACTGTAATAAGTTACCAAGAGATGAGTACATAAAACAATCCAGGATTCTATTCTGGCGGTCTGGGAAACCAATGTTTGTGTTTCAGAAACATATGGGAGTGAAACTAATTTCCTCACCTGAGGGGGGAAATAAAACCCTACAGAGTTCCAGCTGAATTCTTCAGACATGACCTAATCAAGCCTTGATTTGCCAAAACACCCTATACGAGTATAGAATAATTATGTTTGTATAATCAAGTCCAACTGGAGGGGCCCTATAACCTCCCTTCTGCAATCAGTTAATCCATCACAGAATTTTCTGTGCACTTCCTTCGGGAAGAGCCTATTTTGGGAGCATTTGACAAGACACAAGTGGCCTCTTAGAATACATACAGGAGGCATACAATAAGTGCTTCTTGCTTCAAAATAACCCAGTGGCTAAAGGCACACTTTCCCCTCACTCTTCAGATATGAGTCTTCTTCTGAGGAAAATTTTATTAATAATATTTCCATGGTACATTTCTCTTACTTGCTCGTTCATTTAATGACTTAAATACCTACTTTCTGCAGGAACTCATGCTTGGTGCTATAGCAGAAACAGAAACAAAGACACAGTTCTAGTCCTCAGGGAGCTCACAGTCTACAAGGAAGGGTTAAGACCCAGGCACAAGTAACTAAGATCCATGACAAAGGGACATAAGTAAACACTGCTCTCCTTGCTGAGAGTCTTTCCCCTCTCCAATCCATCCTTCATAGGACTGACAAAATAATCTTCTAATTAATTCAGTCTTTCCAGGCTCATCTCACACTACTCCTCATCACGCACTGCACATTTTGGGCAAACAGGTCTGTGAGCTATGGCATGGTCATGTTCTGCCTTCCTTCACCATTGTGAAATGATGGCAGACATCTGCCATGTTTGCACCCTCCTTCCTTCTCATCCATCCTTGTGTTCCTTCAAGGCCCAGTTCAAGTGTCACCTCCTCTGGCTGCCTGCCCTGATTTCCCCAGCAGGGCATTACCTTTCTCTCTTCACAGATCCCCAGACCACCTTCTCTTTGAGTTCTGTTACCTCTGTATGACAGGTACTTTTGACATACCTGTTGTGTCCCACCTTGTACGATGGAAGCTCCCTTGTTTCCCCTGCTGTGTACCCCCTAGCACCTAGCACAGCCCTTTATACAGCCAGCACTTTAGGAGAAACTGAATTAATAAGAGAAGCATAAGCAAAGTGTCATTGAAAAGAACAAGTTGAACCGATCCATCCATTCTGGAGAACAATTTGGAACTAGACCCAAAGGGCTATAAAACTATGCATACCATTTGAACCAGCAATGCCACTACTAAGTCTGTATTCCAGAGAGATCAGAGAAAAAAAGAAACGGACCGACATACACAAAAATATTTATGGCTGCTATTTTTGCTGTTGGCAAAGATTTAGAAATTGAGGGTATGCCCATCAGTTGGGGAATGGCTGAACAAGTTGTGGTATGTGATTGTGATGGAATACTATTGTGCTATAAGAAATGAGGAGCAGGAGGCTTTCAGAAAAACCTGGGAAGACTTGTATGAATTGATGCAAAGTGAAGTAAGCAGAACAAAGGGAACAGTTATATCAATATTGTAATGATGATCAACTCTGAAATACTTAGCTATTTTGCTCAGTACAATGATCCAAGACAATTCCAAAGGACTCGTGATGAAAAATGCTATGCATTTCCATAGAGAGAACTGATGAACTCTGAGTGCAGATTGAAGCATATTTTTTCACTTTCTTTTTTTGCAATATGGCTAATATGAAAATATGTTTTACATGACTTTACATGTATAATTGATATATTGCTTGCCTTCTCAATGAGTGAGGGAAGTAGATAATTTGGAACTCAAAATTTTAAAAAACGAATGTTAAAAATAAATAAAGGTGAAGAGAACAAGAGAAAGAGATTACTTATGAGGTAGATGGGAGGGAAGATAAATCCATCATGACTTGGTGGAGAATATGGCATATAAGGTAATCCTGGAAGGAGGAAATAGATTTCAAAAGACCACTTATCATATAGTCTTGGTTCTGAATTAAGAAAGGTCCTGGCAGGTACTGGAAAATAAATGAGTACCAAATCTGTATTTTAAAAGTTAAGTTAAAATATGTACATTTTATGTGGTAGGAAGAGAGCCCTGGCTGTGGAATATGGCACTACCAATCTGAGTTTGATGCTCAACTCTAATACTAACTCGTATGTTTCTGGACAAGTAACTTTTCTCTGGCCCTGGGCTCCTCATTTGTAATATCAGGATAATGATACTTTAAGTATCTACCTCAGAGGATTGGTGTGAAACAAGAACTTTGCAAACCTTACGAAAGCATTGCAGAAATATAAATTGTTAACGGTAAATAATTATAATGATTATGCTTGGCCACAGAGAAGTCTTAAAATCTCACAATGCTCACCTTCTTTCAGAGGTAGAAGACTGTGGATGTGGAAGATATGCTCAGACAGAGTTGCTTGTTTTGCTAAAGTGCTTTTTTGTCTTTTTAAAAAATCTGTTACAAGAGATGCTTCTTTGGGTATAAATTCAGAAATGCAGGCAATATAAAAACATATATATGTATTTGTGTGTATGTATATGTTAAGTAACTCTTTGTGACCCCATTTGGGGTTTTCTTGGCAGAGATATTGGAGTAGTTTTCCATTTCCTTCTTCAACTAATTTGACAGAGGAAGAAACTGAGGCAAACAGGGTTAAGTCACTTACTGTATCCTTAATGCTGCTTGAAGCTGCTGTGGAGGTGTGAGACCAATAACACCAGCACACAGAAGGACTGCTAGCACAGGTCCTTTGATCTGCTTTTCTAAAGGAAAGACAGCTTCAAAGGGTCAACAATCTTACTTTAATTTAAACAGTGAAGACAGAGAAGTAGAAGGAAGTAAGTATCCAAGAAAGAATCCAATAGACAAGGCTTCTGCTGTCTGAACAAAGTAACAGACACATAATCACCAGACCAAGGAGCACCCGCATCTGGGTTCACAAAACCGGGAGGGGGGTTCCCTGGAGTCTCATCTAATCAAATCACAAAGAAACATTCTTCCCATGGTAAAATACCAACCTCCCAGTATATATAGTTTTCAACTAATAGGCTCAGAGTCAGAAAGCATCACAACCCACATGACTCAGTACCTAATTAGCTTAGCACCAAAAGGTGTGAAAGCCTTCCTGCAAGCAAGCCTCCATAGGGAAGCTTCCCCCTAAGCAAGCTCCTCCCCCAAGCTCCTCCCCCTGAATATACATAGTTTTCACCTGATGGGCTCTATATGACTCAGGATGTGTCACAGTTGTGAACTGGGTTGAAGTTCAAAGCAGCAAGACATCCGTAATTGAAATACCTGTGTACTTTTAGACCTGGGAACATGACCCATGTTCCAGGGGAAAAAGGAACACATGTGGTCACATAGGCCTATTAATGGACAGGGAAGATCTTATATTCCATTAACCCTACATTTACACAGGGTCACACAACTAGTAAGTGTTTGAGGCCAGGTTTGAATTCAGGAAGAAGAATCTTCCTGACTATAGGCCCTGTACTCTATGCACTGTACCACCTAGCTAGCATTGAAAAAAAAGATACTAACAAAATAGAGATATTGACTAGACCTCTGAATCAATCAAAAATCAATAAATATTTATTAAGTGCCTACTATGTGCTGGGGATACATAAAAGGCAAAAGCTAATCCCTGCCCTCAAAGAGCTTACATTCTGATGCATTGACTTAATTCATTGGTATAGGAAACTCCTGGTTAAGGAAGCTCATTTGACCCATACACATCAGTGTCTTTTCCTACAACTTAAAGTCCTAGGGTAGTGAGTAGTCAAGTGACTTGCCCAGGGTCACAAAGTCAGTGTGTGTCAGAAGAAGGGACTTGAACTCAGGTATTACAGACTTCAAGGCCATCACTTTATCTGCTATGCCAGGCTTCCTCTTGTGCCAATGAAAATAAAAATAGGAAATAATTCCAGTTATCACTCTGCTAATGCTTCCTTCCTTACTGTGCCTCTGGGATAGCGGGAGTTTCCTTTCAATTCAAGTCAGCTGAGGCAGAGAATCATGGAAGGTATTTGGCAAGGAAGCATATCAGACCTAGAATCTATGGAGCAAAAAACAGTAACAACTGGGGTGACTCGGTATACCTTGTGTTCCTGAAGAGCAGAGGCTGAACCCCATGGAGTACCAGATCAGGCCCCTGGCAGAGGAACATACTTCAGTGGAGAATTGTCAGAAAAACATGTAACTAGGTGGCAGAGTGGACAGAGCACTGTATCTGGGAGCCTGGAAGATCTGAGTTCAAACCTGACCCAGACACTTACTAGCTCTGTGACCCTGGGCTAGTCACTTAACCTCTGTCTGCCTCAGTTTCCTCATCTGTAAAATGAGGATAATAATAGCATCTACCTCTTAATGGTTGTGGTCAGGATAAAAAGAAATAATATTTATAAAGTGCTTTATAAAACTTAAGCACTATATAAATTCTAAATATCATTTTTATGTAAAGTAGTCAGCATCCCAAACTCTGCTTCCTCCATCTCTCCATTTCTCCCCCTACACACACACACACAGTGGGGAGGAGGAGAGAGGGAGAGAGAAAGAGAGAGAGAGACAGAGAGAGACAGAGAGAGAGAGAAAGAGAGAGAGAGACAGAGACAGAGAGAGACAGAGAGAGAGACAGAGAGAGAGACACAGAGAGAGAGAGAGAGAGAGAGAGAGAGAGAGAGAGAGAGAGAGAGAGGAGGAGGGAGGGAGGGAGGAGAGAATTCACATGCTCAGAGCTTGGTTAGCCAGCAGAAATTCCTAAATTTAGCCTTCTCCAGAACGTTTGCTAGAACAAGCGGTGCTTAAATGGCTCCTTATTTTAGTTACAACACTCAAGACATTTTGTTGTGAATGACTGTAGTATTCTAAGTCTGGGGCCACATGCCCGGGGCCCCTGGATTCTCTGAATGCTAAAGATCTTCGCTTGCTCTGGGGCTGCCATTTCCTAAGACAGCAGAGATGAAAGGTGCAGGGTATCAGAGAAAGAAACAAGTACCAGGATTTCACAAGTATGGGGCACTCCCACCACTGCTGGGACACTGAGAGCATAAGTATATGTCAAAATCAGGACTCAAACCCAAGTCTTTCTGACTCTGAAGCTGGCCCTCTAGCCGATGCAGTGTTCAAATCTTGTCTCAGATATTATCTGTGTGACCCTGGGCAAGTCACTTAGCCTCTCTGTGCCTCGCTTTCCTCCAGTGTGCAATGGGGATAATAATAGTAAATTCCAATTAGAGGACTCCAATACTGACCTCAGCTGGCTTTTTCTCCATTTCTTCATGAGCCAAGACTGAGGCCCAGAGATGAGCGACTTCTGTAAAGTCACCAAGCCAGCGAATGCCAAAGCTTCACCTGGAACCCTAAGGGGCCAACTGACATCACGGATGGTATTTTTTCATAGGATCATAGATTTTAGAGCTAGGAGGAACTGAAGAAGTCATTAGGTCCAACATCCTCATTTGACATAGGAGGAAACTGAGGCAAAGAGAAGCTCGATGGTTTCCCCAGAACCACACAGACAGTAAGTGTCTGTGGCAAAACTTGAACTCAGTTCTCCCTAACTCCAAATCCAGTGCCCTATGTATTATGCCACACTGACTCCTCATGAACTTGTGCTGATGTTACCTGTGTAAGATGAGTGTGTGTGTGTGTGTGTGTGTGTGTGTGTGTGTGTGTGTGTGTGTG
>NW_027185694.1:26772558-26773407 GCF_028583685.1 Petaurus breviceps papuanus | reverse complement strand
GTGTGTGTGTGTGTGTGTGTGTGTGTGTGTGTGTGTGTGTGTGTGTGTAGTTTATAGTCTGGGGGAGACAGAGGAGGAACAGACTCAGGTCCTGTTTTGGAAGAGCTCACAGTCTCCTGGGGAGCTATGTGGAGTGGATAGAGTTCCATGTCAGGAAGACCTGAGTTCAAAGCTGAGCTCAGAAACTAACTGTGTGACCCTTGGCAAGTCACTTAACCCTGATTGCTTCAGTTTCCTCATCTGTAAAATAAACTGGAGAAGTAAATGGCAAACTATTCTAGTATCTTTGCCAAGAAAACCCCAAATGGGGTGATGGATTCAACTGAACAGCAACATGGTTTCATACAAAAAGAAAGCAATATGGACCCATTATCAGCATTGTAGCTACTATTTATATAGCTGTATAAGGTCTACAAAGTGCTTTACATATATTATCTCATTTGATCCCCATAACAATACTAGGAGATAGACGCTATTATTATCCCCATTTTACACAGGAGGAAAGCTGAGTTACAGAGAGGCTAAGTGACTTGCCCAGGGTCACACAGATTATATCTGAGACAAGATTTGAACACTGCAGCAGCTAGAGGGGCAGCTTTGGAGTCAGAAAGACTTGGGTTCGAATCCTTCTTTTGACATATATTTATGCTCTCAGTGTTCCAGCTTTGATGATCTTCAGCAGTGGTGGGAGTACCCTGCACTAGCGAAATCCTGGTTTTATTACACCGCCATCCTTCCCCCCTCCTGTGCCTACCCCTCCCCCCCGACTTCTGCCAGATCATTGGCCCATTCCCTTCTCTTCCACCACCCTGCTCGAGACTGCTCAAAATGTATCTGGATTTTTGGACT
>NW_027185694.1:26753126-26772548 GCF_028583685.1 Petaurus breviceps papuanus | reverse complement strand
CAGAGAGGAAACTGGGTGATGTAGTGGATCTGCACTGGGCCTGCAGCCGGAGAGAACTGAGTTTAAATTCAGCTTAGAAACTTACTGACTGTGACCCCGGACAAGCCACTTCACTTCTGTATGCCTTACTTTACTTAACTAGTAAAACTGGGAAAATAATTAGCACCCATCTCCCAGGGTTATTGTAAGGATCCAATGAGATAATATTTGTAAATCACTTAATGCAATGCCTAGCACATAGTGGGTACATAATAAATGTTTCCTTCTTTCTCCTTTGTCCTTCCCTTCCTCCTTCCTTCATTCTTTCTCTTTCCTTCCTTCCTTCCTTCCTTCCTTCCTTCCTTCCTTCCTTCCTTCCTTCCTTCCTTCCTTCCTTCCTTCCTTCCTTCCTTCCTTCCTTCCTTCCTTCCTTTCTTCCTTCCTCCCTCCCTCCCTTCTTTCCTCCCTTCCTTCCTCCCTCCCTCATTCCTTCCCTTCTTTCCTTCTTTCCTTCCTTCCCTTCCTCACACTCTGGGGCTCCCAGCAGGCAGCAGATAGGAGCACATTCCTGGTGTCTGTTATGGAGAGGTTTGTTGTGTGGCTGCTACAGTGGCTAAGCCGAGTGTAGGGAGGAGCAGCAGAAAGGAGGAGGGAGATTATAAGAAGGAAGAAGAAGAGAAGGAGGAGGGGAGTTTGTTTCATGGTACCTGGGTCTATAATCTGTTGTCAGATTGTGCTGTGAGGTGCCCAATGTCTTTGACCCAGGGAAAATGGAATCGCTTAACAGAGCTCACTCTTCGTCCCTAGGTCACCAACAGATGCATCCTTAAAAACACCACCTTTCCCAATCCCTCTTAATTCTCGTGTCCTCCCTCTATTGATTACTTCCTTTCTTTTCTGTCCACAGTTTATCTGTACAAAGTTGCTTGAATATTGTTTCTCCCATTAGATGGTGAGACCCTCGAGGGCTGTCTTTTGCCATTTTTTGCATTCCAGCTTATGGACTGACTGACCATGTGAGGCCTTTTCTATTCTCTGAAAGTATGTCTGTATCAAGAAAAGAGTTGATAGGGCCCCAGTACCTACCTCCTAGGGCTGTTGGGAAAAAAGCACCTTGTTATAGATAGGAAGAAGAGCTACTGTTATTACATATTTAAAAAAATACATTTGCTCATCAACCTGTCTTCATCAGTATTTATGGAAAATATGTTGGGATGTGCCCAGAACAACGTCAGGCATGGAGACAATCAGTCCATGAGCATTGATGCCTCAGGGTTCATCCTATGCCATGTGCTGAAGAGGATCCAGAAAAGAGAGACAGAGCAGACGAATGCTTCTCCACTTTCAGGAATATAGGTTGAAGAATACCCTGGCTAAGAGCAGGAATGACAGGCAGAAGAAGGGAAGTCCCTGTATGGTGGAACCCAGCCAATCCATTCCCCCCGAGGCCCTCACAAATGACCTACTTCTTTTCTGAACCTGAGTAGCTCTCACATCTTCCTTTCCTATATTCACAGGACAAGAAATCTGGCTGTAGGGATTCCCTCAAGAACAACAGAAACCAGAGTGTCACTTTCTTGGTAGGGGCAAGGGGAAGAATTTAAAGATCCAATGACTGCAAAGCTAATTCTCTAGAAAGCTTTGCATGAGATGAGGCTGAAATAAGAGATGGGCTACCCAAGAGGCCATATGCTAGATATTATCACTGGGGGTGTTTGAGATGAGACTGGATAACCCCTTGCAGGGAACTCCTGGTCAACTATAGACTGGATTAAATTATCTCTGAAGAAATTAAGTGGCACAGTGGCTAGAGTGCTGGACCAGGAGTCAGAAAGATATGAGTTCAAATCCAGTCCCAAACATCTACTAGCAGTGTGACCCTGGGCAATAATAATAAGAGATAATAATAGTTAACACTTCTACAGTGCTTGCTATGTGCCAGGCATCGTGTTAAGAGCTTTACAGATATTATCTCATTTGGTCCTTACAACAACCCTGGGAGGTAGGTGCTATTACTATCCTCATTTTACAGATGAGGAAACTGAGGCAAACAGCTGTTATGTGACTTGCCCAGGGTCACACAGCCTAATAAGTCAGATCTTCATGATTCCACTACTCTACTGCCTGCCTCAGTTCCTTCATCTTCAAAACGGAGCTAAGGGGGAAAGGAGAAGGGAAGAAGCATTTCTATGGCACAATAACCCTGTGGTGTAGGTGCTATTAGAACACCTACCTGCTTGGGTTGTTGTCAGGCTACGAGATAATATTTGTAAAGTACTCTGCAAACCTTAATGTGCTATATAAATGCTAGCTCTGAGGTTTCTTCCAGTCTCGAGATTCTGTGGTTTTAAGGCGAGAGGCAGCAATCCACAAAGACATTTGCAAAACACAAGCTGGCAACTTGGGAGAGACAAGGAAAGTCAACGCATCCCAAACACAGAGGAAGAGGCTGCACCTGATAAGCCATTAATGAGGGGTTTACTGGAATGTACAGCCCAGAGTCTTGAGGGCAGGGGCCACCAGCCCCTCTGTGGTTAAAAGAAGACGCCTAATTCTCCCAGCCTCCTTCTAAGGGAGAAGAGGAAGTATAGACAACAGGGCTGGATGTGGGGCATCCATGGGCTTTAATTTCAAAGAGCAGACTTAAATAAAATAAATCAGTTTATGTAACAACAGTCAAAATGCATCTGTCCTTCCTTCCGTGGGTAAGCCTGTGAGCTAGTCTGGGGATTAGCTAGTGACTTTGGTTACCATGGCAACCATGTGAGGAGAAAACTTGTCCCTGGGAGTGCCTGCCTTCTACAGCTCTGAAAAAAAAGGTAGCGGGAACCCCAGAGATTCATTAGCAACAAGTTCCCATAGTAACTGCCCAAAGCTCATTAATAATTTTCTCCCCCCATCTCCCATTCCAAGTGTGGGTGGTGAAATTCTCCAGAGGAATGATAAAAAGGATGGATACTGGAACAGAAGAGGGAGAGGAAAAAAAAGGACCACTTACACCTGCCTTGTGGTCCTTTTACTGATGCTGGGCTCCTGAGTGGGAGAGTCACTCAGCAATGAGAGCCCTGGTGACTGGGTTCCCACGTGCCCCCTACTCTATGAACCTATCCTGAGGGAGAGAGAGAGCTCCTCAGATTGGGACTTGCCTCAAGTATTTAGGCACCAGAGCCCACTTGAAGATATGCCAGCCCAGGAAAGGGTTTCTCAGCAAAGCAAACACAAGGTAGGGGTGTGAGCTGGAGACAGGGAGTTTATGTAGTATGATGGGGGCTGGGTTCCAGGCCTTGTTCTGCTGCTGTCTCCCTAGACACATCTCTTCGCTCCTGCGCACCTGGGCTTTCCCTTCTGTAAATGAGAGGCTGGTCCTAGATGGCTTGAGGTCCCTTCTAGCTCTGATGATTTCTAAAGCTTCTATATTCAATGCCTTAATGATTCGTGGTTTTGTCAGCATAGGAAATTCTCGTTCCTATAGACTGAACCCCTTCCAAGGCAGTTAGGTGGCACAGTGGATAGACTGTCAGGCCTGAAGACTCATCTTTCTGAGTTCAAATATGACCTCAGACACTTCCTAGCTGTGTGACCCTGGGAAAGTCACTTAACTATGCTTGACTCAGTTCCCTTACCTACAAAATGATCTGGAGAAGGAAATGGCAACCGATTCTAGTAACTTTGCCAAGAAAACCACAGAAGGGGTCACAAAGAGTCAGGCATGACTGAAAAACAAATAAACGAGATTTAGCAGGTAAGGCCCAATGAGCTGCCTAAGGCACATAAGACGCTTTGCTCAGGATTGAAGTATCTGGTAAGTGGGATTTGAACCAGTGTCTTTCTGAGCCCAAGCCCAGAACACTACCCATAGTGCCATCTGCTTCTATGAATTTCCTAAGTTTCTAGGGGAAAAAAGACCCAAAATTTTGGTCACAGTTCCAAAAGATTCCTCAAAAGGAAACAAAAGAGACAGCAGCCAAGGTTCAAGTCCATGAAACTTCACAAGCCAGAGCCTTGGATTTGGAATCAGGGCACCTGGGTCCAAACTCCGAGACTGCCACTTATTGGTGTGGTACCTTGGACAAGTCATTTAACTTTGCCTAAGCCTCATTCTTCTTATCTGTAAGACGGGATAATGAGCTGCCCTGCCTACTTCTTGCAATTTGTTTTTAAAGCCTCAAATGATATATTAGATATGAAAGTTATCTATGAGTGTAAAACAATGATGATGCGAATTGTTTATTATTATTGCTGTGATTTTTCAAATAACAACAATAAAAAGAAATCTAAACAAGTTTTGGCAAACAGTAAATAATCAATACCTACATAATGACTACTTTATCTTCTCTTTCCCTGGGAGGGGAGAGATCTAAAATTCTTCTCTGCCCTAAATAAAAGCATCAACAGCTACCCATACCATGTGAAGAGCCTTGGGTGACAGGGGAGTTCTTTCCAAGGAGGCAGCTCAGACAACAGCAGAAGCACCAGGTCTATAAGGTAAATGCCATGTGGCCCATCCCAGGAAGGGAGGTGCTGACTTCTTGCTTGTTCCATCTCCTCACTGCTCTGCTACAGGTGTCTGACTAGTGAGTGCCTTGCATCCTAGTCCTGGTCACAGGGCACAGAACAAGCAGACTTCCCCACCTAGAGTCTTCAGACAGTTCCCCAGGGAACAGAAGGTGGCATGCTCTTGCTTTGGTCATATTCATAAACACTTCCTGGTGGCCTTGATGGTCTGGGAGCAACTTGCTTTGGCTTTGGGATGGCTTTCTTTCTCCACTACGTTACCGACTTTTTGACATGTCATTTCTTTGACAACTTTAAAGCTGACACTATATATTTCATCCTTCCATTCATGAATATTCATGTAAAACTATTTACTGGATGCTTTACTGTGTACATACACTGTTCTGTGTTTGGCACTGGAGAAGATACGGATATAAAATAAACCTAATTCCTGTCCTCAAAAAGCTTACAGACTAGTCTAATTGAGAGTATCAATAGATTTTAGCTTAAGTCATTTTTCGTTTGCGTCTGACTGTTTTGTGAGCCCATTTGAGGTTTTCTTGGCAAAGATACTTGAATGATGTGCCATTTCCTTCTTCAGCTCATTTTATAGATAAGGAAACTGAGGCAAACAGGGTTAAGTGACTTGTACAGGGTCACATAGATAGTAAGTGCCTGGGACCACATTTGAATTCAGGTCTTCCTGTCTCCAGGTTACGCACTTTACTCACTATACCACTTACCGGCCCCATTCACAATAAACCTACACAAGGTTTTGCAAATAGCAATGCACTAGGCTTGGAATCAGGAAGACTCATATTCATGAGTTCAAATCTGGCCTCAAATACTTTCAGCCTGTGTGAACCTGGGCTTAACCATGACTTAATCATGTTCATCTCAGTTCCTTATCTGTAAAAATGAGCTGGAGAAGGAAATGGCAAACCACTCCAGTATCTTTGCCAAGAAAACCCCAAACAGGGTCACAAAGAATCGGATACGACTGAACAGCAACACATAGTAAATATTCAATCAGCACCTACAGAATCTATCTGAAATTCTCTGTCCCTAAAGAAAAGTCTCCACAATTATCCCTGCCATCTGAAAACCGAGGGTGATAGGGCAGCTATTCCAGGGAAGCAAACAAATCCACAACTAAATAAGAAAAGCTGACCTTTATCAAGGACTTCCAAGTTTACAGAGTACATATATTATCTCATTTAATGATCACAACAATGAACAAAGATTATTATTCCCATTCTTGAGATGAGGAAACTGAGACCCATTCACCCATGATCAAGCAGCTAGGAGGAGTCAGCAGAAGGATTCGAACTCACATCACTCCTAATTTTAAGTCCAGAGCTCTTTATACCAAAATACCAGCTCTATAGAACCATGATGCTGAGCAATAATGAGACCCATGTACTAGGGAAGCAGAAAGCGCTAACAGAGGTCTGCAGAAGGAAGAATCATTTCCAAGTGAGGGGTGGGGGTGGGGGTGGGGGGGGGGGGAAGGAGTGATGGTTCAGCCAGAGTGGGGGGGAGGAGGGAAACATTTCAGTCAATCAACTCAGCTGTTTTGGCTCGAAGTCGCTTGCCTCTCCTGATGTACCACACAGTAGGCTCTTAATAAGCCCCATTGAAGGCATGGGTCTGATTTGCATTTCCCATTGTTCACTAATACCATGGATAATTTAGCCCCAAATTGAGTAATGGGGAAAACATGTGTATAGGAAGGGAAAAAAAAAAACTGGAATAAAGAGAGACAGAGATGACCTGGCAGAAAAAATACTAGACTGAAGAGACAAAAGACCTGGGTTTGAGTCACTAACTAGGCTTGTGAATGTAGGGAAGTCATGAACCTCAGTTTCCTTAGCTTTAAAATGGGAAGGATAATCTCTGCTCCTATTTCTGGAGACAGAGAATGAGATAGTAGAAAAAGTAATAGATTTGGAAATCAGGAAGACCTGGTTTTAAATATTGTCTCAGGTTCTTGCTAGCTATTCCATCTTCTAGACTAGTCAGTGAATCTTCCTGAGTCTTGGTTTCCTCATCTATAAAATGAGATGGTTGGATTTGGTGTTCTTTAATGTCCCTTTTGGCTGTAAATTTATAATCCAATGATTCTTACAGAGTTGTGGTAAGAAAAGCATTTGTAAAGTAGAATTTTGTTGTTGTTCAGTCATGTCTATGACCCCATTTGGGGGTTTTCTTGGCAAAGATACTGGAGTGATTTGCCATTTTCTTCTCTAGTTCATTTTACAGGTAAGAAAATTGAGGCAGAGTTAAGTGACTTTCCTGGGGTCACACAGGTAGTAAAGAATCTGAGGCTAGATCTGAACTCATGAAGATGAAGTCTTCCAGATTCCAACTTCAGTGCTCTATTCACTGTGCCAGATAGGTTAAGCAGAAAGTACCCTCCATATATGATTTATATCCTTGCTAAAGAAAGGGAAGTAGACTTAGATGAGAGAGAGTTTAGCTTCCCTGGAGACACCTTTGTCCAAAGACTGCTATTACCCCAAACATGACAATATACATCCCAGCAATGAAAATTAAGCATGCTCTCTCTTCTCCTCTCTCTCTCTCTCTCTCTCTCTCTCTCTCTCTCTCTCTCTCTCTCTCTCTCTCTCTCTCTATATATATATATATATATATATATATATATATATATATATATATATACATATCAGTATCAGTCCTCTATACTTTAGACCTGTTGACATGGAAAATGAGAAGGAATAGAGAAATGGAAGCAAGCCTTTTAGGGATGCCCCAGTAGTCCCTGCCTGTCCTCTTCTCCTCCCATTCCCTCAATAAAGTTCAACTAAACCAAAGTAAACCCTCTGATGTGACCTTCTCTTCAGAAAGAGATGGAGCCCTCCATTGACTCTGACATTTGCTTCCAGTGACATGTCTCACTCTCTCTACTGCTCTACTGAAGAATGTTTGAATGAAAACCACATATACACACACACAAATAGCATGAAATCCCTGCAGCTAAACTGTTGGAAGGACTTGGTTTGAATTAGCGAGGAACATATCTCTGTAGCTTCAGACAGCAAAATAGAGGATGAGGAATGGCTAGCATCAAAGGAAGCTGGCAATTCATAATTAAAACAACCAAACAGCCCTGTTATCCGATCCAATGACTGTGTGCAAAGCTATTCACGCTACACTCGAGGAATAATACCCAGGAAGGACTGATGGGGAGGCAGACTTAGCAAATTACCCAATTACAAGCAGCACAGCCTATCTATTCACATGAACGCTAAATAGGGTTTCTCTTTTATACCCAAACAGGAGGGAACCAGTTTCCAGCCTGTAAACTTGGGGAAGAAAAAGAAAGGCCTGCTGGGGAGGGCTCTGGGAAGGGAGAGGCCAGGGAAATGTGGCCATTATTCACCCAAATGCCTGTTATCTGGGCTCCCTAGGGTGAGATAGTAATAGCAATCAGAAAGAGAGATGTTTGATTTGGGATCACACCAAGCACATGCTGGGCAGAAGCCCTTGCCTGGGGTGAGTTCAAGCCCGCTGGGTTGTCCTATTGTCTGTTCCTTCCTCTGACTTGAACCTGGGAAACCTCAGGAGAGCCCTGAGTCAGTAAAGTCTTTCCTGTGCAGACCAAGGCTCTTCGAGGGATATCCTGGGCACTGTATGGGAGGCTGATTCATGGTACTTGTGTAAGAGTGGAGTGGGAATGCATAAAAGAGCAGGGAGGTACAGTGGAGTTCCCTTAGTTGAAGTTCACATAAAGGAGGAAGGTAGATAGATATTCCAGGCACAGTGGACCATATCTCTTTTGGTAGCTCTCCATGGAACAAAGCACACAGAGTTCTCCCTGGGTCACTATAGACCATTTTCTCCTTCAGGTTTAGTCCCAGACTCCTGAGTTCAGCCACATTAGAACTGAGCTGGCCCTGACTCTGATTCCCATTCTGAGTCTATGCACCTTGACTTGGGGCAGAGAGGCTTCTCTGTTCTACATCTCTGTGTCTGCTAAACCAGGGGACTAAAACACTCTGACCATAGGTTACGTGAAGTCACAATGGCATCCTAGACTATCGACGCTTAGAACATAGAATATGAGATCTAGAAAGGAATTTAGAGACCATCTAATCCAACTCTTTCATCTTTTTTTGGTAAACAGTATTTTATTTTTTCCAATCACATGTAAAGATACCTTTTAACATTTATTTTTTATAAGCTTTTGAGTTTCATATTTTTCCTCTCTCTTTCCCTTCCTCTCTTTCTCCCTCCCTCCCTCCCAGTCCCCTTCCCTAAGATGGCAAGAAATCTGATATATATGTATATATATATATGTGTTATACATGTGCAATCATCATGAACATTTCCACATTAGTCATGTTGTGAAAGAAGAAACATAACAAAAGGAAAAAAACCACAAAAAACAAAAAAATAGTGAAAATAGTATGCTTTGATCTGCATTCAGACTCCATAGTTCTTTCTTTGTATATGGATAGTATTTTCCCTCATGAGTCTTTTGGAATTGTGAGAAGAACTAATTCAAGCATAGTTGATCAGTGAGCTATGTTGCTGTCACTGTGTATAATGTTCTCCTGGTTCTACTCACTTCACTCAGCATCAGTCCACCTAAGTCTTCCCAGATTTTTCTGAAGTCTGCCTACTCATCATTTCTTATAGCACAATAGTATTCATTACATTCATATACCACAACTTGTTCAACCATTCCCCAATTGATGGTCATCCTCTCAATTTCCAATTCTTTGCCACCACAAAAAAGCTGCTATAGACATTTTGTACATACAAAGGTCTTTTTCCTTTTGTTTTATGATTTCTTTGGGATACAGACCTAGTAGTGGTATTGCTGGATCAAAGATATGCACAATCTGATTACCTTTTGGGCATAGTTCCAAATTGCTCTCCAGAATGGTTTGATCATTTCACAACTCCACCAACAATATTAGCCAATCTGATAGGCATGAAGTGATACCTCAGAGTTGTTTTAATTTGCATTTCTCTAATCAATAGTGATTTAGAGCATTTTTTTCATATGACTATAGATAGCTTTAATTTCTTCATCTGAAAACTGCCTGTTCATATCCTTTGACCATATATTAATTGGGGAATGACTTGTATTCTTCTAAATTTGACTCAGTTCTTTACTAATTCTCTCATCTTAAAGACGGAGAAACCAAGGGGCTGAGCAGAGAAGCAATCTGCCCGAGGTTATTGGAGTCAGATGCAAAGTTAGGACTGGAATCTCCAACTTGATTTCTGGCTGGAAACTCTTTCCACTAAACCACAGCGTCTAAAACTCTCAATCTGACTTTCCAAGTATTTCTTAATCTGGCCCTCCACTACTTAACCTTATCTTCCATAAATCACCAATATTCATCCTTCAGTCCATCCAACTTGATGTCTTCCAATTCTAAATCCAGTGGACTTGCACTCCACATAGTCTTGTTCTAATGCCTTTGCTTATACTATTCCCCCTGCCCAAAATAACTTTCTTTTTCCTCTGTCTCTTCAAATCTACCCCCAGCTTTTATCCTAGGTCTATCCTCTTTCAGGAGAGTCAGTTCAATCACAGAATTCCAGGGTCAGCTATGTCAGGGCTGGCAAATCCCTGACTTTATCCTTTCTCTGCCACCCTCGGGGCTGACCATAGTGAGAGGGAGGAGGAATGGGGGTTCAGTAGAGATAGAATGACTCAGATTATTTCCCTGCATCCGTCCCAGGCAGCTACCAAGCCTAGCTAACAGGACTCATCATGGCCATTTCAAATTTCTCTTTTAAAAGTGACCCAGATGTCCATGGTAACAAAGGAAGTGGCATATTATGGAAGAATGTAACAAATGAGCGTTGGGCAGTCAGGCTTTTAAAAATAAAATGTGTAGTTTAGGGTATTTTTGACCATTTGCTTATTTTCCCCAGTTCCAATATCTAGGCCATGTAGATTACAATCCACTGCCTGGGTGGCTTCTTCTCAGGCTGAGCACTCCCAGCCCAGCACACATAATTACGATTTCCAGTATAAATGAGCAATTGCCAGCTATAGTATTAGACTAATAGGAGGGCTTAATGGTATATGCTAAATAACATTAGAGATTCTGGAGAACATGATTTCTACTTTGAAATATTCAGGAAAACAAATTCTTTACCTCCAAATGGTCCAGGGTACTTGGGACCTGCCTGGTAGGGTGAACAAGTAAATGGCCAGAGGTAGAGGAGTTTGCCTCCTCTCCTTGAAGTGAGTTGGTACCTGGGGTGTGTTGGTAAATGTTTAATAATCAGCTCTCCAGGGTGGGTGGGTGGGTGGAAGAAATGTACACATGATACACTTTCAAGTTTACTCTGTATTACTACATTACTAACATTTTCTCCATCACTTCCTTAAATCTAGTCAACTAACAGAACAATGTATCAAGTCCTGGTTTGTAGCATTTGCCAATTTCTAAGGTATAAATATGCTCACACCGAAAATGGAATAATTAAGTTCTCATGATCCAGTATGTGCTGACTCCAATACATTCCCGGATGGTACATAGTCGATAGGGTCTGTCACACCCTGCCATAAGAATCACGAAATGCATCTTTTCCCCCATCTTGCAACAAACAGGAATTTGTGCTAACCTTTGCAAGATTTGGTGCTCAAAGAGATGAGTTCTAGAATGTCAAGATAAGAAGGAATCTCAGAGATCATCTAGTTCAACCCCTCCCTCAAACAGAATTTCCCTCTATAACCTCCCTGGAAGGGGGTCATCACTTCCAGCTGACTTTTTGAGCACAGCCTTGGGAGGGCAATCCATCATGTTTCTGGATAATTTTTACTGTTAAGAAATTACTAGTTACCTCTGTGTCACTCCTACTATTGCTCCTTGTTCTGCCTTATATAATTAATTATTGGGTATTGTAGGATGGCAATTTTTTTTAAACATGTCTTCCTTGGCTTCTAAGGTAATTTGGTAAATGATTTCAAAATTTTCAAAACTGTCTTGTCTTGAATTTTTTCTTCATTTTTTTATTAGAATACTAGCAAAAGTTTTTCGGGAGAGAAATATTGATTAAAATGAAGGGGTGGGGAGAGAAAGGAGATGATGGGAATAATGGAGAGGACCAGTGTTTACTAATGTTACTATTAACTGACTAATCTTGGCATTAACTCGAGTTGCTAAGAACAAAACTAAAATGCTAACGGTGGTACTGGGAGATATCCATTCCTTATTCCATGCAGGAGGCTAATATTAATATTTCAGTGCTATCTTCCTACCCACTAGATGGGTTCAAGTTATCCCGAGTCATCTAGTGTGCTAAGAGTAGAAGCTACAAAACATAGCAAGTCTACTCTCTTGTCATCAGACAAGAGAATGGCATTGATTCGGTCCTGGTTCAATGTGGAGGCTGGTCTTCTTGTCTGCCGCATTCTAGTTCTAAGATACACTAAATCTCAAGCCTTTCTCTAACATAAGAAGTCCAAAAGGATGTACTGTGTTGTGCAACAAAAGAGATCTGAACCAGCAGTCACTAGGTGACTCTAGGCAAGTTACTTTTATGTTTTTTCCTGAACCTCAAGTGCCTTATCTGTACAATGGAGGGAGAATATAGACTAGATGATGTCAGAGGGTCCTTTGAGGTTTAAATTTATATAATTCAATAGCTATGTTAGTGGAGTGAATGAAAGAAAGTTGGACTCCAAATGAGGGGACTAGGGACTCAACCAAATGCATAACAGCTCTTTATCGGGCTTTGGAAGTCCTCCTGGGGAAGACCAGACATTGACCAAGATTTATTAGATTTGGGATTCAATAAAGAACAGTCATCCATCAATATCATCTGTTTTCTCTAATTTCCCTTCTTAGTAAGGTGAAGGAGGGAATCAGGGAGTGGCCCTGAGCCAAACTGAACTCCAGACCCCCACTCTTGGCAGCACCAACGGGAGACTCATTTCAACTTGGGGAAAGCCTCGTCTCTCTTGATCTATCTCTCTTGCTCTCCGCCTTTCTCTCTACCTTTCCTGGCTGTTATGTGTATCTCCTACCTCCTATCTATGCCTCAAGACAGGAATATACCCCTTGGAGCCATCCTATGACTCATGTCTCCTTTGGAACAGAAAGTAGACCATGCTGTGTCAGAACCTAGAGCTGGCCCTATGCTGACAGGTCCAGCCCCCTCTGCCTGGTAAACAGACAAACACTGTTTTCAAGGAGTGTCTCAGTAACATTCTGTGCTGGGGGAGGTGAGGGAGAAAACCCCACTGGTCAAAGGACTCCAGGTTTTGAGATGACCCCCTCCCAGGGAGATTATAGAGGGAAATTCTGTTTGAGGGAGGGGTTGAGCTAAATCTCTGAGATTCCTTCTTATCTTGACATTCTAGAACTCATCTCTTTGAGCACCAAATCCAAGGTTAGCACAAATTCCTGTTTGTTGCAAGATGGGGGAAAAGATGCACTCCATGATTCTTATGGCAGGGTGTGACAGACCATATTCTCTAACCTCTTTGAGAAGAAGTTAGAGAAATTCTTGGAGAATGGAAAGAATCTGAAAATATTCCCAAGAATGGATTGGATTTATAGGAGCTAGGTTCAAATTCTGACCTGTGTAATCTCCAATAAGTTACTTCCTTTATATTAAAATCACCTCTAAGGTTATTTCCAGCTCTCTATCCTAAGAATCAACAGAATCTTATTTTCCAGTTTTCTGCATCTGTGAACATCATCTCCTAACCAGACTGTGAGTTCCTTTATCAAGGTCAGAGATAATGTACTCTCCTTTTCTTTTCTTTCTGGAATGTACTTTTTCACCTTAAACCACTATGCAAATGTGAGCTATTATTATCATTATCCAAGTATACACTATTTTCATGGGCACATGGGCATTGAAGATTTCTTGGATTTAGACTTCACATCAGGAAATCTTCCTAACAATTCCTATCCAAAAGTGGAAACTCAAGATCATTGAATCATAAATGGAGCCCTGGAAGGAATCTCAGAGGTCAACTAGTCTAGACCCTTCATTTTATAGATAAGGAAACTGAAACCCATGGAGGTTAAGTGACTTGTCCAAGGTCATGCAAGAAGTAAGTATCTAAGGTGTGAGGTGGACTCAGTTCTTGTGACTTCAGAGCTAGGTTTCTCATTGTAGGTCTTCACATAGAGACTTTAAGACCACCTGTCAGGTATATCAATATTAGGGATTCCTTAAGTATATAGGTTTAATTAGATGGCTGCTGACGTTCCTTCTAATCCTCAAATTCTGTGATTCTGAGTGAGGAACGTTGGGGACCTTCCAATGATTAACCATGTTGTTATTGTTGCTTCTGTTCCTCCTTTGTTCTCGAAGAGGACCGATGACATCAGGAGAGTCAAGTCATGATCTGTGTGTGAATTTTTTTTAATCGAGGCACAGCTGTGCAAAGTAACCAGCCTCACTCTCTCCTCCAGAGTCATCAGAGGCCAGCAGCAAGACATAAGTCAAAAATGGCAATGGCCCATGATTGACCTTAATACGGTGGTGAACAATCATCATCTCCCCCTCTGCTCAGAATTGGAATTGTGGTGAAGTGGAAAGAACACTCCCTGGCAGAAACTTGGGCTTGAACCTCTCTGAGCTTCATTTTCCTCATCTGCAAAATGGGAATAGTAATGCCTCTACCGTCTACCTCAAAGAGCTGGTGCAAGGACTCTGAGGGCCCCTTTAGCTCTGAATTGAAAGTATTATGATCCTAAGAATAAATGAAGCGCTAAACATGGGATGCTTTATTTTCTATGAAATGCTACTTAGCTTCAGGTGATCGTTGTTACATTACTCATCTCTTAACCTCAACTACCCAGATGATAGCATTTGGAGGTAAGAAGGAACTTCAGGATCCACCAATGAATCCAACCTCCTCATTTTACAAAGAGACATAGGCAAAGAGGGGTCAAGTGTTTTGTCTAAGGTCGTGTACGCAGTGAACTCTACTACGACTGACCCACTAACCACAGAGCCAGAATCTGACCTCTCTATCAATGCCCAGTGCTCCCGGCGTCACCTCCAGCTGACTATGAGGCACCATGTACAGCAATGTGCCCGTAGCCTGAGTTGAGGACAAAGACATGTGCTTGCATAATGTTAGTCTCTATGACTAATGGGAGAATCAGTATAAGTTGGCTTGGACTCCAGTGGCTGCAAAGGCCCATTTGATCCTGGCATCAATGGTGTGAGCCTGATACAAATGAAAAGCTTGCCAGGGAGGCTACCACCTAAACCTGCCATGGCCTGCCACCCTATTACTCAACTCAAGGAACTCCTAGTGCAGTTATTGGCCCATGGGGAGAAAAAAATGGCACAGAGGAGTGGGTACTTACTCACTTTGTAGCTAAGGGATAAGCTGCCTTGGATGGAAGCTACAACAAGGCTGGGAGATTCGATCCCCAACCTCCCCTCCAAGTCCTTTCTGATTTCCAACTGTTCCAGACATAGTCACAGATGGCCAGATTTCTCTTTGCTTTTTGGTCCTGAAATAAATCCCCAATTCACCCTGTTCTCTCGACTGTCTGGCTCCAATACACAAGGCTCCAGGATCCCAACTCAGCAGATGCAGAGTTCGGCCCACTGATAATTAAGACTTCTAGGTTTGCTCAGGTGACTGTGAAAATTAAGAGACACCAGGGATAGAAGGTATAGAATGATAGAGGTGAGGAGAGACAGAGGAAAAAAAAGCCCTATCTTCTTATGGAAGAAGATATGGTCAGTCTCTGCCAACTCACCCTGGAATAAGAAGAGCCAAGAAGTCCAACCCTGGGCTGGGATAGGATGGGAGGTGGTGGATGTAGGAAGTATGCCAGACCTAGGCCCCAAGGAGAACATGAGGGAGGAGCATAACCAGGCCCTGACCCTGAGAAGCTTTCCATCTGTGGAAATACAACAGGAGTAGACCTGGGATCTACCTTTTAGATGCTCACAGTTTGAGGGAGTCAGGAGAAGAATAAACCTTGGCCCCGCCCTTGGGAACCTCTCACAGTCTAGGGAAGACAGCACTTATACCCATAATAAGAATTATTTGGAGCAGCATAAACAAGTACAAATTAGTAATGAGAGGTCATTATATATAAATGTTGTTCAAGTCTTATTTCCCCCTGCTCTCTCTCCTGAGCTCTTCTCTCTAAGCAAATGGAAGCATTTATAATTATCCAAACCAGGTAAGACTTTGCCCTTTGCTGAAAATGTCTTCTCCCTTCCCCTGCACCCTATTTCTGTACCATTTTTAAAATGTCATCTTTCAATGGCTAGCTCAGGGGTCTCCTTTTCTAAGCTGCCTTCTTTGGTCCTCCAACCTGGAAGAAACCTCTCTGGAACCCCAAAGCCCCCCATTGCTCTCAAATGAACTTTGGCATTTCAGCTCTACGTGTCCATGACTTATGTCTCCTTACTGAACTGGGAGCCTTCTGAGGATAGGGACCGGGTCTTCATCACTGCAGCCCTCAAAGTGCCAACCCCCAAAGTAAAAATGTTTCTATAGCACTGTAATACTGGTGAAGTACTTCCTTTACAATCATGGTATGAGACAAGTGATACCATTATTTCCATTTTTAGGAGAGGAACCAAAATGATAAGAAAGTCTTCTGACTCCAAGTCTAGTAGCACTTTTGCACAGTAAATATGCATCCATGCATCCAATCATGAATAACTTTGTTTGCCAGTATTATCCATGAATTGATCTAAATTCTACTTGAAACCATATGAGCATTAGTGCAGAGACCACCAGTGGGGGGAAAACTCCATGGGAGCAAAGCAATCCAAGGCACATATTTTGAGAACCGCCACCCTCAATGCTGCCAACGCCTTTACCTAGTCCTCTTGCCAATGAATCTCCATCCAAAGCTCTGAAGACATCCTCCTTCTCCCTCCCCTCCCTCCTCCTGCCTCTCTTCCCTCCTGTGATGGTATTAACTGCTGCATGGCAGGTAGAAATGGGGAATTTCATCAAGAAAAGCCCAAGTCTGTGCTCAGTAGAAGGAGCTGTGCTGGGCCACTGGGAGGGACAGGTTAATGATGTCTGCCCAGACTCTGTCTCACCCCTGAGAGAGATCTACCTATCTCAAGCATCTGAGCCCCAGCAGGGACCCATGCCATTCTATCCTTCTGACTCAAAGAAATCAGGTTGATGTGGTCTCATGTGCAGCTGCCTCTTTGAATGAGGATTTTAAAAATCCACGCTCCCTTTTGCTCTGCCTAGAGATGAAAGATCACAGGGCCCAGGCTGGAGCTGGTTTGTACTAAAAGTCTTGAACTTTAACTCAAGCTATTAGACTCTTTAACTACGCCTTCCCATTAGCCACTCTCTCCTATAAAACAGTGTCTGGAAAACGAATGGGGTTAATTCGGCAAGAACTTTATAATATGCAAAGTACTTCAAAAGACTGATCTCCTTCAATTACTGCCCCCTTTTACAGATGAGACAACTGAGGAAATGACCTCTCATTTCACAGGGTTAGCAACTAACAGACCCGGGACGAGGAGGCACAAACCCAAGTTTTCTGACTTAAGGAAGGAAACATCTTTCTTCTATACTATATAACAACAATTCTATACTGATATACTATATATATACTGTATATAATAACAATCCTATACCGATAACAACAATACTAATAATATTGATAACTCAGGTCACTCTAATATTTTGTAGTTTACCTAGTGCTTTCCTTACAACAACATTGTGCAGTCAATATTGAGAGTATGATTGCCATCCAGTGAAGATGAAGGGACACGTGCTCAGGGCACGCGAAGGAAGACTTGTGGACGACCCCAAGAGTGGCCCATGGTAGGGCCAAGATTTAAATACACATCCTCTGTGGTGAGGCTTCTTTTGACTGAGCCACCCTGTTGCTGTATCTCCATAAGTGGAACCTCGTGTATTTTTTTGCACATATAACTTAACAGAAACATTGGGGCATCTTTTAGAGGAGTGGAGTGTATTGGTTGTACTTAATCAGACTTGTCTCCAGACCTAGAAAAAATGTTTATTTAGAGTCAAAGGACAAAGGCTTGGATTGGATTCCATTCCTGCTACTTACTATGGATGTGACCTTGGAGAAGTCACTTATCCTCTGTGGGCCTCAGTCATTTCATCTGCAAAATGAGAGGGATGGACAAAATGATCTCAAAGGTCTAAATCCATAACACCATGAACTCCTCTTGTTCAAGTTGCAATGAATGGCCTGTCCCCTCTTTTCAAATAGGAGAAGAATTTATCTACTCCCCTCCACTACCCATCCTGCTCATGTCTTGAAATGCTAGCAAAATATTCTTTGGAGTAAGACAGTGAAAACTCTTTAGGTTGTTTGAGTCATGACCGTCTTCTTGACCCCCTTTGGGGTTTTCTTGGCAGAGATACTGGAGCGGTTTGCCATTTCCTTCTCCAGCTCATTTTACAGATGAGTAAACGGAGGCAAACAGGGTATTATTTTCCCAGGGTCATGCAGCTAGTAAGTGATTAAGATCACATTTGAACTCAGGAAGATGAGTCTTCCTGACTCCAGGTCTAGCACTCTATCTAACAAGTAGCTGGCATAGGGTCTCCTAAACCATGTTTTGTTTTATTTTCCATTATGAAAGCCCAATTTTACACACATAATTTTCTTAGGGGACCTATTCTAATGTAGAAGAGACAATTGTTTTAAATCTGGGCTTTAAATTACTGGCTATGTGACCTTGGGCAAGTCACTTAACCCCAACTGCCTCCCAAGAGAGAGGGATGGAAGGACAAAGTGATAGAAGAATCATAAAGCAAGCTGCTGCATTATGCCTCAGTTTCCCCATCATAAAAAGGGAATAGTAACCATAACACTATGATACATTAAAAATGGGAGGGACTAAAGTTGTCATCTGATATAGCTTTCACTTCCCCACCCAGGATTTGACAAAGGAGAAAACTGAGAACCGCAGAGGGTGGGTGTGAGGTCGTGGAAAAAGAACCAGGTCTGGAGTCAGAAGGTCTAGGTTCAATTTCACTTCTGTGACTTATTCCCTATGTACCCTTGGGAATATCACTTAACCTCTCTGGGTCTTAATTTGCTTATCTGTAGTGTGGGGGGTTATGCTAACTGATTTCTAAGGTTTTCTATAGTTCTAGATTCTATAAATTACATGTCCAAGTTACAGAGCGTCATCAACAGAACTGAGAACTAAAATCCCAAGTATTATATAAAATGCTTCCTCTCTTTTCTATATATTTGTTATTGTTATTCATAATTATTATTTAGCTCCCAGAGTCTAGCCTTGTTTCTACTCCAAGTTAAATACGAGACGGTACAGCTTGAAATGGGAAACCACAGATTGACTGGCAGAAATGAATGTAGCCTGTGCCAAGAAGCAAATGAACGCGGGGAGGAGTGATTTGTACATGTCCCTGGGAAATGGGGTGGAAGCATCTTGCCACCTGCCTTGAGATGGGCCCCTGCTTCTCTGCCATAATCCTGTCTGGATGAATTCATTTTGGAGAATACATTCCCAGGCTCCTGGCATCCTTGTGCGTGCTAAGCCAACATTAGTTAATCCATAATCACAGGGGTTCTTTGGAGCTGGTTTTGGAGAGTTGGGTTAAAAAGTAAGCCAAATTGGAAGTATCCTTTGTGTCTCACCTCCACCAGAACAGGGACAGTGCTGGGTGCAGCCTCAGAGAGAGGCAGGTAGATTTGTAGTGGACAGGGCTCCTTCTAATTGGCCTGGTGGGGCTTGATCCCCCAGATTCATTAGCCAAGGCTAGAGCTCTTGGCTCTAACCACACTTTCCCAGGACACGTTTGTTCCCTGGGTGCAAAGAACTGCAGCGGGCACCTAGATTCGAGGGGCACACTGCATCTCTCCTACAGAAAAGTCCCTGTGGGTTGTGGCTTTGGTTTGGTGGATGTTCAAAGCAGGCAGGCTTGGCTATCCTCGTGTGTGTGTGTGTGTGTGTGTGTGTGTGTGTGTGTGTGTGTGTGTG
>NW_027185694.1:26745432-26753116 GCF_028583685.1 Petaurus breviceps papuanus | reverse complement strand
GTGTGTGTGTGTGTGTGTGTGTGTGTGTGTGTGTGTGTGTGTGTGTGTATTTTTCAGCTGGTGCTAAGGGGAGAGATCATTTGTGGCCTGACCGGAGGTTGGGGAGGTGGGGAGAAGGTCTCAGCATACATAAGGCAAGAAAATAAATATTGCCCTCCCTTTCAAAGTATCAAAGGCCTCAGCTTTGATGTGTAACACTTTCTGGAGCAGGAATTTTTAAACCGGGGTCCACAGACTTGATAAAAACATAAATACATTGATAACTATATTTTAGTACAATTGGTTTCTTTTGCAATCCTTTATATTCTATTTTATGCATTTAAAAACGTAATTGTCAATGGGATCCAGAACACAGAATGGTTAAGAACCCTTATTTGGAGCCAGAGGGATGAGGAAAAACCCTTTTTGTATATACACACTAGACTTGGAGTCAAAAGATCTGAGTTCAAATTCTGCCTCAGAGACTCCAAAGTTGTGTAACCTTGGGCAAGTTAATGCTTCTCAAGCTTGTTACCTGCACAATGGGGATAAAATGCCTCATACAGTGTGGCTGTAAGAATCAAATGAAGACAAAAGATGCGAAGCACTCAGCAAATCTTAAAGTATTACAAAACTGTGATTGGAATACTGATTGTGATTTCTCTTATCCCAGGTTTAACTCTAGTCACCTTTCAGAGCCCAGATGAGGCCTCCCCTTCTTCCAGGAAGTTTTCTCTGCCCTCCATATGAGATAACATCTCCTCCTCTGAACTTCTGGAGCATGTTATTGTTATCACCAAGGGAGATAATATATGTAGCCTGCTTTGCAATCCCAATAGTACTTTATAAATGTTAACTATTGTTATTATTATTTTACTAATGGTACTAAAACCATAACTACTCACATGCACAGAGTACTGGAGAGCTTACAAAGTATTTTCTTCTCCTTCCCTCCACCCTCCTTTGCAGAGGTGGGAATATCCCAGATATGGAATATTACATCCATTTCCAGATTTTTTTTCAATGTATTGATTAGCTGTATAGATTATTATTTTTTCTTAAAAATATATTTTTATGAGAGATAGATGGTGGTTCTCTGGTAGGGAGAGAAGGGGAAGGATTCAGGAGGAAATTTAGGATAAGGGAAAACTAATGATAATTATATATTTTTTTAAAAAGTCCTTTCCTCCCAATTTACAGTCATAGAAAATACAGTTTAGGGGAGGCTAGGTGGAGCAGTGAATAGAGCACTGGTCCTGGTGTCAGAAGGACTTGAGTTCAAATCCAGCCTCAGACACTTAACACTAGTTGTGTGACCTTGGGCAAGTCACTTACCCCAGTTGCCCTACCTTCCTCCCTCCAAAAAGAAAAAAATACAGTTTAGAGAAGTTAACTGACTTGCCCATTGCCACACAGTTAGAGCTCTGAGCCAGGACACAAGCCCACACCTGCTGACTTTGGGCATCATGCTCTTTCAACCCCCCATCTCCCCAGAGAAGTCTCAATGTCTCCTCTTCAGCCCTCTCATTTTGGCACTTAGCACAGAATTCCTGGTAATACCGCTCAAGTGTTCCATGTGCCCAGCTCTCCCGTCAGAGGCTCTCTCTTGACACCGAGGAACTGGGTTTACAGTAAGGACCATTCTTGCTCCAGTTGGTCTGGTGTGATGCCCGAGAGTCAGTATTTGACCTTCCCCACTGGTTGGGGCGGGGAGCACCAGCTCATATCCCTAATTAATGTGGCTGATTATCTGCTCCCTCTCAGGTGGTATCTGACAGCATCATCATATCCCCAAAAGGATGTTGGCTCCCCCATAACAAGCATTCAAGCTAAGAAGATCTAAACACAGAAGTTTGGTTTAGACTGTAAAGGACAAGAAAGGACCCACACATGACACCATAGACCCTCAGGAACTAATTTTGGAGGGGTCTCTATCTCTCCCTAGGGACTGATATAATTTTCCATATTTTAATTTCAGGGGCTCCTTACTTTATAACACTCCTCTAGATGGAACCTTAGAAAGGATAAATCTCTGGTGTTGCTCAGATTCAAGAGATCAACCCCCCAAATCTCCAGAAACCTGACCGTTGCACTAACTTTACAACAAATGCTGCTGTTTAGGACATATCCCCATTCTGGGATGAGGTCAGGGTTGGCTCCTCATTGTCAGGACTATGGGCCTCAATGCTCCTTAACCAGCCATTGCTTGTCGGGGTCCCTCCTTTATCGGTCCTTCTCCCACCCTGGCTCCCCTCTTCATCAGCTTCACCCCCATCATGGTTCCAAAGTTCAACTGTCCATGTATCTCTACCTATTTCAGAAGCTCATTGTTGTGTTTCTGCCTCTGAAATCTTTCTGGTATCTGAAACTTTCCAGCTCATTCAGGCCTTCAGTCAATCCTATGCCCTATGCCTTAGGGCTATTGACGATGACTATCTGCTTTTCCGCTTGGTTCCACACTTCACTCTGTACAAATCATCCCTGCAATGGGAGCTTCATTCTGCACACCCTGCTCTCTGGAGGCTCCAGCTGTCTTAAGTGAATCCTCTCCACCTGCCTCTTTCCATGCCCCCAGGCAGAGTGTTTCCTGTTGTCTCAGCATCTTTCACTAAGCTTCAGAGTTCCAGTGATGTGGTATAGAGTGCTGGATCTGGAGTCGGGAAAACCTGCCTTCAAGGCTGCCTCCGACTCTTGCCAGCAATCTGATCCTCGACAAAATATTCAACCTCCATCCACAGTTTCCTCATCTATATAAAATGGAGACGGTGGTAGCGCCTACCTCAGAGGGCTTTAGCAAAAGGATCGAATGATATTTTATATATATGATATTTTGCAATTATTAAAGTTCTGTAGAAATGCTGGCTATCATTATTTTATTATTTTGTTGTTGTTTTCTTATTTCCCATCTTCCTCTCTGGCAGCTGGACCAGACCATGCAAATTACCCTAGGCCTGCCTTGTGAAACCACTGGAAATGAGAAGGGAGGGGAGGACCTGGCAGCTGCTCCCAGCCCAGACACCTTGTGGAAGAGCAGGGTTTCCAGCTGCTCCTCATCTAAACATCATGACTCAGCATGGAGAAGGGCACCCTGCCATAGGAGCAGATTCCATGACTCTGCTGGATGCACCTCCATCTCAGCTTCCCAGTTCCACAGAGAGATCGTCGAGGATGGAGGATGTGTTTTCCACTTCTCTTCATCTCCCCACAATGCCCAGCACCGAGCTAAGCCCAGGCTAGGTGCTCAGGAACCACGCAGAGAGTACAAAATGGAACAGGACCCAAGAGAACGGAGTGAAATGCAAAGATTGTCTGAAGAACTTAAATGTTGTTTAGCCTGGAGAAGAGAAGATCTTGACCGTCTTCAAATATCTGAGGGGTGCCTCATGCAAGAGCAATTAGGCTCCTTTTACTTGGTCCCAAGAGGAGAGAATGGAGAAGAAACCACGGGAAGTCGTGAGGAGGCAGATTTGAGCATGATACAAAGAGACATTTCCCAATATTTCAAAAGTGAAATGGACTGTCTTGGTAAGTAGTGAGACCTCCTTCACTGGAGGTGTTCAAGTGCCTGCTTATTGCAGATGCTATGGGGGGAACTCCTCCATACCCACACACCCACATACACACATATACACATTTATACATATATAATCTATACCCATACCCATGTAGTCATACATATATGTGTATATGTGTGTGTCTATCTCTACACACACACACATATAAATCCAATTCATAAGGAAGTCAAGACATCACTCTCATGATGTCATTGGTCCTCTTTGAGAATGAAGGACGAACAACAGTAATAACAGTATATGCTAGACGAGATTCTCTCTAAAGCCCCCTCTGGCTCTGAGATTTTATGATTTTAGAATGAACTGGGCTGTCAAAAGGAACCCGTGTGCTCAGATGACTCCTCTTTCAGGAGTAGGAAATGGGTAAAGGGAAAGCACAAAGGTTGGAGGAGCACCTGCTATCGGCAGGTCACTAAAAGTGCCAATGGGGAACCAGTGGACATTGGAGTGGTGGAACAGATAGTGGAACAGTGGACAGAGGCCTGGAGGTAGGAAGGTTCAACTCCATGAGTTCAAATCTGGCCTCAGACACTTATAAGCTGTGTGATCCTGGGAAAGTCACTTAACCCCGTTTGCCTCAGTTTCCTCATCTATAAAATGAACTGGAGAAGGAAATGGCAAACCACTCCAGTGTCTTTGCCTTTCTCCCTCCTCCCCCCAAAATGAGGTCAGGAAAAGTCAGACACGATTGAAAATGACTAAACAACAACAAAATGGCAGCATTTCCAGGCCCAGTCCCCTGATTCCTTTCTTCCCAAGGCACTCTAACACAGGTCAGTACCACACTTTTATATAATTTTTTTCATCCCCTGTTCCCATCCTTTGTACCCTCAGCAATGACAGGCAGACCTCTCCTTGAACTTCTCCTACTGCAGAAAAGTTGGATCTGAAACAAAATTCCATAAGGTGAACCTGCTTTCTCCACCGCCTTAGAAATCCTGTCTGCTTTTTGACACTTGCTCGAGCTTTATCTTTCTTCTCCTACTTCTCCCCCCACTTCTCAGAGCCGCTGAGTATCAAGTAAAATCACCTTGTGCCACACTGGAACCACTAGAGTAGAAGATATTTAATTACTTAAGATTTCTACTTACTGAACACCTACCACGTGTCTAAACTAGTTGGAAAACCCATGCAAAGAATGTTACAGAAATAATAATGAATTTGGTGAGTACCATCAGAAGGGTGGCTATCAGCTTATGAATTATTTCAGCCAAAGCAACTTGTGATGACTATCTCCCGATGCACACGGAGGTTGGGAATTTACATTAGTGGAATGCAAGGATTCTTAACACAGGCTCAGCAAACTTTAAAAAATATTTATCATGATTGTTTCTTAGACATAATCGGTTTCCTTTATAGTTCGATGTACTTTATGTATTTAAAAGCATTAAGAAGGACTGTATACTCAAGTCTTCGCAAGCTTGCCAGGAGGTCCATGATACAAATTTTTTTTTAAGAACCTTTGGTGTAGGATGCACTTCAAAATTATACCAGACCCTTATATGTATGCAGTGCCCTAAAGCAGAGGTGTCAAACACCCAACAAGAGTGCAGATTGAATCAGATTAAATTGTAATTGGTGAGTGTTTAACAAAATAAATAAAAATACAATATAACACACCAGGGATGGGGAACCTGGGGCCTAGAGGCCACATGTGGCCTTCTAGGTTGGGTGTGACTTTTTGACTGAGTCCAAGTTTTACAGAACAAATCCTTTTATGCAGGGGGTTTGTTCTGTGAAGTTTTGATTCAGTCAAAGGGCCACACTTGAGGACCTAGAGGGCCACATGTGGCCTTGAGGCCGCAGGTTCCCCGAATGATAGAAAACTGTAATTTGTGGTTTTTTAAAAAATCATTGTTTGACACCACTGCCTTAGGGTACATAGCGTCCATCTACATTTGTGATCTCAATTGATCTCCTTAATAACATCTGGAGAGAGACCTAGAAGGAACAAATTATCCCCATTTTAGAACAAGGGATTAACTATAAAACTTCTTCCTTTACAGAAATGAGAGGAGAAATGATTTGACCAAAAGAACCCAGAGTAAGTGACAGAGTGGAGATTCCAACCTAGGTCTCTATACTTGTAGCCCAATGTCCTTTCTAGTGCCAGGCACAAGAAGACCTGGTCTTATTCCCATAGCGTAGTAGGAAGAGTACTGGATTTGGAGCTGGAAGATCTGAGTTCAAGTCTTGACTCTGCTATACTGCTAATAATGTGTCTTGACTAAGTCACAACTCTTCTGGGCAGCAATTTTCACTTTATATAAAAGGAGAGGCTGAATGCAGAGGAGGCTGGACCCAGTGATTGCCTCGACCTGGTGATTGTATAAGTCCATTTTAACCCTGAGTTAGTGACAGGCCTGAAAAGAGCCTAGGCTTCCTAAATCACACTCCAGTACCCTTTATATGTGCATATGATCTCAAATAAACACGCCCTCCCAAAGGGGAGTATGACCCCAGTAATGAATGCTGTTCAGCTCATCAGGACTCCATGTGCTGACAACACACAGAGGGAGACATAAATGGCCCACATAGTAGTGAAATGCATGGATGTTTTAATCTGAATTAGACCCTTTTAGGATAAATCATCATCCAGGAGAGTGGAAGGTCATGCTCCCCAATTCTGAAGGAACAGAGCTACCAAGAGGAGCAGGAAGAAAACCAACCATGAAATTGGCAATTTTATGAGTTTCACAAAGGAGTGGAGGGCTTGTTGTCAGACATAATGTGATTACGTCTCAGTGCCGTGGGTTGGCAGCCCCAGCAAAGACCTGTTTGTCAGAAAGGAATGACTGTGGTCCTGTAAAACAAGCTCTTTTAAAGTTGGGGGTGGGGTAGGAGATTCAGAGGAATCAGGGAAACGCTGTCAGGGTCCAGCTCAAGTCCACATTTTCATTCATCTTGATCATAACAGTCCCTCTACTACCTTCCTTCTCCTGTCTCTTACCAACCCTTAATGATGAGAGCCACGTGTTTTGACTCTTAAATAATGGTTTCATGTTTGTTTATCATGTCTCCTCAATCAGCTCATACGTAGGTTTCAGAGCTGAAAGGGCTCTTCCTGTTGGATCATCTGGTCCAACTGAATGTTTCCTAGCCTATCCCATCTAGCCTTCCCTGGAGTTCTGGCAATCAGCTTCCTCTGTGGAGTTCTAGAAATGGCAGGGGCAGAGGGCAGGATGGAGATGTGTGTTTTGATAGCATAAGCTCACACTCTTTTGTTAGAATTTCCACAAAAATGCCCTTTTCCTTCCATACACAGATTCTCACTCAAAAGTTCAGACTGCCTCAGACGGGAATTTGAATAGTTAAACCTGCACTTCTTTTTCCTTCTTTCCATGATCCTATTATCTAGGGGTTCACCCTTGTGCATCTGAAGTTACAAGGCTCGATGGGCCCACACAATCTCCTCTGCCCCTCATCTTCATCTCCACCATTCATCACAATTACCTGAACCTCAGATTTTGGCACACATGTTATAAATTCCAGTGGCTCCCTACCCTATCATCTCTAGTTTCAAATGTGTTCTGGGCACTAAAAGCCCTTCATAACCTGGCACCTTCCAGCCTTTCTAGTCTTCTTATACTTTACTCCCCTTCACATCCTTTATGATCCAGTGACATCTGCCTTCTGGCAAATGTCCCTTGTACAGGTCACACACATCTCCCACCTCCATGCTTCTTCATTGGCTGTTCCCCTCCCCTGGAATGCTCTCCTTCCTCATCTCTTTCTGCCTATTTCCCTGGCTTTCTTCAAGATACAGCTCAAATCCCACCTTAGCAGGAGGCCTTTCAAAGACCTTCCTCCCTCTAATTAATCCCTCCTGGTGTCCTCTTTCTGAAATTACCTTCTATTTACACTGTATACACACATATATATCTTGTCTCTCTTTTTCTAAATATATATCATTCTAAATATATGTCTCTCTCCATGTATATATATATATATAGGGAGAGAGATGTGTATATGTGTGTATGTATATGTGTGTATACATACATATATATGGAGGGGTGGTGGGAGGAAAGAAGGGGAGGGGCTGAGGAGAGGGAGGGAGAGAGAGACAGGGAGGGAGGGAGTGAGAGTGAGAGAGAGAGAGAGAGAGAGAGAGAGAGAGAGAGAGAGAGAGAGAG
>NW_027185694.1:26716844-26745422 GCF_028583685.1 Petaurus breviceps papuanus | reverse complement strand
GAGAGAGAGAGAGAGAGAGAGAGAGAGAGAGAGAGAGAGAGAGAGAGAGAGAGAGTGTTCGCAAGTTACTTCCTCCAAGGCAAGGACAATATTTTTGTCTATCTTTGTATCTCCAGGGTTTAGTATATTGCCCAGTAAATAGTAAGCACTTAACAGTTGACCCACTGACTATCTTATCTGAGAATCATAATATTTCAGAGCTGGACAGGACCTCCAAGGTCTTCTGTCGAAAGTCCTTTGAAGCATAGATCCCCTCTAAATCATCACCCAAACGTGGCCATCTCACAGCTGTTGGAAGATGAGTCCAAGGACAAAGAACTCACTACTTCACAAGGCTACCCCATGAGGGTCATTGTTGGATCTTCTCATAGTCAGGAAGGTTGGTTGTTTCTGCTTTTATCACATCCAACCATTGCTCCTAGTTCTTCACTCTGTGCTCAAAACAAAGCTAATTGTCTTCCATGTGATAACACTTTGACTATTTGAACATTGATGTCGTTCTCCCTTCAAGACATCTTTTATTCAGACTAAACATCCCCTGTTTTTTTAACGGAGCCCCATATGACTTCAAGTCTCCTTGCCACCTGGTTGCCTTCTTTTGGACATGCTTCCAATGTGCCAATACCCTTCTGAAAATTCTACACCCAGAACTAAACAGTCCAGATGTGGTCTTGCTAGAACACAGTGGGGCTGTAACCCTCTTTATTGTAGACCCTTGTTAAATTTTCAGAGAAAACCACCAGCCAAAGCTCAGCCTGGCTCTCATCCAACAATTGACTTTTTTCTCTTTACCCAAAGCCCTCCTGCTAACAGTGATGGTTTATAAAGACATACTGAGGCCAGACACCCCACTACAGGGGTAGAAAAATACAAAATGACAGAGTCAGAGAGACATGGATAGAGGGAGATATAATAGCAAAAATAAAAAATGTCGCTTCTCTACTGTAAGATGTACATGGATTAAATTCTAGAATTGGTGTCCCAGCTTCCCAAGCAGTCTGTGAGATGCCCAAGAGCCCAGCCAATTCTGTTCTTGTCACTCCAACAGGAGGCAGATACCAGGGTTGACTAAAGGCTCAGGCTCATTATGACCACATGATGTAAGCTCCACAAACACACTGCAGGCAAAGAGACTGTGTCTCCTCTTTTCTCTGTCTTCTCCCTAGCCCCTAGGCCCATGGGAAGTTTCATAAATACTTGCCAGATCATAGGATCATAGGTTTTGAGCCAAAAAGAGACTTCAGGGATCACTGCATCCACCCCCCTCATTTTACAGATGAGGAAAGTAGGGCCCAGAGAGGATTTAAATTGAATTTGTAATCAGTCAACAACTGGGCCTCAGCTGTGTGTAGGCCACTTGTACTCAGAGTTTCAGGGAGTTAACACAAAGGAGGAAGAAAAAAAGAAGGAAAAAAAAATAACCCATCCTACATTTTTCAAACATGACACACAGTAGGCGGGCAAGGTTATTTTCTGAGAGCCTTCCATGAGTCAAATACCAATGTAACAAATACAAATTTGCAGCCAAATCTCTTTGAGACATCATGGTAGAATGGGAAGGCTGTTAAGACTTGGGCTCAAATTCTTACTTTCACTTACCAGTGGGAAAAGTCACTTATCTCTCAGCCTCAGTTTCCCATTTTTAGAATGGGGATAATAATTTGATGTATCTCACAGGTCTCAGAGGAAAGTATTTTGTGAACTCTTAAGAGAAACATAAATGTGATCTCCTGAATGTGTAATATTACAAAACTGCAATTTTATAGGATTTCTCTAAGAGTCTGTTGATTTCCTACTCATGATAATAGTATGCAATATTAGAGGTTAGCTACCTCTAACACAGGTGATGTCCTGGAATCTCCTGATATGGGTCCTGATATATACAAGTGAATTAAAAATGGCTGCTCTGGCCTATAGATCTTCTCACCTCTCCAAAGGCCAACTACCCATGCACCACAGTATGGCAAACTTGCCAAGATCCACCCATCCCTGGCACAGGCTTATGGCCCTGCCACTCCATCAAATGATTCAATGCTGCCAGCTGAGTTCCATTTATCTTGCCTTCGGCTGGCACCATCTTCCTTTCTAGGCCAGAGATATCCTTTGTCTGCCAAGAACACCCAGGAGCAAAATAGGAAATCCCTGGAGTTTGTTTCAGGGAGAGTGAGGGAACAGAGAGAAAGAGATACAGGGAGAGGTATTTGCCAAGGTGAGCTAAGATGAAAGCTATAGAAGAGTTAACCATTCTATCTATCAAGAAGGTTTCCCAAGCACCTACTATAATCCCCATAATGGGCAGGGTCTTAGACACTTAGGATCTGGGCTAACCAAAATCTTTTCTCTGGAGACACATCTGCAGATAGGACTTTCCGTACAGACCTATGGATTTTGGCGTCTTCCCAGCAAATGGCCAGATAGCGGCTGTTGTAAACACCTGTCAGATTTTGTATAGCTCTCAGTTGTAAATGTTGCATAAAAATACTTTGAAGCTTTTTCATTGTTGGACAGCCCACAAAGGGGTGGTGGAAGGAGAGGCAAGGGGACGGCTGCAGAATTTTATTTATAATAAAGTCTGACTGGATGCAATGTAACCGTTGGCCAACGAGTGGTCAGGAAGCTGAGCTGAGCAGGGGTAGGCTCATTGCTGCAATCCATCACCAAGCGAACATGGCCTTCAAACAAAGTGGGGAGTCTGGTTTGAATCAACGAGCAAACTGGGGGTGGGGAGAGGGGATGTCACAGTGGAATTCAGCTAGGTCCACTGGGTGTGGCCACTCTGGAGCTTGATCAGGCTACAAGGGTAGAAATCAAACAAAACAACTCTGTCTCTCACCTGTCTGTCAAGCACAGACCACAAAGGGCATGATTATTTTCCATTTGAGCATTCTGATCTTGCTAACTCTCTACCCTTCAATCAGGCCAACTAACACCTCTACACCTGCTATTTGCGTCTTCAGCCACATTTCACAGTCACACTATATTTAAAGTGGAGATTGCAGAGAACTTTAGAAGTACAGATCTTTGAGATAAAGCAGTCACATGATGAAACACCAGCTAGGCCAATCCCTTAGCTTTATGGATAAGAAAACGAAGTCTAGGGAAGGGAAGTGACTTTCTCAAGGTCACAAAGAACACTAGCATCAGATCTAGAGGCTGGAACTGAGGTCTCCTGATTCTCAATCTAGTGTCCTTTCCTATTATTCCATCATTATCAACAAATATGTGCTTCCTACTATGTACAGGGAGGGTGGTACATAGTAGAAAGTGCAATGGACTGGAAGTCAGGAAATTAGGGTGTGAGTCCTGAACCTTTTACCTGCTAGACAGGTGACCTGAAGAAGCTTTACTTTCCTCAACTGTGAAATGGGGGAGAACAGCCCCTGCCTTGCCTCCTTCCCAGGGTTCTCATGAGGATCACATGCTATAGGGTCATAGATTTTAGGGCTGAAAAGGACCTTAGAGGCTCTGTAAAGATTATAGGATTATAGATTTAGACCTAGGAAGGACATTCCCCATCATTTTAGAAATGAGGAAATTGAAGCCCAAAGAGATCAAGTGATTTGCCCAGGAGTCACACAGTTATGAAGATTCTGAAGCAGAATCTGAATCCAAGTCAACTCAAAGTTAGGAAAAGCCTATCCAGTCTCCTATGCTGCCAGCCTCGCAAAAATGAAATTATGGATATATAAAAGTGCTTTGCAAATGGCAAATAGCCTATAAGTGTAAGAGAAATCTTAGGACTGCCATGTTCAAATTTCTGTCCTCAACATTGGATACCAAGAAGCAGGAGCCATGATCTTTGTCCCCAAGAGGCTTATTATCTACTTGAGAAGATAAGGTAAACTGAGGGCTGTGGGAAAGGAGTGTTGAGGGAGTGAGAGAAGGGAGAGAGCATGGGATCTTAGAGTCAGAGGAGGTTTCTTGGAGGAATGGGACTTAAAATTGACCTTGAAGGACTGGTAGAATCTGGATTGGAAGAAGATTGAGTGGAGAACATTCCAGGCAGGGAGTGTGAGAAAACATGTGGAGGTGGGAAAAAGACTGAAATGGTAGGCCAGGCGACAGTGGGGGGAATTAAAGGATCATAGATTTAGGGCTAGATCAGACTTTAGAGGTCATCATCAAGGCTGACCTTTTTCTTTTTCGGATGAGGAAACTAGGGACAGAAGAAGTTAAATGACTTGCCCAGGGTCATATATCTAGTGAATGTCTAAGGTGGGATCTGACTTCCTGACTCCAGGTCCAGAACTCTTAGCCCAGCTGGAGTAGAAGATTCATATGGGAGCCAAGGGGAAATGGGGCTAGAAAGTACAGTTAGGGCAGAGCATGAAGCATTTCAAGTTTTCCACATCCTCTTCCCCTGCAAAGAGAGGGGTGGATTCATATCATTCAGTCATGCTTAGTTTTAAACATGAGGTAGAACTGGCCTAAATGGACTGAACTGGCCACAAGGCTTTGTAAACATGAAGTTGCTCTCCCTCCTGCCAGATGAGCAACACACACACACACACACACACACACACACACACACACCCCTAGTAAACAACTTTGGCCAAACTAATAATGCAAAATAAATCTCTAGGTAATAAGCTTAAAAAGATAAAGTCTACCTGAATGAGATGAGAACTCAGAACTGGGTGGATGACCCAGGTACCAAAAACCATGGTACCATCTTAGGACTCCAGAGCACTATTTACGCTTTTGATTCCTAAACCTCAAAGCCCAGCAAAACAATCAAGCTCTCCTCTATGTGACTTTGCCTTAAGGTTGCATAGGAGATCTGGATCCTACATCATCAGTGTCCTGCTTGATAACCCTTCCTGCAAACCACCCACACCTTAAATTCAACACATCCACAATAGAATGCAGTGTTTCCTCCTCTTCCTTCCCTCTACCAAATCTGTCCCTCCTCCCAACTTCCCCTTTTCTGTTGAGGGCACTATGGTCCAACCAGGCTCTGAGTCTCAGAATTATCTCCCCTTTCCCCATTCCTCTCACACTGCCACCACCCTACTCAGGCTTTCATTATCTTGTATATGGATGATTATTAACAGCCTCCTAAATGGGCTCTGTCTCTTTTCAATCTTTTATTTACACAGCTGTGAAAATATCTCATCTAATGTTCAGGTCTGAGCATGCTACCCCCAATACTGAAAAACCTTGAGTGGGATTCTATTGTCCCTGGGATAAACCACAGATGCCTTGGGCTGACACTTACAGCTCACCTCAATGTGGTTTTGGCTTACCTTTCCAGCCTAATTTGCACTATTCCACTCCACTTTTGTATACTTCCATATGCCGTCCCCCTGCACACCCAGAAAGCACTTAGTCTATATAATGATATGTTGGGATCTTTTTCTTTCTTCAAGACCCAGCTCAAATGTCTCCCCCTGATCCTTTTCCTCTACCTCCTCCTCCATGAAATCTACTATGATCTTCCCAGGTAAAGGGGAACTCCTCCCATTCCTATTTCTCATAGGCCCTTGTCTGGATCTCTTCTGTAACCTAATTACATTCTACTTTACAACATACTGATTTATGTAGGTATATTATCCCACTATTGGATTGTAAACTTGTTGAAAGTAAGGACTATGTCAATTTTTTCATATTTTTATCCTTAGTATCTAAGACAGTACCTCAACAAATATGTGCTCAGTTGAATTTGTTGCAATTTGAGTACTCCTGTCTACAAAACAATTTTCAAATCTCTGTAAAACCAGGCCTGTTAACTCCTTGTTCAGAAACTTTCCCCATTGCATCACAATGACCCATCTAATAAGGTCAAAGACTAACAGAGCACAGAAGTTTAGCTCTAGAAAGGTATTTGGAAATTATCTACTTCCTTCCTCCTGTCCCCATTTTTCAGAGGAGAAATACAAGGTCCATAAGATTAATAGAACTGTTACACTAGCATCTAGGACTCACATCCTTCCACTCTAACTCAATCCATTAAGTCTCCTCCTCATGAGTGAATTGGTTTTTGCTCCTAATGGTTGAAATCATCCATTCATAATTGCACAGAATCACATTCAATTTTTTTTAAAGGATCCCTTTAAGAAGACATAGGTGGAATGATGTAGAGTAGAGCAAGCAGAACTAAGAAAACAATACACACCACAATTAGAAAAATGTAAATAGAAAGAAAAAATTAAAATTGATGATGTATAATTATAAATGCATTAGCCCCATTGAAGAGATAAGGAAAAGCACCTTCTTCCTCTCTTTGCAAAAGGGACTAGGGATATACAATACCCCTAGTTTGTTGGCAAGGCACTGAACTTTATCTACTCTTTCTTTTTTATTCTTTCTTACAAGGGAGGACTCACTAGGCAAGAGAGAGATAGATTGGGAAATCATGGGGATATAAAAAAGAAAGATGGAGAAGGAAATGGGAAACCACTCCAGTATCTTTGCCAAGAAAGTCCGAATGGCATCATGAAGAGTCGGACATGACTGAAACGACTAAACAACAGCAACAAAACAAAAGGTATCAACAATAAATGGATACAGTTATCCCTTTCTCAGTTTGCCTCAAACAAAGAGAATGCTAAAAGGGATGATGTAATCCTACTGCCATCTCTAGTTGATGGGTGAATGTTATAGCTGTTCTCCACACCTCAATAAGACAAGTACTCAAGATAGCTTTGAAAATCACACTGCCAGTTAGGAAAGATCACTTGTCTCTAACTGTCTAATACTGTAAAGTCTATTACCTTTTTTGTTCCCCCAACCCTCACCCTGGATAATCTTACAACCTTGCCAAAGAAGAGAACCGAGTGTTTCTCATCCTATTAAAAGACTTAAGACCATAATTTATTACTTATTGCAGTCATATCTGAGTCTATTGGCCACAGACCCTGGCTCATTTTAAGACTCATAAATGAGAAAATGGTCTGTTTTTGTAAGAGGGATTTCTGCCTGAAATTCAGTCAACTTCATTTTTTCTTTCTCACACCAGGGTCTATGGGATGTTACAGTCTAATATAGGATTCACACATCTGTATAAATAAGAGTTGTCTGGCTGGGTTCCCGCCTAGCAAAGCCCAAACTGAAAGATGTTTGACATCACCAGTGAGTATCTATCCTGCGGCCCCTCCATGCATAGCATCCAGAGAATTTCCCAAAGAGGCGGGAATCATCTCAGGTCGCATTTCCATCATACTTTATACTTCATAGAGTTCTTTTCTCACAACAGCCCCATGAGATAGGAAATATAAGTATCATTATCTCCAGTTGAGAGATGAAGTCTGTAAGGCACAAAGTAGGCAAAGCAACTTGCCAAGGGGCCTTGCAGAGCTTGTAGTTCAACTTTCTCCATTTGTCTTATTGTGGAGATTGGAAAACCGAACCCCATTTAAAAAGTGAATTTGCCCAAATCACAGCCAGCCATGAGAAAAGCCTAGAAAGATGACTAGTATCCTGTCCTCTCATGTTATAACCCAGCTCTCCCAACTTATAAAATACAAATACAGGGTATCTCAAAAGGCTTGATAAAGTTTTAAGCTACTAAAACTTAAAACTTTGGGATGTGTTATATATAAACATATATTTAAATAAAAAAATAAGCAAATGAATAAGAAGCAACAAGGAATAGTGGAGTGGTCCTTGGAATCAGGAAGACCTTTGTTCCAGTCCTACCTCTGACATATACTTCATGCCCCTAGGTAAGTCACTTAACCTCTCTTAATGCTCCCAAGCACCTCTCTAAGAGTACAATAAATGACAGAGAGGTTTCTGATCTTCAACGATTAAGACAGAGTTTATTACTGAGAGCTCTCTGTACTGATGAAATCCAGAGTCCAGTCAAAAAACCTTTTTTTAAAGAAATCTATATATGCATTATATTTCAAAAAGGGAGGCAAAATATGACATTTCCATATATCTCTTTATGACCAAGAGTAGTAAACTGGACATTCCACCAACCGGGAAGAAAGACTTCCAGGTACCTCTTGGATATGGTGGCTATGAAGGACTTAGATTTATAGGTTTTTGGTTGGTTCCAGCTAGAAAAGGATCTCAAAGATCCCATAGTGCAGTGCCCTCATCTTATAAATAAGGGAACTGCGGTCCAGAGAATGTTAGTGACAGCTCATGCTTTTGTTCCTGCACATGAAGAGGCACTTCTTAGAGCACATCTCTATTGAAGAAAGTAAACACCAATGAAGAAAACAGATGAAACAAACTCCAGTTGACACTTTTTCCTTTTCCTTGTCTGTGCCTTCCAAGTTATTGCATACATTAGCTGCCACAGTGAATGTTTGTTTGTTTGTTTTTTCTCTGCAACAGAATTAAATTTCTTAAATGCTAGTCATCATCGGTAATGTGCTCTAAGCTACTTACACCAGCCATGGCTCTTTTCAGTGATCGTTCCTCCACCTGTAATTCTGATTCTTTCTAGGTCATCATGTTGCAAGATTCACATCCATACAGCATGCCTGGAAAAATACTGGCACTAAGCAGAGGGGCTTTTGCAGAAGCCATGGAGATTCGATTCACTGAAAATGAGAGTATGTGATTTTCTAAATGTGATCCAGACTCAACTCCTCCTTCCATTCAATTCTAGGACCAATTTATCATCCATTTGCAGTTTTTATACATGGCGTGTGTGTGTGTGTGTGTGTGTGTGTGTGTGTGTGTGTACCAATGGATTAACTCCATTGCCTATCCATCCAACTGCACGCTCTGTCTATTTAGGTGAGAATCTTTCTCATCTGATGTTTTTTCAAAGTTGATGGCTAGGTCGACTAACTCTTGAACAACTATGAATTTCATTGAGGTGACTTTGTATATTTAGAGACCCTCACCATTTAAAGGGATATTGCCAGCAATGATGTATACATACTAAGTGACTCACAGGTACTAAAACACTGGTGTGTAACCAGAAAAGGAAGAGAATTAAGAGTGAGGAATCACCAGTGAATGTCCCAAGTTCTTCGATGGTTTACACAAACTATCTAAGGCACCAGAAGAAGGCCTCCAGCACACTGATGAAATATTGAGGGGGGAACAGATTTATAGAAAGACAAGGATACAACTCACATAGGATGGAGAGTCATGAATATGGTGTGAGCTACACATACTCTCTCCACTTCATCTTCTACAGCTACCAAAGTGATACTGGTAAAGGAAACTCTAGGAAACTTCTAGACCATGAAGCAGTTAGGTGATACAGTATTGAAGACCTGAGTTCCAATCCAGCCTCAGCTCTTTACTAGGTGTATGACCCTGGGCAAGTCATTTAACTTCTGTCTGCTTCAGTTTCCACAGATATAAAATGGGGATAATAATACCACCTACAACAGGTTCTTGTGAGGAACAAATGAATTAATATTTGTATTAAATATTAACTGTGTCTGGCACATAGCAGGTGCTTAATAAATTCTTGTCTCCTTTCTTCCAATGAAATCACATATCTGGTCCCTATCCCTCTATTTTGTATATATTATATGTGCATGCTTCCTGAGAGGATGTAAGCTCCTCTAGGGCAGAAAATATCTCATTTTTTGTCATATTCCTAGAATTTGATACATAATACACTTAAATGCTTAGTAATGAGTTACTTGTGGGCTAGAGGAAGGAAGCACCCATTCTGATGAGATCATGGACCCATGGAAGTAATTAACATTTAATGGAATGTTGGATAAAACAGCCTTGGAGTGAGTGTATGTACTATGTACTTCACAGAGGCTAGAAGGAAAGAACAGAAGGATGGGTGAGACTTGTGAAGGAAACTTTGATTTTCCTTCATGCGTATTTAATCGTTTCTCACTTTGTGGGGAATATGTTTGGTGCTTTAGCTTCCTATCAAAATGACTAGATGCTACTGGCTTTGGGCAAACATCATGCCATATCAATATCCATCTGTCATTTGGAATGGGGAAAAAAACAGATTTGGAATCTGCACATTCCTTCTACTGCCAAGGCAGTTGAGATGGGGTTGGGAAGAACAGCAAATTGTTGTATTTTTATTTTATTTTTCCTTCTAAGAGGCATCTGGGCATTATGGGGGAGGGGAGAGGGAGGGGGAATAAGAGTCAGAAGGCCATTTTGCATCTCTCCCAGCATCCTTGCGTTATGAAGATCGCAGTGTTAGCACAGCTGGAAAAGCATATAGTTGAGCTGGCAGGCACTTGGGGGAGGTGCTAAGATGGAGGTAGGCATTGGGAGTGGGAGGAGATGAAAGCAAGGCAGCAGCCATGGTCAGTAGTCCTGAGGAGGGCACCAACCTCTCCCATCAGCACAGAGAAATGGAGCGTTTGATGGAGTTGAGGAGAATGAGCCCTCATAGGTCTGCTGGTGCAGTGGATGGAAGTGCTAGGAAAAGGAGGAATAGGAAGAGGGAACAGGGGAGGAGGGAGGAAGGCAGAAGTTTACCACAGTACAGGAGGGCAGCTGTGATGTGTCAGGTGTTCCCTAGTGGCTCTCCCTTTGTGACTACCAGTTGCTTCCTTTGTTCTGTGAGCGTTCCCCTCAAAACCAAATGCAGCAATCATTTACTAAGCAAGGCCTATGCTTCCTCCTGAATCGGTCCATGTTGTCCAGCTGCCAGAGCTCATCCAAGGGCATTTGGCTTTGATGAATCTGGGTCTCAAGGTCAGTGGCAACTACCCTTGTCACAACCTTCTCAGTCTTTCCCTCTCCCTTAGGGCACATCTATCCCCAAGGTGGTAGGACCCTGACCAAAATGATGCAATGCCTCAGAAAGGGCTCTGAAAAATGCAGAGGGTCAAATCATTGTGAATTAAAGCGAGAGAAAATAGACTCTTCTGACTGCATCTTGTCAAAACTTTCTCTGGGAAAGCAAGGCTCCAGAAAGGCTTCTGTCTTTTCATGGGTGAGCAGGATTCATGCCCTAAGTCATACCAGAAGTTCAAGATAACACATCCATTTTGCTTCCAATCCATCCTTGTCTAGTCCAATAGTCTTTGATCCCTAGCTTGGAAATTGAATTTTGTCCTATTTCACTTTAAGCTGGATTGGGTTTTTTTTACAAGTATTCACTGGCAGGAGGAGGGAATAATTCCTCTTTAGTGCCACCAAGTTAAGTAGCAGCTTACATGTGAAAATAATGACTATTCTCTTCCTCCAACCCATAGGGTGTTCTCAAGGCAGGATCAAAGGATTGGCAGGAAAGCCAGCTGCTACCTTCAGAATCCACTGAAAAATCTGGACTTGAGCTCTCTCCCAACATCTGTCTAAATAAAGGTAACATATTTCTTGCATGACCTTGAACACTTGCAGGCAGGGTTTGCTCTTTCTTGAAGCACTGGAGATAGGAGGGCTGGTTTAAATTCATCCAAGGAATGTTTGACAGGTTGGCTACAGAGGCACAAGAAAATCAGGAAACTTGACACATTCCTTCCCGGATAACCCTCTGAAAGGCAATGTTGAGTCCATACAACAAGCCCTATAAAAATAGACCGCCTCTGTCCTCTTCCCCCTCTCACCACAATTTCTGACTATTTGGATTAGAATGTCTTTTTTCCCTTCCTTCCCAGAATCCAGGGGCATGAGGCAGCCCAAAAGCATCTGACAATCAGCACTCCCACCTGCCACGACTCTACATTTCCAATACCCTAAGGGAAAAATATTTGAGCCCCCCTCTTCAAATGGTGAAAGACAGATACCATTAGAACAGGAGTAAAAAACAAACAAACAAACAAACACCAGAACATCTCAGTTTCCCTGATTCTGCCACTAACTCCCCAAATTTTACTCCGTGTGTGTGTCTTTGTGTGTGTGTGTGTGTGTGTGAGAGAGAGAGAGAGAGAGACAGAGAGACAGAGACAGAGACAGAGAGAGAATAGCAACACTTTAGCATTTTCCTCCTCCCAATATCCTTGTGAGAGAGGTAAGAGCCTGGAACTGTGATTTTAACACTGTAGGAAATTTCTAGTGTAGAAACACCTGGTGTGCCACCACCTTACCAGCATGGCATCATAGACCAAATGCTGACTTTGGAACCAGGAAGATGTAAATTCTAGTTCGATTTTTTATTTTTAGATTTATTTAGATTAATTAATTAATTTATTAGAATAAAGACTTTTTTCCCACCCAAGTTCACAAAACCCTTGAAATCTATGGATTGTCGAGGAGCTCAAGTTAAGAACCACTGCTTTGAGACTAGAAGTTATAGTTCAATTGCCAATATGCATTGTTGGAAAGAACTTCCACACCAAGTATTCCCTACCATGATGAAATCACAAGGCAAGGCCAATGCTGCCTCCCTCACAGGGTTATTGGGAGGAAATCACTTCCAAAGTACTGAAGTATACCAGAGTATCAAATAAACGTGACTTCATATTATCCTTATGTATAAAATGAGGATATTGGAATAGATGAGCCCCTAGATCTGTGAAGCTCTGATTATTTAGAAACACTGAAGAGCGAAGCAGTGTAGGGGCCTGGTTCCATTTGGTGGCTGTCTTGACCACAGAAGCAACAATTGGCATTTGCAGAGAGCTGAGGGTATCAGCACCTGGGGGGATCACATTCATCAATCAGCTTTGCACCATGCCATGTGCAAAGGGCCACCTGAGAGGTGATGGAAAAGGCAGCTAACTTCTACCAACCTGTCTTTCAACAGGTATGTCTTAAACCAACCTGTCTTTCAACAGGCATGTCTTAAACAACCACTGTTACTAGGCCCTTGTTGGTGTCCTTGGGGCAACAGAGAAGAGAGCAATGAAGGGGGATGAGTCCTGGTGCTGAGAGTCAAGAACCCTAGAATTAAATCATACCCTCTACTATAGAGGGACTATGGACAAGTTTCTTTCCCTTTTTTGGACCTGGATCTTCTCCTCTGTAAAATGGGAAAATTAAAGTAAAGGATTTTGACAGTTCCTTTATGATTCTATGAGTTCTAAGATATCGTGCCTGCCCTTAGGGAGTTCACAGTCTGGCTAGACACAAAACTTACACAAACACCAACTATAGGCAGCCAGATGGGCTCAGGGGATGGAGCCCTAGGCCTGGAGTCAGCAAGATCTGAGTTCAAATATAGCCTCAAACACTTACTAGCTGTGTAACACACTAGGCAAGTCACTTAGCCATTGTTTGCCTCAGTTTCTTTAACTGCAAAATGGGGATAATAATCGCTCCTACTTCCTAGGATTGTTGTGAGGATTAAATGAGAAAATATTTTTAAAGCAAGCTATATAAATGCTTATTCCATTCCTTTTCCCTCTCTAGAGAACAAGACATTGAGTAATTAAGAACAGTCTGTATAACGCATTGAGAGATAGCCTTGGAGTCAAGAATTCCTGAGTTCAAGTCAAAACTTTGACACAAACTAGCACTTCAATCACTAAACATCTATTAAGCCCTTACTATGTGCCAAACACTGAGTTAGTTACATGTTGGAAATACAAATAAAGATAAAAGATAATCTCAAGAAATTCAAGGTCTAATGGAGGAGACAACATGCAGACGACTATTGGAAATAATCCACAGAGGAAAAGTGCTAGAATTAAGGGGGATCGATCGGAAAGGCTTCCTGTAGAAGGTGAGATGTTTAGCTTGGACTTGAAGGAAGCTGGGGAAGCCAGGAAGTGGAGATAAGGAGTGAGAGCATTCTAGGCACAAGGAATCCACAGCCTTTCAGTGGCCTCCGGGAAGTATCAAAAACTTTGAATAAAAGAAGAGTTCCTGGTCTGCATTGGTGGAGGACGTTCCTATTCCCATGTTGACACTTAATTCCCTAAAATCTCAATTCTGGATCGCTCCCCCCCCCCCCATACCCAGAGTATAGTTCAAATAACATGTATTATAAGTATTCAAAAATGCAGGGATCTGTGAAGGCTAAAACGATTGAGAAAGTCTTCCAAGCTTTGTACTTGTTCTAACGAGGCACAAGATATATCTGGGAAGGATAGGACAGCATATGGCTCCCACAATGCATCATCAAAATAATCACAACAGTAAATTGGAGAGAAAACCTGCTTGTGGAAAGAATGTAAATTCCCTGAGGGCAGGGGCTGTTTCTTTTTTTTTTCCTTCGTTTGTTTTTGTGTCCCCAGGATCTCCCAGAACACCCCAAATGTATAAGACACTTACTAAATGCTTGTTGATTGATGGGGATAGGTCTTTGTGTGATGCAAGCACTTCCACATCTGTTTCTTCTCTTTTGTCTCAATGCATGGGTCCGAGGTATGAGAACAGTTTACAACAGGGATCTCTAACCCATGACCCACTGCTTCCAGTCACTAAGAGCCCTCCAAGTCATATCATGAAATCCTTGACATGGTCGTGTGGTGTACTTGAGAGAGCATTGGCTCCAAACTCAGGTCCAAAACCCATCTCTGACACACTCTGTGTGATCAAGGCCAAGGCATTTAACATTTCTGAGATTCAGTCTCGCATCTGTAAAATGGGAATAATAAAATCTGTAGCACCTACCTCCCTGGAGTTGTTGTAAAGCCCAAATGAGACAATATATGCAAAGTACTTGGCAAACGGTAAAACCCTTTATAAATGTTGGCTATTATTTGTTCAGATGAATGTATAATTGGGTACATATGTCTTTATGAAGAGAAACAGAGATTTAGATTGCAGAAGTGCAAATAGATGAATGTTATCTCCTTAGAACAAACAAAAGCTTGAGCTGGAGATCCCTAGTTTAGAGTATCAGGTCCCCTGGGCAGTCAAGGGGAAGTCTCTGTACACGGGGAGGACCCAGAGCCACACACAGTTAAGTGGTTACATATTAATATATTCAGCCAGAGGAGAGACTGTGCCTCCTTCTCTTACCCTCCATACCCAGCACTGCTGGGCACAGAGGAGGGGTACCGCAAACTTGCTGACTCGTTCCTTGGAGCCCGTCAAACACTCCAGGTATTTATAGTGGTAATAGTGGTAGTGATAGTAGTAGTAGTAGTAGTTGTTACTGTTGGAGGAGGAGGAGTAATTTATATGACAGCTATTATGTGCTGTGCTAAGTGCTTTATAAATATTATCTCATTTGGCCCTCACAATAATGCTGGAAGGTAGGTAGCATTTATGATTCTCATTTTACAGTTGAGGAAACAGAAATTAAGTGATTTGCCTAGGCTTACACTTGGGACAACTAGGTGGCACAGTGGATAGAATGCTGGGCCTGGAGTCAGAAGGACCTGGTTTCGAATCTAGCCTCAGCTTTCAAATCTAGCATCTACTGGTTTCAAATCTAGCCTCTACTCCCTGGGTAAGTCACTTAACTCTGTTTGCCTTAGTTTCCTCATCTGGAAATGGAACTGGAGAAGGAAATGGCAAAGCACTCCAATATCCTTGCCAAGAAACCCCAAATGGGGGTCATAAAATCAAACAATCACTGAAATGACAGAGGGAAACAGGTTGTTGGAATCAAATTACATATATATATATATATATATATATATATATATATATATATAAATGTGGCAAGTAGTTATTATTATCATTATCTACAAAATTGTACAATTGGACTAATTGAATTCTAAGGCCTTTCTAGGTGTACATCCACGCTCCCATAGCCATTCCGGCCTTCTACTGTGTTCTAAGTCTCCCCTGCGTCTGATCTGCCAGACTGGCCATCTTAGGGGCTGAGAATCAAGAGGGAGAAGGGCTATGATCATATATTTTCCTCTGTCCTGACCAGTCCCCCAGGAGGCCTCTCTTCCTTCTCCCCTGTCCTGGGCTCAGAGCAGATTGTAAGGAATTGGATCAAAGCCCAATCTTGTAAATTTTGCCCATTTTACATAGTTTGACATCTATAACTAATAGGAACTCAGCTGCATCCCTGCCTTTTCCTTGGGATCACATTCTCCAGCCATCAGCATTAGCTGTTGGAAAGGTTCAGCTTCATAAATTACCCATCCTCTGGGGCCTGGGGTAAACATGTACATGGAAGGAAAGTGGAGCTTATGAGTCCACAAGTGTAAGGTGAATTCACACCCCATGCCATTCATGTAGTCGTTAATCAAAACCCTTTGTGAAAGCTTAGCCAACGCCAGGTATTCTCCTATATGCCAGGAGTCAAGTCTCTGCCCACAGCTGGTTCCTCAATCTATTTACATGGGAGAAATACCAAGAAACCCAAGAAAGAAATTGCCAGGGTCCAGCAGGCAGCTGGGACCAAACCCAAAAATTGAAGTAACCACTTTTTTCCCGAGGTGTTTGAAAACAGGTGGGAACCTCAGAGACATCTCAGTTCTCTCCAGACCAAAGAGAGAAGCTGGCAGCACTTTCCAAAACTGTCTGGGCCATTCCATCATCTCTGCCTACCCTTCTATTCTATCTTGGATATACTGCCTGATTAAGCTTCCTAATAAACCACTCTTTTAGCATCACTCGACTGCTCAATGACTTTTGGTAAGCTCTCCATTATCTGCTGAATAAAATATAAACCCCTGCCAATTCCAGGTCCTCCCTAGTCTGACTCCATATGATTCTTTCAGCCTTAGCTCTCACCATTCCCCTCTACTCATGCTATGCCCTCATCAAACTGGCTGACTTCCCATGCCCTGTTATTATTCTGTCCTCTCTGGTCTCTATGCCTTTGTCTATGCCAAACCCCTCATCTGAAATGATCTCTTGCCATCTCAGTCTGTTCAAATCCTTCCCCTTATGGAAACCCAGCTCAGATAGCCACCTCTTCCATGAAGCCCTCCCATATTAGCTCTCTCATGCTATTTTTTGTTTTTAAACTCTTCTATGAACTTTCCACATTCTGACCTGCATTTGAGTCATTGATGCCTGTGTCTTGATGCCTTTACAAGGCCATAAGCAGCTTGAGGGTGAAGGGCAAGCCCTATTTCACCCCTGAATTTCACCCAGCTCTGGGTTTGAAGCATAATCAGTATTTTATTCACTTTTGTCGAATTAAATTGAATGTGTGACAGATTCTGTAGGATGGTATCCTCTGTCAGTCAGCAGGGAGTAACCAGAGGCCATGGATCAGAGCTGGAAGAAGGCTTAAATCTAGTCCAACCATGCCATTTTACAGAGAAGGAAACTAAGGCTTGGACGAGGTGATACAGCTGCTTTGTGGCAGAGATGGAATTTGAACCCAAGTTCTCCAGTGCTGAATCTAATGCTCTTTTTCCTCTGCTACAAGCGCCTCTGTCCCTCCCCACACAAAGTGATACAGCCCAGAGGCCAGCAGTCACCATAAAGGGGAGCCCTAGCCCCTCCATTGGAGTTACCAGGAGACCCTTTGCTTTCACCACGCCTGAAAATTCTAAAAGCTGAATGTGCTGCTCCTGTCTGGAAGGGGTTTTTGGTTGTTTGTTTGTTTTCTTTTTAAACATTTTTAGTCAGAAGTAAGGGAAGTGGGACCAGATCTCTGGTTTCTTTGGTGCAGGGAATTCCAGGGAGGAAAACTTTCTCCAAATGCTGGTTAGTAATTATTATTCAATTTATAGTTGCCTCAGGCACTAAGACCTTAAGTATCTCCTCTAGGGTAACATAACCAGTATTCATCAGAGGCAAATCTTCCTAACTCCAAGTTCAGCTTACTCTTCACTATCTCAAGCTGCCTCTCAGGGCAAATGCTGTGAAAGTATAAGCACCTATAGGCAGCTAGGTGGCGCTGGATCTGGATTCCAGCAGATCTGAGTTCAAATTCTACCTCAGAAACTTACTGTGTTACCCTAGGCAAGTCATTTAACTTTTGCCTGCCTCGGTTTCCCCAACTGTAAAATGGGACTAATACTTGTACATACATCTCAGGTTTGTTGTGACTATCAAATTAGGTAATGTTTGTAAAACCCTTAGCATAGTGCCTAGCACATATTAGGGGCTTAATAAATGTTTATTCCCTTACCTCACATGGAAATGTTTTCTTCACTGTGCTGATGAAAAAAAACATCAACTGGGAAAATGATTTGGAGTATCATTGAGTGCTGAATTTGGCATCAGAGGATCTGGGTGTGAATCACGATTCTGCTACTTACTACCTAAATGACTCCAGGCTTATTGATAAACCTCTCCAGGCCTCAGTTTATTCAACTGTAAAATGAGATGATTGGACTCCTTGGCCTCTGAGGTTCCTTCCAAGTCTAAAGTGATGATCCCATGTTTGGCTTCAGCCTGTTTCCTGTGGAGTCAGTCCTGCAGCTGACTCAGTCTTTTGCATGGCTGTGTGGTCTCAGGCCCCCAGTTTCTTCGTGTATCATGCTACACGTACTGTTCTTTTTGTCCCTTTAAGGAATTCTGGAGACAAACTTCAGCATGTGATTATAACCAGTAAAAAAGGCTTTTTCCTTAGATTCAAACAAATACCAGGCCTTCAGGAATATATGTGTTTCCTCTTCTACAATGTGTATGTTGTAGTGCTGAAGGGTTCTGGGTGAATATGAGAAGAAAAAAAATCAGAAAACATTTCCTCTCTGCTTTTTCTAGTAAATTCTGACCTGGTTTCTGAATTGTCAATGATTTCTTCTGCATTCTGGAATTTTCTCTTGGGGAGAGCAGCTGCTTGTCCTTTGTTATATGCTCCCCAACAGCTGGCTCAGTCCTGATTGACCTTATTATCTAACATCCACTTTGAAATGTAGTGGCAGTGAATGCACAGTCTAACACAAGCCCAAAAAACTAATCTGCACATGCACAGAATGGGAGAAGTGGAGTTACCAAGCTTTGAGTGCAGAAAACGAGATCCAGGGGCTTCCAGTGGGTTCCAAGCTCAATGTGAATCAATAGAAGGAGGTGACCATTCAAAAGTTGGCAGAAGCACCGAGTTCAGAACAAGGGAGGTGGGAGTACTGTTGTCTGTCTTCCTCCCTGACCTCCTCACTATCCATGGAGTAATGTGTTCAGTTCTGGGTACCACACTTTAGAAAGGGCATTGTGAAGCAGTAGTGCATGCAGGGAAGGGAGAAGAGGATGAGGAATGCCAGGATAGGAAATAACTGGAAAAAGAAATTTGGGGGTATTTAGCTTAGAAAAGAGTTGTCATAGCATAGGGATAGGGAACTGGTGGCCTCAAGGCCATATGTGACCCTCTAGGTCCTCAAGTGTGACCCTCTTGGTCAGCCACACTTGAGGCTGTCGATTCCCTGCCCCAGCTAACTATACCATGTCATTATACTATGACTTACAGGGTTATCATGTGGTAAAAGGAGAGCTAGAGCTAATGGGTGGTGTGGTGAGAGATTTCAGATCATTGCAATTCCCCTCACTACCTAACAATTTTGTTGTTTGGTCATTTCAGTCATGTCCAACTCTTTGTGACCCCATTTGGGGTTTTCTTGGCAGAAATAATGGAGTTATTTGCAATTTCCTTTTCCAGCTCATTTTACAGATGAGGAAACTGAGGCAAACAGGGTTAAGTGACTTGCCCGGGATCACACAGCTAGGAAGTGTCTGAGGCCAGATTTGAACTTACTAAGATGAGTCTTCCTGACTCCAGGCCCAGGATGCTATCCACTGTACCACCCAGCTGCCCCAACCCAATAATGAATATGGTCAAAAAATAAAATGGGCTAATTGGGTAATGAATTTCTATCACTGGAGGTGTGTAAGCAGAGGTTGAATGACACTTGGAGGAGTACTATAGAAGGGATTTGAGGAATTGATTGTATTAGATGATTTATAAGGGTCTATCTGAGTCTGGAACTCCATGGTTCTAAGAGTCTAAATGAATAAATCTTCTGAATGAAAAGGGTGCTTTGGACCTGAAGGGCAGTCACAGTTCTAGGAGCTTCCTGTTCCATTAATGAATGTGTCTTATTATTTCTGAAATTTAAAGAAGCTTATCCAGGGAAAGGAAGCTTTTTGCATTTTCACACCAGATTTTGCCTCTAGAGAGCCAGAATACAAAACAGTAAATGAGCACAAAGATGCTTCTTAAGAGGTGAAAACCCCAAAGCCAGACCATCAAGCATGGCAAATCGTGCCTTAATTATTTTAAGGAACTCATTGTTAAATTATCTCTCTGACTTCAAGGCCTCCAAACACATTAGCTAAGGACAGAGAATCCAGAACCCTTATGACATTGCCTCAGTATCTTGTCCTGAGGCAACTACATATAAATCCCTTTGCCAAACTATTAGATTGTCCTGCCAGGAGCTCACTACCAGCATCTCATAGGCTAAGCACCTTGAATATCTATGTATCACACTCCCAAAAGGAAATGGTCAAAGGACATGACTGAGTTCTCAAAATTTAGAACTCAAATATATTGAACCAAATCCTCTACTTCAGTGGTTCTCAAAGTATGGCTAGCCCAAGGACCCTTTCAGGGGGTCCAAGAGGTCAAAACTATTTTCATAATACTGCTGAGACATCATTTGTCTATTTGTTCCTAACTAAATGTATATGGGGCTCATTTGTTCCTAACTAAATGTATATGGGGCTCAATTTTCTTCTTCTATTTGAACCAAAATAATGTGGGTTGAATGCAGAAGCAGATAGGAGAATCCAGCTGTCTTCTATTAAACTGGATATTAAAGAGATCTGCAAAAAGATGTAAAACAATGCCAACCCTTTTCTCTGTTTTTTCAAAAAATATTTTTCAAAATATAGGATATTTATGCTAACATGTAATGGATTCATTGTTATTTAAATGAGTTAATAAATGTTTTTAAAATCATTAGTTCTCATTTCTAATATAGTAAGTAATGATATCTATAACCCACATCAAACTTTTAGGGGTCCTCAGTAATTTTTCAAGTTAATGGGGTCCCAAGCCCCAAAAGTTTGAGAACCTCTGCCCTAGATTTTAGAAGTAATTCTTCTGGGACAAATGGAAGGCTTGCTATAGGAGCACTCCAGGCTTCCAGGTAAACTAGTTAAAGGGAGGGCCCAGGTGTCCTTCTCATCAGACCCCAGAGAACAGTGCACAGACATAAGCCTACAAAGAGTGAGGACTCAGGAAAGATTTGCACTTGAAAGAGAAACGCCCCAAAGACAGGTAGGACGAACTAGACAATTTGGCCACCCTCTCATCAAAGAGAAGCTACTTACTAACTGTAGCAAGGCTAAAAAGTCATTTATTTAAAAACAGCTTTCGGGCCTGACTGCTGTTCTCAGTACATGAAAATATGTCTATACTTCAGAAGTCTGGTTATATCTCCAAAGTCTCACAACACAACACGGAGCCAAGTTCAGTAAACACTTTTCATTTACTAAGGGCAGGAGTCAAAGCATCTTCAAGAAGAGGAAGAAGCCCAATTCAAGAATATTTCCCTCTCTCTGCTTGCTCTACACACACACACACACACACACACACACACACACACACACACACACACACACACACACACACTCCCCACCTGTTCCACATCATAGAATCATGGAATGTTAGCACTAGAAAGGATTGTAGAAGGCATCAAACCCAACCTATCCATTTTACAAAGGAAGGACCTAAGAAAGGGAAATGACTTGCCCAAGGTCACTCAGCTAACCTAGTGTTTACAGATTTCAAACCTCAATTTTACCACTACCCCACATTTCCTCCCTGAAGCCAAATCTGATACCCCTTGTGCGTAATTACATCACTTAGTCTTCTACCTTTCTGATCTACTTTTATAATACCATAGGTTATTTTATGTTGGAGAAGGAAATGGCAAACCACTCCAGTATCTTTGCCAAGAAAACTCCAAATGGTGTCACAAAGAGTTGGTCACAACTGAAAAATGACTGAATGACGACAACAAAATCATTATAGGAGCTTGTGGCTTATCATCCTACTAAACTACAAACTGCAAGAAGGCAGGAAAACGGACTTAATACATTGTCTATTCCCCCTGGTGCCTAAAACATACTTTGTTAACCTGGCTTCTTTCTTGTTGTTGTCGTTTTTGAATGAATGAAAGAATGAACTGAAATGAACAGAACGGAATGGAATGCAATGCTGTCCTACCCTAAGGCAGAATTTAGTTGGGTCAGTCTTTAGCCCTGACCACACACAGGCAAGCAAAAAGCAGCTCTGGACAGGAGTTTACCAGACAGAACAAATCACCTCCATGTGTACACACAGGCAGAAGAGAACTTCCTTGAGATAGAGATTGGCAACCTGTAACACACTGGTCAAGTTTCTTGGCGCATGGCTCAGGTGTCATAACAATGACCCCCTCTCTGCTGCCAGGAGGATTCAGCAGTTGGCTCAGACTCCCATCCCACTCACAAGTTAGTCAGCAGGAGCTCAGCCTCTCCTGATTCTTAAGTCTGCAGGCTGACCCCCCACACCCAACTATCCTCCTTAGGATTCAAGGCAAGGGATCTGGGATCTCTTCCCCTGAGGCCATCAGTAATCTCTTGGCTCATCTTTCCCAAAGGGGCCCTAATATGCCAAAAAAGGCATGTGGTCCATGGTTTGGCACATTCCTTTCTTTCAAAGGGTTGCCAACTCCCAAACTAAAGCCACGGAGATTCATAGGAATAAATAGATATAGGGTTTAAATCTGTCACCTTAGAAGTACAAGAAAATTGAATTCTAGTAGTAGAATGTCAGAGCTGAGAAGCCTCTAAGTGGCCATATAGCCCAATGGAACAAGCAATGAAAGAATTTCCTCCACAGTAGCCCCAATAGGTGACCATCTAGCTTCCATCTGATACATCCAGTGACAAGGAGTCCACTGTCTCACATAGTAATCTGTTCAACTGTTGGACAGAGCTAATAGATAGGAAGTTCCCCTAACCATTTACTCCTCCTGAGAGCCAAAGCTACCTAGGATTGCCTATCATTTAGGTTGGAGAAGGAAATGGCCAACCACTCCAGTATCTTGGCCAAGAAAACCCCAAATGGAGTCACAAAGAGTCAGACACTACTGAACAGCAAATTTAGGGAAGCTAGGTGGCTTAATGGATAGAATGCTGCTCCCTCTACACCCTGGATCCCCCCCAAAAGTAAAATTCTTCTCCTCTGTGACAATAATCTTTAGATATCTGAATGTAATAGAATCATGGGTTTGGAGCCGAGGACATTCCCCATCTCCCCCTCCCCTTATTTTACAAATGAGGAACTGAGATTCAGGGAGGTGATTTGCCCAGTCACACAGCTAGTTCATCTCAGAGTCAGGCCTTCTGCTTCCAAATCCAGCATGATTTCTAAAGTATCCTGCTGCTTAGAGATCCAAGTCCTTCTGCCTTTTCTTCATCAGGCTAAACTCCCACAGTTCCAAAAATCTTTTCTCTTTGAATCACCTTGCCCTCCTAGATCTACTCCAAACTCTCCTTCCCTAACCCCACTTCCAGGCACATCCTTTCAGTAAGGAGAGTATTTACACACAAATCCATTCCAAAGTATAAGAGGCTTGGGGTTTTTTTTGTTCACAAATTAATATTTTAATATAAAATATTCATGCAGTAGACCTGCCCTGTCTCCTGGCTGAATACTGTTATGGACTAGCCCTATTCCAACAGAAATCAAGGCATGATGTTCGTTCTCCCACCTTCTTGTGAATGTCAACAGGAATTCCAAAAGCCACTGATCCACTTGGGGGAATGTTCAACAAGTCTCCATGAGCCGGGTTCTCCTGAAGGGAGCCTTTGGGTGGTTTTGCTGAACTGTTTCTTTTCTCCTTTTATTTCTCATTACAACATCAACAATTTTAATAATAGCTAATATTTTTATATAGCACTTACTATGTGTTAGATGCTGTGCTATGCACTTTACAAATATTATCTTATTTAATCCTCATAAGTGCCTTGGAAGGTAGGTGTTGTTATTACTCTCATTTTATAGATGAGGAAATTGAGGCAAACAGAGGTTAAGTGACTTGCCCAGTGTCACAGGGCTAGTAAGTGTCTAAGGCTGAATTTGAACTTGGGTCTTCTTGACTCCAGGCCAAGGACTCTATACACTGCACCACCTAGCTGCCCCTGCAGGGGCTCCCTGGCAGGGTAAGGGATTGGGGGGGGAGGATATATTCAGAAATAAAGGTAATATGAAAACAAAATATCTAAAAAATTTTTTTAATAAAAGGGGAGCCTAGAGCGGGTACCATTTTAAGAGAAGGTCTAAATTGTTAATGACAGAATTCCAGCCATCACTGGGGATGATCTTGAAAAGCATCCCTTACCTCAGGCCAGAGTAGAGAACCAGTCTCTGCTTCTGTGTAAGAGTAACCCTGCTTTCAGTTTCCCATAAAGCTGCTAACTGCACCTTACACTGATAATGCACAGACTAACTTGACCAATAGACTGGCATTTTCAGTAATTGCATACAAATTTACCAGAAGTTTTGGCCTCCACATGCCTCTTCCCCTTTCTCATATGAGTGATGAAGCTTAGGCAAAATAAAGATGTCAGTCTGTGGTCTTGGAGCAACAAATGAACACAAACTCCCTTGTAATAACTTTCTTTTTTCTTGTCAGAGGAAATAAAGAGGAACCAGTCATTAGACTAAGCTCCCCTTTGCTTGTCTTTGAGGATGTTGCTACAGGTCCCAGGAGGAGGGATGGATACAAACCACTGCTCCAGACTGAGTTCCTTTCAGGGAATCATCAGGAGATCTACTCAGAGGCATCTTCATCAAAGAGCAGGTACCTCCCCTGGGATCTTCTTAAAGATTTCAAGCTGGAAAGAACCTTGGACACCATCTAGTCCTTCATTTTACAGATAAGGAAACTGAGGCCAAGTAAGGCAAAATATATGGCACAAGGTCCCATGGATAGTAATCACCAGAGGAAAGCTATAACCCCATGGTTTTCTGACTCAGTCTAGCACTCTTTCCACAATAACACATTGGGTTTAAAGTCATAGAATCTTAAAGTTGGAAGTGACTTCAAGAGATAACCCAGCCCAATTCCCACTTACTTAAATAAGGATTCAACTCTATAATAACCCTGGTAGTTTATCATATAGCCTCAGAAGTGATGTGAGTTCATCAATTCAAGTTATGGCTCTGTCATTGATTTGTTGTATAATATTGGGACAATTAGGTCCCTTCTCTGTGCCTCAGTATCCTTTTCAGCAAAATGTGAGAATTGGATGAGACGATCTCTAAGATTCTTTCTGGTTCTGGTTTTCTGCAGCTCCCCGTGCTGGATTTTTATTTTTTAAGCTAATTTTTGGTGCTAGAACTTTGGAGCTAGAAGGGACCTTACAGACCATTATGTCCAAGCCCTCCTTTTTTGATAAATGGGTGCCAACTGCTTGCTTTCAAAAGGAACTTCTACATCAGAGCCCAATCCAACTGTACTCCTCAGCTGAGGCAGATCGCACCTATGGGGTATTTGCTTCAATCAAACATGGGGCCAGAATGAAAGAAACTCCTGGATTGATGTCAGTGATAAATACCAATAAGTACTTCTCTACAGTTCATATATTCTCATCTCATGGCTACAATTATTCATTATTCACTGAAATAGCCCATCCTAGACTCAGTTTAAGCAGAATTTGGTGCTCGAGTTCACAGGGTTCTTTGTAATGAGGTGGCATTACTTTAAGTGCCAATATTCTAGTCAGATTGCAGGATATCAGAAACAAAGTTTTTATTATGAAAGCTTCTCTTTGAACTTCATTAATACCAACAGAAAAAGGGACCACATCCATCATCTAATCCAATACTAACCTGAAGCATGAATCCCTGCAATGATACTCCTAACCCATGGTCCTCCTCATGAAAGTTTTATTTGATGAGGAACTGACTGCATCTCAAAGCAGTTTGTCCCATTGCTGGACAGCTCTTGTTAGCAGCTAGTAGTTGAGAAGAATCCTTAACATCATCTATTTGTTAGAAGACAGAATGTTTCATTTTTGTCTTTCCATCACCAGTGCTTGGCACAGAACTACAAACAGTATATGCTTGAATAAATACTTGCTAAATGAATGAATGAGGCTAAGAAGTTAAGAATGTGGAGCCCCACATTCAGAATCGTCCACAACAAATTCAGTCTCAACCCTATAGAAAAGGGCAAAGTGAGGTTAGAACTTCCATAGCCCTCTTGAATTAGATTTGTTTACTAAATAATCACATGTATTGTTATGAACACAACCCTTCTCTCAAGGCTTCTTGTTGGCTTATAGAAGAAACTACATGGCATTAAGTTTAGCATTAGAGTTAGGCTAAAGTTAGGTCAAGATACAGGTTTGGTTTAAGATTAGGGCAAAAATTAGGAAGGATTTGCGAAATGTTTTCCTCACAACTACACTCTTGTCCTCTGTACACCTTAAGGTACAGTCTAAATGTGAGTTATTATTACCATGGTTAGGATCAAGATTAGAGTAAGTCTTCTGGGTAGAAATAGAGTCAGAGCTAAAGCTTGGTGTTTCTTTAAGGATGAACTGACACATAGAATAGATTTAATTGCTATTTACACTGTGTTCAAATCTCTTGCCTCACCAGGGTGTTTTTATGGCAAAATTCAGCATGTCCTCTCTTCTTCAAGATGTACCTTATTGTATTAAAACAGAATGTTTTGGTTCCAAGGGAGTTCAGTTCCTTAGAGCACTTTCTAATGACAGGTCCAACCCCTTTTTCCCTCATCATTATTTAAGTGGGGAGACTCCTACTCATCACCCAGGCTGTCCTCTACTTGAAGATCACAAGCACCCTCACCCACCCACTCTACTGATTTGTCTGGGACCACAATTTAGTGAAGGCTTCTGGCATGGATTTCCTCCAGGGTTCTGTCATCCTCTCTGCCTGTGACATCACCAGAAGCAAAGTCTACCTCTAATAAGAGTCCTTCCCTCATGCAGAACTGTCCCTGGTTGCATTCTGTGCAAAACATAGATACGGCAAACTTGAGCCACCACCACCGAGCTCACATAACCCAGCCTGACAGGCTACAGTACACAAAATCCCACCCACTTCCCTCTATAAATAGGCCTGTGTAGGAGCAACAGTACTCACCAAAAAAGTTCTATCGCAATTATATTTTTAAAAAGAAAGAGTAAATCAATAAGGATACCCCCCCCCCCGCCACCTTGGAAGCTTCTTTGCCCTGGATTTTATTTAAACTGACAGGCACACTACAGTTCTTTGTTGCCACACCATCTTCTAGAGAATGTCTTCCCTCCTGAAACAGAGTGTGAAAAGTTAAGGACTTATTTAAAGACTGACCCCTTCTCCATTCAAAACACTACTCATACACAGGAGCAGGCTTCGGCTTACTAGATGTGACATTCTGCCACAGTCTGTCTTGTTGAATCCAGAGACAGTCCCCAATCCTGGGCCAGTTGCTATTTTGGCCCCCTCCATTTGTACAGTTGGTTTACAACTTGTAAGCTGAAGAAACAAACTGGATTATCATGGCTCTCCATTCTGCTATCTGATTCCTTCCCTCCACTCCCACAATATGCCCCACCAAGATTCCAAAGACAGTATTGTTTCCCATGCATCTATAGCTGTCTAGAAAGTAGATCAAAGTTTCCCTAAATCTTGTTTAGGGAACAACCAGCAAAGCTGAACTATGTGCACAGTCATTCTTGTGTAAACTCTCAAGACCATACGTGTGGCCATTTTTCTTCCCAGTACCAACAAATTTACAAGGGAATCTCTTACTATATACATTAGAACCCAATCTGATCTCAAGTACTTCTCAGTAAGCTGATCTTCCCTACACCTGTCAGATACACAATTGCTTTTTTTAGATTTTTTCCCCCTTAACCTCTGTACTTAAACCCTCATACTTGCAACTTTCACCTGTTGGAGGTCAGAGTCTCCATCTGGAATGGCTAATATTCATTAAAAAATCATCCATTCATTCAATAAGTATTAAGTGCTTGCCATATACCTAGCACTGTGTTATTAATTGGGTAGGCATACAAAAAAAACCCCAACAAAATAAATCAGTACTCCCCCTTAAGGAACTTACTTTTCTCCATTTATGCAGACCCAGGATTTCAGTAGGTTGAAATATAAAATAATTGTCTAGTCTGAGCTGATTTTACAAAGTTAGCCCTAACTAGCAGAAGTGGTTTGAGTTTCAAGGAGTAAAGTTGTATTGGGAGAGAAGGGAATACATAGAAAGTTGGCAGTGTTGATTGTAAAAATAGTGGGAAGAATTGGGATTGTCCTTTAAGACTCATACCAGAATGAGCCATGACAATTGAAAACACATAAGAGGCTAAAAACTCTCTTGAGGTGATGGAAAAATTCATACTCCCTCAAGCCCTGCAGATAAGGTAATGCCCATTTACATTCCCAGAGTGATCAGAGTCAATATGGAAATTCAACATAGGATTAAGTTTAGATCCATGTTCTGTGTTGTCCCTACTGGTCTTTTAAGAAGACCCTTGTCATAGGCCATAGAAGAAGGATTGCCTGTCTCTGGTGTTGAAGTAAAAGCTAAGAGGAGATTGAATCTGGAGATGGAACTTTGTTACTCTAGTGATGTAATTCCATCTCCATCATTTCCTAGCCACTATGTCTGATCCTATTTCTATCCAAAACCTTACAGTAAAATCTCTCTTTGGAAGGTACAGCTCTTTGTTGTCTTCTGCAGAAATGCTTTACTACGTACTCTTATCTTTCTTCAAACCCCCATGGTTTTTTCCTTTTCCATAAAGAGACAAGTGAAATATATTCAGATTGTAACTCACATCTCAAGACACAAAGGTGAGTTGGATATCTGGATAATTCCAGAGATAAATCTTCCTCTGTTCCTCTGTTCCTCCCTTCTTCCCTTCCTTCCTTCCTTCCTTCCTTCCTTCCTTCCTTCCTTCCTTCCT
>NW_027185694.1:26701536-26716834 GCF_028583685.1 Petaurus breviceps papuanus | reverse complement strand
TTCCTTCCTTCCTTCCTTCCTTCCTTCCTTCCTTCCTTCCTTCCTTCCTACTTTCCTTCCTTCTCCTCTTCTTCCTTCCATCACTCCTTCCCTCCTAGACTCAAGGAGATATCCTTTGCTGTTATTTTCATTTCCTATATTAAAAAACAACAACCAAAAACTAGCTAGAAATCTCTAACTCGATCCCCAAACAATGTTTTTCCTCTGGCTAGCTTTCAGAAAACTAAAATTCAGATGCAAAGATTGACGTAACTGAACAAACAAAACAAACCCACACATACAAAAAGAACTGCCAGAAACTTGGACTGTCAAGAGACAGAGAGAAACTCCAGGACACAAGCTAGTCCTATGATCAGTTTAGCTTTTTTTTTCTCTTACAAATACCTTCAAATGAAAAAAAAATGGGAAGGAGACATTTATTGAGGGCTGGCCCTGATCCTATTTCACCAACTGAAGGACTAATCCCAACTAGTAGATTTATCTACTGGATTTAGGATCCTAGAGCCTTTTATCCCTTAATTCTCAAACATTGCCACTTGGACCATTTTCCTTCCCAGTGACCCAGAGGCCTGATGGGTAAGCATCCATTCCCAAAGAAGGTCCATATCATATACAAACTGGTGTGTATGTGCATCTGGGGAGGGGGGAGAGTAGAGGGAGTGGTTACAAATTCTCATTCACAGAAAGATAAATTGTGCACAAACTCAACAGAGCCTCTGGACACTTAGAACCCTTAATACATAAAATCCACTGTCCAGTGTCATTTTCACTTGGTATGATACAGAACCAAGTACACTTCTCCCAATCCTAACAGTTTTCCCAATCCTAACAGTTCATCCTCCTCAGTCTTGATAACCTGGTTTAGAAGGGTCCAGGGAAATCCAACAGTTTTTGGATTTTAGAAAAGAGAAACATCAGTTTTTATTACTTTTTTTGAAGCTCAGATTCCTCATCTATATTTAATATTTATACAGCAAAATGCACAAGGTCAGGAAAATGTAAACAAACATTGCTCATCCTTTCTTCTTCTTGTCTTCCTAACTCTGACAAGAAAAGTTAGTGTGGAAAACATGGATGGCTTTTTCACCTCTGCCTTGCTGCTTTCAACACCAAATCACTCCAGCTCTGTGCAAACTAAAAACTGAGAGCCGTCCAACGCCCCTAGCAACCACAATGGCACAGCTGCCTGAATAAACCCAGGCCTCAGAAATGTGAGGCTGCAAAAGTGGGGGTGGGGGTGCCTGAACTGATACATCGAGGCAACTGCTGCTCACTGCCCAGGAAATCCACAATATATATAGTGGAGCAGTTTGATGTTCAATCTAGGTGCCTTCCGCATTCCCCATCCACATAAAGCTGAGGCTCTCTAATTAACAAATAATTTGCCAGAGCTTTGGAAAGCTTGACTTCTTAAGATTCCCTGGCCATAATGACAGACAATTCTAGCATCACACATGACTTTTCTTGCTTTTCTCTGAAATTCAATTTTCTACTTGTCACAACTACTGGGAAAGAAGAACACATTTGTCTATGGTTGGAGATAAAATCAGTTGGGGAGATGAGAAAGGGAAGTGAGGGGTCTGTCCTCCCCTCTCATCTGAAGTAGGAATTAGTCCTTCTAAACATTTCTAATTTGGACCCCAACAGGTTCACAGCCAATTCCACCCATCCTCCAAACAGCCATCCTTGCTGCAAAATGAAACATGCAAATTCCCCTTAGAAAACAGTTACATGTTTATGTCAGTGTTCTGCCTGCCTTTGTACTCTTTTAAACAAATGCTTCTTTTTTCTCTCTCCCATTTTGAGATTTAGTCTTTCTATTCCTCCTCCTCTAAGGACTTTGCAGACATACAGGTAAATAAGTATTAAAGAGTGCCATTTCACTGATTTCCGATCAAGTGCAGGTGGACCGTTATCTTTTCCCCACCATCCAGAATAAAATACAAATTTTCCTAGTTTCCTAATAAGAGAGAAAGAAATGTGAAGTGAAGAGAAACCACAAGTATACATTCTCCTTTTCCTACTTTGATAGCCTAACTCTTTTTGAAGACTAAAATCATGTTAACATTGGCTTTGCAGTGCTTCCCTACAGAATCGAGTTATAAATGTCCTGCCACTCACATCACTTCTGCATAGAAAAGGGCATCAAGGGACCAGGCTTCTCCAATATTGCTCCAGGGAGCCAAGGTCTCTAACAACTCAGGCAGAGCAACGCGATGCTGGGAGACAGCAAAGTGTAACTAAGTGCTTCGAGCCCATCCCAACCATTCAGAAACACCAAGTTTTCCCAAGCTCCCCTGGCAGGTGGGCTTTCCAGGCCACAGGCCACTTTCGCTGACATACACGTAAAACACAACTGCACCGGTTCCCAGGCACGTCCCAAAGCCCGTCGGCCCCTCCCGGGATGCGAAATCCTGGAAGGAAAAAGGACTCCTGGTGTCCAGGCAAGGCAGGGCCAGGCAGGGGGAGGGCAAGAGGGTCAGCTATGCCCCTGGAGCACTCCCCAAAGGAAGGCAGGGCAGCCCACCTTTCCTCCTTCCCTCTTGGATGCTGTGGCCACTTCGCGCCTAGCAGCCCCAGCCCTGTGCGCCCCTCCTTATGAAGTAGCTGCCCAAAGAGGGCATAAGAACTAGAAGGGAAGGATATGGGTTACAGACCAGTCTGAGGCACCAGCTCCGCGGCCGCGAAGTCTGCTTGAGGCAGAAGAATACCGTGGCGGCCAGAGCCGGGTAGGGGACTTGCTCCTCATCAGCGGCTCCCAGCTCCGGCTCCGGCTCTTGCTCGGGCTCGGGCTCGGTCGCCGGCTCCGGCTCCGGCTCCGGCTCGGGCTCCGGCGCGCGCTCACGCTCCAGCTCCCGTTCCTGGGCAGAGGACACCCCCGAGGCCACGCTGCCTTGGAGAGACTTGCTGCCGCTGGCCGCATCCTCCTCCTCCTCCTCCCCAGGCTGGGCAGCCTGGACCGATGCGATGGGCACCCGGACCTCGTCGCTAGCCAGCGGCTGCAAGGGCTGTCTCCTCTCGCCATCAGTCATGATCGCGGGCGGCACCTGCGGGGAGAGAAGGGGGAGGGGGGACGACAAAGGCAGGGCTGACCGTGGTGGTGGTGGGGGGCGACACCTCTACCCCCTCCCCCTACCGCCCCCAGCCGGCCCCGCCCCAGACAGCCGGGAGGGGGGGGCAGGGAGAGAGGGACAAAGGGGAGAGGGACTGGGGCTGAGGGTGGGGGTGGGGGTATTCCCAAGTGCCGAGGACAAACTAGGGGCCGGGAGGCGGTGGCAGAAATGGAGTCTAAGGACGTCCAGCGCCCTACTCCCTCTCACCTCTCCCCGGACTTCTCTCCACATAGAGACTCCGCCAGAGCAGAAAGCCGGCCGGGCCGGCGGGCGCTGGGGGCTGGGAGCGTGTGCCACGCCGCCGCCCCCCGCCCGCGGTTGCCTCAGCGCCTTTGTCTTTCGTATTAAAGCAAATGCTCTCTTAGACCCCCTCAAACTCCGCAGTACCCCAGCACCCGCTCCCTCCCTCCCCCCGCTCCCATTCCCCTGGTCCCAGTCCCACCAGGCCAGGCTGGGCACTGGGCATTCGCCGTCCCCTAACCCACTCCTCCTCCAGGTTGGGTACGCTGGAAAACCGAGGCAGGAGGGGATTTCTGGAAGGAGGTACCCCCTCCCCTGAGTTGGATCCTGGCTTTGGGGAAGTTGGAAAGGGGTCCAGGGAAGAGGAAAGTGCGGGGCGGCAGCGGGGCGGGTAGGGGGTCGAGCTGCGAGGGTCTTGCGTTCCGGGCACGGGGACTAAGTGCCCTAGTTGCTTTTTCGAGGCCTCACCTGGGTCCGGCGACCAGATGGCTCCCCACGAGCATAGCCGTGACGTCCAGTTCACCGCGCACCAGGGCACGGACACGGAGACACTTCCCGGGAAGCCAGGACGGCGCCCGCCCGGACTCCAGCTTTGTAAATCCACCAGCCACTAAGAGAGCCTGGACTGACGGCGCGGTGTCGCGCGCTTCGCGTCTCCTTAGCTAGCTCGCTCCCTCGCGGTCCCTGTCTCTCTGTGTCTCTGTGTCTCTGTCTCAGGCTGGCTCAGTCCTGCCCCCACCTCCTCCGCCTCCCGGAGAGATGCGCCCTCCCCCAGTCTCCCAATTCCCGTGGCAGGCGGACGCGCAGCCTCGGGACCTGGGGTCGGGCCTCTGGGAAGTCAAGCTAAGGCGAGGACCCGGTGGTCAGGCAGAAGCTCGAGGGGCCGGGATGCCGTGGAGCTTCTGTCGCCAGCTCCCGAGCCTCCCCGCTCCGCTCTGCTCCGCGCCGCACAGCCCAGCCCAGCACAGGAAACTTCGGCTTCACCAGTCGGAGGAGGGACCGAGGGAGGAGGCAAGGAGGAGGGGCTGGGAACCCGGCGGAGTCGGGAGGGAGTGGAGTGGGGTACGCGGCGCGGAGAGCCGAGGCAGGGCGGCGATGGAGCACAGGTGACCCCGTCAGCGGGGTATCTCTCTTGCTTTCCTCAGTCCCTAGCTTTCCTCTCTCTTCCTGCTCTCTCGCTCTCCCCCCACCCCCTTTCTCTCTCTTTGTCTCTCTGTCTCCTCTCTCCCCTCCCTCTGTACCAGTCTCTGCTGTGTCTGTCTCCGTCTCTCCCTTCTCCTTCTCTGGCTCCGGGTCTAATTTTCTTCTCTACTCTTCCTCCCTCCTTGTCTATCCTTGTATCTTTCTTTTCTCTCCTTCCTTCTCCTCTTTGTCCCCCCCCACCCCCACCTCCCGCCCCTGGTCCCGTTTGTCTTATCTTTCTGGACCTGTCTTTTTCTCTCCCCCTCCCCTGCCCATCCTCTCTCTCTCTCTAGGTTTCCCCTTCCTTCAGTCTAATCCTCACAAGACTCCCCTTTAGGTGACTGCTGGCCCACGAGTCAAGGGCCCTAGGGTAAGGGTCGGAGGGCATATAAGATGTTGGATCAGGTGATGGAGTCCTGCTCCACCCTGCCCCCTTCCTCTCTCTAGCGTCAGCCCTGGGGTCCCCGTAAGGCTCGATATCTGACCCTTAGACCTTGAAGGAAGTGGGGGAGGAGGGCTTTTTCTTCTTATTTACTTCACCAGGATTCCTGGCTGGAGGCCGGGAAGGGTAGTAGGGTGAATGACAGTGTTCCGCTACCCTTCCCGCATCCCCACTTGCTCCTTCTCCCCTTTACCCCCCACCGCCAAACTAAGAGAAGTAAACCCTACCCCCTACTGCACCGGCCCTAGATTTCTGGGGGTGAGATGAATACTGTGAGATGAAGGCAAGGACCTCAGACATTTGTCTTCCTTTCTGAATTTCAGGGAGGTATTCCAGAAGCTTGTCCTGGGGTAATGGGATGCCAGAGAAGACGTGTAGGCCCCACCCCTTTCTCCTCTAGTCCTCAATTAAGTGCAGCGGATAAACCGCAAGGAAGGCTAGAGAAGCTTGAGAACCCGGAGTAGCGACTTTAGATTTTTGGGCAGCCCGGGAGGGTTTACGTCCTCCTGCTGTCCTCTTCCTTAGAGTATCATCAGGCAGAAGGGGCTCCCAAGGGGTCAGACGTAGGAGAGCCTACCCAACCACTGGAGATCCTTCGGGAAGCGGTACCCAGCGAGGCTCCCCCTCCTGCGCCACGGCCTGCGGGGGTTGGACGTTGCTCCCCAGTAGACGAGGACAGCCTCTAGCGCTTTTTGCCAACCCCCCCCCCTTCTCCCCTGGCTCTCCCCTCCCCCCGCCTTTCCTCATTTAATCTGCAAGTGCAATTCTCGACTATTTCTGTTCTATCCATCATCTCGACACTTCCCTGGTCCAGCCTTAGGAACTGAACGCAAAGGGATCGCCAAGGCAGAGGAACTACAGGAAAAGTCCCGGGCTAAGGAACTCCGCTTCTCGGGAGTGTGTGTGTGTGTGTGTGTGTGTGTGTGTGTGTGTGTGTGTGTGTGTGTGTGTGTGTGTTTGTGTCTGTGTCTGTGTTCTGTTGTGCTTCTGGGGTTTGTGTGTGAGGCCTGTCTATTGTACCTTTTTGTATGTCAAACGAGGTACTGGAGGTAAGATGCGTTAACTCGCTACCATAAGACTAACGATGCTGACTGTTGGTTTGTTATCCGTGTGCCTGGGGTGTTCTTGAGAGCATTTATGGTGGATGGATGTTAGGCGGTTGTGCTTGTGTGGTGCATTTATCTATGTGGGTTCTTGGGTGTGCAACTGCCTTCCTGGAAGAACCCCCCCCCTTCCTCCGGAGGTGCTGTGACACGCTGAGACCCCAGGGCTCTAGGCACTGGCCCGAAATTCTCGCTAGATAAGAGCATTGAACTCTATTGAGCAGTGAAACTGACCCCTTACCCCAACCTACGGGAGTACGGCAGAACTCCCTGGGAGGAACCAGAGGGAAGGAAAAGTTTCCTTTCTTTTATGTGCCCAGCTCCGAAGGGGACCACTTCCTTCTGACCCCTTGCTCCCCATGGAGCCACAGTCACAACTAGGTCCTGTGCCTATTCTAGCAGCACCTCTTTCCTATGCAGTGGCCCTGATAAGGTCCCCTAGTTGGTCCATTGCTAAAGGCATAGACTGGACGTTGGGACAAGGTGAGGCCTACTTTTCCTCTCCTGCCCCCACTTTCCTGCCCCGACACAACCCCTTCCTCAAGTTAGTTAGACTTAACTAGTTTGGCACACCCCCATTTTACTGATGGGGAAACTGAAGCCCCAGAGAGAGTAAGGAAGTTACTCAAGAAGATAAGTGCAGAAGGTGGGGGAGGAGTACTAGTACCTGTTACCCAGGGCTAGCACCCCAAGAGCTCCTTTAGAGTCTGCGGTTAGAGGAGGGGGAGGGGGCCCTCAGGGGCAGAGGAGCTTGAACTACAGCATCTTTTCCGTTTTCTATATTTCTTGCTCCTTTCCGATAATGCTGGCAAATGTGAAAGTCAGCTCCCTAGAGCACTTTCCAATAGATGAAAAGGCACCTCTACTCACACGTGGGGCAGCTAGGTGGCACAGGGGATTTAGTGCTGGATCTGGAATCAGGAAGACTTCTCTTTGTGAGTTCAAAACTGCCCTCAGACACTTACTAACTTTGTGACTGCAAGTCACTTAACCCTATTTGCCTCAGTTTCCTCATCGGTAAAGTGAACTAGAGAAGGAAATGGCAAATCACTCCAGTATATTTGCTAAGAAAGCCCCAAATGGGGTCCCAGAGAGTTGGACACAACTGAAGAAAAACAAAACAAAACAACAACAATTCACACTTGCCTTTCAGAAACAGTCACTTCGTGGAGGGGGTGATTTTTGAAGGCCAGGGAACTGGGCTAGCCTACTGTGGCTAAGCCTTCCCTACAGTCATGGATTTCTCTGGGTGTGGAGGGCCTGGGGCAGCTCATTCTGTAGGAATCTGCCTAGACCTGGAGCCCCAAGAAGACCAAGAAATGATTCCTCTCTTTAGTCTTAACCTGGGGCTGGAGCAGAAGCAGGTGCAAAAAGCCCTGAGGACTGCAGGGATCGGTGTTTGTTGATTGACAACAATCTCATTGCTAATTTGATGAATCCAGCTTCACAAATGATTTAGGTTCCCAAAGCCTCAGTTTACCCATTTTCAGAAAAAACGTATAAAGATAATACTTTGGATGGCATGGGTTTGAATCATAGAGATTAAAGTCTCATTAAAGGTTATCTCATCCAATTCCCACATTTTACAATCTAAGGAAATGACATTTTTGTATAATGACACAATTGCTTAATAGTGGGACTACGGTTCAAACCCAGGCCTCTTGACTCCTTGTCTGGTACCCTTTCCATGGTACTTTCTCCTTTCTTCTTGGCCACTCCATCAAAGCACCAGAGAAGGGATTTTGCAAAATAGGAACAAGAATCCATATTTCTTTACTCCTTTCCCAATGTCATTCAATGATACCATCTGAAAGACTTTCATAAAAAGCCCCATGATCTTATTTGGATCTGTGAAAAGTCATTTTCAGACAAGAGTTGAAGCTTACATATAGAAAGTGTTAGTACAGCCAGAACTCTATCCACCTTGGTCACAATCCAGGAGGGGCTCCCTGGGCCAGGCCCACATGACTCTTACCAGTCCCTCCTTTTGTATATGGGAACTTTTCAAGAAAAGAAAAACATTTACAATATTTCAGTGCTCCTACTTGGCTTTGGAGGACCTCAGCTGGTAATTAAGGTTTTCAAATAGCAATTAGGAGGCCAACCTGCTAAGATAAACATGGGAGGGGCCTAGTGGTCTCTTTTAGAGCCATGAAAACTGAGGCTTCCCTAATTGAGAGAAGGAAGGCCCTGAACTGGAGGTCAAGAAAGCCATGATCTTGTCTCCACTCTGTCACAAAGTTACCATGCCATTTAGGATTAACTCCTTCCACATCTGGGACTCAAGTTTCCTCCTTATTATACTCAATGCTGGTGATAAGCATCAGGATATTTACACCCACCAGGTAGGGATTCCATAACTTTGATTCTTCAGAGATTATGGTGCTCCAAAATGTGTAACTATGATACTGGTCAATTAGCAAGCATTTACAGGTGTCACAAACTGTGCTTTGTGCTAGGAGTACAGAGGCCAAAAGGAAGTGATTGCTGCCCTCAAGGAGCTTACATCATTTTGAAGGAAACAACATGCACATATATCAATCAATATAAATTATGCACAATGTAAATTGAAGGTGAGTTTGGTGCTAAAAGGCACTGGCAGCTGGGGGTATCAGGAAAGGCCTCATGTTGGAGGGAATTTTGAATTGAACTTTGAGAGAAACAAGGAATTCTAGTAGGTAGTGAGGAAGAAGTGCCTTTCAGCTTCTGAGGCTGCCCATGCAAGGGCACACAGGTGAGAGATGGAATAGTGCGCAGAAGGAAGAACAAGCACGCTGGTTCGGCCGGAGCACAGAGTGTATAAAGAAGAACAGTGTGTAATCTGGGGAAGGAGAGCTTGCAGGTCAGCTGAGAAGCAAACAGAAATTCCTATTTTTTCCTAGAAGCAATAGGGAACTGCTAGGATATTTTGAGCAGGGGAGTAACACGGTCAGATTTTTGTTTTATGAGTATAACTGGAAGCTGTGTTGAAGATGGATAGAAGAGGGCAATGATTTGAAACAGTGAACCCATTTAGGAAGGGAAATGTGTTCAAAGATGAGTATTTGTTCTGAGGAGCAACTTGGAATTTATGGAAGGGTTAGACAATTTCCCAAGAGCAGTCTTTCTTTCTCCCTTCCTTAAATTCAATATTGGTATAGTTACATGTCCCAAAGAAAGATAGATAGATAGATACATTGATAGCTAAATAGATAGATAGACACATAAATAAACAGATATATAACTAACTAGGTAGATACATAGATGCATAGACAGACAGATAACTAGACAAATAATAGATAGTACATACCATAGATAAATTTTTAAAGATTCTCAGGGCTTTAAAGCTGTGACTTATCAGAGATTTAAAATAGACCAAAAGGACCCTCCCATGTTTATCTCAGTAGATTGGCCTCTCCTAATATCTATTTATCTATCTATCCATCTCTGTCTGTCTCTTTCTTTTTCTGTCTCTTCTGTCTCTGTCTCTCTCTTATGTCTATCTACTGGTGGGCTAGCTCAATGGACTGGCCATCCAACTGCATGGCAAAGTGTAGAGACAACAGGCATTTTTCACCCTTGTAAATTTTCTTTGGGTAGCTAGGTGGCGCAGTGCATAGAAAGTCTGGCCTGAAGTCAGGAAGACTCTAAGATAAGAGTTTACTAGCTGTGTGGCCCTGTGCAATTCACTTAACCCTCTTTGCCTCAGTTTCCTCATCTGTAAAATGAGCTGGAGAAGGAATGGCAAACCACTCCAGTATGTCTGCCAAGAAAAACCCAAATGGGGTCATGAAGTGTCAGACACAACTGAAATGACTGAACAATAGCAACAATTCTTTCTTTCATGAATTCTTTTTTTTTAATGTTTTATTAACTTCTGATTTACATCATTCGTTTCTGCCAGATTTTGAGTTACAAATTTTCTCCTTGTTTTTTCCCTGCCCACTGCCCCAAAATAGCAGTCCCACAGGATATCCCCTCCTCCAATTTGCTCTCTCCCATATTTTCTCCCATACCCCTTTCTACTTTTCCAGTGGATCTCTATGCCTCAGTGCCTGTATATCTTATTTCCAAATTACATGTAAGATGGTATTAATAATAGTATATATATATATATTTACATGTATATATACATATATATTTGAATATTTGATTTTAAAACTTTCAATTCCAGATTCATTCCCTTTCTTCCTTGTCACCCACCCTTACTGGGAAGATATGCAGTTCAGTATAGGTTGTACATGTGTGGCTAATGCAAAACAATAACATAGTAGATATATTGTAAAAGACTGACTATATTTCCCTCCCTCCTATCCCACCTCCCACTTGTTCTATTCTCTACTTTGATCCCATCTATTTTCAAAAGTGAGTGCTTCCAACTTCCCTCCCCCCTAGCCTGCCCTCCCTTCTATCATCCCCCCTCTCATCCCCTTCCCCCCCTATTCTCCTGGAGGGTGAGATACACTATTTAGTGTGTATTTCACTCCCTCCTCAAGCCAAATTCAATGGGAATAAGGTTGACCCATTCCCTTTTGCCTTCCTATTCTTCCCCTCTATTGTAACTATTTTCCCTTGCCTCTTCTGTATGAGATAGTTTACCCCAATCTGTCTCTCCCCATCTCCTCTCATTGTATTCCTTTAACCTCTTAGTTTCACCTTTTAAGTATCATTCCTTCCTGTTAAATTGGTCCTGTGCTCTCTATCTATGTATACCTGTAAACATATATACAACATTCACATATGTATTCATATGCCCATATACCCTCATATATAGACAAATATATATATATATATATACATACATACATACATATTTCTAAACCCTTCAACTACGGAGAAAAGTTTCATAAGTTACAATTATTGTTTTTCCATGTAGGAATGTTAATAGTTCAACTTTGATAAGTTCCTTATGATTCCTTTTCCCTGTTTACCTTCTCATGCTTCTCTTGCTTCTTGTATCTGAATGTCAAATTTTCTATTCAACTCTGGTTTTTTCAGCAAGAATGCTTGAAAGTCCTCTATTCCACTGAATTACCATATTTTCCCCTGAAACATGATACTCAGTTTTGCTGGGTAGGTAACTCGGTTTTAATCCCAGCTCCTTTGCCCTCTGGAATATCATATTCCAAGCCCTTCGATCCCTCAGTGTAGAAGCTGCCAGATCCTGGGTTATCCTGATTGTGTTTCCACAATATTCAAATTGTTTCTTCCTTACTGCTTGTAATATTCTCTCCTTAATCTGGGAATTCCAGAACCTGGCTATAATATTCCTAGGAGTTTTCTTTTTGGGATCTTTTTCAGGAGGTGATTGGTGGATTCTTTCAATGTCTATTTTGCCCTCTGGCACTAACACATCAGGACAGTTTTCTTTGAGAACTTCCTGGAGAATGATTTCTAGGTTCTTACTTTGGTCATGGCTTTCAGGCAGTCCAATAATTTTTAAATTATCTCTCCTGGATCTATTTTCCAGGTCAGTGGTTTTTGTCATGAGATATTTCACATTGCCTTCTAGTCTTTCATTTGTTTGGATCTGTTTAACAGCATCCTGATTTCTCATAAAGTCATTAGCTTCCATTTGCTCCAATCTAATTCTGAAGCAATGATTCTCCTCATTGAGTTTTTGAGATTCTTTTTCCATCTGGCAAATTCGGCTTTTTAAGGCATTCTTCTCCTCATTGCCTTTTTGGGCCTCCTTTGCCATTTGAGTCAGTCTGTTTTTTAAGGTATTATTTTCCTCAGTCAGGCTGTTGACTCTCATTTCATAATTTTCTTGCATTGTTCTCATTTCTCCTCCCAATTTTTCCTCCACTTCTTTTATTTGGTTTTCAAAATCTTTCTTAAGGTACTCTATGGCCTGTAACCAGCTTGTATTTTCCTTTGAAGCTTTTGGTGCAGGAGTTCTGACTTCACTGTTTTCCTCCTGTTCCATGCTTTGCTCCTTTTGTCCCCAAAATAGGAGTGTATTGTTGGAATCTTCTGTCTGCTTTGTTTCCTTTGCCTGCTCATTTTGCCACTCAATTACTTGACTTTTGTTTGGGCTTTTTGCCACAGTAGGACTCTGCCACCAGACAGGGGAGCTTTCGTCCCAAAGGCTGGGGTTTTCTCAGCTGCCAGAGGTATTGGATGGGTGCTCTCTCTGAGGCCTCCACATGCTCTGGCAAGCTGGATACACACCCCAGAACCTCCACCCTTGACTGCAATCCAGATCCAAGCAGGTTAAAGCAAGAGTGATTACCCCTCAGACTGGTGCTTGGTCCCTGTACACTCTGCAGGCCAAGAGCTGAAGCCACCACGTGGCGCTGGCTGGCTGCACTGGCTGGCTGTGCCAGCGTCTCAGGGGCTTTTCGCTCTGGGGGTAAAAGCCACGCACTCCCACTTACTGGTCCCAGAGTCCAGACTGTACTGACCTCTCACTTTGTCCTTTGTGTCTATGTGTTGATAAATCTGGAAACGGCCACAGCTGTTGCTGATCTGGAGTCCCTCTGGACAGAGGCTTCATGCCCGCCCTGGGGCTAAAGCCTCGGCATGGGGCTGGGCTTGGCTCCCAGAGCACTGTGTTGGATTCCTGCCGGCCTGCCAGGCTGTCCTCAGAGGGAGGTTAGCTTCTCTGTGTCATTTTGTGGGTTCGGCATCTCCAAAGTTTGTTTAGAGTCCCCTTTTTACATGGATTGGGGAGGGTGGAAGCTGGAGCTGCAGGGAAGTCGTGCTTCTACTCTGCCATCTTGGCTCTGTCTCCCTCTTTCATGAATTCTTAGCATGATTTATTTTAAGTCATCATGTACTTTATTGAAAAGTCCCTTTAATGTTTGGGAACTTGATGTGTCCAATACAATATCACTAACAAACAGTCATCTGAAGGAGCTTCTCATCCTTCTCCCTCTTCCCTTTTAAACATCTGGGATGAGCAGACAGACATTCCCCTCTATGTTATCTCATTGGGTATCTCAGTGAGTCATTAAATATAATTATCTCTGGTGTTACATTTATCAAAGAACCTTGTCTGATTTTAAGATTTGTGTGAGTGACTCCTTGTTGGTGAAGATCATTTAAGGCTACCTTTTTCTCTACTGAGTCCAATACCTGTTTTTAAAAAAATCAACAAACAATAAGTGAAGCAAGATTTAGTAGTATATGCACCTTTTAACCAGTTCTGGAATGTCAATGATATGATCAGTAATGGAAAATCATCCATGAATGACTTCCTATTCCCTTTTCCATATTTTCATCAAGGATATCTTTGTAGAACATACTCAAAAAGATTTTTTTCAATTATCTTTTGGGAATATTATAGCAGAATTTCAGAGTATGAAATGAAACCAGAAGCCATCAAATCTAACCTGTCTTTGAACAAGAATGCCCTACTTCTTCAACATACCTGACCCATGGTTATTCATTTGACCTTTGCTTGAATATCTCAAATAGGTATTCAGCCTGCCACCCACTAAGGTGGCCATTGTATTTCTCTACAGGCTTTCATCGTTAGGAAGTTTATCCTTACTGCAAGACTTAAGTCTGCCATTTTCCATCTTCTGCTCATTGCTCCTAATTCTACAAGCCCAATCACTCTTTCACACGACAGTGTTAGCTCTACACTTTTTGGGAGAAGCAAAGTCTTCTCCAAATTAAATGTACTCACTTCCTTCAACCCATACTCTTTCTTATATTATGAACTCAAGGTTCTTCAGATTCCTGGTTAATCTTCTCTACACATTGTCTAGTTTACCAATATCTTTCTGAGAAAACAAAATGCAACACCCAGAAGTAAACATTATACATATATATGGAAGGTCTAGGACAGAATCAAAAAGGCTGCTCCTAGTTCTGGTCATTGACTATGGCAGAAAATAAAGGGGACATACTTAGTTCTAGATACTACGCCTCTAATTTAAGTCTGTTAAATTAAGTTTTTTGGGTTACTATATCATACTATTGACTTATATTGAGTTTGCAGGCCATAAAAAGGTCTATTTTTTTTTCAAATGAACTGTGATTTAGCCATACATTCCCCATTTCATACACTGGAAATTCATCATTTGAACCCAAGTCTGAGTTTATGATTTGTGACTATTAAATTTCATCACATAGAGTTCAAAAGTTGTAGCCTGTAAAGTTTTTCTTGGATCTTGACTGTTTTATATATGTCCCTCACAGCTTCATCTCATTTGCAAGCTCTGTAAGTTTGCCACAGATGCCTTTATCTAAGTTACTGATAAAAATGTTGAACAACACAGGGCCAAACAAGGATGTAGAGGGCAATCCTCTAGAGACCTCCTTCCTAGGTCATATCAGATGATTAATTACTACTCTTTGAGCCTGGTTAGCCAATCCATTCAACATCCACATGATTGTACAATCATTTACTCACATCTTACTGTCTTCCATAAGAGCATGAGAGACTTTCCCCAATGCTTTGCTAATCTTTCTTATCTTGGTTTATGCTTGACTCCTTTTCATCTTGTACTTCTCCCCCTCTTCTCAGTCATTCTCTTTCAGCTTCCTCTGCTTTATTTAGTCTGTCGTCTTGAGATTCTTTACTTTCTTCACCATTGCTTTCTTCTTTTCTTCTTTTTTTTCAGGTTCTTCTCCTTCCATTTTTCCTCAAATCCTCCAGAATTTCCCCTGGGCAAATTCAACCTTTTGACTCTCTTTCTAATTCTAAAGCCCTACAAATCTCCTTCACAATTGTTCCTCTTTCTTCAGCTAAAATACTTTTCCTGTTCTTCTTACATGGTATTTTCCCATTGTACATTTCCCACATAGACTCAAAGTTGAATGATAGATTACCTAAGATTTTACCCATTGTTTTAGTATCCTACCCTCTGACATGGTGTATAAAAGGATTTATTAATACTTTCAGTTTTTATCAGCTTCAGCAAAGATGTCCTTAATGTATTTTTGGATTGGTCCAATTGTCATTCCAAACCCCACTTAAGTTCAATTTCAACTTTATTGTATTGTACATTGGGGATTTGTTGTTAGGGCCTAATATACACATAATCACATGAATTTGCTTTCAACTTAAGCTTCAATACCTTCTGTAAGAGACCTTTACTGATTTTCCCCTGCTCCCCACTGTTAGTGCATTTCCTCAGATTCTCCTAGTTATCCTGTGTGTCTGTCTATATCTATCTATCTATCTATCTATCTATCTATCTATCTATCTATCTATCTATCTATCTATCTATCTATCTATCTGTCTGTCTGTCTGTCTGTCTGTCTGTCTGTCTGTCTGTCTGTCT
>NW_027185694.1:26665358-26701526 GCF_028583685.1 Petaurus breviceps papuanus | reverse complement strand
TCTGTCTGTCTGTCTGTCTGTCTGTCTGTCTGTCTGTCTGTCTGTCTGTCTGTCTATCTATCCGTCTATCTGTCTATCTGTCTGTATATCTATCTATCTAATGTGTTTTGTTGTTTCATGTTGTCTTATCCCCTGGAATGTAAGCTTCTTGTGGTCAGGGACCATGTTTTTGCTGTTTTTTGTGTCTCAACATTAGCATCGTGCTTGATACATGGTAAGCTCTTAATAAATACGTGCTGATTGATCAGTTGGTTCATGGATTTTTTATACTAATATTTCTTCTTAATACGCAATGCTATCTTCCCTTCACTTCCCACTTTCTAGCTCATTTTTTTATTAAGACATACTTTCTCAGAGCCATATTTCCATCATGGATTCCATTCCCCTAGGTCTCAATGATACCTTTGAGGTACAATTTTCCTTTTTGTATTAGGATCTCTAGATTACTTGTAACAAATATGTATTTGTGAGAGGGCATCTGAGAGTGTGGTTATTATTTCTCACTCAGTGGATTCATTTCCTATGAATCACTAGATATCCCTATTGCTATTCTTTTTGTGTTGTAGGTATTCTTGATGATATCTAGCTTCATAAGTATACATAGTTGGTTTTCTTCTTTTCCCTTCCTTTTCAGTTTAAAGTCCTTTTAGCTAGATTTGCAAGACACAAAGCAAATACATTTATATGCTTTATATGTACATGTTATGTATATGTGTGTGCATATGTGTTTCTAGCTATCTCTATCTACCTATCTTATCCATCTATTATCTATATAAACCTTGTTAAGTACGCTCATTTTCTGGCAAAAAGCCCATCATTCTCTTTAATTCTTGACAAAAATTATAGACAATGTTATTTAAAGGTATGTTTAGCTAACATCTAGAAAAGAGATTAGTGATCATGAAAGGTCAGTATAGCTTGATCAAGAGCAGTTCATAAAGTAACCTCATTACTTTTTTGTCAGAGTTAGTAGATTGATTAATCAGTGGAATGCTATATATAGCTTATCTAGGTTTTTTATTTTTAAGCAAAACACTGTTCAAAAGTTCTCATGTTCTTGTAGAAAAGATGGAGAGATGTGGGCTGGGCAATAAGAACAGGTAGGTGGATTTGGAGTTGGTTTAATGGTGGGGCCCAAAGAGTAACGGACAATAGTTCAATTTCTATGTGGGAAGAAGTCACTAGAAGTTGTTCCATGGATTAGTGGCTTGGTTCTATGATGGTTAATGTATTTATCAAGGACATAGATGAAGGCACAGAGGGCTTTTTAAGATGCCACAAACCTGTGTAGGATAGATAACCAATTAGATGACAGAGTCAAGGTCTGAAAAGATTTTCATAGGCTGGAATACTGGGTTGAATTTCATAAGGATATAAATTTCATCCTTGGGTCCAAAAAATTAACAATGTCTGGATGACCACTTGTCAGGTATGTTGTAGAAGGGATCCTTGCTTGGGAATGTAACAGACTAGATGATCTCAGAGGCACATTTCAAATATAATATTCTTATTCTGTGAATCTATGAATTACCAGAGTTACACAGTGGTTATCAGGTTTGAGTAATCTCCAAAGGTTCTTTGTAACTTCTTGGATAAATGCCTTAGTAGGAAAGCATGTTTCTATATTTTTTATTATCACATTATTAAATAGTTGCTTTAGTGCCTCTTCAGCAGGGAGTCACCAAGCACCACTATTCAGTCCGTTTTCCTCTGATTCTTACTGGGTTAACTCTTTCCTGATAGCTCCATTCCACTTTGGTGTATACAAATAGCTGTTTCTTCTTCAAAGGGTACTGCTTTCCTTCTATGGCAGGGGTTCTGAACCTAGGGCTGTGAACTTGCTTTAAAATATATTTTGATAACTGTATTTCAATATAATTGAGTCTGTGATGTGAAAAAAAGGTTAAAAATCCCTTCTCTTCAGAAAGTCTCATGATATATTACTTAGCTCCAAGTGTTCAATGGCCTTCTTCCTTTTCTCATCCAGGTCACAATCTTTTCTTGACACAGTTCAGAATTTCGTTCTTTATCTCATATTCCTTTTATTCTTTGCTTTTCCTTTGAAGATCTTCCACTTTTTAAAAAAAGAACACTTCATTCTCATGGATAACCACAGAGAATTAAAAGAATTCCTCAATCTCTTTAAATTTTGTAGGAGGGTAACCAGTAAGCACTCGGAACATAACAATTACTTGGCCAAAGACGAACGGTGTGTTCTATGGAGATCACTTATTCTGAATTGGGCCTAGCTCAGGTCAGTGTGGGAATTCAGGTTTGGGATTAGAATGCAATAAAATCCTTGGGAACAATAAAATGCAATAAAACAACTTTACTTATTATGATTAAAAAGAACATAATTTGAAAAGAAAAAAATTATGTTAACCCAGATAAAAGGCATCTCCTTTCTTCCTGTCTTTACTGTATCAAGTTAAGTAAGACAAGCTTCCCTGTAGAGCCATGGGAATTTCCTTAAAAGCTAATGCCTTTATGCCTCAGGAAGCAAGGAAGACAAACCAATGGTGATCACTTGAATGTCTTCCTCCCCATCTTCTCACCCCCACCCCCAAGGGAATTCAGTGCAGATTATATCACAATGACATCACCCTCTCCTGTTTCTCCTGCTACCTGACAGTGCCTTCTCTGTCCACTTTGCCAGGATCTTCTGCCAGGTCACATCCACTAGCCATAGCTGTTGCCTAAAACTTTGTCTTTGGTGCTCTTCTCTATGTATACTTATGTCCTTGCTGTTCTCATCATTAACTCATATGGGTTCAGTTCTTATCTTTATGCAAACACTTTTCAGATCTATTTATCCAACCTGAACCCCTGTCCTGAGTTGTAGTCTTGGACCAAAGCTGTCTATTGGCCATTTCAAACTAGATGCAAAGACATCTCAAACACAAGTCCAAAACAGAACTCATTGTCTTTCTTCACAGCCTCTTATCTCTTCCTAGGTTCCTTTTTGGTTGTCAAGGGCATCACCATCCCCCCAGGCTTAAAACCCAGGTGTCATCCTCAGATCTTCCCTTGCATTCATCCCACAGATCCAATAGGATTCCATGTCTTGTTCTTTTAACCTTCACAATATTTCTCATCTATATCCTCATCTCTCCACTCACACAGCTGCTAGCTTGGTGTAGGCCCTCATCAACTTGTACATAGAATGCCTTCTTCAGGGTCTCCCTGCCTCAAGTCCCTCTCTACTCAACTGCCAAAATTATCTTCTAAAGTACAGGTTTGATCACGTGAACTGCTCACCCACCCTTAACTCAAACTTCAATGGCTCCCTATTACCTTTAGGAATAGATACAAAATACTCTTGCTTAGATATTAAAGCCCTTCACAACCTGACTCCTCCCTCCCTGTCAGGTTATCTTAGACTTTACTTCCCTACAATGCAGCAATATTGTCCTACCTCTCATTACTACTAGTACATGACTCTCTAGCTTCCACCATCTTATATTTCACTGGCCTAGACTGCCTGAAATGCCCTCCTTACCTTTGTGTCCAGCTTCCCTGGCTTCCATCAAGTCCCTGCTCAAATCTCGCTTTCTGTAGAAGGTCTTTACAATTCTTTCCTCCTCCCCTTTCCATCTGAGATTAACTCCCATTTTACACAGTCATCACTTGGACAGAGATAGTGGCTCACATCTTGTTTCCACTTTTAAAGGTGAGATTCCTGAGGTTAGGGACTGTGTTTTTTTTACCTTTCTTTGTATCCCAGTGTTTAGCACACTGTAAACAATTACTAAGATGCTTGTTGACTGACTAAACGACCACTCCTACTACATCACTGCAAAATTTTCTTGCTTTCCATACATATTAGATGTTGGACATGCTCAGTCTTTCTTTTTTTTTTAGTCAGCTCTTTATGGGGAATTATTGTGGGAGACATTTTGTTTTATCGAGGTGAGGCAAAATGGCATATGGCTTGTTAGAAGCTGATGTCTTTATCATTTTTGTTTAGTAATAATGCTATCATTTTCAACCACTTGATTTTTTTCTTAAAACAAATTTTATTGAGATCTTGTTTTGTTTTTGTTTCATATGTCATATTATATTTATAAAAAAGGAAAACCACTACCCACTTACCTATGAGGTTCTGATCTTTTGAAATTTACTATTTTCTTATTTTTAATATTCTTTAATTTTTTTCTTGCTTTCCAAATTCTTTCCTTCCTTCCTACCCTTCCCTCAACCATTGAGAAGGCAAGAACTGTGTTATCAATTAAACATGTGAACACATGCAAAATACATTTCCATATCAGCCATGTTGCAAAAAAGGAAGAAAAATCAAAGAAAATGAAAAAAATTAAGCTTCAGTCTGTATTTAGAACTCAGCAGTTCCTTTTCTGGAGTTGGATAGCATTTTTCATCATGAGTTCTTTGGAATTGTATTAGATCGTTGTATTGATCAGAATAGTGAAGTCAGTCATAGTTGATCATTGTGCAATATTACTGTTACTTCTGTATAATGTTGTTTTGGTTATGCCCACTTCACTTTGCATGAGTTCATGTAAGTCTTTTCAGGTTTTTCTGAAACCATCTTGCCTATCATTTAATATGCCACAACTAGTTTAGTCATTCCCAAGTTGATGGGCATCCCTTCAATGTCCAGTTTTTGTTACCACAAAAAGAACTGCGGTAAATATAGGTTCTTTCCCATTTTCTTTGACCTCTTTGGGATATAGACCTAGTAGTGTTATTGCTGGGTCAATGGGTATGCACAGCTTTATAGCCTTTTGGGCATAGTTCCAAATTGCTCTCCAGAACAGTTGTATCAGCTCACAACAATACCATTTGTACTTTAGTGTTTCCAATTTTCCCACATTCCCTCAAATATTTATCATTTTCCTTTTCTGTCATATTAGCCAATCTGGTAGGTGTGAAGTAGTACCTCAGAATTGTTTTAATTTGAAGTTTTCTAATCAACAGTAATTTAGAGCATTTGTTCAAATGTCTACCTATAAGTTTGATGTCTTCACATGAAAACTACCTGTTCATAAACTCTGACCATTTATCAACTGGGGAATAGCTCTTATTTTTATAAATGTGACTCAGTACTCTATATATTTGAGAAATGAAGTCTTTATCAGAGAAGCTTGCTTTAAATTTTATCACAAATTCTTCCTTTAGCCATAGATCTGACTACTAAAACTTTTCATGTACCCCTAATTTGCTTATGATATTTCCTTTTATGTCTAAATCATGTACCCATTTTGGCTTTATCTTGGCATATGATATGAGATGTTTTGTTTTGTACCTCCTAAATTTTCACCTGTATCCTTTTCCTTCCCTTTTTCAAAAAAGCCATGCTTTATCACAGAGAAAAGGAGGAAAAAATAAAAAAGTAAGCAAAAATGAATCAATATTTCTAAAAAATCTGATATTATTTGCAATGTTTCATATCCAAGGATCCTTACTTTTGCAAAGGAGTAAGGGAAATAACTTTTCATCTTTTCTTTGGACTGAAGTTTGTTTTTTGCAATTTTGTAGCACTTATTTTCAAAAGAATTCCTTTCCATTTACATTGTTTTAGTTGTGTATGTTATTTTCAAATGCTTTGTTAACTTCTGATTTGCATCATTCATTTCTGCCAGAATTTGAGTTACAAATTTTCTCCCCATTTTTCCCCTAACCACTGCCCCAAAATATCAGTCCCACAGGATATCCCCTCCTCCAATCTGCTCTCTCCCATATTTTCTCCCATACCCCTTTCAAATTTTCCAGTGGATATCTATGCCTCAGTGGTTGTATATCTTATTTCCCAATTACATGTAAAATAGTATTAATAATGTATATGTATTTATTTAAATATTTGATTTTAAAACTTTGAATTCCAGATTCATTCCCTTCCTCCCTTGTCACTCACTGTTGCTGGGAAGATAAGCAGTTCAGTATAGGTTGTACATGTGTGGCTAATTTTAATGGGAATATAAATTTTTAAAGATCTTCCCTGCCCCTAGGCTGAAGTGCACCTGGAGCCTGGGGTGGGAGGCTTGTTTTTCAGAAGATACTTTTTTGATTGGGCAGTGGGTCAATAAGGTTGTTACATTCTCTGGGCCAGTAGAAGGCTATATAAGCCCTGATGTGAGGCTTTGTTTTGGGGCTCACTTTGAGAAGTGTTCTGTGATTTGATCTGGATTCTGGGAAGCCGTTGTTGAGAGTCCCCTGGCTTTGAAAAACCCAGATTCTGATTTGGTATGGATGTAATGGTTGGACAGTTTGGAAACTGTCTACTTGATCTGTTTCTCTGTCTTGATAATTCTGTCTGTATATTCTGAAGTTCGGGGTGCTGACCTTTCCCCCCTGAACTAGGTAAACAATACATATGTTTGACTGATTAAAGTAAGCTTGTTAACCCATTTTGAGTTGCTTTCCTTTATCAAAACATATCCAAGAACCTGTGTTGGCAGACACCCTGGGGACGCAGGGGTGCTTGCTGCTACACTAATGCAAAGCAATAACATAGTAGATATATTGTAAAAGACTGACTATATTTCCCTCCCTCCTATCCCACCTCCTACTTGTTCTATTCTCTACTTTGATACTTTTCCTTTACAAAAGTAGGTGCTTCCAACTTCCCTCCCCCCAGGCTGCCTTCCCTTCCATCATCCCCCCTCTCATCCCCTTCCCCCCTACTGTCCTGGAGGGTGAGATACCCTATTTAGTGTGTATTTCATTCCCTCCTCAAGCCAAATTCAATGGGAATAAGGTTGACCCATTTCCTTTTGCCTTCCTATTCTTCCCCTCCATTATAACCATTTTCCCTTGCCTCTTTATATGAGATAATTTACCCCATTCTGTCTCTCCCCATGTCCTCTCATTATATTCCTCTCTCACCTCTTAATTTCACCTTTTAAGTGTCATCCCTTCCTGTTAAATTGGTCCTGTGCACGCTATCTATGTATGCCTGTAAACATATATGCACACATTCACATATGTATTCATATTCCCATATACCCTCATATATAAACATATATATATATATATTTCTATTCCCTTCAACTACGGAGAAAAGTTTCATAAGTTACAATTATTGTTTTTCCATGTAGGAATGTTAATAGTTCAACTTTGATAAGTTCCTTATGATTCCTTTTCCCTGTTTACCTTCTCATGCTTCTCTTGCTTCTTGTATCTGAATGTCAAATTTTCTATTCAACTCTGGTTTTTTCAGCAAGAATGCTTGAAAGTCCTCTATTCCACTGAATTACCATATTTTCCCCTGAAACATGATACTCAGTTTTGCTGGGTAGGTGACTCGGTTTTAATCCCAGCTCCTTTGCCCTCTGGAATATCATATTCCAAGCCCTTCGATCCCTCAGTGTAGAAGCTGCCAGATCCTGGGTTATCCTGATTGTGTTTCCACAATATTCAAATTGTTTCTTCCTTACTGCTTGTAATGTTCTCTCCTTAATCTGGGAATTCCAGAACCTGGCTATAATATTCCTAGGAGTTTTCTTTTTGGGATCTTTTTCAGGAGGTGATTGGTGGATTCTTTCAATGTCTATTTTGCCCTCTGGTACTAACACATCAGGGCAGTTTTCTTTGAGAACTTCCTGGAGGATGATTTCTAGGTTCTTACTTTGGTCATGGCTTTCAGGCAGTCCAATAATTTTTAAATTATCTCTCCTGGATCTATTTTCCAGGTCAGTGGTTTTTGCCATGAGATATTTCACATTGCCTTCTAGTCTTTCATTTGTTTGGATCTGTTTAACAGCATCCTGATTTCTCATAAAGTCATTAGCTTCCATTTGCTCCAATCTAATTCTGAAGCAATGATTCTCCTCATTGAGTTTTTGAGATTCTTTTTCCATCTGGCAAATTCGGCTTTTTAAAGCATTCTTCTCTTTATTGCCTTTTTGAGCCTCTTTTACCATATGAGTTAGTCTATCATTTAAGGTGTGATTTTCCTCAGTCAGGCTGTTGACTATCATTTCATAATTTTCTTGCATTGTTCTCATTTCTCTTCCCAATTTTTCCTCCACTTCTCTTATCTGCTTCTTAAGGTCCTCTATGGCCTGTAACCAGCTTGTATTTTTCTTTGAAGCTTTTGGTGCAGGAGTTCTGACTTCACTGTCTTCCTCCTGTTCCATGCTTTTCTCCTTTTTGTCCCCAAAGTAGGAGTCTAATGTTGAAATCTTCTGTTTTGTTTTCTTTGTCTGGTCATGTTGCCCCTCAGTCACTTGACCACTGTGCTCTTTGCCACAGTAAGACTCTGCCACCAGACAGGGGAGCTTCTGTCTCAATCACTGGGGTTTTCTCAGCTGCCAGAGGTATTAGATGGGTGCCCTCTCTGTAATAGTAATGAAATTTAAAGATTCTCCTGTATTGGCTTGGTTTTTGGTTTGATTGTGTTAAAACCCAGAGCTTGTGAATCCCACTTGTGGGATTTACTTGTTGACGTGAAAAGAGAGAACTGAACTGGGAGGAGCTGGTGATGTAAATTTAGAGAGACACAAGAAAAGAGAGAGTCAGAAGAACTTTTTGGAAGCAGCACCTTGGAGGCGGAGAGAGACTGAGAGGATTGCTGAGGGCCAGTTTGAATTGCCCAGGACTTTTGAGAGCTGCCACCCAGAGCTGCCAAGGATTGAGGAGACATGGCTGTTATGCGGGTAATTTTTCTGTCTGTTTTGACGTTGTTTTGCCAGATTTGTCCACTGGTGAAGGACAGTTCTGTTGTTGCAGAGGTTTTGGAACCTTGCTGTTGGTTCAGGGCTCCTGAGACTGTTTTGCAGACAGAGAGTGAATTCTGTCCACTGGTGAAGGACAGTGCTGTTGTTGCAGAGCTGTAACCTTGCTGTTTTTTCAGAAGTCCTGAAGAAGGATTTTCTTGTTGTATGTTTACAGGGGTCCTAGGACTGTTCTGCAGACAGAGAATGAATTAATGAAGACACCGGCAATGTATCTTCTGGCCTTGCTAAGCTTTGTCTCCCCAGGAACAAAGATTGCTGAGAACTTGCCTCACGTCAAGATGAAGAAAAGGCCTCTCTTTGGGTATTAAATGCTGTGCTTAAGCTTGTTGTAACTCTGGGGTAGATGGCATGGGAGCAAAAGCCAGATGCACTCCCACTCATTGGGTCCCAAAGTACAGACTGCACTGACCTCTCACTTTGTCCTTTGCATCTATGTGTTGGTAAATCTGTAAAGGGCCACAGCTGCTGCTGATCTGGAGTCCCTCTGGCTGGTGGCTGATCAGGTCCACCCTGGGGCTAAAGCCTCTGCGTGGGGCTGGGCTGATTCCTGCCGGCCTGCTGGGCTGTCCTCAGAGGGAGGTTAGCTTCTCTGTGTCATTTTGTGCGTTCTGCACCTCCAAAGTTTGTTTATAGTCCCCTTTTACATGGATTGGGGAAGGTGGAAGCCAGAGAAGTGGGGAGGTCCTGCTTCTACTCTGCCATCTTGACTCCTCCCCTGTGTGTATGTTATTTTCATGGCTCTGCTTACTTCATTTTTTATTTGTTCAGGTAACTCTTTTTGAAAAAAATTACTTTATTTTCAATTCAGGGAATAAACAAACATTTCCATAACAGTACAATAGAAAAGATGATTGCATATGAAACTGCAACAAAGTTGTATACAACAAGTTATCATGTAAATTTCTTTTTTCCCCTCCACCCCCCCACCCGAAAGATGGCTACCATTAGACACAAATAGGTATGTGTATATATATATGTATACATATGTAAATTTACTTTAAACATGCTTTTGTTTTTCAGTTCTTTCTCTGGATGCAGATAGCTTCTTTCTTTATATGTCCTTTATTTTTAATTTCTTTATTTATAATAGTCAAAATGATTTATTTTCTTAAAGTCATTCTTTAAACAATATTGCTGTTACTACATACAATATTTCTAGTTCTTTGCCACCATAAAGAGAGTTGCTATAAACATCCCATTCACATTCAAAGTTGTAATTACTATTTGTGAATTTCACTCCATCTTATTTTTACTCACTATTTTTTTCTCAGCTTCTCTTTTTACCCTTTTCCTGTTATCTTATCTTCTCCCTCCACCCTCCCAAATCCTATTTCACCTATCCCTCCAAGAGTTCTCCAATCCCTTATTCACCCCCCCAGTCTCAATCCATGTATACCCCTCTAAAAGTACCCCACCCTCCCAATTCTCAATTCACACATCCTTCTGAAAGTCCCCTTCATCACCCTGAACCCAAATTTGAGTTTAGTCCCAATTGAAAAAAATGGACATTTGATGAAATGAAAAACTTTCAGGTATTTGTAACAAAAAGACAAGAACTCATTGAAAAATTCAATGTAAAATATCCAGGTAACTCTTTCTTTACTTCTATGTATTCATATTCATTTTCTACATCACAGTGATATTCCATTTTACCCATATACTATGAGTTGTTTAGCCATACCCCAGTCAATGGGCATCTACTGTGTTTCCAGTTCTTGGCCACCACAAAAAGTGCTTCTATAAATATTCTGGTGCATATGTAGGCTTTATTTTTATCAATTACTTCCTTGAGGTCTACTCCTGGCAGTGGAATCTCTGGGTCAAAGGATATGGATATTTTAGGAATTTTATTTGCATAATTTTAAATGGTTTTCCATAATAGTTATATTAATTTGTGACTACTCAAAGAATGCTTTATTTGTCTACTTTTCCACAGTTCCCTATCTTTTCATCTTTACCAATTTGCTGGAGGTGAGGTTAAATTTGGAATCTCAAAAGATATGACAAAAGAACACAAACTTGAATAAATTTTGATTTGTATTTTCCTTATTATTAGTGATTTGAAGCATTCTTTAATGTGCTTAATAGTTTGCAAATTTTCTTTTGAATAGTGCTTGTTTATATCCTTTGACCATTTCTGTATTCATTTGGTCTTACATATTTTTCTTCTAGGTGTCTATACAGAATATCTTGACTGTCACTTATCAGAGATATTTGAAACAAAGATTTTCCTCCCAGTTGACTGCCTCCGTTTTTATCCCACATCTATTAATTGTGTTTGTCCAAAGGCTTTTCAATTTCATGAAATCAAAATGATCAATTTTATCTTTTGCAATTGCTTTAATGCATTGTTTGTTTTAGAATTTCCCTCTTACTCAAAGCTGTTAAAGTATGTAATGTGTTTCTCTTCTATTTTTTTTAATGGATGTTCATTAATATTCAGGTCATGTATCCATTTTGAATTAATCATGGAATTGTAGTAAAGGATGTTGGTCTAAGATCTACTGGACTATTTTCAAGTTTTCCCAGCAGTTCTTATCAAATAGGCAATTATTCCTTAAGTAACTTATGTTTTAGGGTCTATAGAACATTGTGTTAAATTTCATTGTTTCTGATTTTCTCTTGCCTAGTTGGTTCCATTGAGCTATTTTTCTATTTTTTTTAAACCTCTTCCAAACAGTTTCTATGATTACTACTTTATAATAAACTGTGAGGTCTGGAAATGCCATCCCTCCTACATTCCTACCTTTTTATGATTTCTGTCAACATTGTAGATCTCCCCACCTCAGATTTTTATTATTTTATTAAGTTTGGTAAAATGTCCCTTTGGTTGTTTGATTGGCATAGCAATAAAATTGCAAATTAACTTTTTCAGTACTTCCATTTTTATTTATTGGCATAGGCCAACAATGAGCACTGAATTATCTTTTAACTATTGTTCTTTAGTTCTTTAAGAAACATCTTGTAATTAAATCTATATAAGAATTGAGTGTGCTTTGGTTGATTGACTTCCAAATATTTTATAACTATTTTGAACAAAATTTCTTTGTCTATTATTGCCTCTTGGATTTTGTTGTTATTATCTAGAAAGGCTGTTGATTTTTATAGGCTTATTTTGTAATGTGACTTTGTTGAACTATTCATTGTTTCAATTAGTTTCTTTGCTTGTTCTCAAGGATTTTCCAAACTATCATGTTTTCAGCAAATAAGAATAATTTTGTTTCCTTTCTTATTTTTACACATTTCATTTCAGAAGCAGCTGGTAGCACAATGGATAAAGTGCTGGAATCAGGAAGACCTGAGTTTAAATCTGGCCTCAGACACTTACTAGCTATGTGACCCTTGACAAGTCACTTAACCTCTGTTTGTTTTAGTTTTTTCAATGGCAAAATGGGAATAATAATAGCACCTACCTTTTTGTGAACATTATGAGATATTATTTGCAAAAATCACCCAGTACAATGCCTGGCAATTTGTTGGCATTATTTCAATGCTTCTTTCCTTACACAATTTTTATCTCTTATTTTATTGCTATTGCCAGAATTTCTAGAACTATATCAAATAATAGTAGGGAGGAGGGCCATTCTTGCACTATTCCTGTATTTACTTGGAAAGCTTCTAGTACATCCCCTTCATATATGATATTTGTTTCTTTTGCTTTTATATAAATATGTTTATAATACATTCTAAAATCATTCTGTGACTATACTTTGTAGGGTCAGAGATGTGTCATGTTAAAGAGGAATCTCGAAAATTTATCCTTTAGTGCTTTTAAAACTGTTATATTTCCAGCATGAATTTCTTCCGTATACCACATAAGTTATAATCTGGTCTATCCATTCTTCTTAATTTCTTTAAGTTAAATATATATGTACATATACATTCATGCATACATATATGTGTACATGTGTACACACACCTTATTATGTCACCTTCATCGCTTCCTCTCCCTTCCAATATACAGAGAATTACCTCTTGTAAAAAAAAAAAGATTAAAAAAGGAAGGAAAAGAAAGTTGTTTAGAAAAAATAGTGAACATATTGGCCAAGTTTGACAGACTGTACCCTCTTCCTAAATATTAATTTACAAATTATTATCTAAATTGGTGTTGTCCTTTGTCATGTCTCTTTGCTTGGTACAAAGAGAAAATACTTGCTGACTCAAATATTTCCTGTAAGGGGTGGGTGGGTGGTCTTTTGAACTTCTTGTTTTGACTACTTTTTAAGCTGTTAAAACTTTTCTATAAAATGGTGCCAATTATACATGATATTTTTATCTTTACCCATTCCCCCCCCCTTTTTTTTGAGGTAAACAGCTTATATAAATAGGTCAGGTTGGGACTTGCATTCATTATGAACTAATTTTCTTCCTTTCTTTTCTAATGTTGATCTTGACCATTGCCCTAACTAATTGATGGTCTGACTGCACACAAATGACTGATTCAGTTTTCAAATCAGTAACCAGTCACTTTATGGTTTGTTAAGGTAAAATAAATTCCTTCCTTCCTTCCTTCCTTCCTTTTCTTCCTTCCTTCCTTCCTTCCTTCCTTTTCTTCTTTCCTGCTTTCCTTCCTTCCTTCCTTCCTTCCTTCCTTCCCTCCCTTTAAAAAAATGTTTATTTTTAGTTTACAACATTAATTACCACAAGATTTTGAGCTCTACCCACCAACACAAAACAGCGATCCCACTGAATATCCCCTCCTCCAATCTTCTCTCACCTATATCCTCTCCCATGCCCCTTCCAACTTTCCAGTAGGGCAAGATGGATCTCCATACTCCAGTGCCTTTATATCTTATTTCCCAGTTGCATGTAAAAAAAAATTAAACATTTAATTTTAAAACTTTGAATTCCAGATTATTTCCCTTCTTCCCTCGTTACCCACCCTTACTAGGAAATAAGCAATTCAATATAGGTTGTACATGTGTAGTTATGCAACACATTTCCATAGTGGATATATTGTGAAAGACTGACTATATTTCCCTCAATCTTATCCCTCCTCCGACTTATTCTATTTTCTACTTTGACCCTGTCCATTTTCAAAAATGTGTGCTTCTAACTATGCTACCCCCCCCAATCTGCCCTCTCTTCTATCACCCCCCCCCATCCTTTCCCTCCTACTTTCCTGTAGGGTAAGATACCCAATTTACTGTGTATGTTATTCCTTTCTTACGCCAAATTAAATGAGAGTAAGGTTGATCCATTCCCTTTTGCCTTCCTGTTCTTTCCCTCCATTATAACAGTTTTCCCTTGCCTCTTTTATATGAGATAATTTACCCTGTTCTGTCTCTCCCTATCTCCTCTCATTATGTTCCTCTCTCATGTCTTACTTTTATTTTTTAAATATCATCCTTTCCTATTCAATTGATCCTGTGCCCTCTGTCTATGTATACCTGTACACATATATGCACACACTCACATATATATTCATATGCATATATACCCTTCTATATAGATATATAAATGTATGTATGTATACATACATACACACATTTATATTCCCTTCAACTATTCTCATAATGAGAAAAGTTTCATAAGTTACAATGATCATTTTTTCCACGTAGGAATGTAAATAGTTCAACTTTGATTAAGTTCCTTATGATTTCTTTTCCATGTTTGCCTTCTCATGCTTCTCTTGCTTCTTGTATTTGAATGTCAGATTATCTATTCAACTCTGTTTTTTTCATCAAGAATACTTGAAAGTCCTCTATTTCATTGAATAACCATATTTTCCCCTGAAACATTATACTCAGTTTTTCTGGGTAGGTGATTCTTGGTTTTAATCCTAGCTCCTTTGACCTCCAAAATATATATTCCAAGCCCTTTGATCCCTTAATGTAGAAGGTGCTAGATCTTGTGTTATCCTGATTGTGTTTCCACGATATTCAAATTATTTCTTCTTGGCTGCTTGTAATATTTTCTCCTTGGTCTGGAAACTCTAGAACTTGGCTATAATATTCCTAGGAGTTTTCTTTTGGGGATCTTTTTCAAGAGGGAATTGGTGAATTTTTTCAATTTCTATTTTGCCCTCTGGTTCTAAAATATCAGGGCAATTTTCCTTGAGAATTTCTTGAAGGATGATTTCTAGGTTCTTCTTTTGATCATTGCTTTCAGGTAGTCCAATAAATTTTAAATTCTCTCTCCTGGATCTAGTTTCCAGGTCAGTGGTTTTTCCAATTAGATATTTCACATTTCCTTCTATTTTTTCATTTGTTTGAATCAGTTTAATAGTATCTTGATTTCTCATAAAGCCACTAGCTTCCATTTGCTCCAATCTAATTATGAAGGAATGATTCTCTTCATTGAGCTTTTGAAATTCTTTTTCCATCTGCAAATTTGTTTTTTGAAGGCATTCTTCTCCTCATAGGCTTTTTGGGCCTCTTTTGCCATTTGAGTTAGTCTATTTTTAAGGTGTTATTTTCTTCAGTCAGGTTATTGACTCTCTTTTCATGATATTCTTGCATCATTCTCATTTTTCTTCCCAATTTTTCCTCTACTTCTCTTACTTGATTTTCAAAATCCTTCTTGAGCTCCTCCATGACCTCTAACCCGTTCATATTTTTCTTGGAAGCTTTTGGTGCAGGATTTCTGACTTCATTGTCTTCCCCCATTCCATACTTTCAGCCTTTTTGTCCCCAAAAAAGGAATCTAAGGTTTAATTGCTGTGCTTGCTTTGCTTCCTTTGCTTGCTCATGTTGCCATTCATTTACTTGACTTTTGAGCTTTTTGCCACAGTACAACTCTTCTTCCAGAGAGGAGAGCTTTGTACCAAATCACTGGGGTTTTTGCAATTGCCAGAGGTATTAATTGGTTCTCTCTGCAGCCCCCACATGCTCTGGTTCACTGGCCACACACCCCAGGACCTCCACCCAAGAGAGTGATCCAGATCCAAGCAGGTTAAAGCAAGAGTAATTACCTTCTGAATGATTGCTTGGTCTGTCTACAATCTGCGGGTGGCACATGGTGGCAGCTGCAGGGCTGCCATGCCTCTTCCACCTCTTGTCCCAGGAGGCAGGGGCCAGACCATGCTCCCCTCCAGTTCCAACAGAGTTCTACACTGACCTTTTACTTTGTCTTTGGTATTTATGGATTGATAATTCTGGAAACTGCCACAGCTGCTGGTGTTCCACTCTCCCAAAGTCAGCTCTAGCTGCTGCTGGTCAGGCCACCTTGGGCCTATAACTGTGGGCTCATGTGAGTCTGGGCTTAGCTCCCAGTGTGCTATGATAGACCCTTCCCATCGGCTTGCTGAGCTGCCTTCAGTGGGAAATTTCTTTCTCTCTGTCACTTTGTGGGTTTTGTAGCTCTAAAATTGGTTTAGAGTCATATTTTCTAGATATTTGACATGGTTATGAGGGGAACTCTTAGAGTTTTCCTGCTTCTACATCACCATCTTGGCTCAGCCCCCCTTCTTTCTTTCTATATTGTGTGATGCTTGCCTTGTTTATAATTATCTGATTTTTTTTTCCTGAGACAAGTTTTCATAATGTATAACTGTGAAGCTTCAGAGTGACCTGTAAGCATTTTTCTTTTCTTCATCTTGACTTTACATCATAGTGTTTACACTCTCATTCTATACATTTGTCTTTGCATTGATATAATAATATATCAATGGACATATTAATTTGGTTTAAGCGATTTTTATCTAATTCTTCCTCTAAAACAGATGTTGTGCATAAATTGCACTTTTCTTCATGGTGCTCTTTTTGTTTATGTCTATCATGAGCACTACGAGGTGAGATGATAAAGTATGCTGTGAAATAGAATTTCTTGTTACCATGGGGCACACAATGAACCAAACTCCACCAACTATTTTATTTGCCTTTCCAAGAAGAACCTGTGAGCCCTTGTTCTATGTAGTGGCATTCATTTGTAGTGAGAATGACAGCAATGATATGGTCCAGTTCCTTTGTCCTTTTGTCATCGGACAAAGATTATGTATTTAGAGCATCAACAATTAAGATGTTTATAAAAAGTAGTAAATGAGTGTGATTCTTAGCACCTACTGTTCCCTCCCTTTTTTTGTGGCTGATCAGACCAATATGAGTTTGGAAGCCTCTACCTCAGGTGGGGCACAAATAGTCTATATGAACATTTGGGATGGAGATATCTCTAAATCTGCACATCTCATGTTTCTTTGGAACTACTGCAATTCTGCTTTACTCATAGAGCACTGAGCCATCTTTGATATGGGCATTCCATGCTGGGTGGTCCTGTGCTAATGTAGCCTATGTTTCAAAATTGATTACAAACTTCTTCAGAGAGACCTTGAGAGTGTTCTTACATTGCTTCTTCTGACCACCATGTGAAGACTTGCCTTGTGTGAGTTCTCCATAAAATAGTCTTTTGGGAAAATGTATGCTCTCTGAGGTAGAGTTTGAATGCTTGGCAGGTCAGTTAGAGAAAGGACCTTAGTGTCCAGTACTTTGTCTTGCCAGGTGATCTTCAGAATCTTCCTAAGACAATTTAAATGGAAGCAATTCAGTTTCCTGGCATGGAACTGGTATACTGTCCAGATTTCACAGGATACAACAATGAGGTCAGCACAGTACCTCTGTGGACCTTCAGTTTGCTAGGCAGCCTAATACCTTTTCTCTCCGACACTTTCCTTCAGAGCATCCCAAACACAGAGATAGCTCTGGCAATGCATATGTCAATCTCATCATCTATGTGTACATCCCTGGAAAGTATACTGCCAAGGTAAGTGAACTGATCCACAGAATTCAACATTTTTCCATTTGCTGTAAATGATGGTTCCACATTTGAATGGTGTGGAGTTAGCTGGTGGAGAACCAGTGTTTTCTTAACTTTAATTGTTAAGTCAAAATGAGCAGAAGCAGCAGAGAATCATTCCCTACTTTGTTGCATGTCAGCCTCAGAGGCTGCATTGAGTGCACAATCATCTGCACACGAAAAGTCATGCACCAGCTCTCCTTCCTTAGTCTTCACTCATAGCCTTTTCAAGTTAAATAATTTGCCATCAGTGTGGTAGCTGAACTTGATGCCATTTTTGTCCTTGCTGAAGGTGTCTGACAACATGACTGAAAACATCATGCCTAAAAGCATGGGAGCAAGCACATAGCCTTGCTTAACTCCACTGGTCACTGGAAAATCACTAGATCTTTGTTCATTATCCAGAACCTGTGCAAGCTTGCCTTCCTGGAACTGACTTAAAATACTGATTAATTTCTCTGGGCAACCAAACTTTACCATGATCTTTCATCTTTCTACTTCACTATGTTGTATCAGTCATATGGCTCTTCAGGATGAAAAAAAGGCTGGAGATTTATATTAGTATTATTGTTTGAAATGTTCACTGAAATTCTTCCTGATGTCTTATCATGGCTCTATTACCTTTAATAGAATACCTTTAATCAAATCAAATCTTCTCAGCCTGGTATTTAGCATCAACCTTCCTTTCCAGACTTATTTCAGATTTCTCTCCTTCATGTGTTCAATTTTCTAGTCAAGCTGTACTACCAGCTGTTTCCCAAACTTTGCATTCCATTTCCTACCTCCATGTATTTGTACAAGCTATCCCCCATGCCTGTAATGTACTCCTTCATCTTCACATCTCAGAATCTTTGTCTTCCTTCAAAGTTTAGCTCAGATGCCACTTTCTCCAGAAACCTTCCTGATTCTCTTAATTGATAATGTTCTTTGCTTCCTCAAATTACCTGTTGTGCCCCATATAGCAGAATGTAAGCTTCTTGAGGGTAATATAAACAAATTTTCAGTTTTGTCTTAACATTCCCAGAATCTGGTACAGTGGAGTCCAGGGATAGATTGTGTTTCTGTTGTCTGAACTCCAGTCTAGCCAAGTTGGAAAGATAGGGTGGAGCAGTAAAAATGAACATTAGATTTAGAGTCAGAGGGCATAGCTTTAAATGCTTCCTAACTATGGGATCTTGGGCAAATCACTTGAACTCTCTGGGCTTTAGTGTCCAGTTAGGAGAAAAGGCAGAATGATTCATCCTGATAGGGAGAGAACCATAGCAATGAAACAGCAAAGCTTTTTAAGGATTGACGTGTTGTGTTAAAGAAAAGAATCATAAAGAGAGAAAGGAAGGAATATTCCCTAGAGCTTTGGAGTCAAGGAGTTTCAGGGCCCTGGGGAAAGATGAGAGGGATCAGACTGACACTGGAAGGGGACTTCTCTTTCTTGCTGTCTGACAAAGTGACCTGCCCATACTGTCTGTACACCTTCAGTTCCACTACCTCAGTCCAAAGGCATGGAATTATGTGCTTAATGATTTTTTTAATGGATCTAATTGCAACTGACTCAATTCTAGGGTTTTTGATTACACAGAAACTTTCAAATCCAGAACAATCTCTCTAATAAGGCTTGTGTAAATCACTCTCAAAATAATGAGTATCTGTGGACTGAATTCATTTAACCAAAGAGATGGAGAGCCACTTTAAAGTTATTTAGATAGATTAACAATGGAGAAAGGAAATGAAAAACAGATAATAAATTGATATGGGAAGAGAAAATTACATTAAAAACAATGCATTTGTAATAAATTCATATGCTTAAGCAGAAATTTCTCCCCTAAAAAGGGAGATTAGACATGTGATAATCTGGGAACTGGTGTTAAAATATTTTAATTAAACTAAATAGGGTTTCAAATGCATTTCCAATACCCTTCCAGGCCTCTGGAGAAATGTGGTTTCCACTTCTCTGCTGTTTGCTATTGTGATACTAAAGACATCCTCTTTTCCTTTTTAAGGGGAAATCTTTTACTTTTTGAGAAGATGCTATTCAGGTATGATGGATGGTTCTGGAGTTTTCCAGGGAGGTGCCCATTTATTCAGGCACACACGTGCACACACACACACACACAACTAAACAAAAGCCCTTTTCTTCTCCCTTTTGGGATGGAATACCTCCATTGGGAGGGAGGGATAGATAAAGATCCATGTAAGATCGGGGAGCTCATTTACAAGATGCCCATTTCTGACTGGAATATGGCGACCTTAGCTTCCCCAGCCTTCAAAGATCCCCTGTGTATTATGCCACAGAGTTTCTCCTCCCAGAGGATGTTCACAAACTTCTACATGGACTCCCTTACCTGATTCTCATTATTGGTTTCAGATGAGTGATGTAGATGTCCTTATTGTGTTCTAGATTTTGAAGTCTCCTGGGGGAGACCCTGGAGGAGATCCCAGAGGAATCTACCCAGAGTCAGATGCTAACAAGGTAGGTTTGTGTGTGTGTGTGTGTGTGTGTATGGCAATAGAGACCTGAGACTAGAGATTCTGCCTTGTGGCCTTCCATCAGACTGTTAGCCTCCTAGCATCAGGAACTAGGTTTTGCACTTCTGTTCAGGTCCTTACTATCTCTCACCTGGATTAAGGTTTCCTCATGACTGTCCCTAATGCCAACATTCTCTCCCTCCTCCAATCTATCCTCCATAGCTGTGAAAAGATCTAAAGCAAAAATCAGAATCTTTCTCCTGCTCTGAAATCCTTGCTGTTGTTCTGATTCTTTGTGACCCTATTTGGGGTTTTCTTGGCAAAGATACTGTAGTGGTTTGTCATTTTCTTTTCTAGCTCATTTTATAGATGAGGAAACTGAGGGTTAAGTGACTTGTGTGGGATTATACAGCTAAGTAAATGTCTGAGGCCAGATTTGAACTCAGGAAGATGATTTTGACTTTCTGACTGCAAGCTGGGCACTATATCCACTGCATCACCTGGCTGCGCCCTTGAAAACATTTAATAGGACTCTATTGCCTCTAGGAAAAATTGTTTTTATTTAAACTTTTTCATCGTGTGGCTTCTTCATACCTTTTCAGTCTTAAAACACACAACTTCTCTACACACAGACACAGACACACAAACACAGACATAGACACACACACACGCAAGCACACACACTGTTCTAGCTAAATTGAACTGTGTGTTCATGATCACACACAATATTCCATCACCTATTTCTGTGACTTTGCACAATCTAGTTCCCAAATACAGGCTTCTCTCTCTTCACTTATACTAAGAGAATCTCTCTAGTATTTCTCAAAGCTCAGTACAAGAGCCGTTTCTTACATGTGGCATTCAACCAACTACCAGGGACTCCTCCCCATCTTCCCCCAGAAAACCACGTTGTATTTGTTTGGTATGTAGTTCGTATTTAATTATTTGTGTTTTCTATGTTAGAATCATGTGGTTGGTATTTCCTATGACAGAATGTAAACTCCTTGAACAGAGGACTGCTTCCTCTTTGTATCTCTGGTGCCTAGTACAGTGCTTGACATTTAGTAGGAGTTTAATAAATGCTTGTTGATTGACTGCTTTTTTCATTAACCTCTTCTCAGAACCAATAGTATTAGTTGGAATAGTCCCCACAAGAGCTACTCCTAGGATCCTGAAAGAAATGAATGTTAATAGCCCTTTGGAGAAGGGCTCTTCCCTTGGAGAAACCCCCAAGTTTCAAACATAAAGGTTGGGAAATGATCCACAGGCAAAGAAAGAATTCGTTTCCCCTGGAGAACATAAGAATGAGAGCATGTTGAGTGATGTAGATGTCCTTATTGTGTTCTAGATTTGGCTTCCACCATACAAGTAACTAATACATAAAAATTAATATAAATATCGCTAGTATTATTCTTATATGTGACAAAAATCCAGGAGTCTGGTTAGGGGCCAGTATTTTAAGGGAATCCAGAAGGTCTTCATAATGTATCTTGCCCATAGATCTGGTAACTACTGCCTAAGAACCATTTCCCAAAGGACATAGATTTTGCTTTCCAAGAGAAGAGAACATAGGTACTCCATGGAAGAAGGGACATAGGAATGAAAGGCAACATGGCATTGGGAAATGAACATTCAACTGGTAATCAGTTCTAATCCTGACTCTTTCACTAACTTGTTCTGTTCCTCTCTGGGACTTAGTGCACTCCTCTGTAAAATAGGTATATGTTAGATTATGTAAACTTTAAGGCTCCCTGACATTATGTGAATCTTTGCTCCCATTGTTCCTCCCTTGCTTCACATCACATTCCTGCCTAACTCAAAGATCACCTTTTCCAAAAAGCCTTCCCTGATCCTTACTCTGAGTAATTCTTCTCTCATTCACCTCATGTAGCCCTTTGTTTAATTGCAATCCAATGCTCCTACTGGATTTTTGGCTCCCTTAGGGCTAGGAATTACTAAACTTGATCATTTCTCCTTAGTGCAATGCTATGTAAATAGGTCTTTTAAATAAAAGAACAAGTGTACAATTTTGTATTTAGCACATGCTACCTGTAATTGATCTTTATGTTTTTATACATTTGTCCTATTTCTCCAATGGCCTGTGAATTCTCCAGTGAATGGTTGTTGGCAGAGGTGGAACTAGGCCCCCAGGCTTCTGACTCCCAGGTCAGTTTTCTGTCTGTTACTATGTGGACCTCTGGTTTCCCTAAATCTTCCTAATTCTTGAGTCTGAAGGAGAGAAGGGAACACAGTCACCCCTTGCATTATTGTGAGTCTTCATTCTGTTGCATGGCACTGTGAGTTGGTGGCAAACACTCATAGTAAGTTATGTAGGAACACTCCTTGGGCTCATTGTTGAGTCAGAAACTCGGATGCCAAAATTCCTCTCCCCTTCTAGGAATAATGATTAGCATGTTAATCTAGGCTCTGAGACCCTGCTTTGGCCCCCCTTCCATTTCCATGAAGGGGTTCCAATAGCATTCTAGAATCATTACAGATTATTACAGACTTTAGGGATCATCTAATACAATCCCCTTACTTCATAGAAGAGAAAGCTGCCAAAGATTCATGCTTGAGTTAATGTTCAAATGACCTTAAAGTCTCTTAGAAAAATAAAGACTAGAAATCTACTTAAATGCATACATATTTCAGACTTCTTCAATAGATCTGTTATCTCACTGAGATGAGTGTTCTCTCTAATGGCACAGATCATAGGATCAAAGATGGAGAGATGGAAGGGACTTCAGGGACTCTTTTTACAAATGAGGAAACTGAAGCTCAGCAATGTAGTGATTTGACCAAGGTCTCTCACACACACAATGACCATGTTAGGGACTGGATGTGAACATCACTCTGATGGCTCCAAAACCATTCTGTGAAACTTATGTCAATGTCTTTCATAAAGGACTCTCGAGAGAGTCCACCCAACTTCCTGGAGATCTTCCTTCCTCTAGGTTTTTTTTTCACATTACCTGGCTCCCTTTGCAACAGGGCTATCCTTTGTTCTTGTTACATGATCAACCCACTTCTTTTTCTGATTACATGTCTCTTTGTTATCTTTTTTTGCTACTCTTTACATATTATTCATCATAGTAACATGCTATAACTTGTTTTTGCACACCAAGCATCTCGCATTGTCCTTTGGTTAACCTACATTTTTGGTGCCTCAAAGATTATGATAGTCTAGGAATCACTGACATATAACATCACTGGAATAATACTGATTTTTTTTAAAGTGAGTTTTTGTTTCACAGAGCAGCTTGAGTTCAAAGAGAGTCCTGATCAATTTCCCACATGTAATCTAGCCCACTGCCCTGTTCAATTTTTGGTCCAGTTCATTGTTCATTTCTTGTGTCTGCCCAGGATATTTTAATTGGAATTTTTTTGATTTTTTATTTATGAGCCTCACCCAACCCACACCTGACCAGTAATGTTAAGGGAAGGTCAGGGATGTTTCTCCTAGTTGAGAGGTTGTTGAGTTGATCAAAATACACCCCATGGCATGTGAAAATTTATATAAAGCCTTAAACATTCCTTAGATAAAGATGCCTGAGGAAGATTCTCAACTGTCCCTGAATCCTTGGTGACATATAAATCTTCCTCCTTAATTAGCCTATTTGTGAATTCTCCAAACATAGTTCATTTGTAAACTGACTCAGTTTACCTCTAGAGTTTGTTTGATGAAGTTTGTTTCCTAAGGGAATGTATGAGATCATGATTGTTTAAATTTGTTCAACCTTTATGACATTGAAGCATAGGATTACAAAACTATCTTTTCCTTAACTTTTATAGCCTATGAGGAATGTACAAGACTGCAATATATCAATGAATTATTTCTCTGTTGCTATGATGTAATTTTGCCCATAAAAAACCTTATTAGCATCCTAATCGGGGTTCAGATTTTCTCTGAAGCCTGAACCTATGCTTGAGTATAATAATAAAACTTAGATTTTAACCTCTACAATTTCTGCATCATGGTAAATATGTTTTGCAGAACTTACCTACTGCATGAACTCATAGAAGAGATATTTCTCCCATGACAATCTATGTATCGATGGGTCAAATTTAGGGGCTGTCCATGCAATGGGAGAACACAGCCTGGATTTGGAGAATTCTCCATCCGTTTGATTTTTCTTATTTGGATAGACTGAACTCTTTAAAGTCCTTACGGATCTTATTTAGGAAGTTCCACAGTGTTCTGGGCCTTGATGCCCAGAATAGTTTTCCTCTTCTGTTTTTTCCCACCAAAACTGATTCCTTGATTCGACCTGGAATCCATCGTTTGGGAATGACTGTGCAATTTCTCAGCCCCCTCTAATGTGGATCAAACAATCAAAAGGTTATTTATTTGACCCATGTGGTAGGAGCTGTGCTAGTTTTGTGTGGGCAGTAAGTGGGGCTTTGAGGGTTTTAGGCTTACTTACCACTGAGGGCAGGATGATATTTGTACACCTGTTGGAACACCAAGGCAGCTTCTTTCCCTTTCTCTTCCTCCTCCATCTTTCTCCCTCATCTTCTTTCCTGTGGGTAGCCTTTCTTTTTCTTTTGATTTTTTTTTCCACCAAAATTGATGCCCTGGTCTGGTCTCTTTCCTTTTTTATTCCTCTTTTTCTAAATTATATGAATGACTTACTGGGGAGAGGAGAAAATGTCAATTTAGGAATATATCAAAGTAAAGTAGTACACACACCACTGCACATGGATTTGGAATCCACGGGACAGATACTACCAACATTGTTCCACCAGAATTTGTGGAGTGCCCTGAACTTCAAAACTCTATGACCACATTCCTTTACCAGAACCCTTTATAGGATTGTACAGCCTTTTTCGTTAAGGGACTAAAGGATATTTTGTATGGTCAACTTCACCAAATAAATAGGAAATTGTGATTGAGAGAGCTTTATTAAAGATTAGCAAGCATGCAGGCTTTCAAAGAAATTTCTAACTCAATATAAACATACAAATCCATCAAAATGACTGATAAATTGTGAACATAATTCTTAATAGTTACACTAAAGATAAAATGCATACACATTCTTGAAATGAGAATGGAAATGGATTATCTCTCTTGGGCTATTTGGGCTCACCCTGACATTGTGCCACATAGATTTCCCAACTGCTATTAAAGACAGATAGACAAGACTGACTAACGGTTGTTTCTCTGTCCATGAAGGAGAATAAACCTTTCTATCTGTATTAGGGCTACCAGAAAGGAGCCCCTATAGTAAGAGTGAAGAGTGATATTCCTCCTTCCTGATTCATTCCACAGAAGATAAGAAGTAAAAGAAAACTATTAAAAAGAAACACAGCACAGTACTTGGCACAAAATAGTTGCTTAAAAGATTTTTATCAGTTGATTGATAGAGTCTCTCAACAATAATTTTATCTCAGGTACTTGTCCTGAGGTTTATTGGCAACATTATTTTTCCACATTCCAATTTTCTGCCAATTCTGAAAGTCAATGTATTTGTTCCCTTTTTAAACGACAAGCCATTGAAATGACTTGTCTTGAATCTTGAATCAAGGGAATCCTGCCCTCTTAATAGCAGTATTTTCAGTTCAGCTCTCAACTCATATTGGGGCCCATTTTCCTGAAGCCTCTTTGGTTAGAAGTGAGTGAGAGTGGGACAAATTTATTTTGCCCTTATACTCCAAATTCTAGAATGTAACTGTCAGTTCTAATTATGATTTTTCCAAGAATGGCTAAGCAGACAGGCTCATAACAATGGTCATTAGAAACACATACAAAAGAAAAACTACCCAGTCCCAGATGGTGCCTGAGCTTTCTAACCTAATCCTTGACCAGTTTCTTTTTCTTGGCTTAGATCAGTTTGCATGATGCTTTAGAAAGGTTAGAACTTGTGATTCTCTTGTGGCCTTAGATGAGAATGATGTCTTCTGCTTTAGAATAATACTCTCTTCATCCCAAACCCTCTCACTTCCCAATTTGGAACTGCCAATCCAAGTGCCTTAAACCAAGTTCATTGGTCTGTTCTATAGTTCCAGGTTCACAATGACCAATCAGAAAGTCTCTTAGTTGTCTTGGGTAGGTTTCAGGGTGTTTTATCTACATTCCTACTTGGTAATCTTTAGCCAACCTCCCTCCCTTAACAGTATTCTGGGGGCAAAGCGATGAAATACAAAAAATGTAGAACATAAAAGATATCACCCCAAAGCATGTTCATGAAATTCAGAGACTGAAGGTATCTTAGAAATCCTGTATCCCAATCTTTGACATTATAGATATAAAAACTGCTATCTCTCCAAAAATGGCTGTTGAGAGTTACAAGTTTGGAGGTGGGAGAATGGTAACTGTGTAAACTATAGGCTTGTATCTGTACCTTTTCAAAGAACGGTGGATTTGGAGAGGCATATTGTACAGTGTAAAGCATGCTGGATCCAGAGGCAAAGGATTCTGACATTCACTATACAACCTTGGGTCATGCAACATTTATTATTCATCTAATTTTGTTGATGAGGCAAAAAAAGGTCCAATCTATTTGCCTTCTCTGAACTTTGGTTGTAAAATTGGAGAAATAGGTTTTCCAGTAGGATTTTTATAAGTGCAGTGCCTCAGGGAGAACCCCCCTATTTGCTCTGTTGGGTGGATGGCTATCCAAGTTCCAAGGTACTTTGCGGATCTGGGTTTCTAAAACCATAGTTTGTGACCCCCCCACTTTTTTTATTTACCTTTAATAGTTAGCCAAAGGACCCAGTTTAATGGCAAGGTATTTAATGAAATTGACTGAAATGGCATTGTAAGAAAAGTAGCAACAAAACATTTCTCTCATGAACCTGGGGTTCACAATCTTAGAAATACACACGTTTTTTTTCTTCCTTTTCTGTTAGCTGCTCTTCTTGGAATAGACTCCATGAACATTATACCTTCCCCAGGGTAAACTCATCACCTGAAGTCTCATCATCACAGAGACTGATCCGTCTTTGATTTTCAATACCTTTGTAGCACCCTCACCTGCCTCTCCTCTCTGAATGGAGGGCTGGACATTGGAGTGATCAATTTCTCCTAAAGCCTTCCTTTATAAAAAACTCAGAATTTCCAAACTAAACTCTCCATTTTCCAATAGTTTCTCTGCTCGGTTTCACTCCCCCATTCCCTCTGGTATCCCCCCTCCTTTTTTTTAGCTTCTTCTTATGTATTATCTTTCTCCTAATTAGGTTGTAAGGTCTTTGAGGACAGAGTTGGCTTTATTTAAATCCCCAGTACTTAGTACAATGTCTGGTCCATAGGAGGTGCTTCCTAAATGTTTACTGACTATGACTATGATACAGTAAGAGTGGGGAAGAGTAGACACACATAAGAACAAGGTGCCATATGCATTTGTGCCATGGAGGCATCTACATCAAGTCATTCTATAAACATTTATAAAGTGCCTACTATGCACTGAAGAAAGATGAAAAAAAAAACCAGCCCCTGCTCTCAAGGAGTTTGCAGTCTAATGAGGCAGATAACATGCAAATAACCAAGTACAAACAAACTATATTCAGGATAAATTGAAAATGATAGAGGGAAGGCACTAGAATTAAGGGGAATTTGGGGAGGTTTCCTGTATGTGGAGTGTGACCAGGGCAAACACATGGATAAGCACATACATAGGGCACACGGGTAGAGTGGGGCACAAATGAAGGAGCAGCTCTTCCTCCAACCCTGCAGGGACACTGCTAGACGCCTCCAATTCTGGCTCAGCTGAAATTCTTGGCCATCTCTGTTTCAGGGAAAAGCAAGCACTGCCCTTTAAGCAGAGAGCTTATATGTGTGTGTGTGTGTGTGTGTGTGTGTGTGTGTGTGTGTGTATCACAGCACTTTTAGAAAAGTCAGAAAAACCCTTGTCCCAGGACCACAGTGAAGTCTCTGTTTTGTTCCCTCAGAGAGTTTTACTGAGGTTTTCATCTGCCCAGCAAGAGATTTTTCAGCCCCAGATACTAAGTGCTTTGGAACAAAGAACAAGGTCTTCCCTTCTGACTAATGCCTTTAGACCTGGTCTTTTCTTTGGATTACTCTTCCTGGTTTTAGGGACTTTAGTCTATGATAATTTTTCCATTTACTTCCTGTTTGAAATGTATGAAGACCAGATTTCAGACCAGGTGATGGTTATTTACCTAGTAATTACCAAATAGCTTAGAATGGTAGAAGTAGTCCTTCCAAGGCTTTTAAGCCCTTAGACTCTAGCATTCTCACATGTGGCTAGAGAAAAAGACAGAAAGTGCCAATCCCAGGAAGGGCAAAGACATCTTACCTGCACTGAAAAATTCCTGTATCTTTTGTATGTAAATATGACAGATCTTATCTGAAGAGTTTTGCCCCACATGTTTACATCAAGGAAAGACTTTGTGAGCTGTCAAGTATTATATAAATGTTATTATTAATGGAGTTATTAACGAGAAGCAGCCTTGGCTAATGGATAGAGAGAGCTGGCCTCAGAACCAGGGAAATCTGGATTCAAGTTCAGCTTTGGTAACATATTGGCTGTTTGATCCTGGGCACCTTTAACCTTTCACTGATCTAGGCAACTCTGAGACTGTTGTTGTTCATCCTTCATTCTCTAAGAGGACCAATGACATCACCAGGGTGATGTTTTGACTTGCATGTGAATAAGGCAGAACTGTGCAAAGTCATCATCCTCACTCTCTTTTCCAGAGTCATCAGAGACTAGTGTCAAGATAAAAGTCAAGAAAACTGGCACTGGCCCAGTCTAAGACTATGAATAAAGGAAAATATGCCAATTTGTATTGTCAGAGGGTTTCATTATACTGCATTTCCCTAATTGGTGAAATCACTGGTTGTTCCCTATCACTAGCCTATTATTCATGGAGGAGAAAGGTGAGATTTAACCTTTAGAGCTAGAAGTATAGAATTTAGGACTGGAATAGACCTTAGATATCATGTAGTACAACTTACTCTTATTAAGGATAGGTAAACTGGAGCCCAAAGAAAGGAAATAAGACAGGTCCCAGTGATCCAAAGTAACACCAGAATTCAAAGTCATTCTCTCAGTCTAAAGATAGTAGTCTAAGATACTGCACTGCCAATCATCAAAACTACTTAGTACTGGCTAAGAAATGTATGAATAAATTAGGTATATAAGACATAATAGTAAATGACTATAGTAATCTGTTGTTTGATAAATCCAAAGACTCCAGCATCTGGGATAAGAGCTCACTATTAGGTAACAACTGCTTGGAAAACTGGAAAACAGTATGACAGAATCTAGGCATAGACCAACATCTCACACCCTATATCAAGATAAGGTCAAAATGGACAGATGATTTAGACAGAAAGGGTTATACTATAAGCAAATTAGAAGAGCAAATAATAGTTTACTTGTCAGATTTATGGAGACGGGAAGAATTTATGATCAAAGAAGAGATAGAGAATATTATGAAATGCAAAAAAAGATAATTTTGATTACATTAAATTAAAAAGGGTTTGCATGAACAAAACCAATGCAACCAAGATTGGAAGGAAAGCAGAAAGCTGAGAAACAAGTTTTACAGTCAGTGTTTCTGATAAAGTCCTTATTTCTTAAATACATAGAGAACTGGGTCAAATTAATAAGAATACAAGTTATTCCCAATTAATAGGGTCAAAGTATATGAACAGGCAGTTTTCAGATGAAGAAATTAAAGCTATCTACAGTCATATGAAAAAATGCTCTAAATCACTATTTGTTAGAGAAATGGAAATTAGAACAATTCTGAGGTACCACTTCATACCTATCAGATTGACTAATATCACAGAAAAAGAAAATAGTAAATGTTGGAGAATGTATGGGAAATTTGGAATGCTAATACATTGTTGGTGAAGTTGTGAATTGGTCTAACCATTCTGGAGAGCAATTTGGAACTTTAAAGGGCAATTAAACTGTGCATATCCTTTGATCTAGCAATACCACTACTAGGTCTCTATCCCAAAGAGATCATAAAAAAGGGAAAAGGACCCACATTTACAAATATATTTATGGCAGCTCTTTTTGTGGTGGCAAATAATTGGAAACTGTGGGAATCTCTATCAACAGGGGAGCAGCTGAACAAGTTATGGTATATGAATGTGATGGAACCCTATTGTTCTATAAGAAATGATGAGCAGGCAGATTTCAGAAAAACCTAAAAAAACTTACATGAACTGATGCTGAGTGAAGTGAGCAGAACCACTGTGATAATAAACTATGAAAGACTCTCTCAGCAATGCAATGATCCAAGACAATTCCAAAAGGTTCATGATGGAAAATGTTATCGACATCCAGAGAAAGAACTATGGAGTCTGAACGCAGATCCAAGAGTACTGTCTTCACTTTTTTGTTTGTTTTTTTTTCCTGTGGTATTTCTCTTTTGTTCTGATTCTTCTTTCACAACATGACTACTGTGGAAATATGTTTAACATGATTGTACATGTATAAGCCATATCGGATCACTCGCTGTCTTAGGGAGAGGGGAAGGAAGGGAGGGATGGAGATAAATTTGAATCTCAAAATCTTACAAAAATGAGTGTTGAAAACTATCTTTACATGTAATTGGAAAAAAATAAAATATTATAAAATAGATACTGCATTGCTTTGATTCCACACAGAGAAGCGATGGGACCTATGTTTAGGTATACCTAAGAGAATGCCCCAAATGGAAGTGGAGGAAGGGCTGTGGTGGAGAGGCTGTCCATATGAAAGGGGCAGATAGGCAAAGAAGAACAGGGCAGGACCAACTGATGTTCTTTTTGGTAACACAATTACAGGAAGAAGCAGCCTGGCTAGTTGGTAGAGAACTGGTCTCAGAGTCTAATGGGTTCATCCTGCCTCTGACCCTCTGCAAATTTCTTAACCTCTAAGGGCCACAGGCAACTCTCTGAGACTAGGGGTTGGAGAGGAAGTACATATCAGTGTTGGTAGGGGAAGTTTCTGACAAGAAAGAACTCACAGATCAGTATAAAAGAAAACTCAGTCCTTTACTTGTGAGACACTGGAGACTCAGAGAGAGGCTGGGAGAGAAGGGGTCTCTTCTCAGAGGAACTGAGGTTGGTAGAAGGAAGGCATGATCTAGGGTAAAGACAAGACTTCTCCAGCCGTCTTCCATTTAATTATCTTCTCCTCCTCACCCCATCAAGTCACAGACTCAGGGCCAAGAGAAAAGTCAGGTTCTGGTCCAAAGGAGGCTGTGTGTGTGGGGAGGGAGGGGTGGAACTTGACTAACCAGGCCTCTAACAGAAAGCGAACATGCTTTCATCCTCCTCCCAAGGTGTCCCTGACCAGGCAGTACTGCCAGTATGCTCTTTTCTTGCCTGGGTTATTAACTCAGGAATAAAAAGGGAGATTTCATATCCAATTATTTAAAATTTAACAGGACTGAGCTTCACAATTGAATTATTCTTGTCTATTCATAAGTGGGTTTTCTTCTCCTTTGGATGGTTTCTAGCTTTAAAAACATGAACAGTTTAAAATGTGTCTTTCTGTTTCTTATTTCTGTCTTCTTTGACCTCTGGATAATCTGAGGTTCAAGCACCACAGATATGTGTCCAGAGCTGACTGTACCTACAGATGTGTGTTCAAGGTTGATTCCCACACCAGTGGAAGTAGGAAGCCATCTCTGGCATATGGGGTGGGAGACTGTGCTTCTTCCACAGTCTCCCTCCCCAAAATCTCATAGATGCCTGAAGCTCCCCCATTATTGCTCTGGTCTTTTAGGGAGGTCAACATTATTCTGTTTTTCAAATGCCAACCCTCCTGGAATGAGGAACATACTCATTCTGTGGAAACTTAGGGTCAATAAATTAATCAGAAACTTTCTTGTCAGACAAGATGGACTAAGCTCTCTGAATAGCAGAGAGAGAAGGGGAGAAGGGAAAGAAAGAGGAGGTGGGCTTTAAAGGGACATTTCACCAAATACAATTTGGAGCTGGCCCCACCTGGCTGCTTCCCAGGCTGAACTTTGGAGAAACGACTCAGAGCATGGGGACATCTTTCTGTGAGGAAATCCTGGCTGCTGGCTGATGACAAATCAATAGAAATGGAGGGGCAGATTGAAATTGACCTTCAGGGCTTCTGGCTCTTTTTATTGGCCTTCCCAGAATGTTTCCCTGTACATCCAAGAACATCCCTGGGGAGTCAGCTTGGCCTGACATGGAGGGTTCTGTGTCAAAATGTTATAGAGAAGACTCAAAAGACACAGGTAGGTCTGGTCTCTTTCCTGTCCAGACTGTGACTGAAACATAGTGCTTCTCCAAAATGTGGCCCATAGCATACCCCCTTGTGTTCCTCTTCTGACCCAGGTGTGAGCTGGGATGCTGGCCAGTCTGTACCAATGTGTGTCCAAGGACCATGAATGATGGTGGCTGCAATTGTCCTCAACTCTGTTTTTTGTTGATTGATTGATCAGGGTCACACAGGAAGTAAGAATTGGAGGTATGTTTATTTCTCAGATTTATAAGGAACTGAGCCAAATTTATAAAAATAAAATCCTTTCCCTAATTGATAAATGGTCAAAGGATATGAACAAGATATGAAGGTCAACAAAAACCCAAGTCTTTCAGTCACTTCTCCTTTTTAATTCTTTTCCTTTGAATGTGGGTTTTCTTTTTTTTAAAGAAATTGGGGTTAAGTAACTTGCTCAAGGTTACATGGCCAGTTATTTCTGAATGTGGTGCTAAGTGTCTGAGCCCGGATTCGATCCCAGGTCATCCTGACTCTGGGGCCAGTGCTCTTACTCACTGTGCTACCTGGCTGCCCCAAATGTGGGTTTTCTTACTGGTTGATTTGATTCAGTGTAGAATCCTGGACTAGGCATTTATTTCATTTCTTTGGGACTAAGTGTCTTCATCTTTACAATGGGAGAATAATACATGTATTTCTTGCCCTCCCCAAAGGGCTGTTGTGAGGAATTAGCTTTATAAACTATTAAATGCTTTAGGAAAGTAACTTATTGCTATTTCTATAGTCTGTAAATGATTTTGTCTGTGTCTTTCAGAATCAGGAGGCAACACAGCTCAGGGAAAAGAATGTTGGTAATGGAGTCAGAGGGTATGGGTTTGAATCATACCTCTGACTTTTTCTACATTTCTTTTTCTTTTCTTTTTGTTTTTAACATTCATTTAAAATTTTTGAAATTCTCTACCTACTTCCCCTTTCACATCCATTGAAAAGGCAAGTGATATGATGTCAATTATTCATGTGAAGTCATGTAAAATATATTTTCATATTAATCATGTTGGAAAAAAGCAAAAAAAGTATGAAAAATAGAGAGAAAAATACTATACTTAAATCTTCACTCAGGGTTCATAAGATTTCTCTTTGGCAGTGTATAAGCATTATTCATCATGAGGTCTTTGGAATTGTTTTAGATCATTGTTGATCAGAATAGCTAAGTCTTTCACAGGTGATCATCATTACAATGTTGCTGTTATTGCGTATGGTTTTCCTGGTTCTGTTCACTTCATTTTGCATCAGTTCATATAAGTCTTCCCAGGCTTTTCTGAAATCATCCTGCTTGTCATTTCTTATAGCACAGCAACATTACTTCACAATTACATAACACAGCTTGTTCAGCCATTCACACATTAAGGGTATTCCCTTAATTTTCAATTCTTTGCCACCAGAAAAAGAGCTGCATATAGGTCTTTTTTCCTTTTCCTTTGAACTCTTTGATATACAGACTTAGTAGGGGTATTGCTAGGTCAAAGGGTATGCACAGTTTTGTATCTCCTTGGGCACAGTTCCAAATTGTTCTCCAGAATGGCTGGATTGGCTTACAACTCCACCAGCAGTGCATTGGTGTACTTAATTTTTCCACCTCCAGAATTTATCATTTTCCTTTTCTGTTATCTTAGCCAGTCTGATATATCTGAGCTGGTACCTTGGAGGTTTTTAAAAATTTGCTTTTCTCTAATCAATAATGATTTAGAGAATTTTATATAAATATTGATAGATTTGATTTCTTCTTCTGAAAAACTGCCTGTTCATATCCTTTGACCATTTATCAACTGGGGAATGGATTTTATTTTTATAAATTTGGCTCAGTTCCTTATAAATTTGAGAAATAAACATACCTCCAGTTCTTACTACCTGTGTGACCCTGATCAATCAATCAAAAAACATTTATTAAACATTTAATTTGTGCAAAAACATGGCTCCTACCTTCAAAGGGTTTACATTATAATAAGAAAGTCAACTTGCAAAAAATTGTGCATAAATATATGTGTGTATGTATGTGTGTGTAAGTGTATCTATCTATCTACCTATCTATCCATCTGTCCATCTATCTATCTATCCATCAGTCAAATTAGTAGTAATCTCAGAGAGAAAATACTAGGAAAGGGGAAGGAACAAGTAAGTTAATCTTCTTAGACCTTTATTTCTTTGCGTGTCAAATGATGTGTGACTATATGGCACTTGAGGTTCTTTCTACCTCTTAATCTATGCTTCCCTGGACACAGTGTCAGGAAGGCATCCCTTCTTTGTCTCTAAGGGCATTCATAACCTCTATGACTTGGATTCCAATCCTGCCCCTGATGTTTACTATTTCTATGACTTACATAAATTGTTTAGCCTTCTTGGACACAGTTCCCTCATTTTTCTTGGACTAAATGGGACTCGGTTCCCTTATCTGCAAAATAAAGGGGTCATAATAAATAGTTTCTGAGATCCTTTATTGCTCTAATCTATGATCCTTGTCCTGGCCCAGCAGAGATCTGTCTGTCTGCTCTTCACAGTGCTTTTTGGCCTGAAAAGTCAGCCTTATCTACAGGAAGAGCAGGCAGAAATCTATGTGACATGATTTTAGGGAAAATGGGAGGGTCTCTTTGGAGCCTCTCCAATATCCTCCCCCATCTTCTCACAGATGTCTGCTGTATCTTTAGCATGGGGTAGAGCCATCCTTCCCACTGTCATAGAGGAACATTTCTCCATTTTGATGACTTTAAGGATTACTTACACATATGGCTGACTTTCAGATGTGTTCTCTTTAGACCCTTGGTAGAGCTGAGCTCCAGACCTGCATGTCTATCTGGCTGCTGTCCTTATGTCCTTTCAGAATTGAAAACTCAACATATCCAGAATTGAGCTCTTCCCTTTCCTGCTTTCCTCCCAGCCTGATCAACCTCTTACCTTCCTTATCTTTGATTAATGCTTTCAACAGCTTCCCAGTCACATGGACTGAAAAACTGAGTCATCTTTTTTCTCCCCCTTCTCTCGCAGCCCATGTAACCAGGTACCGAATCATTATGGCAACTTGTACAATTATCTCTACCATCCATTCCCTTCTCAGCATTCACACAGCCACCACCCTGGTGTAGGAACACATTATCCCCTATTATTGCAATAATGTCCTAACTGGTCTTCTGACTTACAATGTTCCATCCTGTGCACGATGCTAGACTAATATTTCTTGTCACAACTGTTATCATATCATTTCTGTGATCAAAACCCTCCAGTAATTGAATAAAATTCCAAGTCCTTAGTCTGGTATTCAAGGCCCTCTGTGATCTGAGTCTAATTTATTTTTCCATTCTTGGCTCACACCTGTAAGTAACTGCTTCTTCAGCCAGGAAGGGCTATTCATTGTGCCCCATCAAGCATACCTTGTTTATGCAGACCTGACAGCCTTTGCTTAGACTGTTTCTCCTGCCAGAAATGTCTTTCTCTACCCCTTCTCTTTTCCTCTTCTGCTAATCTGACCTATCCTCCAAGTTTCAGCTCAGGTTCTCCCCTTTATAGGAAGCTTTTCTTGAACACTTCAACTATAAGTGAATTCCTCTCCTCTGAAATCCTTCACCATTTGAAGTCCATACCACACATTTGACTCATTTATAGCAGTGACCCTCCTAGTTCTTGGTTCCTATGGGCATGGCCAAAGTCACACAGCGAATGAGAGGCAATCAGAATTACAACCCAGCTTTCCTCACTTCAAGTTATTCTCACATTGATTGAGAAGTTGGGAGACTGGCATGGTGACCCCTAGACTGTGACTTCAATTTTGGACTCATGGATCCATTCTGTCATTCTAGTTTGGAGAAGTGGGCACCAAGTGAAGCAAAAGTAGGAGATGGTCCCTAATGCTCCCTGTGCCAGTTGGTCATTCCAATATGTCCACTGGCATTGTAAAGGGAGTCAGATAAGGTGATCAGGGCTACAGTTTATCTCAAATGAACCTATATTGGATGGTGAGAATGTTTGGCAGAAGTCAGTGGCATGTATACTAGAGAGAAACCAAGCAAGGCTGTGTGGAGTTGTGGCAGCCAATCTGACCCTTAATCTCCTTTCCTTTAGGGAATATCTCCTTC
>NW_027185694.1:26651609-26665348 GCF_028583685.1 Petaurus breviceps papuanus | reverse complement strand
GCATTTGTGAGTCTACTAGTCCGTAAGGGTAATGGGGTCAGTCCCAGCTGGTGATTAAAGGCAATTAATAAGACCTAGGGATAAGAACACTCTTGGGGGAAAGGTAACACAATGAATCATCATCTAGGTCTAGGAGAGTTAGAAAGACAATGTTGTCCTTGGACAGATCTGAGTTTCTCTTGGAACCAGATCCAAGGGCTAGACAAGGCTTGAAGGAGATTGTAAGAAGCCTAAGCTCAGGAAAATCAATATAGAACATTATTGTGAAAGACAGTTCTAGGTGTCTGCTAAATGATGACCTATTTCAGTATAATACAGTTTTATGGTGGCAATGTGCTAGCGGTACCTCTTCCTTGCCCCCTTTTTTTGCCTTGCAGTCATTTGGAAGAGCAGTATTACTCACACACACAGATCTTACTTCATATCTGTTTATCCATTCACCCCTAGATATTGCAGTTAAACTGATTCTTGGAAGTCTAGAAAGGAGATCAAGAATAAACACAGATAATTATAATACACAATATAAAGTGATGGATGCATGAAAAGGGGAATAAGATAAAGTGCTAGTGAGGCCTTATTAGCAGGCAATCACATGGAGGATCGGAGAAAGCTTTCTGAAGGAAGTAGCATTAGATAGCTTTAAAAATATGAGTGGGAATTAAACAGGCAAAGAATGGGGTGGGGATCCTGGAGAGAGTAAACATTGGGAAAAAGGCATGGCATCATGGCAGTGCATAGCATGTCCAGAAGGCAGGGAGCTGTTCAGTGTTGCTGGAAGAAGAGATTAGTAGAGGGCAATAATATGACCTGAAGTAGGAGAGGTAAGGTAATGCCAGGTGGTAGACAGCCTTGAATGCCCAAGTAGAGGGTTCTGGACAGAGAATTGATATGACCATATTTATTCATGTGAAAGATAATTCCAACATCAATATGAAAGATGTATTTTATAGGGGGAGGGGGGAGGAGAGAGGAGAGGCAGAAGGTCCTGTATGGAAGCTATTGCAATAGTCTAGGGTCTGGCACATAGTAGGTGACCATGATTTGGAAGTAGTAAGGGAAAGGAATATGGAGCAGGAGAAGTAAGGAGGAACTGGACATTTTGGATAGAATAGGACTCTTGGGGAGCAACCATGATATAACTGGGCTCATCTATGTCCTCCTGAATAGGAAATGGTTGTGTGTTGTTCACAGATACTGTCCCACTGGGTCATTCCCCAAGATGACCCAAGTCCAGCTGCTTCAGAGAATCTAATATTCTAGAATAGAGGAAAATGTAAGTGGGAATATGGTGGTGAGAACAAGAAAATCAAAAAAAGACTTGTGTTCTAGATATATCTCCGTCACTAACCCATCATGTAACACTGGGCCATTTTTTTCTCTCTTCATATCTCATTAGAAAAAACTACTTGCCAATTGAAACTGATATGAGATGACCTCTGAGGTTTCATCTAGTCCTAGAATTCTGTTTCTCTGGTTGTTTGCTAAACAATAGAGAATTGAAGACTCAAAGTTGATGTGATTATAACATCATAGAAACATAGATTTAGGGCTGGAGGGGACCTTAGCGGACCCCCACAACCCCTCATTTTGTTCAGTCATTTTTCAGTTGTGCCTGACTCTTCATGATCCCATTTGGAGGTTTCTTGGCAAAGAGATTAGAGTAGTTCCATTTCCTTCTCTAGCTCATTTGACAGACGAGGAACTGGGGCAAACAGGGTTAAGTGACTTACTCAAGGCACATAGCTAGGAATTATCTGAGGCTGTCTTTGAACTCAAGTATTCCTGACTCCAGGTCCAGTGCTCTATTCACTGCACCACTTAGCTGCTTAGCTACCCATTTTGTAGGTGTGCAAACAGAGGCCATAGTGAGTATTTGAGGCAGAATTCAAACTCGAGTTTAGCCCTTTATCAGCTAGGCTATGTTTTCTGATTATCTGCATGCAGTAAATTTTAAATAAATTAATAGGAGTAAGGGGGCCAAGATTGTGTCCAGGCCTCTTTTGGTGAGTCACACACGTGTTGGATAAAGGATGATGATTTGCTTTGGGATGATGATGATGATGATGAAATATAAACACACACATTTATAAGGTATTCTACAAACGTCATCTCATTGAATCTTCACAACAATGCTGGGAGATAAGTTCTATCATTATCTCCATTTTGCAGATGAGAAAACTGAACTTAAATGACAGAGCACCCCCTCATTTGTCCACATAGACTTCTATTTTGGAATGGTGTAGTGAATTCTGTTTTATCCATTGATCACCATGATGGGGTGAGGTGGGAAGGTCTGCCTCAAAGAAGATAGGTCATTGAGCCATGAAGAGCTTTACCCCATATTAACCTTTGAAAAAAAACCACAACAGAACGAAGTCTCCACCTTTCTCTTTCTTCCTGACTGTGCAGAGTGTAAGGATTCTTCAAGCTCTCCTCAGATTACCATTGAGAGGAATCTCTCTCTCCTCCTTAACCTTGGCAGCAATGGAGCATATTTGCACATGACAGTACATGTGTTGGTCTACATGATGAAGGGAGGATTAGATTTCATGTATCTGGTTGCCTTTTCTGTTTTGTGTTTTTTTTTCCATGAGAACAGGTGACTGATGATCCACAGATGAATGTTTTTAGCCTTGGCACCAATCTTATGAGTTCCAAAGGTAGGGGGCTTCTCATCCCAGTGGTCACCCAACAAACCATCATATTGGAGGAGATGATGAACACTTCCAGGGGGGTATTTCTGATGCATCGATTAAATGTGCCAAATGGGATGTATGTCTTTGGATATAGCCAATATGGGCAATTGATTTGTTCAAATGTGAAAAAATAATGAATTAAGCCAAGGTTTGACAGGATATCTAGACCTCTGAGTTGCACAAACAATGAAAACTGTCTTTCAGAGTTGTTGTTTTTTTACTGCTATCTTTTAGAAGAGAAAGTGAAATATCTGTTCAGCAGTCTCACAAAGTGTTTCATATTTAAGTATTAGTTTTCTATGAAAGTAAAAAAAAACCTATGAGCAGCTATTACACATTTTAAATATTTTTCAATGAGAACTTAGGAGTCTTTTGTGTGTAAAGCATGTCTTTTGTGGTGGGGAAAATAAATAGCCATCTGCTAGCTGATCTACCTCCAATATCTTCCTAGAAGGGACTTTGTACATCTTCTTTGGAGAGAGCCTATACATGAGTCATTCCTAAGCTTCATTTAAGAGATTTTCCCCTCAGAATTCTTGGAGAGGAGCCAGAAAATATGAGAAAAGGCCTAATCCCCTCTCTTTGGGGCCAGGCTTTCTGGGGACTGAACTCAGTCCAAGTGAGTCCAGAACTAGGATTGCTTAGTCAGAAAGAGTGACCCCTCCCTCTAGTCCTACTGGCCTCATGAGTTTTACATAAGGACATTCATTTTATTGGAGAAGACTGAATACGAGAAAGTAGACTTAAATTAAATACAGGTAAATTCAAGTTGGATTTTAGGGTCAGCTACTTGAAAACCAGGGTGGCAAAATCCTGAAATGGGTGACCAAAGGAAGTTAGGCAGTCTTTGTGTCTGGAGATCTTCAATAAGAAAACAAATTGACAATGTATCATGTATGTTTTAAAATATGTACCACTTGTTTTAAGTGAGCAGACTGGACAAGATGATCTCTCAAGTTCCCTACTGGTTCTTGGATTCCATGATCCTCAGATGATAGAGTCTTAGGGATGAGAACAGCTATTCATATCAATTAGAATCTCAGAAGAGGAAGGAACTGAATGGCCATGCAATCCAACCTTGCCCTTCTACAGAAACACCTTTGCCAGAACATCAAACAAGTGGTCATTCAATTCAAGTAAACAAATACTTATTAAATGCCTTCTGTAAGTAAGGCCCTATTCTAGTTACTAGAGTTAAAAAAAATGAAATGTAATAGTGCTTACCTTCAAGTACATATGTTTTACTGGGGTGTGTGTGTGTGTGTGTATATATATATATATATATATATATATATATATATATATGGCAATATAAATTATATACACAATTATGTGAGGTAATTTTGAGAGAGATGATACAGAGAGAAAAAAACAGAGACAGAGACAGTGTGTGTCTGTGAAAGTCAGAGACAGACAGAGAGAGAGAGAGAGAGAGAGAGAGAGAGAGACAGAGAGAGAGAGAGAGAGAGACAGAGAGACAAAGAGAAATAGAAAGACAAAGACAGAGAGGCAGAGGGACTACACCCCCCCCACCCCACTCCCACACACACAGATAGACAGACAGAGACAGAGAGGGAAAATGAACACCAAGGACTTTGTTGGGGGTGGAAAGGACTCAGAAATGGCCTCACATAGGAGATAGTACTTGTGCTAATACATTGAAGGCAGATATAGATTATATGAGATAGAAATAAGGAAGGAATGCGTCCTCAATATGGGGGACCAATTCTACAAAGGCATGGAAGCATTTTATATTATATTTGGAAGCAAGTTATATTTGGGAAACATCTAACAGGATAGTTTCATTGTAACAGAGGGTGTGAAGGGAAGTTATATGGAATAAGAGAAGACAGGTAGGTGAGAGCCATATTATAGAATATTTTCTTTTTGGGGGAGGGCCTTTTGGAGGGCAACTGGGGTTAAGTAACTTGCCCAAAGTTACACAGCTAGTATTTTTGTGTGGGTGTTAAGTGTTTCAGGCCGGAACCGAACTTGGGTCCTCCGGACTCCAGGACCAGCACTTTACTCATTGCTCCACCTAGCCACCCCTATAGAATATTTTCAATGGCAAATTTTTCATTTTTGTCCTAGAGGCAACAGAGAGCCATTTAAAACTTTTTTTAGTAGGGGAGTGACATGATCAGACCTATGTTTTAGGGATGTCCTTTTGGTAGCTAGCTGTATGGAGGATAGATTGAAGAAAAGCGACTAGAAAGAAGACCAGTTAGGAGGCTATTGTGACAGTCCAAGTGGGTAGCAATGAGGGCATGAGCTAGGATGGTGGTCTTGTGAAGAGAGAGAAGATGAATGTGAGGGATATTATTGGTGTAGAACTGACAAGATGTGGCAACTGATAGGATATGGGGGTGAATGAGGGAGAAGAATGAAAGGAGGCTCCAGATTATAAACCTAGTAGACTGGAAGGCTCATGGTGCCCTCAACAGAAATACGAATGCTGCCTCAGGCACAGAAGGTGCCTTAGACAAACCGTCAACACCTATTTGGAGGATGGATAGGGTTTGGGGTTAGATACGAGTTCTATCAATCAGCCTTCAAATATCTTCAGTGAGGGGCCTCCTACTTTCCTCTGTATTATTCTTAGATTAAGGTCAACACTGATGAATAGGAATATTCTAGTAATACCATAGAGACAAATGGTAATGATGGGCTCCTGCTTTGCATGTAAAGTCAGGGCTAGCTAGGAGAGCCCAGATGAGACCCAAGGTTTACCATAGTTTCATTTTCCCCCCTATAAATGCATTGTATGCCTGAGTCATTTCTATCTGATTTGTGACTGCTTTTGTACATCTACCTGCTGGGCTTTCTGCTCTCTTCAAAATTAACAGTGTTCAATGTGAGCAGCCAAATATTTAAATAGTTTCATGGCCTGTGCGATTCTTCCGACCCCTTTCTGATGAAGGTTGATGCCCTTGGAGGGAAGGCACCATCTGAGCTTCACTGTCAGTGAGTGGCAGGACTTTTTCAAGGATCCTGGGGTGATAACAGTGGCATCTGCCTCTTCAGAAGTCACTCTTTCCCAATGGTTCATATACTTGTTTAAATAATCAGATTCCCAGACCGGCATTGCTACAACAATCTTGTTCTTGGCTAGAATAGCTGCAAAACCCTTTTTACAATTTACTGTAAATAATATCTGCTTTGTATAATGTTCTGCAGGCTAAAGCTACATGTATTTACATATATATTTATATACACACATGCATATATATGAATGTTTATATATGTATATTGTATGTATAATAATAATACATACATACATCTTCGCCATACATAATGCTTGAAAGGATGAGCAAGTCACCATTGTTTCATGATTTTCAATCATAGAATGAAACTCCTTGGTTGGTTGGAAGCTCTGCCCCAGAATGAAAGTTGCTTTTGGGTCCTCTTTAGGGAGAAATTCATGCTTTCTGTGGCTTCAGAGCTCTTCTAGGGGACAGCATTGCAATTCTGGGATTGAAGAAACTCTAATTACCTCACTATATAGAGGAAGCAATCAAAACCAATGGAAGGTAAGGAATTCGGTCAACATCATATAGTATGACAGTGGAAGAACTTGAATTTGGGAAGCTAAGGCTGAAGTCTCCAAATTTTCTATAATCCCCCAGTTAGTGTCCTTACCTCTTTGTCTTTTCAAAGTCACACACATAGGTGGAGATGTGTGCAAGAGGCTATGTGGGATAGTGGAAAGAATTTGGAGCTTAAAGCAGGAGATCTCAGTATCCTCAGATACTTAATAGCTGAATTATGGAGGGTGAGTCACTTTAGCCTATGAAACCAGTTTCCTCATTTGCAAAATTGAGCTAATGATACTTGAGCTGCCTATTTCAATGTTTTTGTTGTTTCTTGTTTGTTTTTGGTAATGGAAAAACTTTTATTTTGTGTAGTAAAGTACTTTAGAAATACAACTTCTTATTATTTACACCCCCAATGTTTATTGTGTAGATGCTACTTGTGTGGATAAATCACCTTCTGTGTCTGGTCCAAGGGCCATGGAGTAGGGTAAGGAAGAGGTATGATAAAAATATCCTCTTGGGCTGAGAATTTATATGAGACCAACGGTTATTTCATCAACAACTACTGGGAGCTTTTAATATGTTTTCCTTGGTCTGACTTTTGCCTGCTACTCTGAACTCCTTTATGATGTCTGCCTCATTCTTGGATGTCGTTACCCTGAAAGCTTTGGTTTGGTTCAGCACAATTCTTGGTTCATTCTCTCAAAATTTTGCTTTTGTGGTGCCCCAGGAAAGTTCTCTTTCTACAGATTGCCCCCAAATCTTTACTACCCTTCAGTCCTGTCATCCCATGGGTAAGGATTCTTCACCTGGAGTCCATGAACTTATTTTTTCAGACTTGTTTTGACAACTGTATTTCAATAAAATTGGTTTCCTTGGTAATCCCATGTGTTTTATTTTATTAATTTAAAAACATTACTATGTTTAGTAAAAATCAGAGAAAAGATAAGTAATTGAGGAAAATATTACAACAGGTTTCTCTGATAAAGGTCTTATTTCCAAGATATATAAGGAACAGATTAAAATTTATAAAGTTAAAAACCTTTTTCCAATAGATAAATGGACAAAGGATAGGAATAGGCAGTTTTTAAAGGAAGAAATCCAAGCTATTTACTATTATATGAAAAAAATAATCATTAATAATTAGAAAAATACAAATTAAAGCAATTTTAGGTTTTCCTTATACCTACGAGATTGGCAAAGGTGACTGAAAAGCATTTGTCCACTGTTTGCTGAGATTTGAACTGGTCTAGGCATTCTGGAAAGCATTTTAGAACTATGTCCAGAAAGTCATCAAACTGCAAACCTTTTGACCCAAGCATACCACTGTTTGGGGTTATACCACCCCTAAAATAATGAAAGAAAAAAGAAAAACATCTATATGTTCAAAAATATACATAGTATGTCTTTTGATGGGAGCCAAAATTAGAAATCAACTAATTCCTTCTATGGGGAATGGCTAAACAAATTGTGGTACATGAATATAATGTAATATTATTGTGCCATACAAAATGATGAAATGAACAATTTCAAAGTAAACTAGGAATTTCTCTATATCTGATGCAGAGTGAAATGACCAGAATTAAGAGAATGATGCATATAATGAAAACAACACTATAGAGAGAAATAATTTTGAAAATCTTTAGAACTTTGATCAATATGATGATACACAATTAGCCTTAAAGAATGAAAACAGGGGCTACTAGGTGGCACAGTGAATAGAGCAGTGGCCCTGGAGTCAGGAAGACCTGAGTTCAAATCTGACCTCAGACATGTAACACAAAAAACTAGCTGTGTGACTTTGGGCAAATCACTTAACCCCAATTGCCCTATCTTTCCCCCTCCAAAAAGCACAAAAAAAGAATGAAAACAAAACATGATACTCATCTCCTGACAAAGAGGTAATGAACTTAAAATGCAGAAGGAGACATACGTGTGTGAGAATTCATTTTGCTAGACTATGTAGATAAAGGAATTTGTTGCGGTTGTTTTTTATTTGCTCAGTGGGGGATGGGACTGGTGAGAAGGAGAGATTGCTTTTATTTCATTGATTTTTTTGAGAGATTACTTTTAAAAAATACCTGTTACTTGAAAAATGATATTTTGAAAAGAAGTTAAGAAATTTCACCAGACTGCCAAAGGGTCTATGATACAAATAACAACAGTAACAACCATAGCAACAATAACATCTTAAGAACCTCTGCCCTAGAGAGTGGAAATATGATATACTGTATGGATGTGCATACAAATCACTTAACAAAGGCTATATGTTGCACTGGTTTCCAAATAATCACCCTGGTTTTAAACACTCACCACCATCAGGAAGCCCATCCACCTTTCCCACAACTCAGTAGCCACTTGGGGTGGAACCAGTTTGGAGACTGAGGTTTCTGGCATTCATTTGTCAGCATCCTATCTGGCTGGGCTTCCAGGCTCTCCCCTCTATGCTTGGCAAGTGATCCTTGGCTGCTTTGTGACCAGTACTTCCTCAGCAGAGGGGAGAAGTCACCTTCAGTAGGAAAGGTTAGGTTTGAGGGAAGTGTGATGGAAACATGGTGGCCAGCTGCATGATTTGTGGTCTCAGATTCCATGGTGGGGTGAGGAAGCATGAACAAAAGCTTAGATGCTTTCCTCCTTGCCCTTCATGGGAGGAAGAATGCACTAAATCAGCCAGTGTGGATTTCATGACCTCCTCCAGAGGTACAGCCTGAAGGATCCTCTGGGAATGGGAGGAATGCTCAGAATTCATTCTTTTGAGCAGCATGGGGTGATATAGAAAACATTGAATTTGGATTCAGTGGCTCTGGGTTCAAATTCTGTCTTTGGCTACTGCTTCCTTTTCTTTAAAACAGAATTGGGCTAGATGATCTCCAAGGTCCCTTCTAGCTCCAAATCCTATAAACCTGTTTCTGCAGAATAATAAAAGTTCTTTTTCGATGACTCTTGTCCTAAAACAGTGAATGCCCTCCTCCAAACATCTTGCATAGAATCATAGTCTTAGAGTATTGTAACTGCAAGAAGCCTATGAGATCATCTTCCTAATTTAGGGATTTTTAACTTAGGGAAATATGAACTTGTATTTTAAAATTTTGAGAACTATATTTCAATATAATTGATTTCCTTTGTAATCCTTTGTTTTATTTTTGATTGATCGGATACATTTTTTTTGTGTGTGAGAAAAGGTCTATAAGCTTTTTAGACTGCCCAAGGTGTCCATGATACACAAAAGGCCAAAAACTCCTGATCTAGAGCAATCCTATCATTTTACACATGGGGAAACTAACTCCACAAAGGAAAATAGTAAAATTGAGGTCACCTGACTTCTAACCCAGGTATCATTTTCCCTCAAAGCAAGGGCATTTAAATTTTTGTCCCCATTTTTTATTCTTTTTTAACTCCTTGCCTTTCTTATTATCTCAGAATAGATTGTTTTACAGTTGCCAGGTGGCGTCAGGAAGGAGGAATTCTCCAGGGTCTCTTCTCTCCCCCTCACTCCCTGCTGTTGGAGCTTTTGTTACCCAGGAGTGTTCAGCCTGATTCAGGGACTTCTAGGGATGTCAAATTCAGTCCGTGGCCCTTTATTATAGGCAAAATCTGCATGGTGGCTCTGGCATGAGGAAGATTCTGGCTTGGGGAAAAATGATGGATAAAAAAAAGAGGGAAGAGAGAAAGTGAGAGGGTGAAAGAGAGAGGGGAGGAAGAACTGAGATGGGGGAGAAGTAGAAAAATGTATGTTCATGTGGGGGGAAAGGGAGCAGACACAACCTTTAGACATATTGGAAACTGGATCTTTTCATCAGAGTAGAATACTTTCCTGGATCCCAAGTAGCAAACATCTTCTGAGACCCCTTTGGATTCAGTCCCCTGGCTGACTATACCAGAAAGGAGACAAAAGGAGAGATTCAGCATTTGTGTGGCTCAGGTGTATCATAAGCCTTAAGGAAAGAGGTTAAATCTATGCAGTTCACCAAGATCAAGTATGTGGAAATCAGTGATAGAGTTATGATTTGGATTGCTGAGTTTTTCTTCTGTGCCTAAAAACTTACAGTGGTGTGTGTGGGGTGTGCAGGGAGGACTATCACCTCTGGTGTGAGGGCTTGCTGAGTCCTTTTCATGGCTGCTCATTCACCTTTTGTGTCTACCTTTCACCCAACTCTCACCTGTGGCTCCAAGAAACTTGTGGGCACACCCAGGTAATACTGGCAGACAGACTGAACCAGGTTAAGGGTTACTAATAGGCCTCAAACCCATTGGTGAGTTAGGGGATGAGAAGACTTCTCTCTGGTGGAATGGGTGGATGAGAACAGTTTGTCCAACAGCCACGAAGGCAGCTGAAGCAGGGGCTGTGGAGCGCTTAGAGCTTGGTCAGACATCCAACATGTCAAGGTCATCCTCTACGTCCACTATGTCTTGATTTTTGTTTTGATATTGGACTTTAATGACTCTGCAAGAGAGAGAGGGAGGGAGAAAGGGAGGGTGGGAGGGAGAGACAGAGACAGAGAAAGAGAGAAGAAGAAGAAGAAGAAGAAGAAGAAGAAGAAGAAGAAGAAGAAGAAGAAGAAGAAGAAGAAGAAGAAGAAGAAGAAGAAGAAGAAGAGGAGGAGGAGGAGGAGGAGGAGGAGGAAGGAAAGAAGGGAGGGAGGGAGAGAGAGACTTCTATCTCTGTGCAACTCTGCCTCATTTAAATACAATTCATTTACAAGGCTCCCATGATATCATTGGTCCTCTTTGAGAACTGAGGACAAACACCAAGAACTTCCAGTGGTCAATTAGACTGCATGTATTAATGAAAAGAGGTCTCTTAACATAATATTTATAAACTGGGTCAATTTTTATATTTTTTACGTGAAGAACTGCCTCTTATGAACTGTGGATCTAGTAGGGGTGGGGAACCTTCGGCTTCAAGGCCACAGTTTCCCCACCCCTGAAGGTTCTTGTAGGGTGGGTTTGCCTAAAGTCAGGCCCACCTGTTTAGCCACATATATTACCTTAATAGAGTCATTTCTCCTCTTTGACAAATAAAATGAGTGATCTGGATTGTGTGACCTCTAAGTCCCTTCTAGCTATGGCATCATATGGATCTGATGAATTATGGTATGTAGTCCCTATATAGTCACTATACATTTAGTGATAGAGGGACTACATATCATAATTCCTAGAACCCTGTTCATCAAATACTTATATACCATATATAGTGACTATATATTGTAATTCATGGGTCCCCATTCCAACAGATCCACACATCTATATTCTACTCTATTATATTGGTGACAATGAGCAGGCATGGGTCATAGTCTTAATTTTACCTCTTGTTTGTTATGTGACTTTGAGGAAGTTACTTCCCTGTGAGATTTAATTTTCTTCACAATAAATCAAAAGAGATTGGACTAGAGAAGGTATAATGTTTCTTCTGGCAATCAGTCTGTCTTCTGAACTCCAGTTCTCCACCTTTAACTTCTTCCTAGGCATCTCTACCTAACTATGCCATAAACATCTCAAAATCAACAGGCCCAAAACTGAACTCATCATCTTTTTTTAAATCTTGCCCCTCCTCCCAATTTTCCAGTTTCACTTGATACACATCTTTCCAGACATCTACGTTAGAAAAGATAGGACCATTTTGGACTTTTCCTTTTTCTTCTTCTTCTGCTTCTACATTTAATCAATTTCTAAGTTGTGTAGATTCTCCATCTGAAATATCTCTTGCTTCCTTTCTCTTTGCTCAAAAAGATACCACTTGAGTTAAGGTCCTCATTTCCACTTCCCTGGAGTACTGTAGTAACCTCCTAATTGGTCTTTATACCTCTATTCTTTTCCCTCTCCTAAACATTCTTCATGTAGTGACCAAAAGACTTCCTAAGAAATAGGTACAATTTTATCAAAAACTTCAAATGGCTCCCTATTGATTTTAGTCTAAAACATGAGCTTCTTGCATTAGAATATGAGGTCCTCTATAAACTTCCACTTCCCTTTTTGGACTTAGCTATCTATGTTCCTCCCCTTTAAGTGCTTGACATTTCAATCTTACTAAGGTTCGATCCTTAGACTTAATATTCTGCCTCACACTTCTATGAATTTGCATAAACAAACCAACATTCCAAACTGGAATATATTCCTTACATATATCCACTGCTCAGAATCTTCAACATCCTACAAGGTTCAACTCAAGATTTTTCCTCCTCTGTGAAGACTTCCATGAATCTGCAACACTGCCCCCCCCCAAAGAGGCTCTTTTCCTCCTCAAATAATTCTAGAATACCTTGTCTAAATCTCTTCTTTGTACCATCACCTCTACTTTTTTATTATACTTATCTGAGTATTGTGTTTGGTAGACTAAAAGCTCCTTGAGGACAGAACTATTTCCTTGTATCTCTAGTGCTGAAGATGGTGGTTTGAACATAATAGATACTTAAATATTGATGAATGAGCAACATTTTTTTTTTGCTTTTTGGAGGGGGGAAGGTTGGGCAATTGGGGTTAAGTGACTTTCATAAGCTCACACGGATAGTTTTGTGTTAAGTGTCTGAGGCAGGATTTGAAATCAGGTCTTCCTGAGTCCAGGGCCGGTTCTCTATTCACTGTGCCATCTAGCTTCCCCAATGAGTAACATTTTACTGAAATATTCATTGAATGGATGAACAAGCCGCCTCCCATCCCCCTCCCTCAAAGAACCTTAGATGATCAGTATGACAATTTTCCCGTGTGAACTCTTTTTGCCACTGCACAAATAGAAGAATGTGTAAATCCAATTGGGTCACAATTAGGAACCAAATCTTCCTTGTGTTTTGCTAAAAATGCTTTATCAACTAAAACAGGACTGCTTCAGCAAGCCCTGAGGACACTATAGCCCTATTCCATAAGGTGTTAGTGCTGGGGTGCCAGCATGGTTCTCAATTTTCCAATCAACACATTGGGTCTACTTTCTGCAAGCTCTGGATAGGCAGGCAAGAAAAGCACAAGAGGAAAGGGAAATACAGTTTTATGGGAGACATTGAGACATGAGTCATTGTGACATTTTGTATTTGAGGAAATGAAGGCCCAGAGTCTTTGCACCACCTGTGAAAGGTCCCAATGCTTAGAACAGATTACTGGGTCTCCTGCCCACCTCTAACCCAATCCCTGATGTACCAACATACACACTTCATTTCACTAACACAAAAAGGAGTACTAAGATGAATGACAACAGGAAGGAAGCTGGAGGGAGGGATGGGAAGAGAGATTTGCTGTTGACGACAGATTGCTTGCTGTAGGATCCCCTGAGATTTCTTGCGCGGAACTAGGTCACTTTCTACCCAAGGAAGGGATGAAGTGAAGAATGAGAAATGTTGTTGTTATAGTAAGCATCTTGGAAGTACGTCTGTGCCTTTGACATTGGCTTTCCTCCATATTTGCAATCACAGGACTTCAAAAACCATTCAGGGAGAGAAGACTTTGAGAAGAAGGTTGGAGATCTGGAAGGCTGCCCTGCTTGAGAGAGAGAGAGAGAGAGAGAGAGAGAGAGAGAGAGAGA